>NC_092390.1:47876276-48551276 GCF_030028105.1 Mobula birostris | reverse complement strand
TATCGACGTGTGCTGGACCGTGTGCTGATTGGCTGCATTACATCTGGTATGGGAACACCAATGCCTTGGCATGGAAAATCCTACAAAAGGTAGTTGATTTGGTCCAGTACATCCCAAGTAAAACCCTCCCAACCATTGAGCACATTTACATGAAATGTTGCCATAGAAAAGCAGCATCCATCATTAAAGATCCTCACCACCCAGCCATGCTTTTTTCTCTCTCCTGCCATCAGGTAGAAGGTACAGGTGCCTCAGGACTCACACTACCAGGTTCAAGAACAGCTACTAACTATCAACCATCAGGTTCCTGAACAAAAGGGGTTAGCTACACTCATTTAAGGACCCTGTTATTTTGTTATTTATTTATATCTGCATTTGCACAGATTATAGTTAACAGTACCTGGTGTTTACAGTTTACTGTTCCTGTTCTATAGATTTGCTAAGTATGCCCACAGAAGAAGAATCTCAGGGTTGTATGTGGTGACATATATGTACTCTGATAAATAAATTTTACTTTGAACTTTAAATGGAAAACCACACCCTGGGAACAGGTGTGGTGGATCAGAAGGAACTGAGAAAAGAGAATAGCATTTTTACAGGAGACAGGATGGGGAGAAGTATTGTCAAGATAACCGTAGGAACCAATATGTTTATAAAAGATGTTGGTCAACAGTTTGTCTCCAGAGATGGAGACAGAGAGATCAAGAAAGGGGAGGGAGATATCAAAAATGGATGTGAATTTAAAAATAGAGTGGAAGTTAGAGCCAAAATTGATGAAATTGATGAGCTCAGCATGGGTGCATGAAGCAGCGGCAATGTCAACGTACCAGAGGAAGATTTGGGAGCATTACCAGGGAAGGCTTGAAACATGGACTGTTCTACACAGGCAAGCATAGCTGGGACTAATGCGGCTGCCCTTGGCTACCCCTCAAGTCTCGAGGAAGTGGGAGGAGTCAAAGAAAAATTTGTTGAAGGTGAGGACCCATTCTGCCCGATGGAGGACAGTGGTGGTGGGGGAGAACTAACTGGTTCTTTTATTGAGAAAGAAGAGGAGAACTTTCAGACCTTTTTGTTGGGGGATAGAAGTGTATAGGGACAGGATATCCATGGTGAAAATGAAAGAGTCAAGGCCAGGTAATTGAAAGTTACTGAGAAGATCAAGAGCATGAGAAGTGTCAAGGATGCAGGTGGGAAGGGGCTGCACCAGAGGGGATAGAATAGAGTTGAGGTATGACAGCATGCCTTGCCTTGCCTTGCCTTGCCAGCCCCCTAGGCCTGAGTGATGTAGTAGTAGTAAGATGGCATGAGTTCAATGGCAGGAGCAGGCAGAGAAAATAAGCCTACCTGAGCAGTCAGGTATTCAGGTAGAAACGATCTGTGCAAAGTAACGGAACTATGAGTTGGTGGCAGTGGATGCATGTTCTCTAGAGTGTGTGAGGTCAGTGATGGTGTCGGAGATAGTTTTCTGATGGTCCAGACTGGGGTTCTCTTCGAGGGTAGGTATGAGAGTTGCCATCTGGCCTCAGCAAGGGGAAGATCGGTGTGCCACACAACCACAGCACTCCATTTGTCTGCGGCTTTGATTGGGGAGGTTGGGATTGGACGGTAGTGCATTCAGAAGGAGTAAGGTTAGAGGAGGAGAGAGGAGTGCTGAAGTTGAGATAATTAATGTCTTGTTGGCAGTTCGAGATGAAACGATCAACAGCAGGCAAACTACCAGAGTGGGGTGTCCAAAAAGAGGAGGAGAGTTGTAGATGGGAGAAGGGGCCATCAGCGGGAAGGAATGAGGAATTCTTACCAAAGAATTGGGACAGGGTGTGGAATCATTGCCAAAGAGGTGTGAATTGTTCCCAGTTTTCATTTGCTCAGTATTACTTCCATGCTCCACTTTAACGCCAGTGAGAATTCATTTATACTCGCTGGAAATGAGATTTATACTGCAGAGTTAGTTTTAGTTTTGAATCAAGTATAAATTAAATTAAATTTAAAATTATAAATTAAAAAGAGAAATAATGTATGAGATCATGAAAAGGAAACGTAACTTCATTGGACATGTGATTAGGAAAGAGGAGTTAGACTGCATGGTAATTATGGGAAAGATTGAAGGGAAGAAAGCAAGAGGAAAACAAAGACAAATGATGATGGAGACATCAGCCAGAGAACTGGAAATGAATACCAATGAATTGATCCACTGACCCGAAACAGGAGTGTGTGGGCCATGGCAGTCAAAGCTCAAACTGGGCGCGGCACCTGATGATGATGATAAATTAGTTGCTGAACTTGCTACTTCTGGGAGTATAATTATGTAACTGATCATATTCCACCATTTCAAAATACTTTGCTGAAAATCTTACTTGCATTCAAGATGTTATGATGAACGACAATAAATATATATTTTTGAAAAGTAAGTCATAATTTGTTAAACAGCACTGTTACGTTGTGCAGCTCTTGTCAGCACACAACAAGGAGGAAGTAGTAGCAATGAAGAGAGTGCAGAAGAGATTCAACGGACTGTTGCCTGGAATGGAGGACTACAGCTCGGAGAGATTGAATGGGGAGTATTTATTCTCTTTGGAACATACAACAGTGAAGGGTGAACTTATAGGGGTTTTAAAAAAAATTATGTGGAGATTAGAGAGAATATGTAGCGTCTTTTCTGCAAGATGGGTGGAGGTCTAAAACTAGAAGGTACAGGTTTAAGGTAAGAGAGGACAATTTTAAGTGAGATCTGAGGGTCTTTTCCATAAAGAGTTGGTAAACTGGAAGAAGCTGCCAGAGGAGGTGGTTGAGAAAGATAAAAATTACAACATTTAAAATGCTTTGGAGTGGTAAAAAATAAATGAATATGGGTGTAATGTGTGCAAATGGATTTAGATAGTGTAAATGGGCATCACAGGTAACATAGGAAAGGGCCCATTTCTGCAATGTACAATTCCATATGTTTTTAAAGTATGCTCAGAATTAGTTTGCACATGTGAATGCACAATTCATCAAATGATAAATGTACATCAACTCTTCTATGTAAATTTCTGTTGCTACAACTTTCATTAATCATAAACAGAATTTGAGTCAGCCAGATTCCATATGCTTTAATAGGGAATATACAAAATGTAAGTATGTATTTGCCTAGTATATCAATTACCAGTTAATGTAGCTTCTCCTAATGCAAAATTGCTTCATATCAAATGTTTCTGAAAGTTATTATGGATTTAAATGGATAATCGTATTATCTAAGCAGTTGTCAGTATCAATTACTCTGTATCTATATTCAAATTCAATGACCACCTCCACAAAACAGTTTGCTTGCTGAAGTAATGAAATGGAATGTATTACTGCCAACTTTTCAGACTAATCTGTTACCTCTTTTTTGTCATCTTGGCTACTGTGTTTTTCCAATATGAATTCCAATTGGATAAAGTTAGAACATACAAAACCATTCAAACTATTGTCACTGATATCATAATTCAATCCAGGAATCAAAATTGGCTCCACAAATAAATGACTAAAACCTTGTAGACATTTTTGTCTCCATTGTATCACAGCAAAATTACTTAGCCATTTATTTTCATATTTCAGTTTAAAATAATTGGCAAGAAATTATTTGTCTTAATTTGATATTTGATTTAGAATATTAGTTTGTATCTTAATTGTCAGGATAAGATCAATACATGCTTGTTTTACACAGACTAGATTCTTGAAGTCTGTAACAAAAATACTGAACTGTGCACAAAAAAAGGGAGCCAACAAATCCCATCAGTTTTCTACTGGAAAAGTATGTCAAGTATATCCAGACTTATTGTAGAATACTGAGTTGAAGAGAGTCTAAAGAAAAATGGTGATGTAAATTACTAAATGAAAAGTCAAAGTGTAAGATTTTGCAACCAATGCGCCTATACCAGTGTTATCTTTCCAGTTAGAGAGATCCATTTCTTGGATCATTAGATCTCTTCTGGGGGAGGTATGGCCTGTACAAAAGGGATCAGTTGCACCTGAACCCGAGGGGGACCAACATTTGTTAGTCTGAGCACTTGGGTAAGGTTTAAACCAATTTGGCAGATGAAGGGGGTTAGGATCGGACAGATGGTGAAAAAGCAAAGATAGCTTGGAGTCAGACTGTCAGGCAGGGCAGGCAGATGATAGGACAAAATTGCAGCCAGCAAGGTGAGTATCAGTGCATTAAGGATGCAGAATCAACAAGAGTAGCAAATGCAGTACTAAACGTGTCATATCTCAATGCACGGAGTATAAGAAATAAGGTGGCTGATTTTGTTACACTATTACAGATTGTCAGATATGATCTGTGGCCATCACTGAAACTTGACTGAAGGATGGTTGTAATTGGGAGATGAATGTCCAAGGTTACACGTTGATTCAGAGGGATTGGAAAGTAGGCAGAGCGGGTGGTGTGGCTCTGCTGGTAATAAATGGCATCAAATCAGTAGGAAGTTGTGACAAAGGATCTGAAGGTGTTGAATTCTTGCCAGTTGAGTTAGAAACTGCAACAGTAAAAGGACCCTGATGGTGGCTATATACAGGCCTCCTAACAATAGCTGGTATGTGAACTACAGATTACAATAGGAAATAGAAAAGGCGTGTTAAAAAGGCAATGTTATGATAGCCATGGGAGATTTTAATATCCAGGTTGATTGGGAAAATCAGGTTGGTAATGGATTTCAAGAGAGTGAGTTTGTTGAATACCTACAAGACGGCTTTTAAAGCAGTTTGTTGTTGAGCCTACTTGGGGATCAGCTATTCTGGATTGGATCAGAGGTCAGTAGGGAGCTTAAGATAAAAGAACACTTAGGAGGCAGTGGTATGAGAGAGGAGTTGGCCAAAGTAAATTGAAAGGAGATGCTGGCAGGAATGACAGCGAAGCAAAAATGGCGTGAGTTTCTGGGGAAAATGAAGAAGATGCAGGATAGATGTTTTCCAAAAACAAAGAAATACTCAAGTGGCAAAATAGTATAACTGTGGCTGAGAAGGGAAGTCAAAGCTAATGTATAAGAAAAGAGAGGGCATATAACAAAGCAAAAATTAGCAGGAAGATAGACGACTGGGAAGCTTTTAAAAACTTACAGAGAGCAACTAGAAGAATCATTAGGAGGGAAAAGATGAAATATGAAAGCAAGCTAGCAAACAATATCAAGTGGATAGTAAAAGCTTTTTCAAGAATGTAAAAAATAAAACAGAAGTGAGAGTGGATATAGGACCTGTAGACAATGAGGCTGGAGAAATAATAATGGGACAAGGACATGGAAGATGAACTAAATGAGAACCTTGCATCAGTTTTCACTGTGGAAGTCACTAGCAGTGTGCCAGATGCTGAAGGGTGTGAGGGAAGAGAAGTGAGTGCAGTTACTATTACAAAGGAGAAGATGCTCAAAAAGCTGAAAGACCTAAGTGTACCTAAGTCTCCCGGACCAGAGGAACTGCACTCTAGGGTTCTGAAAGAGGTAGTGGTAGAGATTGTGGAGGCATTAGTAATGATCTTTCAAAAATCATTGGACTCTAGCATGGTGCCAGAGGACCGAAAAATTGCAAATGTCACTCCTCTGCTTAAGAAAGGAGGAAGGCAGCAGAAAGGAAATTATAGACTATTTAGCCTGAATTCAGTGGTTGGGAAAATGTTCAAGTCAATTGTTAAGGATGATGCTATGGAGTACTTGGTGACACAGGACAAGATAGAACAAAGTCAGCATGGTTTCCTTAAGGGAAAATCTTGCCTGACAAACCTGTTGAAATTCTTTGAGGAGATTACAAGTAGGATAGATAAAGTGGATAAAGGGTTCATAGGAGGTTCACAGAGATGATTCCAGGAATGAAAGGGTTATCATACAAGGAATGTTTGATAGCTCTGGGTCTGTACTCGCTGGAATTTAGAAGGATGAAGGGAGATCTCATTGAAACCTTTTGAATATTGAAAGGCTAAACAGAGTAGATGTGGAAAGGCCGTTTCCCATGGTGGGAGAGGCTAGGACAAGAGGTCACAGCCTCAAGATAGAGGGTCCATTTAGAACAGAGATGCGGAGAAATTTCTTTAGCCAGAGGGTGGTGAATTTGTGGAATTTATTACCAAAGGCTGATGTGAGGCCGGATCATTGGGTGTATTTAAGGCAGAGCTTCAAAGGTTCTTGATTGGCCGTGGCATCAAAGGTTACAGGGAGAAGGCCAGGGAGTGGGGCTGAGAAAAGAAAAAAGGATCAGCCATAATTGAATGGCGGAACAGACTCAATGGGCCAAATAGCCTAAGTTTACTCCGATGACCTTATGGTCTTATCGATTACCACCCTTGAGCTCCTGCTTCTCAGCTTCCTTCCTAACTCCCTGAATTTTCTTTCAGGACCTCCTCCCTTTCTCTACCTATGTCATTGGTACCAATATGTACCATGACTTCTGGCTGCTCACCCTCCCTTTTCAGGATATTATGGATCTGTTCAGAAACATCATGGACCCTGGCACCTAGGAGGCAAGCTACCACTGGTATTTTCTTTCCATGTCCACAGAATCACCTGTCTGTCCCCCTGGCTATGGAGTCCCCTGTTTCTACTGCCATCCTCTGCAGTTCCCTACCCTTCTGAACCACAGGGCCAGACTCAGTCCAAAAGACACATCTGCTGTTGCTTCCCCCAGGTAGGTCATCCCTCCCGCCCATGCCCAACAGTACTCAAAATGGAGCACCTACCATTGAGGGGGCAGCCATGGGGGTACTCTCCACTATCTGATGTTCTCTCTTTCCTCTCCTGACAGTCACCCATTCATCTATCCCAGACAGAAGATGAGTTACGGTGGACTAATTCTGCTCCTATGTCTTATGGTCTTATATCCCTGATCTACACCCTTATCCTGCTCTTTTCTGCCTTACAAATAATTGTCCAAATTTGCAACAAATAACATTACAATTGCTGTTTCACAAGCACGTTGTGATCAAGCATACTTTTTTTCCTTAAAACAAATATAACATGTGAAAGCAATTCTCATAACTTCCACTTTCTCTTCCCTGGTAACAGTACAGAGGTTATGACCTCCAAAGGATTTGCAAGTTGGTGGAGGCAACAGCTCACTATTCTTTCAAACTGTTCTTAGTTTCAGGTATACCTGTCATTTCTGGTACAGACTATCCCTGATAGTTCAAAAATAACTTTGGTTCAAATAAATCAAATTATCTTGTATTAGCAATAAAATGGCACCAATACATTCTATACAATTTGGTTTGATTTTCTTCTCTGGGAATTAAAACAAAATAACTTTGATTTCATAAAATAAATTTATTACACCCAGGGACTTGTGAATATTGTAAAGGCATTCAACATCAAGATCAAAAGATTTCAATGCTCTCCAAACACAAAAAGAAGCATAAGTCTGATAGCCTTTTCTCATTGCTTATTCTACCTGCACTTCTGCCTTTGAAAAAGCTGCAGGGTCAGTTTTAACTCCTCTGAATTTATGGGTACTGACTGAAAGATTGAGATGAGTGAAAATGACTGTAGGGTAGGGTAGCAATGTTGGTGAACAACTTTAGTGGAGATTGAAATCATGCGAAATGTGCAAGGGTCATTCACATGTACCTGGGCACATTGCAGAATGATGCAATTCAGCCCAGAAATGATTTTGTTCCTATTTCACATTGTAAATTAGTGAACTTCAAACACACTATTGAGGAAAAAGAAAACAACAAGTTACAAGATTTTGGAAGATTTTACTCTTCCCCCAATGAATTGGACATCATGGTAGCATAGTGGTTAGCAGAATGCTTTATAGTACAAGGGACCTAGGTTCACTTCCAGCCACTGCCTGTAAGAAGTTTGTACGTTCTCCCCATGACCACATGGGTTTCCTCTAGGTACTCTGCTTTCCTCCCACAGTCCAAAGATGTACCTGTTAGTAGGTTAATTGGTCATTGTAAGTTGTCCCATGACTAGGCTATGATTAAATCGAGGGATTGTTTAGCATTGAGGCTCAGAGGGCCAGAAGGACATATTCTACACTGTATTTTAATAAATTAAAAATAAATCAGAGATATGACTACATTACTAATACAGAAGGTGTGTATCTGAATAGTTAATTTATAATATCAATTTTTCTTAGTGTTTAAAAGTAACTTCTAATATCAACATTGCTAATCAAAAAATTCAACTAGCCAGTATTTTCAGCAAATAATCTCTTATTGGTTTTGCTCTCCATTCAGAATATTAAATTAGACAGCCAGAGTCCCAAGATAAATCAGAAAGTAAGGGTATTGTATGGTAATGTAACTGCTATGCAATTATTTAGTAAAATTCTGTGAAATTATGCAATGATGCTTCCCAACTGAAGGAAGATTGTTGTTTGAGATTTCCCAATTGGGATTCAGTAGTCTGACGCTCCTGATAACATTTTAAATCATAGAAAGTTGTAAGAGAACAGCTAATTAAGATGTTAAAAATTTGTCAGATTTGGCAAACAGATTGAGAAACTAATTATAGCTGAGCAAGGACTAAAGAAAACAGAATAAAGTGAGATCCATAACCTGAGGGCATCCCAATATGCAGAAATGGCCTATGTTCAAATCAGAAGAAAAGAAAATATGATTTTCCTCATTCAAAAATAGAAATTCCAAAAGCACCTGTGAAAATTAATTAGATGGTGGCCATGTTAAATAATTAAGACTTCGATAAATATGCTACTGGTTTCAATTTGGGAAAGTAATGAACACGGTATAGAATATGTCAAACTGAGATATAAAACCGCAGATGCTGGAATCTTGAGCAAGAAGCCAACTTGTTGCAACAAGTTCAACAGGTCCAGCAGTATCCATGGAAGGAAAGGGATGGTTGGCATTTCAGTGAAAAACCCTGTATCGGGACTAAAAAATGCTACGGTTTGAAATTATAATGCCCAATCAATATGTTAGATTACACAATTAAGAAAAGTTAAGACCATAACTTGTATTTTACTTGCACAAGTCACTGGAAAGCAAATATTCTTCTGATCAATAACAAGTAACTTAGTTCAAACCTGCATTTGCAGTTATGTTACTTTATTTATCTTAAATAAAGGATAGATATGAATCAAAAGTGTAGTAAGCAATTTCAAGGTTTTAAGTAAATTTATTATCAAACTATATGAGGGAAAATGAAGAGGTGATATATAGGAGCTACAAGGAGATAGCCACCCCTAAAATGCAGGAGGCAGGTACCTGGCTGACTGTCAGGAGAGGAAAAGAAAATGGGCAGTCAGTGCAGGTGTACCCCTGTGGGCATTCACCTCAAGTTCAAGTTAAATTGTCATTCAACCATACATGAATACCAATGAATACAGCCAAACGAAACAGAATTACTCCGTGGCCAAGGAGCAAAACTACCAGTCACACACAGCACAAGGCACATACTGCACATGCAAAATAGCAAGCACACATAAGGTATCAGTAAAATACAGTCATACCAGAAAAATATTCCAAGGTCCTGAGTACATGAATGATGCATTGTGCTGCAGTGGAACACAATACAACTTCTCTTCTGCCAAGCAAACACTAGGGAACAGCTCCAACTCCAGCCTGAACACAACACCTCTGGTGCGCTACACCAACTCCACCTCTCTCCTGGGTGGCTGTAAAGAGGTGACTCTGCAGCTTGAGGCCCAGTCCTCACTATGACCGAGACCACGCAGTTCCCCCACCGTCCGCAAATAGATCAGCGAATCAGACTTGCAGCATTCTACATTAACAATATCCAACAGGGTCTTGCAATCACCAGAAAAGCAACTGAGACGATCACTCGCTGTTAAACTGCCGAACACCTTCGTGCATTGACCTACCTGCGGGGAGCCACAGCGACCGAGTCTCAGATACCCGGCCTGGCACGGCGGCTCAAGGGGGGAGAAGAGGAGTGCTGTAGTGACAGGGGATTCCATAGTTACAGGAGCAGATGCGAGCTTCTGTGGACGTGAAAGAGACACACAAATGTTATGTTTCCTCACAGGTGGCAGGGACAGGGACGTCTCCGATGGGGTCTATGGCATTCTAAAGAGGGAGGGTGAGTAGCCAGATGTCTTGGTACATATTGCCACCAATAACATAGGTAGGAATAGGGAAAATGTCCTGAAGAGAGAATTTTGCGAGTTAGGTAGAAAGCTGAACAGCAGGACCTCCAGGGTAGTAATCTCCGATTTGTTGCCTATGCCACGTGCCAGTGAGGGTAAGAATAGGATGATTTGGCAGTTGAATGCATGGCGGAGGTACCACCACGAGGTGGGGTGGAGGGGGGGAAAGGCCCTCAGGTTTCTGGGTTATTGGGATCTCTTCTGTATGACCTGTACAAAAGGGATGGATTACACCCGAACCTGAGAGGGACCAATATCCTGAGGGCAGGTTTGCAACAGCTGTTAAGGAGTGTTTAAACTAATTTGGTAGGGGAATGGAGTGATAAGGCTGAGGATGGGGCAGTTGGAATACAAGCAGATGCAGTGTTTAGTGACACTATCAAGAAGAACGGGAGGATGATGGGGCAAAAATTGCAGTCAGTGGGATGGGTTGCGGTGTAACATGGGGATAAAATTGAAAAAAGAGAGAAATACAGGAATGAAGATGTTATATTTGAATGCATGCAGTATATGGAATAAGGTCGATGATCTTGTAGTGCAGTTAGAGATTAATGTGCGTATCACTGAGTCGTGGCTGAAAGAAAATTATAGTTGGGAGCTTAACATTCAAGGATATTCATTGTATTGAAAGGACAGGCAGGTAGACAGAGGGGTGGCATGGTTCTGTTGGTAAAAAATGAAATCAAATCCTTAGAAAGATGTAACACAAGATCAGAAGATATAGAATCTTTGTGGATAGTTATGATAATTATAGGGGATTTCAATATGCAGGTAGATTGAGAAAATCAGATTGGTGCTGAATCCCAAGAGAGAGAATCTTTAGATCCCTATGAGATAGCTTTTTAGAGCAGTCATCTAAGGGAAAGGCTATTCTGGGTTGGGTGCTGTGTAATGAACCAGATTTAATTAGGGAGCTTAAGGTAAAGAAACCCTTAAGAGATTGTTATCATAATATGATAGAACTCATCCTGCAATTTTAGAGGAAGAGATAAAGTCAGAAGTATTTTTATTACAGTGGAGTAAAAGGAATTATAGAGGCGTGACAGAGGAACTGGTCACAGTTGATTGGAAGGGGACACTAGCAGGGATGATGGCAGAACAGCAATGGCTGGATTTTCTGGGAGCAATTCAGAAGGCACAGAATAGATACATCCCAAAGAAGAAGTATTTTAAGGGCAGGTTGATGCATCCGTGACTGACAAGAGAAGTCAAAGACAACATAAAAGCAAAAGAGAGGGGATATAATAGGAAAAATTAGTTAGAGATTTGGGAAGCTTTTAAAAAGCAAAAGAAGGCAACTAAAAAGCCATGGGGGGGTGGGCAACATTAAATATGGAGGTGAAATAACCAATAATATGAAAGAGGATACCAAAAGTTTTTTCAGATATATAAAGATTAAAAGAGAGGTGAATATAGATACCGGACTGCTGGAAAATGATGCTGGAGAGGTACTTGTGGAGGACGAGGAAATGTCAGGTGAACTGATTAAGTATTTTGCATTAGACTCAAGTAGTTTGCTGGAAGTTCAAGTGTGTCAGGACAGAAGTGAGTGCCATTACAATAACTAGGGAGAAGGTGCTCGGGCAACTGAAAGGTCTGAAGTTAGATAAGTCACCTGGACCAGATGGACTTCACCCAAGGTTTCTGAAAGAGGTAGCTGAGGAGATTGTGGAGGCATTCTTAATGATCTTTCAAGAAGGACTAGATCCTGGTATGGTTCTGGAGGACTGGAAGATTACAAATATCTCTCCACTCTTAATGAAGGGAGGAAGGCAGAAAAAAAGAAATTATAGGCCAGTTAGCCTGACCTCAGTGGCTGGGGAGTTGTTGGGAGTCGATTATTAAGGATGAGGTCTCAGGGTACTTAAAGGCACATGATAAAATAGGCCGGTCAGGATGGTTTCCTTAAGAGAAAATCTTTATCTTGTCTGAAATGGCCTACCCGACCGCAGCTGTATCAAAACCAGTATGCTGAGAACAGTATGATCAAAAATGTACAAACCACCTGACATCAATCTCAATTCTTGGATATATTCTTGTTCTTCCAATCAATTGAATCTTGCAAAGTCCTCATAAAGCTGGTTTCAAAATTGAGAGGGATATATTGCAGCTTGTGAAGCAACAAGCTAAGACAGGCAAATTAATAGAATCATACTTTGCAGCCAGTTTCCCAGTTTCACCAAAGCAGAAAGTGAAATGACATAGAATGGACTAGGGATTTTAATGTCCATCACCAAGACTCACTCAGTAGCAACAAACTAGATTGTGTCCTGAAGAACACAGCTGTCATAATTCATCTGTACCAGATGATTAAATGATCTGCACATGATAAGCCTATTTGTCATCATTGTCACTAATCTTAAGATGTATTTTCCCATGACAATATTGGTAGGATGGCATAGTGGAGCCACTAGAAGAGCATCTGTTTAATAGCTCCGGTGGTTAGGTTTTGATCCTGACTTCTGGCGCTGTCTGCGTGGAGTTTGCACGTTCTCTACGTAACCACACGGGTTTCCCTCAGGAGCTCCCGTAAGCAAAACTATCAAACAAACTTCACTAACTTCTAAATTATCAGAGAAGTTCCTACTGGTACGAATAATAGACAGACATCACATTGTGCCCCAGTATCAAACGGTTATGGTGCCCACTCTTTCATGATAAGGTAAACTCAGATATTTTTCTTGCAAATTTCTTCTGAAACAAAAGAGAAATGCTCATATTATATCCGTAGTCAGGCTTGACCAATCTCTCATGTCTCCAAACAAAAGGGAATCATCATCTGGCGACAAGTACAGTTAAGTATTTGTCTGTTTAATCTTGGTTGAAAATTGTTGTTTTTTGCATTGTCTGTAACTATCACGGTGAGGTACTAAAACATGGAACAACTTCATTATGAGTAAACCACATTGTGCCTCCAGTGTATGGCGTAGGTACGTTGAATAGAATGGTTGAGCTACATTGGTTTAATTGGAATGGAAATGGGTTGCTCTGTACTTATTCAGCCAGAGTTACATTGGCTGTCCTGTTTTGAATAGGTCTCACTGACATTGCTTTGGTGAAAAAGGCAGGGGTTATACAAGGACAAATTCAGACATTGTGGTTGCTCTGCAGAAAGTCATACTCCTGCCCCAAGAGCCAAATCAAATTTTATTCCTCCATCAGCTTTAAGATTGAGAGTTATGACTCTGGTTATGACTTAGATATACTGGACATGGTGACAGCTCAAAAAATAAACCTTAAGATTTGCAAGTGCTATTGAAGCCCAGGCATCAAATATAACTCTATCAGCCTGAGTCAGTACACAGTAAAATTAATAAGATCTACTGTTTCCTGACCAGCTTCTTTGTGAAAGGATTATGAAATCTTTCTACATTAATATCTCACACTGAATTATTATGGAAGAGAGAAATATGTTATGCTGATAATGAATACAGGCTTTTCCATTGCTTTTCAGAAATGAATTGAGATGATTTTTTAACATTGATTATTAATTCAATTAAAAGGTTAATAGGACGTTCCAGGATAAAAATAGTCTTACTGATATTTCCTTAACTACTTTGGAGACGGTAGGAATTTAAAGAATACACTAAAGTGAGGGTAATAGTCTTGTGTATAAAAATCAATAATCTAGTCACCTTATAAACTCAAGCATTATGAACAATCACTGAGAAACTAATCTAATATTTCATATAAAGCTGTGTTCATTTAAAAAATTGATTTTAATAAGATATTTGTCTACTTACCTTTATTTTTAGCTCATTCATATCTTGTAACTGATGCTTAACAGTACTCTCTCAAAAAGCTGCTTTCCAGAAGTGAAGGGTCAACTCAAATTTCATCTCTGTCCCTTTGTATTGAGCTATTTTGCTAGACAAGGTTGGAAAGTTGATAACCTAAGGAATCAAACCTCAATCTCTCACTACATGATTTCCAACGTATCAAGCCATTTATGCAAATTTAAATTTGGTGTGTGATATTATTTCCTCTAAAACTTTTTAATTGTGACATTACAAGTTATTTCAAGTTATAAGAATTGGTAAACTCTGTTTTTCTATGTTGTCAGCATCTTCTGTCTGGGAGGAAGAGTGATCACGTCAAATATAACCACATAATTGGAACATAGTAATGCAGCAATCACACCCACCATTCCTAAACCTCTGAAATTCTAAACGTCTAAACTCTGAATATTCTTTTTTTCCCTTTGGACGCACATAGCGTGTGCCATGAAAAGAGTTTAAAACATTTTTTATAACTTAGGCCAAAAAAGTTGCTTGAAAGCAATTAGTAAAGTTGGTAAAGTTTGTATTAAATATTTCAGTAATATTGTAAATATATTGCTTAATTAAGCACTCTTTGTATAAATAATTCATTATGGTTACATATATGAAGTACATGAATAGCATACGTCATAACACTGCCACATCATACGTATACCCCTCACTTAAAGTAAACAGAAGTTAGACCATTATTCCTGGCTCCCTTCTTTTCCTTTCAATTAATTTTATGTTTTGGAGTTACAAATTATTGGCAACAAGGTATTTTTAAAATGAACTTGAGACGACTACTGAGCTGTTCCAGCAATGTGAGGCATTCAAGTTAAAGAAAAGCGCAACAAGAAACAGTCGCATTATTTTAAAAAAACACATCGCAGCATATGCATCTTTTGAAGGGACAGACAGTCAAATTTTTTAAAAACAAAAATGGCTGGCTACATTGGAAAGATAGATGCATTCAGTTGCACAGGAAATAACTGCATATTATATACTGAGCAAATTGAGCTAAGTTTTGAAGCAAATAAAATAAGTCAATCAGAAGCGACTGCTAATATTGCTGCGTGCATTAGATTTAAAGGCATATAGTTATCTTAGATGCTTGACTGCTCCAACCAAACTAGCCAAAATTGGCTTTACAGACAATAGACAATAGACAATAGGTGCAGGAGTAGGCCATTCGGCCCTTCGAGCCAGCACCGCCATTCACTGTGATCATGGCTGATCATCCACAATCAGTATCCAGTTCCTGCCTTATCCCCATAAGCTTTGATTCCGCTATCTTTAAGAGCTCTATCTAACTCTTTCTTGAAAACATCCAGAGAATTGGCCTCCACTGCCTTCTGGGGCAGAGCATTCCACATATCCACCACTCTCTGGGTGAAAAAGTTTTTCCTCAACTCCGTTCTAAATGGCCTACCCCTTATTCTTAAACTGTGACCTCTGGTTCTGGACTCACCCATCAGCGGGAACATGCTTCCTGCCTCCAGCGTGTCCAATCCCTTAATAATCTTATATGTTTCAATCAGGTCCCCTTTCATCCTTCTAAATTCCAGTGTATACAAGCCCAGTCACTTCAATTTTTCAACATATGACAGTCCCACCATCCCGGGAATTAACCTTGTGAACCTATGCTGCGCTCCCTCAATAGCAAGAATGTCCTTCCTCAAATTTGGAGACCAAAACTGCACACAATACTCCAGGTGTGGTCTCACCAGGGCCCTGTACAGCTACAGAAGGACCTCTTTGCTCCTATACTCAATTCCCCATGCCAGCATACCATTAGCTTTCTTCACTGCCTGCTGTACCTGCATGCTGGCTTTCAGTGACTGGTGTACAAGAACACCTAGATCTCGTTGTACTTCCCCTTTTCCTAACTTCACTTCATTTCGATAATAATCTGCCTTCCTGTTCTTACCACTAAAGTGGATAACCTCACATTTATCCACATTAAACTGCATCTGCCATGCATCTGCCCACTCACCCAGCCTGTCCAAGTCACCCTGCATTCTCATAACATCCAGATTTCACACTGCCACCCAGCTTTGTGTCATCGGCAAATTTGCTAATGTTACTTTTAATTCCCTCATCTAAATCATTAATATATATGGTAAACAGCTGCGGTCCCAGCACTGAACCCTGCGGTACCCCACTGGTCACTGCCTGCCATTCTGAAAGGGACCTGTTAATCGCTACTCTTTGTTTTCTGTCAGCCAGCCAATTTTCAATCTATGTCAGTACTCTGCCCCCAATACCATGTGCCCTAATTTTTCCCACTAATCTCCTATGTGGGACTTTATCAAAGGCTTTCTGAAAGTCCAGGTACACTACATCCACTGGCTCTCCCTTGTCCATTTTCATAGTGACATCCTCAAAAAATTCCAGAAGAAATTCAAGCACGATTTCCCCTTCATAACTCCATGCTGACTCGGACCTATCCTGTTACTGCCATCCAAATGTGTCGTAATTTCATCTTTTATAATTGACTCCAGCATCTTTCCCACCACTGATGTCAGGCTAACTGGTCTATAATTCCCTGTTTTCTCTCTTCCTCCATTCTTGAAGAGAGGGACAACACTAGCTACCCTCCAATCCACAGGAACTGATCCTGAATCTATAGAACATTGGAAAATGATTACCAATGCGTCCACGATTTCTAAAGCCACCTCCTTAAGTACCCTGGGATGCAGACCATCAGGTCCCGGGGACTTATCACCCTTCAGATCCAACAGTCTATCCAACACTATTTCCTGCCTAATATAGATTTCCTTCAGTTCATCCATTACCCTAGGTCCTTTGGCCATTATTATATCTGGGAGATTGTTTGTGTCTTCTCAGCTTTGCTGATATTGTGAAAGTAACTCAGGAACATTTAGAACCAAAACCATTGTTGATTGCAGAACATGTTAGGTTTCATAAGGGTAACCAAAAGGAAGGGGAGTCCATTTCAGCATACATGGCTGAATTGAATTAGTTGTCTGAGCCTTGTCAGTTCAGTAATTGCCTTAATGATGCATTGAGAGATCGTTTCCTTACAAGAAAGCATTCAAAATCAGCTCCTAATTGAAGCTCAACTTGCATTTAAAAGAGCAGACAAAAATCACTGAATCAATAAAACACCAGACTGAGATGCAGTCAGGAAAGAATGTAAGCTTAAACAGAATTGCAATGTCTAAACAGAAAACAGCCTGGCTAAACAAATTGTGGTACTAGCTCACATACACCAGCCCAACGCAGATTTAAAGGTAAAACTTGAAGAAATTGCAACCAAAGTAGGACACATACGAAGAATACAAAGGGCATGTCAGACAGACAAAAATAAATGGACTACGCAGGGATGAGAAAAAGATGTAAAGTCAAATTCCAGTTTCAAAAAACAACACTAGTCTGCATGCTATTGATGAAAAGTCTGATCGTGATGAGAGTGACACAGGACTGAGTAGCCTTCAGATTTACAACGTGAAAACTAACTGTCAACAAGGTCTATGCTTACAGCAGTAGTGAATGGAAAATTAAACAAATGGAACTGAAGACTGGCTCAGCTGTTTCAGTCATTCTACAAAATGAAGTTTGAATGACATTTCAAAGATAGTGAACTAAAGCCTGCAGATATCCAGCCAAAACCTTATATAGGAGAAAAAATAACACCTGTGGGAATGACATTTGAAAGACTGAAATACGGCAGCAAAATACAACAGTAAAACCAACAAGCCACACTGGGCTTTTATATGGTAAAAATAGGAGGGCTAACATCATGGGGTTGTGAATGTTTGAGAAAGCTATAGCATGATCGGAATTCCATCCACAATTTGCATGTCTCACACCTTGCAATAGAGTTAACTGAAAGTGAACTAAGAAAAGTATTAGGTGATGCTAGGGCAGTATTCAAGGATGGTATCGGAAAACTCAAACATATCAAGGGTAAAATAGTGTTAAATGAAAATGCCACACCCAAGTTTATAAAGCCAATCTGGTTCCTTATGCTACCTGTGATAACATAGTCAATGAGCTAGCCATGGAGGCTGAAGGAATTCTTTCCATGGCTGAGTTGGTGGAGCCTATGGGCATTGCCAGTGGTCCCAGAAGCCAAGAAGAATGGGTCTGTCAGGACCTGAAAAGAATTTAAGGTCACCATCAGCCCAGTACTGAAAGTAGAACAGCACCCTCTGACAGGATGGAGGATATCTTTGCAAACCTCTCTGAGGGAAACCTTTCAGCAAAGTGGACTTAGATGAGGCCTAACTACAGATGGAGATGGAAGAAAAGTCCCTCACAAAGGGCTTTATCACGATAATGGGCTTATTTTTGGAGGAACATCTGTACCTGCTCTCTGGCAGAAAGGTATGGGCCAGGTCCTGAAAGGGAACTGCCCAAGCACTCAGTGTTACCTGGATGTCATCTTTATTATTAGTAAATAGGACAAGGAATATCTTCAAAATCTCAAGGCAGTATTTAGAAGATTAGAAGATTATGGACTCAGAGCACAATGTAACAATTGTGAATTCTTTAATTATTTACTGTGGTCACACTGTTGATGCATAAGAATTACATAAGGCTGCTCAGAAAATTCATGTCGTGTAGATGTTCCAAGGCCAAAGGACATAACACTGTTGTGGCCCTTTTTAGAATTTGTCAATTACTATAACAGATTCCTGCCAAATCTGAATATTGTGCTCCACCCCTTGAACTCATTACTACAGATTGGGAAGAAATAGCAATGGGCAAAGCTGTGTGTGGTGGCTTTCCAAAAGGTAGTGGGACTGGTGACGGCAGAAGCAGTACACGCACATTATGATTCACTTCACTGAGCGAAGCTTGCCATGCATTTTGCAGAATGCCAACACGTCCAGAAAAAAGGTGTCGAGAGCTGTCATAACCACTTCCCGCAGCCCCGGAGTCAACTCCTGCAACCGCCATGGACAAGGCCCCAGCAGCTGAAATTGTTTCACAGCCACAAGTCTCACTTGTCAAGCAGAGTGACCATCTCCTGCCCCCGTCAGAAAAGACATTATCCTACAGAGAAGGAAATCCTCCACAGTGATTCAGCCTTAGTATATATAGTATTATATGTCTACATACAGGATATGTATGTACATATGTCTATATGTGTGTATGTGTATATAGGCTGAGATGCATTCTATATTGAGGGAGTTTATAGCTAAGCAGGGACGAGTGATTTGTATTTAATATTTCAGTAATATTTGATTTGGATGGTGGGGTGGAGATATGTCTCTACTAAAGGGGCTGTAAGGCAATCCTTCCCTCCGCCAGCCTGCAGGTCACCCTTGGGCAAGGTGTAGCACCTGCTTAGCACCCCCACTGTGTACTTTGTTAGTAAAGGCATTGAATATAAAATTAAGCAATTCTTGTGGATCCGTTACACTTCAGAAGAAAATTCTCTGTTATACTATTCATAATTCTGCACAACTCTTCAAAGAGAATATATTGTCCTCATTAATCGTACAGAAGAGGTTCTCTGGGATGGCATCAATGATAAGAGTTTTCAATTAGTGAAGACATTGGAGAAGCTTAGCTTATTCTTCTTGGGGCAACAGAAGATTAAGGAGAAATCTAGCAAGGTAATCACAATCTTGAAAGGTTTTCAAATAAAAGTACTGAGAACATATTTTGAAAATCAAAAGAACTGCAGATGCTGAAATATTGAAATAAAAACAGAAAATGTTGGAAACAATCAGCAGATCAGGCAGCAACTATGGAAAGATACAGAGTTTATAACAGGATTCTGCTCAGTAGATTAGTAACAGTATTGAAGATATTTGGACAAACAGTATTTATAGATTTTTGAATAAGTACATGGCAGGAAAAGTTTAAAGAGATATAGGTCAACTAAAGGTAAATTGACTAGTTTACGTAAGTGCCTTGCTTGGCATGGGATAGTTGGGCTGAGGATCCTGTTTCTGTGCTGTATTACATTATGACTCCATGCCTCTGTAACTAAAGGTTACAGATTTAAAATAGTTGTTTAAAGGGAAGATATGGGAGAGATTTTATATTCAGGCAATTGTCACCCCTCGATAGTCTTCAACTAAATCACGACAAGATCAGAAGCTGATGTTCAAAGAAATTGATTATAAAAGTACAAACGTATATGTCACCATATACGACCCTGGGATTCATTTTCTTGTGGGCAGACTTAATAAATCCATAATAGGATAATTACCATTATAGAATTAATGAAATACTGCACAAACTTGCTTTAATCGGGTTACTATGCCTCATGGTATCAAAGGATCATGGTGGAACAATCTCATGTGGGAACAAAGAGGAGTTTGTTCTCCACAAAGGTATAATTATCAGCAAAAAGCGTAAATATTAATTGCTATTGCTAACATAAAAATCTATTGATTGACATTAATGTTAATTCCTACTAACATATATTTTGAAAGATTTTGGGTAGTATTTCTGCAATGTTTTGGAGGTTAAGGAAATGATAACATGGATAGTGCTACCCATTCGTCTACTTTAGCACTATAATTCCATTTTGACGGCTTTAACTCCACCCTCGACAAGTCTCCTACTTACCCTTTCTGAAGTAGCTTTTCCCCCCTGCAGAATTTACAAGAGTTTGGATAAGGTAATGACCCAGAGCAGGAAGAGTCAACACAAAAAGCCAACCCTCAACGTTGTGCAGCAGATTACAAATAGAGAGACAATAAACCCAAGTTTTTTAAAAACCACATGGATTTCCGCTTTTAGCCACACACGCCTTACTTTCAATGGGTAATGAGCCTTTCCTGATGTGCTCTGGTTTCAGACATATAATCTGCGACTTACGTGGTTGGTTCAAAGTTCGAAGTAAAGTTTATTATCAAACTACATATATGTCACCATATACAACCTCGAGGTTCATTTTCTTGTAGGCATCCTCAATAAATCTATAGAAAACTAACTATGCAAATAAATAAGCAATAAAAACTGAGATCATGAGGTGAAGAGTCCTTGAAACTCATTGGTTATGAATTATGGGAACATTTCAATGATGGGGCAAGTGAAGTTGTCCGCTCTGGTTCAAAAGCGTGATGGTTGAGGGGTAATAACTTCCTGAATCTAGTGGTATGAGTCCTGAGGCTCTTGTACTTCCTTTCTGATGGCAACAGCAAGAAGGGAGCATGATCTGGGTAGTGCGTCCCCTGATGCTGGATGCTGCTTTCTTGAACCAATGCTTTGTGTGGGTGTGCTCAGGGGAGGGAGGGGCTTCAGCTGTGATGGACTGGGCTGTATCCACTACTTTCTATAGGATTTTCCATTCAACGGCGTTGGTGTTACCATACCAGTCTCTGATGCAGCCAGGCAATATACTCTTCACCACACATCTATAGAAGTTTGACAAAGCTTTAGATGTCATGTTGAATCTTTGCAAACTTCTAAGGAAGTAGAAGCACTGCCATGCTTTCTTTGTACTTGCATTTATATGTTAGGTCCAGGACAGGTCCTCTGTAATGATAGCACTGAGGGATTCAAAATTTCTGCCCTTCTCCACCTGTGGTTCCTGATGAGGACTGGATTATGGACCTCCGGTTTCTTCCTCCTGAAGTCAATAATGAGCTCCTTGGTCTTGCTGACATTGAGTAAGAGATTGTTGTTATGGCACCATTCAGCTAGATTTTCAATCACCATCCTCTATGCTGATTTGTCACCACCTTTGATGCGGCCAACTACAGCTTATCGATTAGTTTTGAGGGGATGATAGTACTGAATACTGAGCTGTAGTTGATAAAGAGTATCCCGTTGTATGCACCTTTGCTGTCCAGATGTTCCAGGGTTGAGTGAAGAGCTAAAGAAATGGCTGCTTCTGTGTGTTGGTAGACAAACTGTGGTGGGTCCAAGTCACTTCTCAGGCAGGAAGCTTCTTATCCCTCGCCATACTGCAGATACTGCCTGACCTGCTGAGTTCATCCAACACTTTGTGTGTGTGTTGCTTCGGATTTCCAGCATCTGTGTCCATGATCTTGCTAGCCTCAAGTATAGGGAGATAAAGTCCCTTTTCCTTGAACCTAGGCAAATTGTGCAGCAGAGTACTTAAGACTGTGATTTATCACAATGACCAACCATATTCATCTGTGATGATCTAGAATCAAGAAGCTTAGACTTGCCAGTGTTCTTCACCACCACAGGTATGGTATGCAACTGGACTTCAGCCTGCAGGAAATGTCAGATGTACAGTATGTCACCAATATACACTTGAAAGTTGGCATTAGATGTCTGGTTCTGGGTAGATTCTTACAAGATAGGATTTCTCAAAATGAACTTTCCTTCCCTTTATCCTTCATAGTGCTCCAGGTAATTAATCTTCCCTTTAGAACTGTTGCTCCTGTTCCTCGCTGCACTCAAATCCAGTTTGAGCATTACTAAAGTAATTTTGGGAATGAGATAATAAAATGAAAATATTGTTCAGCACTCACCCAGACACCTTGCAACTATTTCTCTGATTCTAAGATAAAAATGGAGATTGTGACATGATGTGCCCAAGTGTGGTGGCGGGGGGAAAGAGGAGAGGGAGAGAGAGGGGGAGAGAGAGGGGAGGAGAGAGGGGAGGAGAGAGGGGAGGGGGAGGGGGAGGGGGAGGGGGAGGGGGAGAGGGAGAGGGAGAGGGAGAGGGAGAGGGAGAGGGAGAGGGAGAGGGAGAGGGAGAGGGAGAGGGGGAGAGGGGGAGAGGGGGAGAGGGGGAGAGGGGGAGAGGGGGAGAGAGAGAGAGAGAGAGAGAGAGAGAGAGAGAGAGAGAGAGAGAGAGAGAGAAAAGAGACTGAAACGGATCAACAGTCCACTGACTTCAATGTGAAATGTGCAGAGAATAAGGGGAATAAATAAATGCTAGGTCAACAAGGCCATTAACCAGAACCGTCAAACCAAATCTAACGCCAATACAGTGGCTCAGATAAGGTAGGTTGATACTAAATAAATACCCCTCCTTAACAGCCTTAAGCTACACGGTAGTCTTCTTTCCTGGAACTAGGACACTGGTAAGTAGGAAACATAGATGTTGCTCTGTTTTTGGTCAAGTCTTGACAAGATTGGAACAAGAAGAAGGGCGTCAAATACGACTACAGTGAAACACTAATTGGCTGAAACGTGCAAACTCATGAGCGTGAACATTGTATCCATTCCGCAGCCTGCCCACGAGAGCACACAGACCCCGCTGCAGAGTCCGTGGCTGTGAGAGACTGTGCTGTCCGCCCAGCACAATCCTAACTGATTTGATTTGATACAAGTGATACATTTCACTGTATCTTTCAATGTACATATGACAAATACTGTAGCTACTCTTATTATTGGTATTTCATTCTACAATAAAACTACAGGTAGGTTAAGGCCTTGATGATACAGTTAAAATATCATTTCCTTTGAGTGACCCAAATGTTCTCTAATGAAATAGAATTTCAACAGGAAGCTAACAAATGAATATTACATTAAATAAATCTGATTCTGCATCAGAATCATTGGGATTTACATCTCTTTATCCTTGCGTGCCTGGGTATTTGGTGCACTGAAGCACAAGTTCTCATTACTTGTGATGTGTTCTATTTTACCATGTTCACATAAAACAAGTGCTTCAATTTGAATATTTATTCATGCAGAACTTAAAAAACACAAATACTATCTGAGAGAATTTTAGAATTGAGCAGTTTTATTCAAACTGACAGATTAATTTGTAGTTAACAATTACAAAATGCATACTTAAGAAGTTCAGTAACATTTTCAAGGAAATTTTGGTGTGTAGACTTTCCTGAAACAGGCATAAATGTGTTTGCTAATGATACAGTGTGATTCGGTCTATCAATGCAGCAGCAGATAAAATATCCTCTGCAACATGAGTTTTAAATCTTGTCTTCCTGGCACCATACTTCCCTTAAAATGAATTTCTGAAGTACATTTGCACAACTAAATGACCTCATTCGTTGTCAAGTCAGCTTTAAAAAACAGCTTCTCCATACAGTCGCACGGGAGATGGTATCTTGATAAAATTTTCAGACAGTGATTTAAAAAAGGCCAGAAAGAACCCCAAGATTCTGGACAACATGTTTTCTGGAGACAATATTGTCAGATTCTAAACTCAGTCCGGATATTAAGTAAAGATAATCACAAATTCTTTCATTTCAAATATTGAAAAATTCAAATAACCATCATATTATGATTATTACTGATCCACTCTGAAAGAAATAGAACCACCAACATGGTGATTCTTGAAGTTAAAACATAATAGTTTCAAAAATATCAAGGAGAGTAATACTGCATGAACTATAAATCTCAAATGAAAAACAGAATATCCTGAAATTATTCAGCAATCAGACTATATCCCTCGAGAAAAAAGCAGAATTAATATTTCCAGTCAATGACGTTTCTCTCAATAGATACTATCTGACTTAGTGACTGTATTTAATTTTTTAAAATTTGTGTTACTATCAGAGTTAAGCGTTCCTTTAAAGCAATGTTGTTTACAAATTTTATTGAGATCTCCATGTAGGGGAAAAGGAGAAGATATGTAAATATTTGTCATGAACATGAATATAGTTATCATTTAGGTCTAAAAGGCACAAAACTCCATATCATAGTTATTATAAATAACGTGTGAAACAAATTTATTTCTGGAAACCTTAGCCTTGGCTATTAACCAAGTCCATCTCACTCAATTATTTCACAAACCACTACAGTTCATCATAAAGGACCTCTGGCCTTTAATAAATTTGAGTTTCAGGCAGTGAAATCAAATCTGATTGAGTTCTTTCTATTGAATAATTATGTACATCAGATGGGAATCAAGCCAACTGAATTGGCTAGGATTTTATTTCTGAACATCATGAGAAATAAAGGTTAATGCCCAGTGATGTGGCTTTAATATCTATTTCTAAATGTAGTTAATTTTCAAAAGAGGTTTGTTTAAAAAAAAGGATTGAAGAGAGGGACATTATTGTCCCTGAATCTATCATCTTTCATGTTCATGGAAGGAAGACTTCTGCAAAAGGGATCCAAAAATAATGTCAATTCGAAGTAGGTATGTTTTTTTGTTCTCATAGATACGTAAGTAGTTGAATTTTTGTCTAAGTTTGTTTTATTTTATATCAATTATTCGGCAGTGTAAACTGGTACTACCTTCGAAAGCTACTGTATATGAGTAACGAATTTCAGTATAATGCCAATGTAAAGATTATAAAAATCTAACAATTGTTAGCATGTTAACTGACCAATTTTACCATCATGGCACTGTCCCATTATAAGTAACTTATAAGACTATACTTGCAATAAACATAAAAATTCAAGAAAAAAGTCTTTAGATGAACCTATAACTAGCCACAACTTCCAACTTAATTCCCACATAGAACATGGAACATGGAACATATTCTAGTACAGTACTGGAATAGGCCTTTTGGCCCACAATGTCTGTGCTGATCAAGATGCTGATCCAAACTGATCTTTCTGCACGTAGTCTACATCCTTTCACTCCCTACATGCTCATGTGCATATATAAACACCTCTTAAATATTGCTATTGTATACTGTAGCTTCCACCACCGCACCTTGCAATACTTTCCAAGCACCTACCACTCTCTATATTTTTTTAAAAAATGGCCTCGTAAATTTCCTTTAAACTTTCCCTCTCTCATCTTAAATCTCTGCCATTTAGTATTTGACATTCCCACCCTGGGAAAATGATTCTGGCTACCTACCCAATCTGTACCTCTCATAATTTTATATACTTCTGTCAGACTGTCTGCCCAGCTCTCAAAGCTCCAGAGTTTGAATACAAATTTGTCCAACCACTCCTTATAATTGTAATCAAGGCAACATCCTGATGAACCTCTTCTGCATCCTTTCCACGATCTCCCCATAATGCAACAATCAGTACTGTACAATTACTTCAAATGTGGCCTTACTAAAGTTTTACACAGTTGAAACCTGCACATGCAACTTTTATACTCAACATCCCGACCAATGAAAACACAGAAACACATTCCAAATAATGAACAAAATCATTTAGAAAAGGTTGAAAACTATCTCAGCTGATGATAAGAAAGGCCCTATCACAATCTCTGTATCTTAATGAAAATAATATCTTTTCTATACAAATCCTATTTCACAGCACACTTGCAGTTAAGTCTGGACTGTGAAAGCTAAGCAGAACTTAATCATACTCACATTGTGAGCCAATCATTTCTAAGCAGTAACTTTCATTTCCCTGTTATATCTAAATAAAACTTAGCATATCAAAAACTTAATTATCACATGAAGTGCATGTTTTCAGGGCTTCTATTTAGCACAATGGTGTATTTGCTCAGCAAGATGAAGAAACGTAGTTTTCAATTCACTTTATGTTTTTAATCATTCTAGGCTGTCAGGCATAAATCACATTTATATGAAGCTTTCTGTGCTGGTATGCATCCAGTGCTGTTTCTGCGCTGAAATATTATTCTTTGTAAAAGTCCTATTAAATATTGCATTTCAGACAGTGATAACTTCGTCTTTTACTGCAGATTGATTCTATAATCATAGTTCAGAATAAGCTAAGATAAGTGGCTTGAATTTTTCACATCTTTCTATGCTCATGGAAAGGAAATCTAACAGAAAGAGGAATTTTATTTGGTTAGTTGAAATGATTAAACATGTTATGCAATAGATGAAGAAGTTGGTCTAATTTTGTGTTAGATCTCCAAGCAACTTTGGGGGCTGTTGATGATATATGAACAGTAAGCAAATGCTGATATATATGGTAACCAATTATTGTACAATCTAGAAGTCTGTATAAAACAAAAAAAACTGCAAACAACTGCTCTAGAAATGATTACTTCTTGCAAGTCTTTTTTTTTAGATTTTAAAGGTAATAACATACAACTTTAATATGTATTATCATACACAGGTATCTCATACAGTCAGTGCCACTTTATTAGGTACATCTGTACACCTGCTCATTAATGCAAATAATCCAATCACGTGGAAGCAACTCAGTGCGTAAAAAGCATGCAGACGTGGTCAAGAGGTTCAGTTGTTGCTCCGATCAAACATCAGAGTGGGGAAGAAATGTGATCTAAGTGACTTTGACTGTGGAACGATTGTTGGTGTCAGGTCGAGTAGTGTTCACAGAGAATGATGTGAAAAATTAAAAGCAGTCAATGAGCAGCAGTTCTGTGGGTGAAATTGCCTTGTAGTGAGAGAGGTCAGAGGAGAAGTATTGTACTGGATCAAGCTGACTGTAACGGAAATCACCACATGTTACAACAATGATGTGCGGGAGAGCATCTCTGAACGTACAACATGTTGAATCTTCAAGTGGATAGGCTACAGCAGCAGAAAACTATGAACATCCACTCAGTTGCCATTTTACTAGGTACAAGAGGTCCCTAATAAAGTGGCCGCTAGTGTATAAGCAAAGACAAACTTTGCCAAATATTACATTACTGTCCTATTTCCTATTTTGAACAAGCTTCAGGTACAGGAGAAACTGTACCGAGGCTAAGTGTACAGCATAGTTTATTAAGAAGTACAAAACCTATGAAAGGAACACTTCTTCAAGACCAGCATCTAGATGTAAAATGTAAAGCAGTGCAGCAGATAAATAGATTGATTGTTTTTTACAATGGCATTGCAGAAACATATGGGGAATGATGTTTTCCTTATGCCATTTGATAGTTATGTGTACTTGCTTTCATTGAGTAATTTCCCACACATTTACCTTTTCTTCCTCTTGGTATGCACACTATCCTAAGCCTACCTATAAATT
This sequence comes from Mobula birostris, assembly GCF_030028105.1. Taxonomy (NCBI): domain Eukaryota; kingdom Metazoa; phylum Chordata; class Chondrichthyes; order Myliobatiformes; family Myliobatidae; genus Mobula; species Mobula birostris. The sequence continues at coordinate 48,523,698 of NC_092390.1, read as the reverse complement.
TTCACAATTATTCTGCAGGCTCCACATTAACCCACTACTACTCTTTGTGCTCTGAAAGCTGGTGCAGAACGGAAGGGAGGCTCTAAGAACAGCCGGTTCAAACACTGCAAAAAAAGACACTTCGATCAATGTTATTATTAAAACGACCACATGTACCTTTTGGAGAGGCAATGATGGAACCAAGCATGGACAGTGTTTGCCCATTTTCCTTCCTGTACTTTCTTCATTTGATTTCTTTCAAAATCACACATAGACAGCCTAGTACTGAAGGATAAATTAATCCGTGTTTCACGTTATACGGCATGTGCCACTGCTCTTGGCAAAATCCTTCCAATGATTCAGCCCAATTATTTAGAAAGGAGTGATCAATCCTCGTTTTAAGCTGTGTTATAATTGATTCTAACTTCTGCAAGCACCAGCACAAAGGTTAGAATCCAGACTTATAAACAGAAAGTGTGTTAAATGGATATGCACATCATAGCAGTGTTCAACAAAAAAAAAATCAATGGACAGGAAGCTTTTAATTTATTTATTGAGATACAGCATGGAATAGATACTTGCTGCACTGGCCAGCAACCCCCGATTTAACCCGAGCCTAATCATAGGACAAGTTCAAAGACCAATTAACCAACCAATTAGTACATTGTTGGTCTGTGGGAGGACACCCATGCAATCATGGAGAGAACGTACAAAGTCCTTACAGACAGCGGCAAGCGTTGAACTCAGGTTGCTTCTACTGTAAAGCGTGCTAATCACTACGCCACCATGCTGCCCCATAGCCCCAACTTTGCTAAAGAGGACAGAGATAAAACATTAGGGGCCAAGCTTCATAGCTTTATGTGTATAAGAAAATAAGTACCAATCTAACAAAACTCAACTACTATCTAGTTCTGGCACACAGCATCAGCGTCTACCCATGGATGGTGTGGAATATCTCAATTTTGGAACTGTGCTTGGATCAGATCATGGAACTCCTGTGATTGTTTCCCTATAGATTAGTGGAATAACTAAGGAACAATCTCATTGCAGAGAAGATCATACGATAGGAATGGAATATGTTGTTAGATGTTGTTACCATGACATTATTTCCTATCAGTTACCATATGTACAGCCTAACATCACTTTATGGACAGGCAATCAATCTTTGTACATAAGCTATCTTATGTATTTATATTTATGGTGTGATTTTTGTTATTATTATTGTGTTCTTAATCTTTCGTGATTTTTTTTTGTGCTGCATCAGATCCAGAATAACAATTATTTTGTTCTCCTTACACTTGTATACAGGAAATGACATTAAACAATCTTGAATCTTGCACCTCAATTCAAATGACTCTCTCAAGTTAAACATTGATAGTCTTGGTGCAGCAGTTTTTCAGATGACCTGCTGTTCAGTGAAGTGCTGTGAATCATACTCCAGATTGATGATGGCTTTCTCCCACTTATATTTATCATCCTTGATGTTAACTGTATCACCGTAAGACCATAAGATGTTGGAGCAGAATTAGGCTAGGCCATTCAGCCCATCAAGTCTGCTCCACCATTCCATCATGGCTGATCCCAGATCCCACTTGACCCCATACACCTGCCTTCTCGCCATATCCTTTGATGCCCTGACTGATCGGGAAACGATCAATTTCCACCTTAAGTACACCCACGGACTTGGCATCCATCGCAGTCTGTGGCAGAGCACTCCACAGATTCACAACACTCTGGCTGAAAAAAAATCTGTTCTAAAATGTTGCCCCTCAGATTTGAGGCTGTGCCCTCTAGTTCTGGATATCCCAATAGGAAACATCCTCTCTACATCCACCCTATCTAGTCGTTTAAACATTCAGTAGGTTTCAATGAGATCCCCCTGTTTTCTTCTAAATTCCAGTGAGTACAGGCCCAAAGCTGCCAAATGCCCCTCATATGTTAACATCTTCATTCTCAGAATCATCCTCGTGAACCTCTTCTGAACTCTCTTCAATGACAACACATCCATTCTGAGATACAGGCCAAAACTGTTGACAATACTCCAAGTGCAGCCTGACTAGTATCTCATAAAGCTTCAGCATTATCTCCTTGTTTTTGTATCTTATTCCCCTTGAAGTAAATGCCAGCATTGCATTTGCCTTCTTTACCACAGACTCAACCAGTGAATTAACCTTCTGGGAGACTTGCATGAGGACTCCTAAGTCCCTTTGCTCCCTTTATGTTTGATTTTTCTCCCCATTTAGATAATAGTCTGCATTGTACTTTTACCAAAATGCATTATCATACATTTCCCAATGCTGTATTCCATCTGCCACTTTTTTGCCCATTGTCCCAATTTGTTTAAGTCCTGCAATCACATTGCCTACCTACCTACCCTTCTGCCTATCTTCGTATCATCCACAAGGTTTGCCACAAAGCCATCAACTCCGTTATCCAAACCATTGACCAATCATTTACCTTCACTCTCAGGATGAAAATCCTCGCCCATATTTTCTTTCCATTTCACATTAACATGTGCATGACATGGGAAGCTACAACAATAAATGAAAAGCTGTTGGAGGAAGCCACTTAGCCTAACAAACCAGAGAGTTCATTGTACAAGGTCTCAATTGGTCTGCAAAATGACTGTTCAAGTCAATCTATGGTCCTAGTTGAGGTGAAACATGGCAAATGAGAATAGATTGCCTTGAAGGGGCACTAATCAGGTTGCAGCAATAGTTCTTATCTTTAAGCAGTCATGCGTATAGTCAAATATAGGGGTTAACAAAAGAATATTTTAATGTTGAAGTATCATAGCAAAAGCATCGAAGGAGACAGTGGAACAGCCACGCACTGTCGTCCTTGCTGTTTATGGAGAGAGGACACTTGTTGACTTTAGCATGGCATCAGCTACTGTATCTAGCATATCCAAATATGCATTGCAGTTTATTGCGGAGTGAGTAAACCCAGGAAATCAAGTGCTGTGATCACCTTGGCTGTGTTACACTGCAGTGTGTTATTAGTCTGTTGGCAGACAGCACAGTCTTTCAAATCATACCCAAAGAGGATACATTTTCTAATGAATCATTATTGTGAGAAATTATGATACACTGTGGAGTGCAAGGATATCAGTGAGCACTCCTCTTAGTTTGTCTATCTTAGCTAAAACTACTCCATTTCCACCCCAATGCCATGGTCTTTCAGCCTTTTGCTAATGCTGCCCAGCCTATAGCCAGGATGGAGTGGCTGAAAGCTAAAGTGATTTCCAGTTTATGATAGAGATGGCACTTCTCCTCTCTCACCACCACCCTACACACTCCCCCTGATCCTCAGACTGCACACATTTCCTGGAGATTATGTGGTCATTGATGAAGTAATGATAGCCCCACAAAGTCAGACAAAAACACTGGCAAAGGATCCCAAAAAAATATGACAGTCATGACTTTATTAATTTGGACTTTTCTTAAGTAGAAGCAAATGCAATTTAATTCAAGATTGTCTTAAAATTACAATAACTACATCTCAAGATTCATGCTGGAAAATGATCCCAGTTTTTTTTTGATGACAAGATTAGGAAGGTAAATAAAATTTTTTGCTATTTTCTGCATGATGCAAATATTTTACTTATTGACTTATTGCAACACTCAAAGAGAGCATTCAGTCCATTATGTCCATGACAGCTCCCAAAAGACCAATCTCATTGGCCCCATTTCTCCCTCCTTATGTCTCTGAAGCCCTGCAATGTACTCTCTCATGCCCATTATCCCCACTTGACTCTTTGCTAACACAGGGAAGTAATTTACAGTCATCAGATAAACTGCCCCAGCACATCTTTGCAAACATGAGTAAAATGTGACTGGATTGCATCATCAATAGCTCATCTCTTTGATGTCTTCTAGTTGGATATGACTGTGATAAATTTAGACTACATTTATCTTCTGACAGTGGAATCAGTACAGATACCCTACTAATTCCAAACATATCTTTTGTGACTCTCAACAAAAGCCACCAGAGAGACATGCTGATGGCAGTATAAAAATATTTACCTGGCACACACACAAGCTGACAGTATTTGGAGACATTCTGGAGAGCTGCTCCCTGACGCAGTGAACATCACATTTTAATATGCTAGAGATCAAAGCTAACAGCAGGACAATTCTATAGTTACAATGCATTCCTAATGCTTCATTTGAATTACATATAATTTAAAAACACATAGATCTTCACACCAACAATCCATACACCCAAAATGATTGTTAATCACTGCTGTTTCTCAGCTGCTTTCATGCATATGCAGACATCTCGGGTCAGTGGGGTGTTTCTTGAGCAATGGGGTGTTTCCTGTTTTGCATTTGACCCCAATCTGCAGCTGCAGGAAAACCATTCTTCTGAGCTGCATTTTAAATTCAATATAGGATCGTCATTCAGACCTGAAGACTGGTTGCTGTTGAAGTTAATATTTGCTATATACTGTAACTCCAGAATACACCCTAATAATATTTGTGTTTCCATTTGTGCTACAATTATGTTCATAACATTGTACTCTCTGTAAATAAGCTTAAAGATTATGTAAATAACTGGTTTGCTTGTATATTCTTAGATTGCATGTTAGACTCAAGTCTTGCTGGCTAGTACATTTTGCTCTATGTGCATGGAAGCCAATGAAGTAATAATTCAACTTCCTTTTTATTTGCCATAGTAGCTTCCAATGAATTAGTAGGTTTTAGTTTAGAACGAGAACAAGCAATACTTGACCCAGGAAGATAATTGCCTCTCCTCTTGAATCTATTAACACTTAGCATCGTATGTTAAGGGAACAGTAGGTCAAAATTCCACAGGTTTGGCTATAAAGTGTAAAATACATTCATGCGGGAATAAAATCTCTGAAAGAGTGCTCTGAAAACATAGAGAGAGAACAATATTAATATTCAAAGATTTGTCTAGGAATATTTCCCTTGTTTTAAATTCCAGAGTCAATCTTAGCCTTTTTTAAAGGCTAAGTATAAAATTGTATTTCAAAGACATACGAGAGGTGATTGATAAGTTTGTGGCCTAAGGTAGAAGGAGTCAAATTTATAAAACCTAGTACGTTTATTTTTAAGCATAGTCCCCTCCTACATTTACACACATAGTCCAGTGGTCGTGGAGCATACGGATCCCTTCTTTGTAGAAGTTGACGTCTTGGACTTCCAGAAAGTGGTCCACAGCAGAGGTGATTGATAAGTTCGTGGCCTACAGCGGAAGGAGATGAGTTATACAGTTCTCATTACATGCACGTGCAGTTCAACTCTTTGAGTGATTATGCAGAAAGTTTGAAGTTAATAACTTATCGCCTTCTACCTTAGGGCACGAACTTATCAATCACCCCCGCTGTGGACCACTTTCTGGAGGTCCAAGACGCCGACTTCTACAAAGAAGGGATCCGTATGCTCCACGACCTCTGGACTAAGTGTATAAATGTAGGAGGGGACTATGCTGAGAAATAAATGTGCTAGTTTTTCTAAAATTGACTCCTTCTACCTTTAATCACCCCTCGTAATTTATTTTCTGTTCCAGTCTTCACTGGTGACTAGGGACTTCTTGTGGGATTCATCTCTGAAGAAATAAGCTATGAAGGATCATAGATTGAAAACATTCCTGCACTGTTCCAAATATTTATAATTTGCAATTAACTCTGATGGCTTGATTGAATCTGATATCAACATTTTACAACACAGAATCCAATTATTTCTCCAGACAGCTTAATAGAGTTATAGAGTTTTATGCAGCATGGAGTCAGGCCCTTTGGCTCATCTCATCCATGCTGACCAAGATGTCTACCTGAGCTAGTCCTATTTGTCTGCATTTGACCCACATCCCTCAAAACCTTTCCTACCCATAACACAAATTTATTGACAATATATTTTAAAAATAACCTTCAATACTGCACAATATGCATGTTTGCTGACATTTGCTTTTCTTGCCTTCCTAAAGAAATGAAGTAAAAATCATAACAGTGTTTGGTTACAAGGTTTTTCTCATAAATAAATACTAATTAATCTTCTAATTATTTGTTGAAGTATTCTAAGAAAATAATGCTGTACTTAGATATGAATTCAGCAAGTTTGTGACACGAAATAACGGGGATCAATTTCAACAGAAAATATTATGGGACTTCTGCATATTTGGCTGGTGGCAATTTCTATTTTTAATGACATGAATCATGAAAACTTGGTAACTTGAGCTTGATCCCCAACTCTAAGGTCACAGAGTACCCGTCAGATAATTTTAGCTGAAGGAGGTTCTTATCAGTGTTGGAAACAAAGTGATGAAGGGTAAGAAGCATCTCACCTTGGAGGGAATCTGATTACACTGCTATTGTTAATGATGGCAGTAATAACGAAAATCTGATGAAAAGTTCAATTGTCTGAAACATTAGCTCTGTTTCTTTCTACACAGATGCTGCCTGGTCTGTGGTGCATTTCCAACATTTTTGTTATTATTTCAGTTTTCAATCAACAGTAGTATTATTCTACTTCTTGAGAGAATGCATTTTGTCTAATGTGTAAACAAGTTTTAAAAGAAAGTAAATAAAACAAGAACTTTGTAATTTGTTTCTGGACAGTTTAAGTCTGTCATATATTTTTCTTTGGATTTAGAAATGACATGCGGCTGCAGTAATTTACTTCCATGAGGCTTTGAAATCTGGGAGCAATTCTTTTTGACTGCCACATGCCTAATAATTATATTCCCTATTATGTAGAAATGGCCATATATAATACAAATATTTGTAATACAAGTCTGTGGACAAAAATAGGAAAGATGATAAATTAGCAAGGGGGAATAGAAATATCTTGGGGTTATTACTAGGCTGCCATTAATTAAAAAAATGTTTTATGTGGTGTACTGAATACTTCAGACTAAATATACGTGCCTTCCTTGAAGGCTCATATGAAATAGTTGACACGAGCATGATTGACATGCATAGCCAAATGACCATGTTGTACATATTATGTAAGTAACACTCATTGAGGTGCAAGATTTTTATTTTTATTATGTCTCAAGATGGTGCAATGGATCATCCTCCTGATAACAATTCAACAGCATGAAGGAAATAGTGCCAACCAACTGTTAATTCCTCTCCAGAGTTCTTCCTGAGACCTAACTAAGGACCAACAGACTGAACAGATGCTGCGGGCACTGGAAATGTGAGATTAATGACGTTGTTAGAATTTTGAGTGAGTGACCTGTTATCAGAGTAAGCCAGTTCAAGCACAAACTGGAAGGCTGGTTATCTGAATTGTGTTCATTCATTCCTGAGTGCTGAGGGTTGCAACAAGCCTAATGGAAGATCTAATGTACACCAGACTTCACTAAAGCAAATGTTACAGATCAAAAGCAGAAGTGTTAGAGTAGGAAAGGGAAATTAAGCTGAGACTGAAGGCTCAGTTTCACCCTTGTAGACTGACTGATCGTCCAGTCTGTTTTAGAATTTTCCAATGAACTGGAAACCATATGAAGAAGAACAATGAATGCAGCACACTAATCTGGAAGAAGTGCAATTTTCCATTGAGAGGCATGTGTCCCAGCACAGCCCAGGTAGTAGTCGAGTACAAGACCCCTCCAGCAGGTAACCATCTCTGCTGATAGAACAGCATTGTGAAACACCATCTACAGACCAAAGTTACCTCTGTCACTAAATGTTAAATACAATCACAAACATTCAAAATTACATAGTATCTGTTTAAAAATTGCTAAGACAATTTAAACTAATTTTACTAAATTCCAAAAGCACACACAGTGTATACACAGATGAAGACCTCTTATGAGCCAATTATATTATTACCAGGCTTACAACTTCAAAATGCAATGAAGGTAGTCAGAACCTTCCCCACGTATAAGCAGCCTTCATTCTTCACAGTAAGTCAAAGACTGAGTTTATAGCCAATTGCACAATACATGTATGCACGGGTGCAATGAAAAACTTTGCATCAGCATCACAGGCACACACAGCATCACATAAACAACAATCACAAGAAAAACATAAATTATTTACATTTTTAACCAGAAAGGACACAATTACAACAATAAAAATTTCCAACTTAGTACAAAGTGTCATGGTATTGCTAACTAGCGATTAGTATTTTACTGGCTGGTTCAAGAAGGGAATGGTTGAAGGGAAGTCACTGTTTTTGAAGCTAGTGCTGTGGGACTTTTGGCTTTGGTTGCTGCAAAAAGATGGCATGGCCCAGATGGTGGGATTTTTGATGATGAATGTTGTCCTCTTGTGGTAGTTCCTATTGCAGATTTTACCAGTGGTAGGAAGGGACGTGCTCGTGATGTATTGTGCATAGTCCGCTACTCCCTGCAATTGCTTAGATCCCTGAGCATTTGAAACGTCACATAAGAGCATCATGCACCCAGTCAGAATACTTTCAACAGTACATCTGTAGAAAATTGTTAGAGTGTTTGGTGAAAAGCTATCCTCCTTAACTTCATTAGAAAGCTTCCCTTATGATTGCATCTATGTGCTGGACCAGGGACAGATCATCTAGTAAGGTGACTTGTTAAAGCTGCTGACTTTCTCCACCACCAATCCCCCAATGTAGGCCAGAGCCTGTTCACCTCTTTCCCTTTTCTGAAATCAATAGTTTTGCTGATGTTCAGCAAGAGGTTATTATTACGGCATCACTCAATCACATGGGCTATCCTGCCATAAGGATAGCCAAATGCAAACAACACTAATATCAGAACATGCTGTATTATTTGCCTATGCTTTTGCACCCGTCCAATTGCAAAACTTTTGCTTTCAGAAACTTTTCTTTTAAGCACAAGGTTTGTTTAAACTGGTCCCTACCTTGAGTAAGCTCGTCTTCACCCCTGGTCCTCAATCTATTTTTGCTGTTTTGAACTGATGGAAAGGGAAGATTCATTTTCTTGTTCTGTTGCAAACAAAATTAGAATCTTATTAACATAGTATATTTTTTCATTAGCACAGCAATTTAATTCAATTTTAATTAAAGCTTTACTACATTTGCTAATTGTTACATTAAAATAAAACAGAAAGAGGATACATTACAAGAAGCTCTCATTAACTTGAAATTTGTAGTTGTATAGCTATTTAGTTACTTTAATACTTTTGTTCAGAGCCACCTCCTGTCAATTATTCCTAACCTGCAAAAAGAATGTAGACGAGATAATATGGTGCCATTAAAAACATCACTTTCCTGAGAGAAGTGTAACCATGGTCATTTCTAAATCATTTTGTATCACTGGAAATTCAACTAAGCATTTCTGGAGTGATTGTACTTGCATGTTTGGCACAGTTTTAGCATCACACCCACATTAATGATGCCAGGCCCATGTACAGCCAACCAAATTAGTCTTTCATATTCTGTGAGAAATAATTTTTATTTATTTTATTGATTGAGATACAGCATAGAGTAGGCCCTTCCAGCCCTTCAAGCTACACCACCCAACAATCCCCCCAATTCAATGTTAGCCTAATCATGGGACAATTTACAATGACCAACTAACCCACTAACTAGTCCGTCCTTGGACTGTCCCAGGACACTGGAGCACCTGAAGGAAACCCACGCGGTCACGGGAAGAACATACAAACTCCTTACAGGCAGCAGTGGGAATTGAACCCAGTTCAAATAATCATTGATCACTGATGAAACAATCATGGATTCATCACAGAGCCAGATACCTGGACCCCACTAAGCTAAGACCTGTGCTCGATTAAAGCCCCATTTTCATTCACAAACCTCAGGTCACCATTTGCCAAAGCCGGCCCCTCGATTGCCTAAACAACCAATCAGCACATCCCTAATTTGAAATTCCAACACTCTGATACTTAATTAGCACATGTCCCAAGTCACCAGCTATCAACTCCTCACCAGCCCTTTCCCATCTCCCAAACCTGACCTTAATTCTAGATGGTGCATTCTTCTTTGTGTACTCTCCAAATTCTGTTCAGTTAAGTCCAAGACCCAGATGAAGTCTGCAGTAAATCTTACAATGACCACATGCAGAAGTCCAGGCATATATCTTCATAGGTAGCAATATAGCCAGGAGAGAAGGATTGCAGAAACATTCAATTAACTTCTTTGGCATTTTTTCTTGTTTTATGACTTATGGACAGGGTGAGTACATGCATGCTTTCCCTCCTCGGGTTGGGTGAATCTAGAATTCAAGGCTTAGGTGCAAGCTGAAATAGGGTCAGGGGGTAGTACAAATGTGGAATGAGATATCAGAAGAAGTATAGATGTGTTTCAATTGTTACCATTTAAGGGAAGTGCGTGGATGAGAGAGAGATGAAGGGCTATGGTCCAGATACAGGTAGATAGCACTAAACAGAAAACCAAGCATGGACTAGGTGGGCCAAGGACCCTGTTTCTGTGCTATAGTGCTCCATGACTCTATCTTTTAGAAATCAGCTGATGCAATTTCTCAAAAGATCCAAAGGACATTAGAAACCCAAACTTCAGCTTTTTATGAATGTCAGGCATGAAATAGATGGACCAAAGAGCCTGCTTCTGTGATGTAGTGCTCCATGATTCTGTTGAAGACTCTGTCTTTAGGAAATCAGCTGATGCAATTTCTCAAAAAGCCACTGGATCCTAAGGAGATTAGAAACCCAGAATTCAGCTTTTTATGAGGTTATCACCTCTGATGGACACTGATGATAGCATGAGATTTCTAATCACTCAATGGTAGAGATAAAATATCCCACAATTTTCATGATCAAACTGGTCTAACTAGTTACACAATGAAGCAGTCAAGCCTGTATCCAAAGCAGAAAGCTGAAAGATCAAGTTCTACTAAATGGTTTCAACTTCTAACTTTTTCAACTTCTAATTTCAGTTGGTATTTCCTGCATTGTTGAAACTAAGAGTTTTTAAATTGCCTTTAAATTAAGTCTTTGTATGTCTCTCCAGAAATATTTCCTTGGCACCATCTAAGGAAGAGGAGGAAATTCAGTTGTTTTCTGGCCAATACAAGTTTTCTCAACCAACATCAAAACTGATTAGTTGTTTGTGCGATTAGGTGATGTGTTTACTAACACAATAATAATAAAAGCCCTTCAAAAATAATTAAATGGTTGTGAAACTAAATAGGATATTTATAATGTGTTACATAAATGCAAAATCTTCTCACTGTAATGTTGATTCCTCTCAGGTGCTGGAAATGTACTCATTTCAAAGAAGTGCTGGCTGGACACCAGAAAAGGTGATCATCATTAATTAACATTGTACTTTCAACAAAGAGGCTCAAAGGATTTTATTTTGAAAAATCGACAGGACTTGAATTTCAGAAATACATTAAAGTAAGCTGAAGGTCATTCCATGAATAGTTAGAATTATAGTGTCAAATGTCGTGACAATTTCCTCAGTGGTGTGCCTCAGGATTTGGTGCTGGTCCTATTGGTGTTTGTCGTCTATTTCAACAATTTGGATAAGAATGTATAAGGCATGGTTAGTAAGTTTGCAGGTAGCACAAAAATAGGTGGTATCATAGAAAATGGAGAAGGGTAACAAAAATTACAGGGGAATTTTCATCAGCTGAGTAAGTGGGCCAAGGAATGGCAAATGGAGTTTAATTCGGATAAGTGTGAAGGTGTTGCATTTTGGAAAGTCAAATCCGCATAGGACTTTCACAGAGATAGCAAGCCCCTGAGGAGTGTTGTAAAGCAGAGTGACTCAGAGCACATAGTTCCCTGAAGGTGGAGTCACAGGTAGATGGGGCGGTGAGGAAGGTTTTGGCACAGCAGCCTTTGTAAGTCAGAGTATTGAATATAAATGTTCAAAGTACAATCATGAGGCTGTACTTGGAGTATTATGTTCAGTTTTGGTCACTCTACTTTTGGAAAGAGTGCAGAAATATTGGTAAGGTTGCTACCAGGACGTAAAGGACTGAGTTATATTGAGACACTGGATGGTCTAGGACTTTATACCTTGGGGCATAGGAGACTGACAGGTGATCAGTTAGAGGTTAGAGGCCAAAAGCAGGAGCATGGGGTTGAGATGGTACAAATAAATCAGCCATGATCAAGTGGGGAGCAGACTCAATGGGCCGAATCACCATGTTCTGCTCCTATATCTTGAGGTCTTATAGTTTTACAGATGTGTATAAAATCATGAGGGGCACAGATCGGGTCTTTTTTCCCAGAGTAGAAAAGGTTAAAACAAGAAGACATCGGTTTAAGGTGAAGGGGGAAAAGAATCAAGAGGAATTTAGGAGCAACTTCTATGCACAATGGGTGGTAAGAATGTGGAACGAGCTGTCAGAGGAAATGGTTGAGGCAGGTATAATAAAACACAAGTACATGGATTGGAGAAGGTTATTGACCAAAGGCTGGCAAATGGGACTAGCTTAGATAGTTCACCTTGACTGGCCTGACTCCATGCTGGTTGACCTATGATTCCATACCAGGCAACATCCCGGCAAATCTTTTCAACACTCTCTGAATTTGTACCACGTTATTTCTTGAGGTGGCAACCAGAATCGTACATAATACTCCAAATGTTGTCCAGTCAATATTTTGCACAGTTACAACATGACAGTCCAACTCCTATACTCAATGCCTTGTCCTTAGAAGGCAAACATGACAAATGCCTTCCCCATTACTCTTTCCACTGGTGTCACCACTTTCAGTGAACTGTGGACTTGCACTCAAAGTTCCTTCTGTACACCGATGCTCCTAAGGTCCCTTTCGTTTACTCTATATGACTGACCAGAATTTGACTTTCCAAGGTACATTGTATCATAATTGTCTGGATTAAGTTCCATCTACCATCATTGCACCCAACTTTCCAGCTGATCTATGTACCGAAGCATCCTTACATTGCATTATTGCGATCAATTTGTTCACAAGCTTATAATGAGGCCCACTTACATTCTCATCCAAGACAATGATATATATATGACAAACAAAAAATCTCCCAGGCCCAATCCCTATGGTAGAGCTCTGTTACAAACTTCGTTAAAAGGGCACTCACCCATCATTACTCTCTGCCACTAATCATCGAGCTAACTTTGGATCCAGTTTTCTTTAACCCTATGGACCAGTCCACCATGCAGAAGGTGCTGGTGCAAGGCCTTCCTGAAGTCCATGAAGACCACATCTTCAACTCTGCCTTCATCAGTTTTCTGAGTTACCACTTCAACAATCTCAACCCAATTTGTGAGATGTGTTCTCCTCTGCATAATACCATACTGACTTCTCCTAATCATCCAGATCCTATACACTGGCTAGTCTAGTCCGTACACTGGAATTATCCAGTCCCTACACACTTATATCCTCCATCAAGAAATCCTTAAAGCTGTCTGCTTCTTTCTTGACAGCATACCCAACCGGTTCCCTCCACCATTACCCTCCAATGTCTGGTGGAACTGGTCCTCAGCCTCAATAATTTCTGTTTCAGTTCCTCCCACTTTCTCCAAACTCAAGGGGTAGCCGTGGACACCCATGTGGGTCCCAGCTATGCCTGTGTTTTTGTTGACTGTGTAGGATAGTCCACATTCCAAGTTTTCCCAGAAAATGCTTCCCAACTCTTTCTGCTCTACATTGACAGTTTCATTAGAGCTGCTTCAGGCACCCATGCTAAGATCATCAGTTTCATCAGCTTTGCTTCCAACTTCCACCCTGGCCTTAAATTCATTTGGCCCATTTCTGGTATCCTTCTCCCCTTTCTCGATCTCTCTATCTCCATCTCAGGAGACAAACTGTCTGCCAATATCTTTTATAAAGCTATTGTGCAAATGCTATTCCCTTTTATCAGTTCCTTCATCTTCACCGCATCTGTGACCTATGATGAAGATTTCCTTTCCAGGACATCAGCAATGTCGTCCTTCTTCAAAAAATGGGGTCCTTTCTTCCTCCATTGATGCTGCCCTCACCAGCATCTCCTCCATTTCCCAGACATCCAATGCTCTCCCCATCTTCCCACTTCCTTAAAAGAGATAGAGTTCCTTTTGTCCTCACCTACCATCCCATGAGCCTCCATATCCAATAAATCATTCTCCACAACTTCCGCCATCTTCAACGGGGTCCCACCACCAAACACAACTTTATCTCCCCCAACCTCCGCTTTCTGCAGAGATTGCTCCTTCCATGATTCCTTGTCTATTCGTTCCTCCCCACTAATCCCCCTCCTGGCACTTGTCCATGCAAGCTGCAGAAGTACTACACCTGCCCATTCACCTCCTCCCTCACCTCCATTCAGAGCCCCAGACAGTCTTTCCAAGTAAGGCAACACTTTACCTGCTAATCTGTTGGTGTCATCTGCTGTGTCCAGTGCTCCCGATGTGGCCTTCCCTACATTAGTGAGACCCGACATACATTTGGGAACTGCTTTGTCCAGCATCTCCGTTCCATCAGCAGAAAGTAGAATTTCCCAGTGGCCAACCATTTTAATTCTTATCTCCATTCCTATTCCAACATGTGTGTCCATGGCCTCCTCTTCTCCATGATGAGGCTACTCTCAGGTTGGAGGAACAACCCCTCATAATCCATCTAGGTAGTCTGATGGCATGAACATCAATACTTCATCTTCTGGAATGTTCCCCTCCCCCTTCCTTCTTCCTCAACTCCCCACTCTGGTTTCTTACTTTTTCTCCTCACCTGCCTATCACCTCCCCCATGCCCTTCCAGTTTCCCTTTCTCCCATGGTCCACTCTCCTCTCCTACTAGATTCCTTCTTCTCCAGACCTTTAACTTTTACACCTATCACCTCCCAGCTTCTTACTTCATCCCCCACTCCTCCCCTGTCCATCTGGCTTCACCTATCATTTTCTATCTGGATCTCCTTCCCCTTGCCCCACCTTCTTATTTTGGCATCTTCTCCCTTCCTCTGTGGTCCCGATGAAGAGTCTTGGCTCGAATCGTCAACTGTTTATTCATTTCCATAGATGCTGCCTGGCCTGCTAAATTCCTCCAGCATTTTCTATGTGTTGTTGCTCTGGATTTCCACTGTCAGCTGAATTCCTTGTGGTTATGCTCTCTTAAAAATTCCCTGATACCCTAAGTGAACTGAAGTCATGTCCATCAAAATCATCTCCAACAACTTCCCTACCACTGATGTAAGGCTTAATGGCCTGCACATTCCATTCTGATCTCTTCTGCCCTTTTTCGGCAATGGAACAACATTCCCCCGTAACTAGCAAAGATGGAAAAGATCTCCATCAGATCTCCAGCAGTCTCCACTCTTTCTTACCTTTGCATTCAGTGTTAGATGCTGTCAGACCCTAGGGATGTCATCCACCCTACCCCACGCCAATTCCTCTTTCCTAATATAGACGTGCCCCAGAACATCGGTGCACTCCTTCCTTACTTCACCATCCTCCACATCCTTCTCCCTGGTGAATACTAATGTAAAGTAGTCATTTAGGATCTTGATCATATTCCCCCCATCCATGCTTAAATTACCTCTTTGGTCCCTGAGGGATAACTACATTCCATTTTGAGATTGGAAATTTAATTTAAATGGAGACAATACTTCACTATAATAATCAATGGTGAAGTATTGTCTCCATTTAATATCCACAATTATAAATGTAATGGTATAAAAAACAAATTAGAATGTCGGCTGAAACCACGAATGATTCTCTGACTACAGGAGAACATTATTATTATTTTTTCAATATCATTGAATTACAATCTGTACTTTCTTTCTAGGCTTACCTCTGTGCAGTACCATACTGGGGTATTATTGTCATATTTTTCATTGTCGATATAAGTTGGAAAACATCGCTTTGGTAATTGATGGTATTTTACCGTATCAGATGTGACTAGTGTAATATACTGTTTCCTTTGCACACAGGAGTCTTTTATTTGTACTTTCTCAGTTCTTGCACCAAAATCAATTTCAGCATTGGTTGTTCTGTAAGCTGTGGAATCTTGGGTTCTCTGGGCAGTGGTTGCAAAAGGCTTTTCTGAATAGCTCAATTTAGACATGTACTTTGTAGAACCTGAATAACACTGATTCAGTCCTTCGCTGTAGCCAAGTTTGTCATTTACATTCTGGTTGTTCAGGCTTGCTGTGCATGTAATGTAATCACTAGACAGCTCTGGCATTGATACACTTTGTAAAGCTGGTGAAGCAGCTCTTTTCTTGAAGTCCTCTGTGACCCTTTTTTGTGCCTTTTGAGCCTGCAGTGAAATGTTTTCCAAACTAATGTTTGCCATAAAAGACCTGGATGGCAAAATCTTCACCGGAGACATCACAAAATCCCAGTAGCTGCTCTGATATTCTTCACTTTTGTAAGATGTAGGCACACATTCAATAGACAGCTCCATTGTTCTGAATCCATGAAATAAACATCAGTCATTTTAGAATATCACAGGTTCATTGCAGTATTTCATATTCTGCTTTTTTGATGATCTGATCAGGAAGTAAAATTCTTTCAGTTAGAGAGTCAGCTTCAGTGTTCAATCCAGATACAAGACAGAAGCATCTGCAGAACCTAAGTATGAAGAACACATTGAATTCCATTATTGATAAATGCCAACTTTGTTAATGTGATCAAATGCAACAAAAACAGATCATTCCTTAGGGTCATTCCCTGATAAATCACCATGTTATAACTCTAACAAATACACATACCTTCATTTCCAATGCAGGATGTGGCTTTTATCTGCTGAACGAGAGAACAGTTGATGCAGATAAATGTTTTATAACGTGAAGAAGCTTTGTAACCCGATCTGCTCACTTGCTTCGGGATTGATTACGCTATGAAGGCTTTATAGCTTTGCTCAGTCTGCATATGCATTATGCAAGTTGACCCAATAAAGTATATAAATTGTTTTCCGGCTTTGACTACACTTAAAACTTGTTTATTCATCATACGTTTGTAACCATCAGAAAATTTTCAAGTCATGCGTGAAATAACCAAGCAAGTCTTCCCTCAAAATGAACAAAAGACAGCTCTGTTAGAATTCAAGGCAGAGATCACAGGGGTTCCATTCAGAATGAAACTGTTATCTTTTTAGATTGAATTACTTCTTTATTTTATTTGGTGTTGCTATTTTCAATCCAGGCATGGTATATATTCTACAGTTGTTTTGCAAAATCATATGAAGTTTGATATAAATATCTTATTTATTTTATAAATAGATTTGCTTTTAAATTCATTGGTAATTCCTTAACAACCAATATTGCTATGTGCAGTTTATTAATTTGCTTCAGGGGTTTGTTTCTGATTTAGCAAGACTAAATTCTTCTGAACACTACATGAGTGCAGTGGAGATTGGCAATGGTGTTGCTGGGACTCGGGGACTGAGTCAAGGAGAGAAGTTAAGCAGGTTTGACTTTATTCATTGGACTGTGGGAAACTGAAGTGACAGAGGTGTATATAATCATGATGGATATAGCCAAGGAGAATGCATATCCATATGCCAACCATATACAAATGCATACAGTCTTTATCCCAGAGTGGAACTCAGAACCCTAGGTTTAGGGTGAGAGGGGAGAGATTTAATAGAAACCCAAGAGGCAACATATTGCACCATATTCTGGTGGTGAGCATATGATATAAACTGTCAGAGGAAATGATTGAGGCAGGTACATTAACAACAGTTCAGAAGCACTTGGATAGGAACATGGATAGGAAAGGTTTAGGGTAAGGAGTTTCCAATCTTTTTTTATGCCATGGAGGCTTACCATTCACCAAGGAGTCCATGGACCCCTGGTTTCGGGGAATATGGGTCAAATGCTGGAAAATGGGAGGAGCTTAGACAAGAATCTTGGTCAGCTTACACCATTTGGACCAAAAGGCCTGCTTGCACACTGTATGACTCTATGAATCTATAGTCAACCAGATAACAAAATGTCTTCAGTCCATAATGGTCTGGGTTTTGTTCTAAGCAAGAAACACTTCTAAAATAAAAGCAGGTCAGATTGGAGAGTTAATACTTCAGATCTGCAACTTTTTGATGTTCATCTCACTGACAGTTCCTCAGGGACTTTTGAAGACTTGTCAGTTGATATAACATCCTGCTTGCTTTTGTTCAAGGCCTTCTACCAGCATGAACAAAGCAAGCATTAGAAAATGCTGAGGATGGAAGAAATCTCACCAAAACACAGAATTGTAAACCACAAAGTGAGAAACATAACTACATGTAAACTCTGACTTTTGCCATTTAATCTGATATCGCTATGGCTGATAAAGTCAGCAAGGATGTAGTGCAGAGGCTATATAAGGCATGGGTGAGGCCTCACTTGGAATATTGTGAGCAGTTTTGGGCTCCTTATCTAAGAAAGGATGTGCTGACATTGGAGAAGGCTCAAAAGAGGTTCACGAAAATTAAACCGTGAATGAAAGACTTATCATATGAGGAGCGTTTGATGGCTTAGGGCCTATACTCACTAGAATTTAGAATAAAGGCAAATCTCATTGAAATCTATCGAATGTTGAAAGGCTTAGATAGAATGAATGTGGAGAGCATGTTTCCTATAGTGGGGGAGTCTAGGCCCAGAGGGCATAACCTCAGAATAGAGGGACGTCCACATATAATGGAGATGAAGAAGAGCCAGAGTGTGGAGAATCTGTAGATTTTTTTTGTCACAGGCAGCTGTGGAGGCCAGATCATTGAGTGTATTTAAAACAGAGGTTGATAGGCTCTTGATAAGTCAGGACATGAAAGATTATGGGGAGAAGGTAAGAGAATGGAGTTGAGGGGAAAATAGATCAGCCATGATCAAATAGCAGAAAAGACTCAATGGGCCAAATGGCCTTATTTTGCTTCAAAGTCTTACGGTGTTGTGGGCTCCTGTTCTCCTTATCCCTTTGGTAGCAGATTGCATGAGTTTGGCTTATGCAGTTGGAAAGGCCTAATCAAGTAACAGCAGTGAGGAGAGAAACATTGCAGCTTCTGTGTGTTGGTGATGTAGGGGAAGAATATTTAATGTAGTTCAGGGGTGCAAATCAAGTGGGCCGTTTTGACTTGGAAGGTCTTGGGCTTGCTGAGAATTGCTGCCATGGTGCTCATCCAGATAAGTGGAAAGTACTCCAACACACTCCTGACATTTGCTTTGTAAATGGTGGAACGCACTGTGTGTCAGGAGGGCAGCTAATCACCACATGATACCAGCCTTAAACCTGCTTTCACGTGACATCTTTAGCTGATCCAGTCACTTGGGTGTTTTGCTTATTTTGCTTTTCTCTTTCTTTTGGGTTTGCCCTGCACTTTGTAAAAAAAACATTAACTTTGTTGGCTGGATGCCAACTCTAACTGTACTGAAGCTCTTTGACTAGAGGAACAGCTGGCTCGGAAGAGCAGATATTCAATGTTATCATTTAAATATCGTCTGTTCCTATCACCTCTGCTGTACCCATTGCTTTTAGCCATTTCTTTTATCATATTGATCAAATTGAATTGGCTAAGTCTTGCATCAATGCTGTTGAGGGGGTGGGTGGGGGGTGTGTGGTTCAAGAGGAAGCTGAGATAGATAATCTTTTGGCACTTCAAGCTGAAGTAGTTTATATTTGTCATTATCACTTACATGTCAGTCCACATCATCATCAAGGATAGATATGTTCTTGGGGTCTTTATTTCCAATTCCAATCAGTAGTTTAATTGTCCACTACTATTTATAACTAGACATGGTAAGACTGCAGAGCTTTTGATTTTTTTGATTGGAATACAGTCTTATAAGATTAACACCTCATGCTTGTTATAATGTTTGCTGCTACTCTCAGTATTCTGCGCCTCTCTGTCACGATGTATGCTAGCAAATTCAAAACCCAGGTGCGGAGGAAAGGCAGACTCTGATGTGGAGACGGCCGTGAGAGTTTATTCATCATAACTCCACAAGAACATCAGTGGCTCGGCTGAGCAACTTCGCAAGAAGTAACATTCTCAAAACTAGGACCCCGCAAGTATCACGAATCAAGTGTCCACTTAATTATTACAAGTAACATGAAATCCCCTAGCCTATCAAAATAAACTTAACAACCATAAACCATAAACTTAACAACCCTAACCCTAACCCTAAATAGAAAGCACCAGGAGGCCACATTACAAAAAGCAAGTCGCTGGAGAAAAACACAAGGAACTCTAAACAATTAGTGACTCCCATTAAACAACAATTACCCAATTCAGGGGCTTTAAAAGCCTCAGAGCCCAATGCTCCCAGGCA
Organism: Mobula birostris; assembly: GCF_030028105.1. Taxonomy (NCBI): domain Eukaryota; kingdom Metazoa; phylum Chordata; class Chondrichthyes; order Myliobatiformes; family Myliobatidae; genus Mobula; species Mobula birostris. Next base: position 48,503,617 of record NC_092390.1, on the reverse strand, counting down.
CCCCACACAGGCCTGAAAGCTCATTACATTCTCATTGATCTCCTGGCCTGGGAATAATGTGAGAAAGATGGTATGTTGGACCACGTTTCTGGTGGTATACTGTACGTTTTCAGCAAGTGATCCACAGCCACTCATAGATGCTCAGTTTTCAGCTGTCAGCTCTGTACTGAATCTATCTAATTTAGCCTGAGTGTGGTGCTACAAAACATGATTAAGGGGTTCTCACTGCAGAAGCTGGGACTATGTGCTGGTCACTCCCAACAACCTCATCATGGAGAGATGCATCTTCTACAAGTATATTAGTGGGGATGAGGTCAAATCGGCTAATCCCTTAGGTTAATTCATTCATCACCAACTGCAGACAGTCAGGCAACTATGCCCTTCAACACTTGACTGGGGTTCTTGCTACTGAGCCACTGTTACTTATCGGCATTCAGTCTCCCAGCCAGAATGCATTCCAAGCCCTTGTGTATCAATAAATCTTCCAAGTGCTGTTCGATATGGAGGGGTACTAATTTATCAGGAGAGACGTTAATCAGGAGGTTCTTCTACACAACCTAACGCTGAGAGACTTCAAGCAACACACACAAAATGCTGGTAGAACACAGCAGGCCAGGCAGCATCTATAGGAAGAGGTACAGTCGACATTTTGGGCTGAGACCCTTCGTCAGGACTAACTGAAAGAAGAGATAATAAGAGATTTGAAAGAGGGAGAGGGAGGGGGAGGGGGAGATCTGAAATGATAGGAGAAGACAGGAGGGGGAGGGATGAAGCTAAGAGCTGGGAAGCTGATTGGCTAAAGGGAAACAAAGCTGGAGACACAGGGGAAAGAAAGGGGAAGGGGAGCACCAGAGGATGATGGAGAGCAGGCAAGGAGTGATTGTGAGAGGGAAAGAGAGAGAAAAAAAGGGGGGAATAATAAATGAATAAATAAAATAGGGGATGGGGTAAGAAGGGGAGGAGGGGCATGAACAGAAGTTGGAGAAATCAATATTCATGCCATCAGGTTGGAGGCTACCCAGACGGAATATAAGGTGTTGTTCTTCCAACCTGAGTGTGGCTTCATCTCAACAATAGAGGAGGCCATGGATTGACATATCAGAATGGGAATGGGACGTGGAATTAAAATGTGTGACCACTGGGAGATCATGCTTCCTCTGGTGGACCAAGCGTCGGTGTTCAGTGAAATGGTCTCCCAGTCACAGAGACTTCATGGGGTTTAGAGTCAATGTGGAGGACTCATCCCTCCTGCATGTACACTCAGTGACCACTTTATTAGGGACTTCCTGTACCTGATAGAATGGCCATAGAGTCTATGTCAGTGATCTTCTGCAGCTGTGGCCTATACACTTCAAGTTTTGAAATGTTGTGCATTCAAAACAGCCCTTCTGCACACTACTTTGGTAATGTGTAGTTACGTGAGTTAACGTGCCTTCTTGTCAGCTTGAACCAGTCTAGCCATTCTCCTCTGAACTCTCTCATTGACAAGGTGCTTTTGTCCTTAGAACCATAGAAGATGTTTTTGTCTTTCGCACCTTTCTCATAAATTCTCAAGACTGCTGTGTGAGAAAATTCCATGAGATCATCTGAGATACTCAAACCACCCTGTCTGGCACCAACAATCATTCCACGGTCGAAATCATAGAACCACAGAACATTACAGCACAGAAACAGGCCTTTTGGCCTTTTTTGGCTGTGCCAAACCATTTTTCTGCCTAGTCCCACTGACCTGCACCTGGACCATATCCCTCCATACACCTCTCATCCATGTACCTATCCAAATTTTTCTTAAATGTTAAAAGTGAGCCCGCATTTATCACTTCATCTGGCAGCTCATTCCACACTCCCACCACTCTCTGTGTGAAGAAGCCCCCCAATGTTCCCTTTAAACTTTTCCCCCTTCACCCTTAACTCATGTCCTCTTTTTTTTTCTCTCCCCTAGCCTCAGTGGAAAAAGCCTGCTTGCATTCACCTTATCTATACCCATTCACTTAGATCACATTTTTTCCTCATTCTTATATTTGGTCTGCACAACAACTGAACATCTGGACCATGTCTGTATACTTTTATGCATTAGGTTGATGCCACATGATTGGCTGATTAGATATTTGTACATAAAAATGTGGCCACTGAGTATACATCACCAAGCTGTATTATATTAGGTGTTGCTGCCCTGGGAAAAACGTGCATGCCTGTCTTCTCCATCGATGCTGAAAATATTCATAACACTGGATAACAATTTTTTTTGTAAGTGTTGCTTCCTTGGAGCTTAGCTGTGATTATGATAGACTGCTTGAAGCTGAACACAAATATAATTTCAGATCACTTGTATCACATAGGGCTTCGGGGAAACAAGAAATTAACTTTTATTGAATATAATGTGTTTAATTGCATAATACTGCTGACACTTTGTAGTAGTTCAACTAAGCTAAAATGTTTAATTGATGATTTTCATTTGTGTTCAGTATCTGAGGCTTTTCACGCAAGTGTCCAACAATAATCAGCCAGCATTGATGGATTCCAATTGCCCCGATATTGTTTGTCTATAACCACAATATCTTGGTGAAACCTTTCAAAAAGCTTGTCACTGACAGTGCCAAGACTTGCAGGAAAATGCAGAAAATAAATCTTTAGTGACATGCTGCACTTCATGGCTTTGTATGCCTGAAGCATGTAGTTTGGTGCTCTGTAGTTGCCAAGAATGTTTTCAACAATATTCTTGTATGCCTTCCATTCGATTTTCTCCTGTCCTACTAATTCTTTGAATTGCCTGTCATTAATGACCTGTTCATGAACCTACAAAACTACTTTCCTTAATCTTGGCATGGGTTATTCTAACTTGAGTTATGAATTGAAATAACAGATATAGGCAACTTTTTTTTAAAAAAGTGATGCATGATAGGGAAGATTCATGGTGATTTTCATGATTAGCAACCCAAAATCCATAAGATAAACCCAAAAGTATTCAGGGAGCAATCCAGTGTAATCAGTTGAATTACCTGATTGTCCAGGGATCCCACAACCCCACTCTCACTCTATCTCATTTATGCCCCATTCACATAAAACAGTCACCTTAATTCTTTATGGATATTAATATTGATCCATAATGACTAGCACAGTATTAAACACATTTGCTTCTAAAAGCACTAACTTTATCTGGCCATTTTTAGTCAGGAATATGGTTCAATGTCATAAGCTCAGTTATCTTAATATCTTGCTTATTAACAAAAACTACAAAATTGCCCACCCCACCTCTGTTTGGAGCTCAGTCAACCATTTCCAGACTTCCTTGTTCGCTGCAGAGCTGCAGATGTCAGGTGTTCCAATTAAGTTTATGTTGTTGCTACTGTGTGAGGTAGTCTTCACGTTATTATTGCAGCCAAATTCATGCCATTTATTTTATCAAAGTTTTTATTTAGAAGTTGTCAAAAATTGAATGATAATCTAAACACAAACCACGTCTATTATCAATTTGCGGGAATTGTATTTGTAAGTAGCCAGTCTATAATCTCCATACTCCCCCACCCACCGCTCCAAATTCAAAACTTCTAAAACACCTAACCGTTATATATAATGGCACAATGAAGGATCTCAGAATTGACATGTACGTTGCAAATGAAAGAGGCTGCTATTGAAACGCTAGCATGCAATCTCATGGCCGCTTTATTAGGTACACCTGTATGCCTGCTCATTAATACAAATATCTAATCAGCTAATTGTGTGGCAGCATTCAATGCATAAAAGCACGCCGACATGGTCAAGAGGTTCAAATATAGTTAAGACCAAACATGAGAATGGGGATAAAATGTGATCTAAGTGACTTTGACCATGGAATAATTGTTGGTGCCAGATGGGTGGTTCGAGTATCTCATAAACTGCTGACCTCCGGGTATTTTAACAGACAACAGTCTCTAAAGGTTACAGAGAATGGTGCAAGAAACAAAGAAAAACATCCAGTGAGGGACAGTTCTGCAGGTGAAAATGCCTTGTTAATGAGAGAGGTCAGAAGACAATAGCCAGACTGGTTCAAACTGACAGGAAGGTGCCAGTAACTCAAATAAGCATGTGTTACAATAGTGGTGTGCTACTGAACATTTCTAAATGCACAACATATCAAACCTTGAAGTGGATGATTACAGCAGCAGCAGACCACGAATATACATTCAGTAGCTACCTAATTAGGTTCAGGACGTACCTAATAACATGGCCACCATGTAAACCTTGTTGTTATTTAACTTTAATCTTCAAAATATGCAACATGTTGAAATTTAACAAATTAAAAATGTACTCCAATTTCTGGCAGTGATTTCATGGCCACGATTGTGATATTTTAATATTATACAAACTGTTATCAAGTTAATCTGCTAAACCAATTTTCATTCATTGAGCAGAATCCCAAAAGTTCACAAGGGCTAAATTCCAGAATGTCTGCCCCTGACTCTCACATTGCATGAAGGATGACATTTCATGAACAAAAATATAAAGGAAAATCTGGAATATCCTCACAGCCGGTGGACAACAAAATCTAGGGAAGATGTTCATTCCAGGAAATTCCCAAGTGCACTACCCTCAATTCAAAGCAACTTGATGCTGCCCCCAAGTGGCCGGTTTGGTTTGAGAAATTAAAGAAAATAAAACCTTATCGTCGTTAGGATCCTATGAAACAATTATTGTTGTCAGAGAGGCATATTTGATCTGAAGAGTTAATATTTTTCCAACTACTTGTCGGGTTCAAATGAAGAACCAATGTGTGGGTCTCCATGAATACAGAATCTATCTCCTTTTCTTCTAAGGAAAGTCAAATTTCTCAGGAAGGAGACACAAAAGACAGCAGGTGCTGGAATCTGCAGCAGCAACCTGCTGGAGGAACTCAGTATGTCGAGCACATCTGAGAAGGAGAAAGGAATTGTTGGTGTTTCAGCTGGAAATCATGATGCAGGATTTCGACCCAAAACATCAACAATTCCTTTTCCGACTCAGATGCTGTTGGATCCACTGAGTTCCTCCAGTAAATTGTTTGGTGCTCAATTCTCTCAGGATGTCATTTTTCTTAGGGAATACACTTGCCTTTGCAACATAGCCTGTTATTTCAAATTGCAGCCAATTATGGGAGCTTGTAGCAGGCAGCTGCCTGCCCTTTGAAAGCTTGAGCTGATTATGCATGTCTGCTTTACAATTAAAAGACCTGGCTCTTCCTGCTGCCATGTGGCAGCCAGTGAAAGGAAACTTCCATCACTGTATTAGGGCAATCTACCCTAGCTGGAACATAGTAGAGTGAAAGTAGGAAAAAATCTGTACTACCAGAATTTTTTCTAATACACACTTCTATTAAAATTGCACTATAGGGAAGTAATGAAAGCTATGGTGAGCTTTAATCAAACTCCCAGTTGGACCAATGAAGTTTAAGTTCTCATAGCTTGCACAATATTCCATCAAGACACAGTGTGATCTTCTCTGACCTGTAGTGCCCAGCTTTCTCTGAACCACAAGCTCAGGATTCTTTCTTTCTGAAGTAAGGTGTTCAATCCTATTTCCAGGACAAATCTCCCCCCCACCCCGCCAAATTCCTTCTGTTATCCTCCAATCAGATCTCCATTTCGGCCATCTTCACTCCATTGCAGCTAGCAAAGTATCAGCTTTATTTTCCACTTAATGACAATTACATAGCTTCCTAGCTATTGGTACTGAGCTGTTCATGTATCGAGAACATTAAATTGATTGCCCCTTATCATTCATACAAGGACACTCTTTCCACATGTTTCTGAAAACTAGGCCTCGTCATTGAAGAATTTCTGTCTTAACTTTTTTTTTGTGTGCCATACTCTGCCAGAGCCTTGGCGACCACTTTTCAAGTGGTTGTCTTGGAGGAAAGATTCTGTGAGTGGTCCCCCACGTCCTTCTCACAGCGCAGGTTTTTTTTATGAGGCCGAGTTGCAAACTCCACACTCAACCCGGCACGGATGGAAAGTGTGCCCGGGAGCAGCCCGACTGGGTTCGAACACAGGAACCTTCGCTCCAGAGTCCAGCGCTAATGTCACAGCGCCACCAGCCGGCCCATGTCTTAACTATGGGTTCTAATTATGTTTTATTGCCATTGTAATAACAAGTTCTTCAGCCTGCCATTGAGACCTAGATGCAATAAGAAATGCCTTAGAGTTGGCCTGTTGTTTATTTTTCATTTCACCATAACTATATAGAACTGTCTTATTGACTCCAATTTATTATGCCCTGCAACCTTGTGTCTTAAAGTGAGTTTGGTTCCCAATGTATTACTGTCACTTAGTGAAGCTGAAAAAATGCTACATGAGGTATTGTCCCTTATCACATACCAGTCTGCTCCCAGCCTGCAGTTATGTTTATTTGTCAAAACATTTCCCGACTGAAAATCCTGTGATCAATCCTGGAGATTTACAGCTTCAATTAATTCATTATCAATCTCCTTTTCTTATACTTTTTTACATTTTAGGGAACTTCAGAGATTATTGGCTACTCTTGCAGCAACTTCAATAATCGACAAATGTACAGAGAGTTCTATTGTCTAATCTATGATGGTTGTCCTAATCCTCTGACTCCCAAACTCTTCAATAAGATCATTTGTTCTTGGCCTCATTTCCACTTTTGTGCCCATTATCCTGTAGTCCAAAAATCTATGCATCTTAGCCTTGATACATTCAAGAACTCAACCTTCTCAGATCTTCAGGGTAGAAATTCCAAATACTTAAAATTCTCTGAGAGAAGAAATTCATCCTTATTTCCTTGTAAGATGAACTATCTACTCAGTATTAACCCTGGGAGGGCTCCCCTGAATCTTTTATTTTTTCAGTAGGATCGACACTCATTCTTCTAAACATCAATGTATTTCAGCCGGGAATCAATCTTTTTACAACACAAAAGGAGACCATTCATCTTATCAAATCTATGCAGGCTCCCAAAAGAGCTTCCTATCCCTCCCATTCCCTCTTTCTTTTCCCCGCTGAAGTCTTGCATTTTTTTTCTCTCTCAAATATTAATCAACTTCCCTTTGATTTATTTGCAAATTATCTGAGCTAAAGGTCATTTACAGCCGATTAACCTGCCAGGACATCCTAAGATAAGGAAATAACTGGAGCAAGCAGGGAAGTTCACATAGTCTTGGGGAGAAACTGTAAACTCTACACATTTCACCCAAGGTCTACACCATTCATCCATAATGCTGAAGCAGCTGCAACAGTGAGTCCCAAGATGGACAACAATGCTGGGAATCCTGTTGTACAGCAGCTGCAGTCTCTCTTGCCTCTCTAAATCCTGACGAGGGTCTCGACCCAAAGTGTTGACTGTCCACTTCCCACTGTAGATGATGCCTGACCCATTGAGTTCCTCCCATATTTTGTATGTAAGTGTGCTTTGAACTGCCTCAAATGAAAACATATCCTTGCACAAGTAAGGAGAACAAAGCTCTTTGATGTATTCCAGGTGTAGTCTCAGCAATGCCTTGCCTACTTTTAGCTGGATTTTTGTACATCAACCACCTTGCAATAAAGACTAAAAATTCCAAGTGACCCACACAGGAAAAGCAAACGAACATAATAATATAAGAAGTAGTAGCGGGACTAGGCCATCTGCCCTGTGATCTTGCTGATATGACTGTGAACTAAGCTCCATCTACCTGCTTTTTTTCCCCCCATAACCCTTAATTCCCCTGCTATACCAATATATATCTGTGTCTTAAATATATTTAATGAGATAACCTTTACTGCTTCCCCGGGCAGAGAACTCCATCGATTTGCTACTCACTGGGAAAAGAAGTTTCTCCTTATCCCTGTCCTAAATCTATTCCTCCAAGTCTTGAGGCGATGTCCCATAGTTCTAGTTTCATTTACCAATAACAACTTTTCTGCCTCTATATTGTCTGTTCCTTTCATAATTTTATATTTCTATAAGCTTCCCTTCATTTTTCTGAATTACAGTGAGTATAGTCCCAGCTGACTCAATCTCTCCTCATAAGTTAACATCCTCATCTCCAGAATCAACCTGCTGAACCTCCTCTGTAACATCTACAAAGACAGTGTGTATTTCTTCAAGTAAAGGAAACCAGAACTGCATGCAGTTCTCCAGGTGCAGCATCACTACAGTTGCAGTATAACCTCCCTGCTCTTAAATTCAAAGCTTTTAGCAAAGAATGGCAACATTCCATTTGCCTTCTTGATAACCTGTTGCACCTGCAAATAACGTTTTTTGATTCCCAAATCCCCCTGCACAACAGCATGCTGCAATCTTTCACCATTTAAATAATATCCAATCTTCTATTTTTTTTCTTCCTAAGTGGATGACCTCGCATTTACCAACATTGCAATCCATCTGCCAGACACTTGCCCACCTGTTCCTGGCTGTCCAGTACACTCGTTATATCCTCAAAGAACTCCAGTAAGTTTGTCAAATAAGACCTGCCGTTCTTGAATCCATGCTGATGGAGCCACTTCTATGTTGGTTTACTTGGATTTTCAGAAGGTCTTTGGCAAGGTGGCACACATGAGGCTGCTTAACAAGATAAGAGTCCATGGTGTTATAGGAAGGGAGTCCTCATGCAGGATTCCCTGAAGTTTAACTTGCAGGTTGGTAAAGAAGATAAATGCAATGTGAGCATTCATTTTGAGAGGACTTGAATATAAAAGCAAAGATATAAAGCTGAGGCTTTATAAAGGATTGGTCAGACTATATTTGAAGAATTGTGAGCAGTTTTGGGCCCCTTACCTAAGAAAATATGTGGTGGCATTGGAGAGGGTCTAGAGGAGGTTCACGAGAATGATTCTAGGAATGAAAGGGTTAATATATGAGGAGTGTTTGATGGACTGGGCCTGTACTTGCTGGAGCTTAGAATGAGTGGGGGGGGATTTCATTGAAAACTGTCGAATATTGAAAGCCCTAGATACAGTTGATGTGGAGAGGATGTTTTCTTTCGTGGGTGTGTCTAGAACCAGAGAGCACAGCCTCAGAATAGAAGGACATCCATTTAGAACAGAGAGGAGGAGGAATTTCTTCAGCCAGAGGGTAGTGAAGCGGAGGAATTCATTACCACGGACAGCTGTGGCGGGCAAGCATATTTAAAAGAGAGGTTGATAGGTTCTTGATTAATCAGGGCATCAAAGGTTACGAGGAGAAAGCAAGAAAATGAGTTTGAGAGGGATAATAAATCAGCCACGAAGAAATGGTGGAGCAGACTTGAGGAAGTGAATGACTTAATTCTGCTCCTATGTCTTGCGGTCTTAAGGGTAGCTTCTAGCATTTTCCAACTATCTGGCCTTTAGTTACCTGTCCTTTGTCTACATCCATTTTTTAAAATAATACATGATATTCACTGTCTTCCAATCTGCTAGAATCTGCCCAAAGTCCCGTGAATGTTGCTAAATTATCACAAACAGTCTACTATAATTTCTGCCATTTTTTCAGTTCACTGAGATGCAATCGATCAGCACCAAGGGGACTTGACTACCTTTAGGCCCAGGAGTTTGCTAATTCAGATAAAGCACCCTTAAATTCATTGAGCTTTTTGAATGTAGCGATCTCTGTGTCCATTGCATTTGACTTTTCTGTACATCACTCTGACTTTTTCTAACTTTTGTTTTGGTTTTTTCATTGCTTCCCCGCCTGAATTCCCAACCAACTGACATATTCCTTGCTCAACGGCACTAGCAAGCAATCGCCCTGGGACATTGCTCCCAGTCCTGCCCGGGAGCAGACTATCACTTTGTACTTGTTCACCTCCCCCCAGAGCAGGTTCCAATGCCTTAAGGAACTGCAACCCTCCCTCCTGTACTACTGCTGAAGCCACGTAGTCATCTTAGCTATTCAGCCATTCCTGCTCTGACTAGCCCATGGCATCAGTAGCAATCTGGAAATCGTTTCTTTTGAGGTCCTCCTTTTTAATATCTCTCCTAGCTCCCTAAATCTGGCTTGGAGGGCCTCTTTCATTTTCTTCCTATATTGTTGGTACCTGTGTGCACCATAACAACTGACTGTTCACCCTCCCCTTCCCGAATGCCCAGCAGCCATTATGAGACATCACTACTAACCCTTGCATCTGGGAGACAACACATCAACCGTGAATCCCATTTTGTGGCCACAAAAGCTCCTTTCTGTTCCTCTTGCCACGGAATTCCCTATAGCAATAGCTCTGACACTCTTTTCCCTGCCCTCCAGTGCAGCAGAGCCACTCACGATCTTGGCTGCTGCCACCTTCCCCTGATGAGCCATCTCCCCTAACAGTATCCAAAGATATTTATCTGTTTTGGAGGAAGATGTACTACTTGCACTACCTTCCTGCTACTGCACTCCCTTTTGATCACCTATTCCCTTTCTTTCCCTAGGCCCTTAAACTTGGGCGTGACTAACTCACTGAATGTGTTATCCATAACATTCTCAGAAAATGGATGCTCCACATGAATCCATGTTCAGTTCCAGGGCGATGAAGCAGTTTGTCAGAAGCTGCAGCTATAAAGGCTTCTCAGTGTTTAAGTACACACAGTGGCCACATACTCCGATACACCTGCTCATTAAAGCAACTATCCAATCACTCAAACACGTGGCAGCAACTCAATGCATTCAGACATTGTCAAGAGAGTCACTTGTTGTTCAGACCAAACATCAGAATGGGGAAGAAATGTGATCTGAGTGACGTTGACCATGGAATGGTTGTTGGTGCCAGGCGGTGTGGTTTGAGTATCTCAGAAACCGCTCATCTCCTGGGATTTTCATGCACAACAGTTTCTAGAGCAGGAGTTCCCAGTCTGGAGTCCATGGACTCCTTGCTTACTGGTATTAGTCCATAGCGTAAACTACTACTATTACTACGTTGACTCAGGCCTAGGGGGCCGGCGTCCGGCATAAAAATGGTTGGAAACCCCTGCTCTGGAGTCTACAGAGAATGGTGTGAAAAACAAAAAAAAATATTCAGTGAGCAGCAGTTCTGTGGGCAAAAATGCTGTGATAATGAGAGGGGTCAGAGGAGAAGGACCAGACTGGTTCAAGCTGACAAGAAGGCAACTGTAACTCAAATATCCACACATTACAATAGTTGTGTGCAGAAGAGCATCTCTGAGTGTAGATGTCAAACCTTGAAGTGGATGGACTACAGCAGCAGAAGACCATGAGCATACACTTAGTGGCCACTTTAGTAAGTACAGGAGATACCTAATTAAGTGACCGCTGAGTATTTATCTACATATTACTGTATTACAATGTTGATGTTGAGGATGTGCTAGGAATCCTTTTTATTTTGGGTCAAGTGTGTAGACCCTCATCCTTGTATCAACTGTAGAAGCTGGACCTTGATAGGCTTGTAGATATTGGAGTTCAGAACAAGGGCATGTGACTTGTATGAATGTATAAGATTTTGTGCCATCTTAATAGGATAGATGTTCGGAGGATGTTTCCTTTCACAGGAGGGATTGTTGTGGAAAAATAAGGGTCTTCCACGTTAAAGGTGGTTTTACTTTTGATTTGTCTCATATGGAGCTCAGTTGTTCTGAATGTTGACACAAGGGATTGAGATGCTTGGATCTGAGGCAGCAAAAATCAGCTGCTAGAGGAACTCAGCAGCTCAGGCAGCAAAGTGAGAGTTGACATTTTGAGTCAACAGCCTGCATCAGATGCTGACTGGTCCACTGATTTCCTCCAACTCATTGATTTTTCTTTTGGTTCCAAATGATGATCTGCAGAGATACCAATAATGAGAATGACACTAACTAAAAAAAGGCCTTTTTTTTTCATTATTCAGTGTTGTTCTCATTGGTATGCAGAACAGACTTGGATAGCTAAACGGATTAACAGTTGCCTATTATATTTATAGTTAACATTAACTTAAACAACTACTTTGAAGGAATTCCCAGTGGCACCTTATCAGCATTAACTTGCAATGGTAAATTATTACAGCACAGATCTCCATCCAGCAAGGCATGTTCTCGGTTATGATTGCTGAGTTGTAATGCTAAAAATTCTTGATGGTGACAACAGCTGGTTAAACTCTGGAAGGCAATATTCGTTCCTTGCTGGATGGTGATATGGATCAATGACAAAATGATGATAATTCTTTTGGAGAAACCAACACACCAGACACTTGCGTAATGGAATGCTTGTGAGAATAAAATATATTTACTTGCATCTGTATTTCTAGAGCTAGTCTCTGATCAAGGACACAATAATGTTACATGATTATAAAATCCCTGCCTGCCATGTGCAGTTTTGTGCAATCTTGATCAGTTATCCTCTTAGAATGATACAGTATTTCAGTAGTTTAAATGTGTGATGTTCACTACATCTGAAGGGAATATTAGCCATAGCCCAGGAATATTTTGTCACCTCCCTATATCAGTTGAGACTCCTGGCACATCCTCAGACTCTGTTGGCAGCTGATGCAAATGATGCATTTCACTGTTTGTTATGATGTTTCGATGCATGTGTGACAAATAGAGCTAATCTTTAATCTTTCATTCTCCTTATATTCAGAAATCCACCAATCTCTGTTTCAAACGTAATTATTTATCAAGACTCCGCAGTCTTTCTGAATAGAGAATTTCAAAGATTCACCCACCAGGAATAATGAAGGCAATTTTCCTCATTTCTGTTCTAAATAGCCCGTGATTGATCTAGACTCCTCGGCCAGGGAAAATATTCTCCTGATTTATCCTGCCATGCCCTCTAAGAATTTTAATTAGGCCATCTCTCCGTCCTCTAAACAGTAAAAAATAGAGGCCTAACTTACTTATTGTGTCCTCATGTTGCAAACCTGTCTTCCTAGGGACCAGTTTTGTCACATTCTATTCATAGTAAGTTTATCTATTTTTGGGAAGGCCCACCAAAACTGTTTACAATACTGCAGGTGCAACCTCACTGGTGACTCACTTAGTTTGGTAAGAAAGCTTTGCTCTTGATCTGAAATTTCTCAAACAACTAAGGTTAGTATGCCATTTACCTATTTTTATTATGCAATATCAAGAAATATATAAAATTAAAGTACAATTGAACTGTTATAAAGGATGTATTAAAAGGAAATCATCCTTGACTAATCAAATGGAGCCCCAGTTACACCAGTCCAGGAAGGAAGTTGGCAAAGTGGATTCCTTAAGATTGAAAGAGCCATGTGAACACCTTGAAGCATGATGTTGAATATTCTCCATTATTGAGGTATTATTAAACCTCATGAGTTGTAAAGAAATCTGGGTTCTGAAGGGGGGCAAAGGAGCTACATGAACTTTAGAGAAAACAGCAATACTGGAAGATCGATGCCCTGCCTCATTCTAGTGAGGAAAAGGTAGAGTGAGTCCCTTTTCCTGGAATATAGTACACCAGATACTTCATTAATGATGCAGGGAGAGGAAATAGGTGGAGCATGGATCAGCGTCAGACACCCGAAAAGAATATGAGGGTATAATGCTGAGTGCAGCAGTCAGCATGATATCTGAGGGCTGAGGAGTGTAAGCAGTGGGCATGGATTGCCCTCACAATGTCACATATCTCTATGTTGATTGATTCAAAATCTGGTTTATTATCACCGGCATGTGACATGAAATTTGTTACCTTAGCAGCAGCAGTTCAATGCAATACATATTCTAGAAAATAATAATAAAAATAAATAAATCTTATTCAGTATACTTTATATAGTATACGTATATTGAATAGATTAAAAACTGTGCAAAAACAGAAATACTATATATTAAAATAAAGTGAAGCAGTGTCCAAGGGTTCAATGTCCATTTAGGAATCTGATGGCTGAGAGGAAGAAGCTGTTCCTGAATTGCTGAGTGTGTGCCTTCAGGCTTCTGTACCTCCTACCTGATGGTAACAGTGAGAAAAGGGCATGTCCTGGGTGCTGGAGGTCCTTAATAATGGACGCTGCCTTTCTGAGACACTGCTCCCTGAAGATGTCCTGGGTACTTTGTAGGCTAGTACCCAAGATGGAGCTGACTAAATTTAAAACCCTCTGCAGCTTCTTTCGGTCCTGTGCAGTAGCCCCCCCCCGCCCCCAATACCAGACAGTGATGCAGCCTATCAGAATGCTCTCCACTGTACATCTATAGAAGTTTTTGAGGTTATTTGTTGACAAACTCCAAATAAAGTGTAACAGCTGTCTTGCCTTCCTTATAACCTCATCGATATGTTGGGACCAGGCTAGATCCTCAGAGATCTTGACACCCAGGAACTTGAAACCGTTCACTCTCTCCACTTCTGATCCCTCTATGAGGATTGGTATGTGTTCCTTTGTCTTACATTGAGATTGGTATGTGTTCCATTGAGATTGCATCTGCCGTTGACCTATTGTGGCGATAGGCAAATTGCAACGGGTCCAGATCCTTGCTGAGGCAGGAATTCAGTCTAGTCAGGACGAACCTCTCAAACCATTTCATCACTGTAGATGTGAGTACTACCGGGCGATAGTCATTAAGGCAGCTCATATTATTCTTCTTAGGCCCTGGTATAATGGTTGCCTTTTTGAAGCAAGTGGGAACTTCCGCCCGTAGCAGTGAAAGGTTGAAAATGTCCTTGAATATCCCCACCATGGATAACCTCACTCTATGGGTCTATTGGTCTTCAAAATGATAATGGGAGTACAATGGAGGCATAACAGACTTCAGATCCTGGAAAATGCAAGAGGACCTCAGCAGGCCAAGCTGTACCTGCGAACACCAAAGGATAGTCAACCTTTTGGGCTAAGCTCTGCCTCAGCACTTACACAGGGTCTCAAATCAAAATGTTGACTACCCTTTTGCTTCTACAGATGCTGCCTCAGCTTTTGAGTTTTTCCAGTAGATGGCTTTTAGGTCAAGGTAATCTGTGGGGATAGGTTCTTCTAACTTGAACACTTCTTGACCTCCTTCCTTGAGGTATACAACTTTGCCAATGATCCCAATGGTGCTAGATCTCACTCCAAGTGCAATAGGATCATCACAGATCCACCCATTGTGAGAAATTTCACTATGTTGAAATGACACTGGAATACAAGTATCTCTGTGATGAAGTGGAGCAGATTGAGTATTCACTCCATAATTCTCTGCAACACTCAGTGTGAGTCCCTTTAAATGTGCTTCTACCAATTAAGCACTGCTTTGGAAATCAAGTGGTATGGCTTACTCAACGGAATTTTGTAACTCAGTTTCTACTAGCATTGCTCCAAAATAGTGATGCACGATGTACGTTATTTCCAACGTTGAAAAGTAGAAAAGCCTTCAACATCTTTGCGTCCCTAACACGCTTCAGCTCCAGGACCAGCTGGACTGACTTTCTGATTTGGGAGAAGGTAAATAAGAAGGAATGAGGAATGCAAGTGGTAGATGTGGACAGTTGGTCCACTTGAGAAAATCCAGAAGATCACTGCTAGCTGTAAGCCAGGCAAATAATTTTCAGTCAAGTATCTTTCTTTGGATAGACAGCAGCACATGTTGTTTTGAATGCTATTAATCTTAGCAGATGCTAACAAATTAACTTAAGCATGAACTTACAAAATAACCAGTTATTTTTGGTCTTGTAATACAGGTGGCAGGGTGGAGATAATGTTCATCTCTACCAAAGGAGGTGTAAAGTGCTCCTTCCCCCGTCAGTCTGCAGGTCACCCTTGAACAAAGTGTAGCACCTGCTTAGCCCCCCGGTCAGTATTACGTGAGGCCATGGGAGCAGGTGGTGGATGCTCAGCTGTCTGTGGCAATGAATTCCACAGTTTCACCTGGTTAAAGGAATTTTTCTTCATTTCTGTTCTAAAGTTGTGTCCTTCTATTCTGAGGCTGTGCCCTCTGGTCCTAGAAAAATTCCTCTTCATCTTTGTTCTAAAGAAATGTCCTTCCATTTGGAGGCTGTGCCCTTTAGTCCTGAAGTATCCCAGTATTGGAAACATTTGTGCACCTCATCTATCTAGGCCTTTCAATATTCATTAATTTCAATAAGATCCTCCCTCATTCTTCTAAACTCCAGTGAGAACATTGAGAGAACTGGGGGCTGAATAGATACACTTGCATCTTAGACCAAGTAAAAAAGGGGGAGGGGGTTGGAGTAGGATCCAGAAATCTGAAGGCTGAAGGGTTCTTTTTAAGAAGAAGATAGGTCACCCAATCATAAAGGAAGTACCTTATATACCTAGCTTACTTCCTAGTCTGATTGTGTTGGAAGAAGTCAATGTTTTTCTAAAGATGCTCAGCAACAATGACCCAAAGGACTAATGGTCCAATACTCTTGCAATTTTCCAAGTTTCCATTTAGGGACTGGTATCATCCCTTGTGGCCTAGCACTAAATTCATGCCATGTTACAAAAAGCTCTGACATCAAGAAGCATTCAGGTAGTATGTTAAAAAATAAAACAGCATTATGAAATTAGTTTCCAGATCCAGTTAAAAACATGGTTAGGTTGCATTAAGAGGATCCTCAGAGTCAAATAACTTTTACTTATGTTCAAGGTTTAGCAATTAATGAATAACACTTAAGTAGCAAACCCTTACCAAGTGGAACTATTATTGATTTTAGAAAAAGGTGAAAAGCATGAAATTGCAAATAAGTAAAGAGGAAGCGTAAAAATATAGACACAGGTTCAATTCCCGCCACTGCTGTAGGGAGTTTGTATGCTCCCCCCCCCCATGATTGTGTGTGTTTCTTCCGAGTGTTCCTGATTCCTCCCACCGTCCAAAGGCATGCCGGTTGGTAGGTTAATTGATCATTGTAAATTGTCCATGATTAGGCTGAAATTAAATTGGGGGATTACTGGCTATGTAGCTCAAGGGGTCGGAGGGGCCTATTCTGCACTTTAACTCAATAAATAAGTAAATTGAAATTTATATAATTTAAAAGCAGAATTCGGCAATATTTAGATGTAACAGAAGCATTATGAGTAAAAGAAAATTCTTCAGATTTTACCACAAGTATAAATCATTCTTTGTTTACCTCAACAAATGAAACATTTATCACTGTCTTTCCACTGGGAAGGTTTGCTTTGTCATGTGTAAACCCGTCAAAATGACATTCATGAAGATAGGATTTTTCCTAGGTTGTATTTTAGCTAGCTTCTGGAAACACACAGTAGCCTAATGCTGTCACTCACCTCATCTCCAAACAAAAGACCTGAACTGAAGATCAGTTCTCCATGGCAACAACAATACAATCAGGAACTTAGTTAAATAAGGTTGAAGAATACACCTTACAGTAATCATGCAATACAATAATATTCAAAAACTAAGACAAGAAAGATTTTATTGAGGCTTGATTTCATTTTCATTCTCCTCCTCAACACAGATCCATGCATGTAACTGATTTCGGTACACTTAAACATCAATAATAGTGAGAACTTGCAGCTTTTTAAGGACATATTACAATAAGTTTTCAAGCAGTGTTTAAGAAAGATATTCTGTACTTATTAAAGTAATTACTTTTTCAGTAATTGTCTAATGTGTATTTACAACAGTGAATAGAATACTTCATAAAAGTCCTGGAATTCTTGTTTAATCTACAGTCTACCATAAAAAAACGGTTCGATGTGTTGATTCAATGTGTTTACTTAATGAACCATTTAAATGGAATGCAATATAGAAAAGGAGAAATATTCCAAGTGAAAATAATAAAGAAACTATTAAAAAGCTTACTAGTTTAGTGCATTAAGTACATTGACATGGATAACTGGATACATTCCTAATTGCTTAATGCTATGAAATAGCTTACCCATATAAAGTCCCATTCCGTCGCTCTCCACATTTAAGATTTGGCATGAAAATATCAACCTGCATGTAGAAAGGCACCAGCACTTTCCAAATTACTTCCAATAATTAGAAATAATTTAGGGATTTAATTTTTTTGGAAAGCGCTAAATCCATATGTAACAAATACCTTCTTCTTGCCAGAATTCAATCACATATGAAAAGCTTTTTAAAATGTTTGAAGTTAACAGGACCAAGTTCAATCAGTCATGCATTCATAACATTTAAGGTTCATTTAATGATTAACACTGAAAAGCTTGTATGCAGTGCAAAAATGTTTTAAGCTTTTTCTTGATACTATTTTAAAGGATAACTCAACAGAAATTAATTTTCTGAAGTTGAAGCATTCATTTTTATTATCATATGTGCCTAATTTTCCTAATTTTTGTCATTTTGTCAATGATAAGTAAAGTAATGATCATGAATTCATGACTTATTAAAGCCCTACTTTATCAATAATTGTCAGATGCACATTACAACAATGAATGGAATTCTTCAGAAGTCCTTGATTGCTTGGTTAATCTGCCATCTGTAATAAAAAAACCTATTTTGATTCAGTGTATTTATTTCATGAATCATTTAAATGAAATGCAATAATGCAAAGGGAAATTAGTCATCAGTGTAATTCAATAAAATGAAAGAAAACTATCTATTATTCCCCTACACTTTCACTTTGTACATTTTACCTTCTCATAATCATACCATTTTATTCACTTCAAAAACAACAGATGTTTACGTTTTCAAAATTTTACAAAATATATTGTACCATAGAGGCTGTAAATTGCAACATTTAAGTGAGAGAGAAAATGAAAAGTTACAAATCTGTTAGTAAAAGCTCTAAGTGGAGAAATTATGGGTATCAAGGCAGAACTCAAGCATATTAAATTTCTTAAAGGTTCAAAGCGAACACAATGTGCTGTAGGGAACTTATTGGACTGTATAACTGACGATAAAGAGTGCATTAACAGTAAATTTTCTATTGATTTTTGGAATGTGGTAATTACTGACAAGGCCAACATTTACCTTGTACCCTTAAGAAAATGATGTGAACATTTGGTGATGGTGTCTCACAGTTCTGCTGAATAACAAAATTCAAGATTTTGCATTAGCAATAATGGGACAGAAATACAGTCAATGGCCATTTCATTAGGGACAAGAGGTACTATCTCTGTATGCTCATGGTCTTCTATTGCTGTAGCCCATCCACTTCAAGGTTCAATGTGTAGTGCGTTCAGAGATGCTTTTCTGCACACCACTGTTGTAGTGCCTGGTTATTTGAGTTACTGTCACCTTCCTGTCAGCTTGAACCAGTCTGACCATTCTCCTCTGACCTCTCTCATTAATAAGGCATTTTGCCCACAGAATTGCTGCTCACAGGTTGTTTTCTGTTTCGTGCACTATTCTCTGTAAATTCTAGATAGATAGATAGATACTTTATTGAGCTCAAAGGAAATTACAGTGTCACAGTAGCATTACAAGTGCACAGATAGAGTTCTTTGAGGAGGTGACCAGGTATATAGATGAGGGTAGTGCAGTGGATGTGATCTACATGGATTTTAGTAAGGCATTTGACATGGTTCCACACGGTAGGCTTATTCAGAAAGTCAGAAGGCATGGGATCCAGGGAAGTTTGGCCAAATGGATTCAGAATTGACTCGTCTGCAGAAAGCAGGCGGTCATGGTGGAGGAAGTACATTTGGATTGGAGGGATGTGACTAGTGGTGTCCCACAAGGATCGGTTCTGGGACCTCTACTTTTCGTGATTTTTATTAACGACTTGGATGTGGGGGTAGAAAGGTGGGTTGGCAAGTTTGCAGACTGCACAAAGGTTGGTGGTGTTGTGGATAGTGTAGAGGATTATCGAAGTTTGCAGAGAGACATTGATGGGATGCAGAAGTGGGCTGAGAAGTGGCAGATGGAGTTCAACCTGGAGAATTGTGAGGTGGTACACTTTGGAAGGACAAACTCCAAGGCAGAGTACAAAGTAAATGGCAGGATACTTGGTAGTGTGGAGGAGCAGAGCAATCTGGGGGTACATGTCCACAGATCCCTGAAAGTTGCCTCACAGGTAGATAGGGTAGTTAAGAAAGCTTATGGGGTGCTAGCTTTCATAAGTCAAGGGATAGAGTTTAAGAGTCGCGGGGTAATGATGCAGCTCTATAAAACTCTGGTTAGGCCACACCTGGAGTACTGTGTCCAGTTCTGGTCGCCTCACTATAGGAAGGATATGGAAGCATTGGAAAGGGTACAGAGGAGATTTACCAGGATGCTGCCTGGCTTAGAGAGTATGCATTATGATCAGAGATTAAGGGAGCTAGGGCTTTACTCTCTGGAGAGAAGGAGGATGAGAGGAGACATGATAGAGGTGTACAAGATAATAAGAGGAATAGATAGAGTGGGCAGCCAGCGCCTCTTCAATGGGCTGAAGGGCCTGTACTGTGCTGTTCTATTCTATGTTCTATGTTTATATACAAATAATAGAAGGTAAGTAAGAAAAAATAAACAACTGTTATGCATAGAAACCCAAGGAGATCAGCAGATTGTGAGATACTCAAACCACCTCGACTGGCAGGAGCAATCATTCCATGGTCAAAGTCACTTAGATCACATTTCTTCCCCATTCTAATGCATATGAAGAACAATCAAACTCTCAAGCATGAATGCATGATTGTCATGCATTGAGTTGCTGCTACATGATTGGCTGATTAAATATTTACATTAACGAATGGGTGTACCTGATCAGCAGCCACTGAGTGTACTTATCCAAGTGTGTAATGTAGAGGTGAACCACCCTGCTTGCATTTTTATCTGAAGTGTTATCTGTAGTGCTATTAATACCATCTTTGGTGAGATGGTGATATTCATCTTGTAGATGTCATACATGGCAGCCACAGGGCATTAATTGTTGAGGGAACATCTCAAGGTGGATGTTGAGTTTTTTCAGTAAAGTGGATTGCATTGTCTGAATGACAGCAAGCATTCTGAATGTTATTCCAGCTGTACTTATCCAGATAAGTGGAAAGATTCCATTACTACCCTTCCTTCTGCTTTCATCTGCAGAAACGTTTTGAAAAGTCAATGGTGAGATCCATACTGTACAAAACAAAGTCTCTGGTTGGCACTTAAAGCCACGTTCTTTATGTGACCATTCCAAGCAAGTTTCCACTCTGTGGCGACCCTTCAAGCCATTACCTTTGTGAGAAATTCAATAAAAATAATGTTATTCCTTCTCGATTGCAGGTATTTATGTTTCTCCTCTTAGAGCTGCTCAATATCTGTTGGTTGAGTGGTAAGAATGTTTCTGATGATCAATTATATACAGATACAACAAATCATTACTCAATTGATATGAACAAGCAAGGGAAAACCTCCATGTCTATCAGATCATCAGAATGCTCTGATTTTTATATACATTTGAGACAAGTGTTCTGATTGAGCTTAACAGATAGTGATGTTTCCATTAGACAGGTGACCACTTTAGCCCACTCCATTAACCCTATGTTGTTCCCTTCACCTTGCACATTCACTCATATAGAAGGACTTTATTCTTTTCAAACCTCTGCAATTATTTATTGTTCCCACTCATCTCCCAATTCTCAATATAACTAATTAATACTCCTGTACAAATGTGCTTATCCAAACGTTCTCGAGTTTGGTTTGGCTTCATCTGCCAACACTGAATAAATAACCCCTCTCCCACAATGAAGACTAACATGCCTTTTGTTCTTCTAATCGCTTCATGATGACTTTCAGTGACAAATGTACAAGCACACCCAAATCCCTTTGAACAGCAATACTACCCAATCTTTCAACATTTAATATCCTGCTTTGCTTTTATAGGCACCAAAATAAATGATCTCATATTCTTTCCACATTATATTCCGTCTGTTATTTACTCACCTATTCATTCAGCTTATCAATTTCATTTGAGAATCTTTTTTGCATCCTTTACCACACTCACAATTCAATTGTGTTCAGAATTTTCAGCAGACTTTTTGTCTCCTCAGTCAAATTGTTAATACCTGGGTCCAAGCATAGTGCTATCCCTTTAGTCTCATCCCATCAATGTTTTGGTTATTCCCACGTTTTGCATTTTCTCCAGTAAGTTTATCTTAATCTTTGTCCATACATAACCCTAAATTTCATGTGCTCTTAACTCATTAAATAGCCTCCAGAAATCCACCATTTCCCTTTCTTTTAGTTTTGTGGCCACATTCACAAAGATCTCCAAGGATCAATCAAACATGGTTTTCTTTTTATAAATCCAGGGCATCTTTATTCAATTGAATATTTTTCTTTTCCTATTGGTGTTTTGTTGTTACACCTTTCATTATAGATTTCCACATTTTTCCTATGACTGACATTAGGCCAGTAGTTCCTTGTTTTCCCTCTTCATCACATCTCAAAATATTCGGATCATATTTGCCACTGTCTTGTAAAAGGAACTTCTAAAGTATCCACTGTCCCTAACCCCACTTCTTTCTTAATTCTGGGATGCAAATCGTCAAGTCCTTGGACTCTATCAGGCTTTCAATAGATCACTCCTATAGATTGAATTTTTTGACCAAGTTCTTTTCATTCTCAATAGATTCTCTGATATATCGGTTAGGAGTTTGGCACGTCTTTGTTTCTGAAGGCAGGTGCAATGCAGATGTTCAATTTCTTTGCCATTTGCTTACTCATCTCTGTCTGTAGTTGAGTCTCCGTATATGTCCTCACTAGTCTTCTCCTTTTTCCATACCTATCATAATGCCTACAGTCTGTTGTATGTTTCTTGCCAGGTTCCACTCCTATTCTACCTTGCCTTCCTTGATTGATTTCTTGTCCCTTCTTCGTAGAGATCTAAAGTGCTTCCAATCCTTAGATTTACTATTGCTGGCAAATTTATAAACCGCTGATGTTGGGTTAATAGTGTATTTAATTTTTCTTGTCTCCAAAGATGAATCAGTCCCAGCTTGACGAACACTGCCTTAACCTCTGGACATGTTGCAGCATGCAGGACTAAATGTGGAATTCTCCAATTATTAGATAACATGTTCTTTACTTCTATTTGTATCTGAGCTTGTCAATTCTGTCAATTATCATCAGTCTGATTCTTCTTTTTTCTGCTTTAATATAATCTGCCCTGCTGGACACATTCCTCAGCCACACCATGATCTACACATTATACAGGAGCTTGAAGGTCCACACTCAGTTTTTAGAAACAGTTTCTTTCTCTCTGTCATCAGATTTCTGAATGGTCCAATGAGTCTTATGAAACTACCTTGCTATCCCACTTTTGCACACTTTATTTATTCATAGGCAGCATTTATTATTTATTGTTGTAACTTGTAGTGTACTACTGCTGCAAAACAACAAATCTCACAACAAGTATCAATGATAATAAATGATATGTAGATGAACACGATGAATATTGCTACATTATCACAGACTGGAAATAGCAGAGTTGCCGGTCTTTGATTTCATTCACTGGTTTTGACATCACTTAAGTCTGTATGCAGCGTTTTGCTTCTGTTACTTAAAGCACACATAGTTCTGCAGCTTCACCAGATTAGCACATCATTTTCAAGTTCAGCTGCTGCTTCTATTTGTACTCTTCTTGTTGAACTGTGATTAATTTCTGAGTTTGTTACCAATGGTACGGTAAAGAATATGTGCTGATTAAAGGTGATCAATACATTTGGAAACCATCCTGGTTCTTCTGACGATTTGCAGTACCTCATAGATGGTCAGTTTTGACCAATTTCATCTGTGGCATTTGCAAAAATTAATTCTCATTTCACTGAAGATAAACTGATGAGTTATTGTAGAGGAAGGAATGTAGAAATAAGATTCTGTATTTAATTTAGGAAGGAAATGGCTAATGGTATCCCACAAGGATCAGTGCTGCTCACAAGGCCTTCATATATCAATGTATTGAGTACAGAAGATGGGATGTTATGTTGAAGTTGTATAGAGGCCTAATGAGAAGCACTGTGTGCAGTTTTGGTTATCTACCTACGGGAAAGCTATAAACAAGGTTGAAAGAGTGCAGAGAAAATTTACAAGGATGTTGCCGGGTCTGGAAGACCTGAGATGGAAGAAAAGGTTGAATAAGTTTGTACTGTATTCTTTGGAACGTGAAAGATTGAGAGGAGATTTGATAGAGGTATACAAAACTATGAGTGTCAAGTCAAACTAGATTCTCGAGAAAGTATTGGGACCAAGAGGCAAAAGAAGGTGAAATTTAAAAGGAATAGCAAGAATCCATTGATAGAGTGGATGAAACGCACTGCCTGAGTGCTGCTTCTGCCCGGAATATCGGAAGGACCCGGCAGCATCACAGCGTCAGTCCCAGAGCAGCGTTGAAATCTGCGGTAAGATGCTGAACTTTAAATAACCTTAGAGACTGTTTCATGGAAGAGAGCACTGCGGTCACTGCATTTTGGGTCAGCACAAGCTTCGCATCACAGGGATCATCGCGCGCAGGCACTTCTGGGAAATGGCGCGAGGTTTAAGAAGAGCTCGGGAACCTTCACGTAGGGCGTACCCGGTTTGAAAAAATAACGGTCTGTGAGGGAGCGGAGAGGTGCAGGTCGGAATCTGTCTGTAAAGTCCGCAGGGGTAGCCAGTTTTTCACCTAAATGTCTAATGACTAGTGTCTAAAGACTAGTGACTAATGTCTAATGGCAAATGGTTGATGGAATTAATGGAACTATCGAACTGCCACACTTGCAAAAAATAAAAGGAGGAAAAAGGAAAAGATGTTTGGTCATTGAGTGGATTTCAGTTAAAAACCTTCGGGTAGACGCATTGAATCCCCTTCAAGTGGGGAAGCTGCACATGTTCAAAGAATAAAAATAAATCCAACTTGACAATGAGGGGTATAGATAGTGCAAATGCAAGGAGGCTTTTCCCACTGAGATTGAGAGGGACTACAACCAGAGGTCATGGGTTAAGGGTGAAAGGTGAGAAGTTTAAAGGGAACAAGAGGGGAATCTTCTTCACTCAGAGGGCCGTGAGAGTATGGAATGAGCTGCCAGTT
This sequence comes from Mobula birostris, assembly GCF_030028105.1. Taxonomy (NCBI): domain Eukaryota; kingdom Metazoa; phylum Chordata; class Chondrichthyes; order Myliobatiformes; family Myliobatidae; genus Mobula; species Mobula birostris. Next base: position 48,478,891 of record NC_092390.1, on the reverse strand, counting down.
CAAGTGGTGCATGTGAGCTTGATTTCAATGTTTAAGAGAAGTTTGGATAAGTACATGGATTGTAGGGATATGAAGTGCTATGGTCCTGATGCAAGGTAATGGAAGTAGGTAGTTTAAAGGGTTTAGGCATGAACTGGATAGGCCAAAGAGCCTGCTTCTGTGCTCTATGACTCTAAGTGCTATTCCTTGTATTTACTCATAAACTGGAAGGTGTTTCATTAACAAAGCAGAGAATCAGATTTGCTAACATCACAATGGTAGGTGCCATGGTAATTTATGAGGATGGGAGCATAAAGCTTCATTTACAGATTAATTAGTGATTGAATCTGTGGATTTTGGCAGCGGTGATCAGATTCCATTAATTTTGTATTAAACAGAATAGATCTGAATGATCGTTAAATGATGAAAGCTAGTTTCAAAGATTATTAAATTATTGTGGCCAGGTACATATCAAAAACATTAAGGGAATTCAGCATTTATATTACTGATCTGGAAAATAGAGGGAAATATTTTTTCTACCTTTATTCAAGGGGTGGTTAGACTAAATCCATTAAAGTGTGTACAGTTTTAGGCACTTCCCCTTAGAAATACTTTCCTTTCAAGTAGTGCAGGTCAGATTCTTCTGAACAGCAGATAATCATGGTTTTATAATTTATTTAAAATAGTTTTAACAATTCTGAATTATTTTTAACGGGTATATGTTTTACTATTTGTAAAGTGCTAATGCATTTCTTTAAAAATTTTCAACATTTTTACATCTTTTTTTTGTACATCTCAAGACTTAGAGAATTTGTGTGACTGGCAAATAGTCAGTTGTCCTGATCCCACTGAAAGCTTTGACAACCTATGAGTTCGGGCATGGATTGTCATTAACTATTAAAGCAATTCCGTGAATGCATCCAAAGCAAGAATTGTTTTATTGGCAACAACACTCAGCGTTGTTACAAGCACTTTGCAGAAGTGAGGTTTCCACTTAAAAAATAACTAATGGACTTGCTTTAGCATGCTTCTTTCTGGATAAGCAGTATTGGCAGCAGCTGTGAAGGTATCAATCAGATTCTGCATTCCTTGGAACTGATCAGCCCATTCCTTTGGACGACAAGACTCTCCAAGCCTTGATTACAAAAAATTACCAGTTTTTTTCTCTCTCTCCCTCTCTCACCCCCTCTCCCTCCCTCTCTCTTTCGCTCCATCCACCCCTTCCTCCTTCTCTCTTTCCCCTTCTCTCTCCCCTTCTCTCTCCCTCCCTCCTCCTCTTTCCCTCGATTTGTTTTTGTGTATATTATTATCTACTAATATTAATATATATTAATAATTTTTTAAACAGTGTGTAACCACCTGGAGTATATTTATGACATTCTGAAGTGCAGAATTAACCAATCACAGTCATTTTATGAACTCACAGAGCTTACAATGTTATTCTGTAAATGAAGCATTTTAATTAGTCTGGGAAAAGGCTAGGAATTGTCAAAGCCATTGCCAGAGTCTTAATATCCTAATATTACTTTTTCATGAAAAGTTTCAGACTGGTTATTTTTAATTTATAAATGATTCTGTATGATACTGAACTGCTCAGAAATGATTTTCTTTCAAGCCTCATGAAAGAAAAATACTTAGTTCAAGTATTTTTTTTACCAATGTTAACTAAAGTAATTTGCAAGAGACTTCTTTAAATAGTTAAAGATTTATCCTACAATTAAATTTACCAATAAAACAGAGCTGTCAATATTCTATTACACCAAAATACATTGAAAAGTTTGTGTTGCATACTGTTCATTCATATCAAATCATTATACAGTATGAGGTAGGATAAGGTAAAGCAATAATAAAAACAGCCGGCAGTGCGGGTAAACAATAAGGTGCAAGATCATACTGAGATAGATTGTGAGGTCAAGGACTCATCATATTGTACTAGGAAACCATTCAATAGTCTTATAACAGCAAAGTATAAGCTGTGCTTGAACCTGATGTTATATTTTTAACCTTTTTTATATTTTGCCCATTGGGAGAGGAGAGAAGCGCTGCTTTACTGAGGCAGTGAGAGTTCATGGTAGAGTCCATGGAGGGGAGGGTGGTTTCCGTGATGGGCTGATCCGTGTCCAAAGCTCTCTGCAGTTTCATGTGGTCACATGAAGAGCAGTTGCCATACCAAGCAGTTTTGCATCCCAGTAGGATCAACAAAAATTTGTACAGGGCAACAAAGACATGCCAAATTTCTTTCCGTTTGATGCTGCTGGACTTAATTTTGTAGCCTCTTAAAGTATGGAAGCTCTACCACAACTGACAGTCGGTCTAAGACTAGATTTTGGACTGATACTGTCTCTTCGCATCTCTGATAGATTTACAAAGGTTGTGTCTTGATTTCTGGCAGGAATTCCAATATCCATTGTATAAATACATTAAAATTGTACCAATAAATTGTAGATGACTAAATATCACAAACTTGTCTAATCAAATTCTTTCTTGAAGCATATCATCTGAAGGTGCCTGCCTGTTTTTTCATGATCCCAACTGAACAGCAGCAGGCATCCAAGTTTCAGCACTCCAGTTCCCAGAGTACGGTTCACTGCCTCTGTCCCTTTGAGACTCAAACTGCCTATTATTGCTTGCCACATTTCTTCATGGAAAGTCTGTACTTAAAGGCCTCATGCTGAGTCTTCAGTGCTGAATTATAGGAGTTCCATTTATAGAACTGCTGCTTGTGGGTTTTATCTTTGAATTTCATTTGTGTCATCTTGTTTATTTTGAGTCTGAGTCAATTCTAGACCTTACTCTGCACTTGGGTTTACTATCATTCATAGCTCTCTTGCTACAATTTTAAAGATGTTTTTATTCAGGATGGCCAGAAGAATCAAACAATGAATGTGCCATTTCAAATGAGTTAATTGGTGCCAATTGGACTGCAAACTCTATCAGGAGAACAGGATTAGAGTATTTACAATTTTCCATTCCTCCAGAACCATTCCAGGATCTAGTGATTCCTGAAGGAACATTATTAGTGACTCCATAATCACTTCAGCTACCTCTTTCAGAATTCTGGACCAATCTAACTGATCTGTGTGACTTATCTACCTTCAGACCTTTCAGCTTCCCAAGCACCTTCTCCTTAGTAATAGCAACTACACTCACTTCTGCCCTCTGACTGTCTCAGATTTCTGGCATACAGCTGGTGCCTTCCAGATGCATATTGAAATCACCCATGATTTTATCACAACACTTCCCTTTTGACATTCCTTTTCTATCTCCCTTTGTAACTTGTAGCTTAGATCCTGGCTACTGTTTGGAGGCCTGTATATAACTCCCATCAGGATGTTTTTCCTTTGTAGTTAATCAATAGTATCCACAATGATTCTACAGCTGCTGATCCACTTTTTTCTAAGGATTTGATTTCATTTTTACAAACAGAGCCGCCCCACACCCTCTGCCTACCTGCCTGTATTTTAACACTTTATGTATCCTTGGGTATTTAAGCTTCCAGTTATGACCTTCTTTCAGCCATAATTCAGTGATGCCCACGTCATGCCTACATAATTCTAACTGCACTACAAAATCACCTGCGTTATTCCTTATACTGCATGCAATCACATATAATACCTTCAGTCCTGTATCCATCATCCTTTTCAATTTTGCCCCAGACCTACATTTCAACTCATCTTACTGACTGTAATTTTGTCCTATCTTCTGCCTGTCCTTCCTCAGTGTCACTACACACTGCATCTAGTTCTATACCCCATCCTCAGCCCTATCACTCCAATTCCCATCTCCTGCTAAATTAGTTTAAATCCTCCCTAGTAGTTCTGGAAAACATGCCTGCAAGGATATTGGTTCCCTCAACCTCAGGTTTAACCTGTCCTTTTTATACAGATCATAATTTCCCCAGAAGAAATCCTAGTAGTTCAGAAATTTGGAACCTTGCTCCCTGGAGTTCCTCCTCAGCCACCCATTCATCTGTACTATCGTCCTATTCCTGGCCTGATTAACATGTGGCACTGGGAGTAATCCAGAGATTACCACCTTGGAGGTCTTGCTTTTTAGCCTCTTCTTTACCTCCCTATGCTCACTGCACAGGACCACTTCCACTTTTCTACCTATGTCATTGGTGCCAATATGCACCGTGACCTCTGGCTGGTCACCCCACCTCTTGAGAATATTCTGCAGCCACCCTTGAACCTAGCACCTGGGAGGCAATGCACCATCTTAGCATCGTCTTTACAGCCACAGAATCTCCTGTTCATCCCCCTAACTATCAAGTCTTCCATCACTATTGCTCTACCTGACTTTACCCTTTCCTTCTGAGCCCCAGATCTTCTGCTGCTGCTGTGCCCTGTTAAGTCATTCTGCCCCCCCCAACCCACCAAGCAGTATCCAAATACTTGTTGCTGTGGAGAATGGCCACGAGACAGCCCTGCAATAACTGCTTACTCCTCTTACTTCTGGTGGTCACCCATATACTATCTGAAGACTGCATTCTGTGTGCGATCCCTTCACTAAAAGTCTCATCTATGAAATTTTCAGCCTCCCAGATGTTCCAGAGTACATCCAGCTCCAGCTCCACTTACTTAACGTTGTCAGTCAGGAGCCAGTGTTGGATGCACTTCCTGCAGATGTAGTCATCAGGGAGTCTGTTAGGTGCCCTACAATCCCAAATTTTTACAGAAGGTGCATTTCACTCCCTTAATTACCATCCTACCTAGATCTACAGCTTTCTTCATGCTACTTATCCAGTTGGTTCAGTTAAGTTTCTGATCAATGCTTAAATCTGGATATCGGCAGTGGGAAACATAGGGTTGATAAAGTTTCTGAACATTGGGGGCTAATGGTTGGTCTTCCTTTCCATGGAGGTGGTGGATAGTTATTGCTTGATATTTTCTTATTCAAGTGTTACCTACCACTTATCAGCCACGTTTTCCAGGTCTTTCTGTAGACATCATACTCTAAGAAAATGCAAATATAATTAAGTAAGATTCAATCATCAACTGAGGTGCCCACTTTTGCCTTCAAAATTAAGCTGGTGAAACGATTAGGGCTGGGACATTGGAGAAGTTCCTGCAACCATGACTTCGGAATGGGATGATTGATCTCGACAACTACAATTATTTTCTTCTGTCTGAGGACCTCCAGCCAGAGGTGAGTTTTCCTTTTGATTCCCATTTAATTTAATTTGATGAAGGCTTTGTGGTGCCCAGAATGCAGCCTTGAGGCTAGGGTAGTCAATGTGACATTGCCTCTGTAATTGAGATCTTGTCAATTTAATAAAGTCTGGAACAAAATGATCATGGCAAAGTCCAGACTGATTAATGCCAAACAACTTGTTGTTGAGTAACTGCTATTTTATAGTATTGTTGATAACATTTTCAATCACTTTGTTGAGGATTGATGGCAGACTCATGGACCAGTAATTGATCAGATTGGATTTGTCCTTTTTATACACAGAACAAACGTGGGCATTTTTTCATATTATTTTTGAGATGACAGTATTGTAACTGTAGCACGCATAAAACGCTGGTGGAAATCAACAAGTCATGGAAGTGAATAAACAGTTGAAGTTTCAGACTGAAACCCTTCTTCAGGACTGGAAAGGAAGGAGGAAGACACCAGAATAAAAAGGGGGGAGGGGAAGGAGGATAGCTAGAAGCTGATAGGTGAAGCCAGTTGAGGTAAAGGGTTGAAGAAGAATGAATCTAATAGAAGAGGAGAGAGGTCAGTGGGGAAACAAGGAAGCTGAAACAGAACCAGTGGGAGGTGACAGGCAGGTCAGGAGAAGAGGTAAGAGCCCAGAATGGAGAATGGAAGAAGAGGGGAGAGGGAAGAGGGAGGGGGGAAATACCAGAAGGAGAAGTTGATGTTCATGCCATCAGGTTGGAGGCTACCCAGATGGAATATGAAGTGTTGCTCCTCCACCCTGGGAGTGGCCTCATCAGGGCAGAAGAGGAGGCCATGGGCTAACATGTCGTAATGGGAATGGGGATAGGAATTAAACTGGTTGGCCAGCGCGAAATTCCACTTTTGGAGGATAGAGCTGAGGTGCTCGACCAAATGGTCCCCCAGTTTATGTCGGGTTTTACCAACAGAGAGGAGGCTGCATCAGGAGCACTGGATAGAATAGTTGACCACAACAGATTCACAGATGTAGTCCTCACCTGGAAGGACTGTTTGGGGCCCTGAATGAAAGTAAGGATGGAGGTACATGGGCAGATGTAACATTTCTGTTGTTTCCAGGGGTATGTGTCAGGAGGGAGATTGGTGGGGAAGGAGGAATGGACAAGGGAATCATGGAGGGAGTAAACCCTGTGGAAAGTGAAGAGCGAGGGGGGGGTTAAAAACGTGTTGGGTGTTAAGATCCTGTTAAGGATGATGGAAGTTGTGGAGAATGATGTATTGAATATGAAGGCTCATGGCCTGGTAAGTGAGGTTAAGAGCAATTCTATTCCTGTTAAGGTGATGAAAAGATGGGGTGAGCGTAGATGTTCGGGGAATGGAGGAGATGCAGGTCAGGGTAGCATCAGTGGTGGAGGAAGGGATGCCCTGTATTTGAAGAAAGAGGACACCTCTGATGTCCTGGAAAGGAAAGCCTCATCCTGGGAACTAATGCGGGAGAGACAGAACTGAGAAAAGAAAATAGCATTTTTACAGGAGACAGGGTGGGAAGAAGTATAGACATGGGAATCTCTATGTTTATAAAAGATGTCCAGAGACAGTTTGCCTTCAAAGATGGAGATAGAGAGATCAAGAAAGGAGAGGGAGGTCTTAGAAATGGATCAAATGAATTTAAGGGCAGGGTGGAAGTTGGAGGCAAACTTGATTAAATTCACGAGCTCAGCAAGGAAGACTTGGGGAGCATTACCACGGAAGAGTTGGAACACAGACTGTTCTGCATAGCTAATGTAACTATTTGGAAAGGTTTATAGGTGATGTAGCTAGATCTGGAGTGCAAGTCTTTTGCACTACAGCCAGAATATTGAATGGTCTCATAGCCTTATTCTATTCAGTACTCCAAGATGCTTAAATAATCGCAAGGTACTCAGGAGGGAGACAAATCAATCAACTTGCACTTCAGATTGAAGATGGATGTAAATTCTTTTAGCCTTGTCTTTGGTACACATGTCTTGGACACCTTCTCAAATTATATTTTTTAACTGTCCACTATCTTTCCTGGTTAGATGTAACTGAACTGCAGATCTCGTGATCTGAATTGATGCTTATGGAATTACTGTTCTGTTAATTGATTTCTGCTTTGCATCTTGTAGTACTGCAGTTTCATTAGGTTGGTTCCTCAATGACACAATGCCTGCTGCTATTATCGAGGTTTTCTGCACTCCTCACAGAACAAATCTTGTCAATTTTTGTCATGACTTCATGTTACTGAAAATTGTGATTTTCTAGGAATGCATCCCCTCAGGAACATGAGGGTGCACTATGTATTGCAAAAACTCGGGGTCTGAGTCATGAGTCCTGTGGAACCCTTTAGGCAAAAGTTTTTGATTCAACATTAGCAGTGAACCATTAACTTTTCTTTCCTGCCACCTGATGGCATGAATATTGATATCTGGTAAATAAAATCCCTTCCTCTCCCCTCTTCCATTCCCCACTCCAACCTCTTACCTCTTCTTGCCTGCCTATCACCTCCCCCCGGGTCCACTCCTTCTTCCCTTTCTCCTATGGTCCACTCTCCTATCCTATCTGGTTTGTTCTTTTCCATCCCTTTAACTTTCCTACCTCCTTCTCCTCCTTCTATCTGTCCTCCTTTGCCTCTTCTCCACCTTTTTATTCTGGCATCTTCCCCCCCCCCACCTTTTTATTCTGACATCTTCCCCCCCCCCACCTTTTTATTCTGACATCTTCCCCCTTCCTTCCCAGTCCTGAAGAACGGTCTTGGCCCGAAACTTCAAGTTTATTCCTTTCTATAGAAGCCTTCAGAATTTCTTATGTTTATGAGTCAAACTTGGTTTAGGTTTGCTATTTAGACCTACCGTAGATCCTATAGGCTATTACTTTAAATAAAAGACTGCCATTGTGCTTCGGGTTTGGCGGCAAGGGAAGAGGTGTAGTTCTCTTACCTGTGAGCCAGATGATTTCCCTCTTCTGTAAATAAAATCAAATTTTCACTGCAGTTGTGGAGTTGCCAGCATTAATGTTTATCATTTGTTGTCAGCAGTATTTTGGAATCTTTTGGAAATTCAGTTACTTACTTTCTTCAAATTATTAGCCCAAACTACTAATTTACTATTGCAATAAATTAAAGATATGTAACTGTTCTAAAGGCTCAGTATGAAGTAATACCACAGCCTCCTGCTTCCAAGGTCAAACTAAATGAAAAACACTGAGAAAGATTATTGAGGCACAAGGCCTCATCTCCTTTTTCTCCATCTCTTCAGCAAACCATAGAATTCATGCTTGAGATTAGTTTTCTTTGTGTGGACCCAGCCCATGAGGAAAAGACAGTCTGACACTTTGTAAGACACCTTTCCAATACATTTCCAATAATTGGAACTCAACATAATTGGGTATTTCCAGGCAAATTAATTGTGTAAAGGTGCAGGAAAATAGCTGTTTGACTTCCATAAAATTTCCCATAATCCAATGACTTTCATGGGGATTTGAAACTGGTTGCAATGTGTAGTCTAAGGAAAAGGGATATTCTCTGAATTAAAGGAATATTAATTTCATAATTTTGAATAAAGCTTACATTTTAAATCAAACTTGAGGGATCCATGAATGCAAAACCATAGATTTCACTGAAGGAGTTGTCTGTCTTTGTCCTTTTTGAATGCTGATTGAAATACATTGCTTATCAATCAATTTTCACAACCATACCATATCACAAATTGCTGTTGTAGATGAATATATAGTGCTTTATGTCATTGTATTAATAGGTCATTACGTAATCTCATAATCTGCATTTTTATGGAAGCATTAAACTACTATAAAATACTTTGTTGTAGGTTAATACCTCCATTATACTTGTACACATAAAAATCTTTATTAACAATCAGCATTTGCAGTTATTGAACAATATTACCTCACTTACTTTATTCATTTGATCCTATTTATAAAATCACTTTGTTTCCTCTGCAAAAATAAAGTCCATTGCATATTACTAATTCTGAAGAAGTTTTTGAAGTGCTGAACTTTCTGTTGCAGTAGGATTAACTGATTGACGCAAGAGTAAAATCAATTGTGCCTACTTCTTGCAATTCTTTGTGGGTGATGACATATTATTTGGAAAGTGTGGTTGTCTTTCAGATTAATGAATAGTAAGATAAAAGGACCCAATCACAAATTGATAAACATACTGAGAAATGCTTTTGAAAAGTCTGTGGAATAGTTGTGGGTGGCGGAGGCAATCTGCTCATATTACTTGTTTCTCTTTGGCACAGGAGCTATTGAAATCCAAGATCTACAGATAGGTTATCTGTGATAGTTTATTGGAAAGAAAAGTGGCAAACCAATTGTCAGTTCAAATTTTCAATCACTTTGCAGTGCTTTTTGTGAGTTCCTGTTAAAGAATCCCAAATGCATGGTTGTCATGGAGATATGAGGGGAGAAAGACTGAAAACTGTCTATTGTTAATTCAGTTAATCAAAGGGATAGTGCAGTCATTTTTCACCCACCACCTCGAGGGAGTCTTGAGCATAAGTGGGCCGAAACTCCTGAAGACAGGTGGCAGATCAACTGATGATCCCACTGGTGATAGCACAAGACAGTTAACATCTTAGCCCACGTGTATTTTTTAACTATCTGAATTTGGCCAATGACAGTATTTATTGAAAACTCCAAATTGCTCCAAAAAGGGGGCATCTTCTTAAAACACTATATCGTCCTCCTGGTGACTGTACTCATGAAAACCTCTTGAGTAAGAATCTCTAAGATCTAGACCAAATAACAAAGAAGAAGTGGCAATACAATTCCAGGATCATGGGGTTTATAACTTAGAGAGAAGTATCGTGGTGTTACCATGCATCTTAAGTTCTTCTCTTTCTTGTTGGTATAAAGCACAGGATTGGTGAGTGCTGTCAAAGTAGCCTTGGCAAGTAAACACAATGAGTTATTACCGAGCACAATGGGGTAGCAATCAAGTATCATCAAGCTCCTTGACCTTTGTGAGTCTGCACTCACCCAAGCAAGTGAAGATTATTCCATGTGCTCATGACTGAAATAATTCAGATGGTGATATATCTTTGGGTTTTCAAAGGTGAGTCCCTCACCACCAGATAACCAATCTCTCATGCTCTTGTAACAAACTATATATGTAATGCACAGAAAATGCTGGAGGAACTCTGCAGGTCAGGCAGCAACCACGGAAATGAGTAAATGGTCGATATTTTGGGTTGAGGAAAGAAGGGGGAAGACGCCAGAATAAAAAGCAGGAGTTAGGGAAGGAGGCTAGCTGGAAGGTGATAAGTGAAACCAGGTGGGTGGGAAAGTTCAACGGCTGGAGAAGAAGGAATCTGATAGGAGAGGAGAGTGGACCATAGGAGAATGAAAAGGAGGAGGGGACCCAGGGGGAAGTGATCATTAGGTGAGAAGAGTTAAAAGGTCAGAGCGGGGAATAGAGGAACGGGGAGGGATGAAAAACTATATATGTGGCTGTTCCAGTTGTGTTCCTGCTCATTGGTGACCCTCGGGATGTAGATGATGTGGGAAGGTGGGGATAAATCAGCAATGGTAATGCCAGTAAATGATAGGTGGATGATTTGACTCCTCTTGAAATAGTAATTGTCATACAATTTTGAGGTCTAGGTGCTACTTGAGTTTATGGTAAAGTGAAGGATATATACTATGAAATGAGGTTACACAGTATCTCATAGGGAAATAGATTCTGCTGTTGTTTATTGTAAATGACATTCTAGTTTTGAGCTGCCAGATCTATTATATTTACAAGGACTGTAGAGCTACACAACATGGACTTTAAAGATTCCTTTCCCCCACTGATGCTGCTCACCCCACTGTGTTCGTCCAATAAATTATTTGTTTCATCATCTGCAGTCTCATGTTTCTCCAAACACTTTCTAGCCAACCATTTGACTTTCCAAAGCTCATTTATTTTATGGCATACCTGCATTTCATCTTTCTTTTTTAAATCATGTCTGAGGTTGAGTGATACATACTGCGTGACTTCTCATTTAGCTTCCCTCTCTGTAATGTAGGTTTATGAACATATACTGCAAGAAATGTGGATGATGAAAATACAATAACATGGAGTATGAAGTCCAAATTATTTGTGAGATATGCTATTGAAGGACCTAAAGGAGAGTTAACATTGAGGGAGTAAGAGATGGAGCATTTAGCAAAAAATCATTACTGCAAGGAACATCCAATTATGTCATCAGAACCATCCAACATATTCTCCATATAAATGTCAGGCCATTTTTAAATAGACCATGCACTTTATTGGTTTGAACACCAAAGACACATGGGTATGAAAAAGTAGCTCTTTTCAGTTGTACTCACTCCAATAAGGTCTTCACTATGATTCAAATAGCTGCTCCCTTTGTTGATAAATAATGCTTTTCTAGATGTTAATGCAAGTATTTTTCTTGGCTTTTTTCCACCTTTTAACAGAATTTCTCCTGTACTTAGGCCTGTTAGGCATTAATGTCAATATAAATCTTTTGGATTTACTTGTATTTTATTTAGTTCAATAATTTGTAATGTTATGGTGCTAGTTACTAACTATATGCTTTAAAAAGCATCATGTTTTATTCACTTTAGGAATAAACCCTTTCCTCTGCTTCTTTGAGTGGTAATTGCAACTTGTATTTAAGTCCTAATGAGCTAAGGATTAGAGATTTGAAAACAAACAAAATGATAGAGGCTGTCTGTCTCCTTTATAAACTGGTTTACAAAACTTGTTTTGTCGACAGTGGGAAAAGAACCAAAAGAACTGCAAAAGTGGGCCCGGGCAAATATCACAAATAAGTGATGTATTATGAGCAGACACTCATTTGCTTGTGCATTTGGAAACAAAAAAAGGATTATGAAATTTTTACCACACAAGCCATGCTCCTATTTTACAGTATACCATTAAAACTACAAAACTATCTTTGGAGCTACTGAGATTCATCTCAAGGTAATTTCAGTTCTATTTTGCCTGTAGGGATGAATAATCTGAGCTTTTGAGATATCACTAACCATAAAGCAATTAATGTGGTTGTACTCTCTGTTCAGATTCAATTAGCATCTAAGAGAGACTAACAAAAGGAACAGCAAGTTGAGTGATCCATCACTTGCTTATGGCATTGAGTCATATTTCATAGACAGTCTGTCAGATGACATTGTACAATTACATTTCTCTCCATTCTAGGGTGACTAATGAATCCTATGTGAGAGCCACAAATTTTACCTAGGTATGACAAGTCAGGCTTGACAGGGCTTTTAGGTGTATTATTGAATTATTGGATACCCCTGTCAGTGAAATGAAGCACTTTGTGCTTTCCTGGATGCTTCACTGCCAATCTGAGAGGTGCTCAGTTAAGAATTGTAGTAAAGCTTTACAATTTTAAAATGAGGCTTTTTTTTTGAGAGGTTCTGTACTTGTGCAGAGTTCTCAACAACTTGGCAACTTCAGTTGGAGAAACCAACAGCTCAATGTTGAACTTTTATCAGCAAAATCTAGGTCAAGGTAAAAAAACAGAGAAAAAACAATGTAGTTCAAAAGCAAAATACTGCATTAGTGGAAGTCTGAAATTTAAAAAAAAACATAAAAGCCTAGAAGGTTCCATGGAGGAAGAAATTAAATTAATATTTCAGTACAGTCTATTTAGAGATTGAAGTTCAACTTTATTCTCATTCAACCACATACTTTACATGTATTCCACCAAATATAACAACATTGCTCTGGACCAACGTGCACAACACAGTACATATAACTCACACAGAACACATAAAGTAAAATTGGCCCAAATAAATTAACAAATAATAAAATGTATTCCAGAAGACTGACATTTAGCATAAGGTGCATTTACGACACAAGTTAAAAAAAAGATAGTTAATGGTGCTTCATACGTGATGAGACCTGGGTGGTGGCAGGGAGTTCAGTAGTCTCACAGCCTAGGGTAAGAAGCTGTTTCCCATCCTAACAATCCTTGTCCTAATGCTATGGTACCACCTGCCTGATGGTAGGAGGTCAAAGAGATTATGGAATAGATGGGAGGGATCCTTGATAATGGTAAAGGCCCTGCATTGGCAGCACTCCTCAGAAATATCTCAGATGGATGGAAGAGAGACCCTGATGTTCCTCTCAGCAGCCTCCACAATCCTTTGTACGGCCTTGTGGTCAGATGCCTTGCAACTTCCATACCAGAGGTTGATGCGGCTAGTCAGGGTTCTCTTGATGGTGCTCCAGTACGGTTGGTGAGAATGGGGCTGGAGGAGCGGAGCCTTGCTCAAAGCATTCTACTTAGGAAGTGGAGATGCTACTGCGCTTCCTCGACTAAAGAGCTGGTAATGGGAGGACCAGATGAGATCGTCCATTCTGTGTACGCCTAGAAATTTGATGTTCCTAATTCTCCATGGAGGAGTTGTTTACTGTATGTGTAGTGAGGAGTGATCAGCCTGCACCTTCCTAAAGTCCACAGGCACCTCTTTAGTCTTGTCCATGTTGAGATGTAAGTTGTCGTGCTTGCACCATTCTACAACCTGCTCTACCTCCTCTCTGCACTCAGTCTGATATTCGCTGTTGACAAAGCCAAGCACTGTTGTGTCATCAGTAAACTGGATGACAGTTTGAGTTTAATCTAGCAGTACGGTCATGCATTAGCAGCATGAACAGCAGTGGGCTGAGAACGCAGCCCTGGAGGGTGCCAACGCTCTGCCTGCTGGAGCTAGAGATGTTACTGATAACTTGGACTGACTGTGGTCTTTTTGTCACAAAGTCCAAGACGCAGATACAGAGGGAGGTGTTGAGACCCAACAAGGACAGTTTACCCATAGGCTTCTGAGGGATGATGATGTTAAATGCCAAGCTGATGTTGATAAATAGCATCCAGGCGTATGAGGCTTAATTGCCTAGGTGGGACAGGAGGGAGTGGAGGTCTGGGGCTATGCCATCATCAATGGACTGGTTTTGAGTGATAAGCAAACTGGAAAAGATTCAATATAGCAGGAATATTGAAATTAATTTGATCCGAAGCCAACTGTTCAAAGCACTTCATAATTGCTGAGGTCAGTGCCGCGAGACTGCAGTCATTAAAGCAGGTTACTGTTACACTCTTAGGCATGAGGATGATGCTGACTGCCTTGAAGCCTGTGGGGACAGTGGAGTATTCCAGAGCAATATAGAAGATGTTGGTTAGAACCTTTGTTAACTGGACTTTTCAACCCCTCAGTCCTGCCCAGGTATGTTGCCGACCCCACAGCTTTACATGTGCTGACTCTGGTTTCCTCACATCAGCTGCAGCCAGACAGAGTGCCTGCTCCTCGGGGGTGGGGGGGGGGGGTGCGGTGGCAGTCTTCTTTGCCAACACATTCCTCTGTGCATCAAACCATGTGTGAAAGACATTCAACCTATCACAAAGAGAGGTGTCACTATCTTTGAGGTACAGGGTGAACTCGTGGTCCGTTATGGTCTGAATGCCCTGCCACATGCACCTTGTGACTTTGATATCACAGGACTGCAGTATATTCTTTGTGAATAGTCCTGTTTTGCCTTCCTGATGCTGCAATCAAGAACTATGGGAAACTGACATAGAACAGGAAACAATGTCAGAAGCAGATTATCAAATGTTTGCATTGGCTTGAGGGCCCAAATGCTGCCTCAAATATCTTCTTATGTTCCTAGTGTAGCTGCTGTAATGGGAAGAGGAGAAAAAAAAAACAGAACAAGATATGAAGAGATTAGCTCTGTGAAACAGAAAATGGTTAGAATGATGGGTCTCCCCGGAAGGAAATCGAAGTGAGCTATGTGTACTTATGACTCTAAGGTGGAAGCTGTAAGGAGGAGATCTTCAGAGAAAATGAGGTGGGCAACTGAGAAACAATGACATAATTTGTGATGATCTGAAGGAAGATATAAGGTGGTGTCAGAACTCCCATTCATCAACTGCAAGTTAGATAGATGTCCTTTTGCCAAGTAACCACAGCTCTGCTCTTATCAGTTGCACTTCAGTCAGCAGTCAAGAATGCTACAGTCCAGTATAGGCAAAAAAAAAAGCTGATATGGTGACACACATATACCTTGATAATAAATTTACTTTGAACTTTGAACGTGTCAGTGGGCTGATTACAGTATTCCTCTTCTGTGTGTAAAGCTAAGCGCTATAATTTGCATATCTACCAATCATTAACCAGTGGGAGTAGTAAAGATGACAAGATTTGGATTGATATGAAGTGAGAGTAAGGCTCAAACACGAGGAATTCTGCAGATGCTGGAAATTCAAGCAACACACATCAAAGTTGCTGGTGAACGCAGCAGGCCAGGCAGCATCTCTAGGAAGAGGTACAGTCGACGTTTCAGGCCGAGACCCTTCGTCGGGACTAACTGAAAGAAGAGCTAGTAAGAAATTTGAAAGTTGGAGGGGGAGGGGGAGATCCAAAATGATAGGAGAAGACAGGAGGGGGAGGGATGGAGCCAAGAGCTGGACAGTTGATTGGCAAAAAGGATATGAGAGGATCATGGGACAGGAGGCCCAGGGAGAAAGAAAAGGGGGAGGGGGGGAAAACCCAGAGGATGGGCAAGGGGTATAGTGAGAGGGACAAAGGGAAAAAAAGGAGTGACAGAGAAAGAATGTGTGTATAGAAATAAATAACGGGTGGGGTACGAGGGGGAGGTCATAACCTGATGGCATGAACATTGACTTCTCAAACTTCCGCTAATGCCCCACCTCCCCATTTTCTTTCTCCCTGGGCCTCCTGTCCCATGATCCTCTCATTTCCCTTTTGCCAATCAACTGTCCAGCTCTTGGCTCCATCCCTCCCCCTCCTGTCGTCTCCTATGATTTTGGATCTCCTCCCCCCCCTCCCACTTTCAAATCTCTTACTAGCTCTTCTTTCAGTTAGTCCTGACGAAGGGTCTCGGCCCAAAACGTCGACTGTACCTCTTCCTAGAGATGCTGCCTGTTCTGCTGCGTTCACCAGCAACTTTGATGTGTGTTGTTTGAGAGGAAGGCTTCCTGTTTGGAGGGGGTGAGGTAATAGGTGCACGCAGTGGAGAAATAGAGGTGATTGACATAAATGGAAATGAAGAGGTCATGAAACACCTGAAGGGGGTGCCAAGGGGAAGTTGTAGAGCACGGGATCTCAACCTAAAGCATCGACTAAGTCTCTCATTCCACTGATGCTGCTTGAACCGCTGAGTTCCTCCAGTGTTTGTATTGAATTGAATTGACTCTATTATTTACATCCTTCAGATACATGAGGAGTAAAAATCGTTACGTTACATCTCTGTCTAAATGTGCAATTTATAGTCATTTGTAATAAATAGTATGTACAACAGGACAGTCAATATAACATAGAAATACAATTGTATCAGTGTGAGTTCATCAGTCTGATGGCCTGGTGGAAGAAACTGTCCCGGAGCCTGTTGGTGCTGGCTTTTACGCTGCAGTACCATTTCCTGGATGGTAGCAGCTGGAACAGTTTGTGGTTGGGGTGACTCGGGTCCCCAATGATCCTTCAGGCCCTTTTTAATACCTGCCTCTGTAAATGTCCTGAATAGTGGAAAGTTCACATCTATAGATGCACTGGGCTGTCTGCACCACTCTCTGCAGAGATTTGCAATTGAGAGAAGTACAATTCCATACAGTCAGTCAGGACGCTCTCAATTGTGCCCCTGTAGAAAGTCCTTATGATTGCTATTAACCAATGTGAATACATTATATATTCATAAAAATCAAATTGAAAATTGGATAACTTGTACCTGAGAACAGCAGACTTTGAAACAGCAGTTTGTGTTTCTTGGTTCAGAACCAAGTAATATGTTACAGCCAGAATCACAGAGCAAAACAGGCCCTTCAACTCAATGAGTACATGCCAGTCATATCATCCACCGAGCTAGATCCAGCTATCTGTGTTCAGCCCAAATCCCTCCAGACCCTGTTCTCCATGTACAATACCTACTCTTCAATGAGCCTCAGATCTGGTCACAATGCCAGAGATCTGACTGCCGCTGCTAACCCCTGAAAACTCTATTCTCCCCACCCCAACAGTATCCAAAGGGGTTACAGTTCTTGTTAATAAGATGGAATGGTCACAGAGGAGCCCTGCATTAACTGCCTGCTTCCCTTACTTTTCCTAGTAGTCACCTACCCATCTGCAGCCTGGGTGTGACCACCGAAATGAAGGACTCCTCTATGAGGTTCTCAGCCTCCCAGATTATCCTGAGTATATCCAACTCCAGCTCCAGTTGCAGTTCATTCGGAAGTTCCCAATCTGGGGTCCACGGACCCCTTGCTTAATGGTATTGCTCCATGGCATAAAAAATGTTGCAAACCCCCTGCACAGTCTGTCAGTAGCTGAAGCTGGGTGCACTTCCACAAACGTAGTTATCAGGGAGATGATGAGGTTTCCTGACATCCTACATCTTGCAAGAGATGTAATGTGCATTGCTTGAGATGTTTGGCTATATTTCTAGAAGTTTTCTGTGGTTCTCAGATTCTCACCCAAAATGAACATGCCTCCTGCCAGTACCACTATTCAGCATCTTGTTCAGGTCCATCTGATCCTTGGGAGCACTTTACCACCCTCCTCCCCTCACTGCAACGTCCATTCAACCATTGGTAACATTCCCAAATGTATGTAAGAGTTTTCCCTATTAAAGCTGCCTGCAAAGATCACAGATGTTGTTTTCGTACTGAAGACAATGAGAACTGAAAACACAACAACGAGAATGTTGTGCTGAAAATGAATATAATAGTTTCAGTGTGGCATTACACAGATAAATATGACAATTCCGCTTTGTGAACCTCCTGCACAGAACTGATCCTATGCCGTATTCTTCTATGTTCTATGAAGTTCTCTCTCTTGATGTAATTTTCAGAAATAGCATGAAGGTGATTTGCAATGCTGTTTTAACACCAAATAAAAGGCACAAAGCAAATCCTATGACATTATGCCTCACTGGATTCTTTCATTATTGAAAGATAAATGGAACTTTCTGATCTTAGCTAATAATGACAATTTCTCTGCAAAATAGCATGGATAAAAAAAATCTGAAATTTAAAGGAAAGTAATAGACTGTAGCCACCATCAATGCTACCCTGAACTGCATATCTTTCATTCTGCGCACGTCTGTCCTCACTCCATCCTCCCGCCACCCCACCAGGGATAGGGTTCCTCTTCACCTACCACCCCACCAGCATCTGTGTCCAGCACATAATTCTCTATAATTTCGGCCATTTCCAACAGGATCCCACCACCCAGCACATCTTTCCCTCCCGCTAACTCTCTGCTTTCTGCAGGGGTCGCTCCCTACACGACTTCCTTGACCATTCATCCCTCCCCACTGATCTCCCTCCTGGCATGTCCTTGCAAGTGGAACAATTGCTACACCTGGCCCTACACCTCCTCCCTCACTGCCATTCAGGGAGCCAAACAGTCCTTCCAGGTGAGGCGAAATTTCACCTTTGAGTCTGTTGGGGTCATATACTGTACCCAGTGCTCCCGGTGTGGACCCCTGTACACCAGTGAGACCCGATCTAGTTTGGGCGACTGTTGCACCAAGCACCTATGTATGGTCCTCCAGAAAAAGCTGGAACTCCCAGTGGCCACCATCTTAATTCCACTTTCCATTCCCATTCCGACATGTCATTCCATGGCCGCCTCCTCTATTGAGATGAAGCCACACTCAAGTTGGAGGAACAACTCCTTATATTCCATCTGGGTAGCCTCCAAACTGATGGCATGAACATTGATTTCTCAATCTTCCCCACCCTCCCCCCACCCTTTGCTTGACCATTCCCTTCTCTCAATTTGTTTTTTTTTAAGTATAGTCACAAATAAGTGGCTGCCCCAATTAACCTGAATCCACTGTATTTTCATATTTTTTGTGATCTTGTTTGCAGAATATTTTTGGGGCTGTTACAAAATAGAGAAACCTACCTGAAATGAAAGCGAGAACACAAGAAATGAATCAAATTTTTGATGTTGGTTTCTTACTGAAGATACTTTTCATTTTAAAAAGGAATTACATTTTTAGTTTTATAATTATTTGAAGATTATATATTTACCTTTTAAGCACACTTTAAAAATCCATACCAGAGTACTTAGTCAGGTTTAGAGGTTTCTGTGATGAGAAACTCTGAGATATGACTTTATAATGACTGAGATGATCTTTGTACTTCACATCTTGGTATCAGTATATTATGTTAATTATTAGGGATGTTATAAATATTCAAACTTAATACAAATTGTGAAGAAATCTTTCTTGGTAGTTGAAAAGTGAGAGTTTTAAGCTCCCCTGTGAGACAATTAGTTTCATTTCCTGAGTAGATCAGGACTCAATTGTATAGCAGATAGTTTTATTGCACTTAGCACTATGATTGATTTGTCTGACTTGTGAAGCAAAGGTTGCAGAAGTAATTGTCAGTACTTACCTTTATTTCTGATTGCAAAGAGTCTGAATCTCTGAACTGTTCATTTTCTGACTTACTACCTGCTGTTGGATCAAGTCCTTTGGTAGTCTCTCTTCATGCCATTAGAAGCTTAATCTCCTAGCATGAGCATCAACAGGAATTTTCCCCTTTCAGAAATCCAGGCTCCGCAAAGACTTTTCAGATTGTTGATTGACAAAAGAACTCTGATTAAGGTTCTGGTGCAGTCTGGAACTTGGGGAGGTAGGAGGATATATCGAAGAATAGGAAGGGGCCTCCGAGATCTCTTGCATAGGGACTAATACTTGGAAGATCTGGCTCTTTGTCTAATTAGCATTTCATATCTGTCAAATGTTCTTTTCCTAAGCAATTTTGGATATTGATGGTGATTGTCACATAGCTTTAAATATGCCTTTTGTACAATCATGCCCTCGTTAACTCCTTAATAAAACAGCAGAATGATTTAGATTATGAAGACATGTAGTCCTCTTTTATTGTCATTTAGTAATGCATGCATTAAGAAATGATACAATATTTCCTCCGGTGTGATATCACAAAACACAGGACAGACCAAGACTGAAAAAAACTAACAAAACCACATAATTATAACATATAGTTACAACAGTGCAACAATACCATAACTTGATGAAGAAGTCCATGAGCACAGTAAAAGTTCGAAGTCTCTCAAATATCCCACATCTCACGCAGACGGGAGAAGGAAGAAAAACTCTCCCTGCCATACCCGACCACGGTCCGACTCTGAGTCATCCGAAAACTTCGAGCTCTGATCAGCTCTCCGACACCGAGAGCACCATCTGAGCACCATCTCTATCTGAGCGATTCGACCTCCATCTTGGTCGCCAAGAGCAGGCAAAGCCGGGGATTTTGAGGCCTTCCCTCTGAAAGATTCCCGACTGCGCAGTAACGACAGCAGCGAACAAGCGTTTCAGAAATTTTTTCCAGATGTTCCTCTGTGCTTTCATGTCCGTCTCCATCAAATCAGAATTGTCCACGGCCCCTATTTAACGGATACGATATCATTTTTCACCAGAGGGCAGCACAAATGCGGTGCATTGCTCTCTCTCCTCCCTTACTCAATCTACTAAAAAACATGAACCCACACGGCAGACTAGCTACCTAGGATGAGAAATACAGTATATTCTGGTCTTCTGGTATTAATCTGCATTTCACCAGGATTGTAAAAAGTCTCATTGCAGAGAAAATATTGCACGATTGATATCTGCTTGGTTTAAAGTGGTGAAGCACAATTTAAAAAGCTCATATTCAAGGACTGTGGAATAACTATAATAATAATTACTAACAACTTTTAATCATCATTCTCTGATACAAGTCCACATGGCAAAAGATTTTGCAACAGGCAGTCAGTCAAATGATCGGTGGTCATATGCCCAAAATAAAAACTGCATCATAAAGGACACAGTTTTAAGGTGCTTGGAAGTAGGTACAGAGGAGATGTCAGGGGTAAGTTTTTGACCCAAAGAGTGGTGAGTGTATGGATTGGGCTGCCTGCGACAGTGGTGGAGGCAGATACAATAGGGTCTTTTAAGAGACTCCTGGATAGATACATGGAGCTTAGAAAAATAGAGGGCTATGGGTAACCTTAGGTAATTTCTAAAGTAAGTACATGTTCGGCACAGCATTGTGGGCCGAGGGGACTGTACTGTGCTGTAGGTTTTCTATTCTCTATATTCTAAAATGTTGCATGAAATCAACATCTGTGAAAGATAAATGACAAAATCTACCTAGAAATTAGGAGACATGCAGAAGGGGGTGGGGAGGAGGAGGAGGGAGGGAGGGAGAGAGAAAGAAAGAAAATATGACACAAGTAAAAAGAAGAAATGAAAGTGTGGGAGAGTTGGAGACAACCAAATCAGAATTCTTGCAGGGTATTAAAGGCATAAGAATGAATTAAAGCTATAGCAGAAAATAGATTATTTTTAATCTTTGGAATTGCATAACCCTGCACATGTGCATTTTGTTTGTTTACAATTTCTGCACTCCTCAAGTTCTAGCCTCTTGCATTCCGTCCATTTGTATCACTCAGATAGTTCCAATTGAATGTTCGGTTATCTGGGCTCCAATATCTGCAATTGATTCCCTATACTTCGCAGATGATTTATTTCTTTGCTGTCACTTTTACAATTCTGTTTCAATTCTCTCCAAATGACAATGAGATAAAAACAAGATCATATGTTTCTTTCAGTAAAGTGTTGTGTATTTAATATTTCAGTAATATATTGAGTAACTTTAAATATTTTGATTAAGCATTCTTGTTCATTTAAATAATTCATTAGTGTTATATGTATAAACATGTGAATTACCTATGTCATCATGCTACCATGTTATATGTGCATGCCTCACTTAAACACAAAGTTAGACTCACATTTTGGATTCCCGTAACTTCCTTTGAAGTGCAGCAAGACATTCAAATTAAAGAAAACACAGCGAGGAACTGGAGGTAAAAAGCTGGAGCACAGCATGTGCAGAGATGGTTGAGTTAAAAAATAAACATTGCAGCGTGTGTTTTTCAGAAGTGAAGACATGATCCAGGTTTTTTTTTTAAGTTAGAACTGGAAGAATATATGGGTACATAAAGAACTGGGTGATAATAATCATTTAAAAAAGTAGCAGAAATAGCTGGCTTCATTGGCAAGATTGTCGGGTTTGATTTCTCAAGAGGTAACTGTCTCATGTATACTGATCTAGCTGAAGAGTATTTTGAAGCAAATGGAATAGGCAATGAGAAGCAAGTAATAATTTTGTTGACTGCATTGGGTTTAAAGGTATACAGTTTGCTCCAAATTTTAACATCTCCAACCAAACCATCCAAAATAAGTTTTGCTGATATTATCAAAGTAATGCAGGAACATTTAGTACCAAAGCCATTGTTGATTGCAGGGCACTTTAGTCTCCATAAGCAGAATCAAAAGCAAAGGGAGTCCAGTTCAGCACTTGTGGCAGAATTAAAGAGATTGTCTAAGCATTGTCAGTTTGGTAATGGTCCTAATGATGCATTTAGAGATCATGTTGTTTGGGGAATCGCACAAGGAAGTATTCAATATTAGCTCCTAACTGAAGCACAACTTACATTGAAAAGAGCAGTTGAAATCACAGTTTCGATGGAAACCGCAGACACAGACGCAATTAAGTTGCAGTCAGGAATGAAAGTGAGTATGAACAAAACTGCAGTATCTAAGCTGAACAAATTGTGTTACTGTTGTGGCAGGTGCTCACATACACCAGATCATTATAGATTTAAAGGCAAAATGCAGAAAATGTAACAAGGTAGGACACACATGTTGGTCAGGCAAAAATAAATGGACTGAAGAGGGAAAAGAAAAAGCTAAAAAGTCAAGTTGCAGTTTCAAAAAGAGCACTACCCTGCATGCTGTTGATGAAAAATCTGATAATGATGAGACTGACACAAGACTAACTAGCCTTGAGATTTACAATATGAAAACTAATAATAGACAAGCAATATCACTTACACCAGAAGTAAATGGTAAATTAATTAAAATGAAAATGGTCACTGGCTCAGCTATTTCAAAAATTCTACAAAAAAAGTTTGAATGGAATTTCAAGATACTAAGCTGAAGTCTGCAGATACTAAACTGAGAACTTATACTGGAGAAGTGATAACTTTCATGATAGTGAAATACAATAACCAACAAACCACATTCATCATGCATGTGGTAAAAACAGGAGGACCAACATTGTTGGGGATGTGATTGGTTGAGACAACTACAACTTGATTGGAGATCCATCCACAATTTGCATGCCACTTTCCCTTCAATGAAGCTATCTGAAAATGAATTAAGAAAAGTACTGGGTCATGCCACAGCAGTGTTCAGGGTTGGCATCGGAAAACTCAAATATATCAAAGGTAAAATAGTGTCAAATGAAAATGCCATGGTTTGCAAAGCTAGTCTGGTTTCTTATACCATCTGTGATAAAGCTGCCAGTGTGCTAGAGTGCTTGGAGACTGAAGGAATTCTTTCCGAGCCTAGGGGCAATGCCAAAGTCTCAGTAGCCAAGAAGAATGTGTCACAATCTCTGGTGATTTTAAGGTTACCATCAGCACAATACGGAAAGCAGATCAATACACTCTGCCCAGGATATAGAATACCTTAGCAAACCTTTTTAGAGGAAAACACTTCAGCAAAATGGACTTAGCTGAGGCCTACTTTCAAACTGAGATGGAAGAAGAATCCAAAGTGCTTCTCACCCTTAACAGTCACAAAGGGTTTTATCGCTACAATAGTCTTATCTTTGGAGTAGCATCTGCACCTGCAGTCTGGTAGAAATCTATGTACCAGGTGCTGCAGGGCTGTCTGAGAACTTCGTGTTACCTGCATGGCATCGTTGTTACCACTGGGGATGATAAGGAACATCTGCAAAAACTCAAGAAGTGTCAAAAAGATTAGATTATGAGCTCAGAGCATGTGCAACAAGTGAGAATACTTTAAACCAAGCATCACTTACTGTGGTCACATTATTGATGCACAAGGACTTCACAAGTGTGCTGACAAAATTCAAGCATTGGTGGAAGCTCCAAGGCCAAAGGACATGTCACAATTGTGGTCTTATTTGGGATCTGGAAGTTACTGTAACAGGATCCTGCCAAACCTGGCTATTGTGTTCCACCCCTGGAACTCACTATGAGAAGAAATGATAATGGTCAAAGTAGCGAGGTGGCTTTCAAAAAGGTAAAGGAAATGGTGACATCAAACACTGCACTCAAACATTATGATCCACACCATCTATTGAAGCTTGCCTGTGATGCCTTGCTTTATTTTACAGGTGCAATTCTGTCACATACAAAGAGTAATGAAAGTGGATGCCCCAGCCCATAGCTTTTGCATCAAGTTCCCTCACCACTGCAGGAAAAAATTACGGAAAGATCGACAGAGAGTCATTGAGTCTAGTTTGGGGTGTAAAACATTTTAACCAGCACTTGTATAGGTTAGAATTTACACTCATGTCCACTCATGTCCATTTTCAGTCCACAGAAGGATGCTCCACTAACAGCAGCAGCACGAGCACAGAAAATGTTTCTTGGAGGACACAATTACAAGATTGAATTCTAGAGCAGCAGTCCCCAACCACCGGGCCGCGGACTGGTACTGGGCCGCAAAGCATGTGCTACCAGGCTGCGAGGAAACGATATGAGTCCGCTGCACCTTTCCTCATTCCCTGTCACGCACTGTTGAACTTGAACATAGGATTGCCAACTCTGCCGCATTTGCCGGGACATCCCGTATATTGGCTAAATTGGTTTGTTCCGTATTTCCCCCGCTAAGGTACAGCGTTCCTATGAAACCTTTTGTGCCGAAATGCCGTGAAGAGAAGAAGCAATTACCATTAATTTATATGGGAAAAATTTTTGAGTGTTTCCAGACCCAAAAAAAACCTACCAAATCATACCAAATAGTACATAAAACCGAAAATAAGTCACAGTAACGTGTAGTAAAAGCAGGAATGATATGATAAAAACACAGCCTATATAAAGTAGAAATAATTTATGTACAGTATAGTTGGGAAGATGAAGGCAAAATCGATTTGTGGGGAAAGAAATCGGCACGTACACACATGCGCACACAGGTGCCCGCGCAAGGCTTCATGGTCATGGTAGTCTTTCCTGGGGTAAAGTGTCCCGGGATTTGACTGCTATTTTTGTCCCTTATTTGGGAGTGAAAAAGTTGGCAACCCTAACTGTAAAAGACATGTTGAGGTGAGTTTGACCCTACTTGAACACTACCCCCCAACCCCCTGGTTGGTCGGTCTGCAAGAATATTGTCAATATTAAACTGGTCCACAGTGCAATAAAGGTTGGGGACCCCTGTTCTAGAGGATAACTAATCATGGAAATGCTGATAGATTGTTCCATTTGTGCTTAGAAAAGGAAATACCAGAGTAATTTACAAAAAAAGACACTCTTCTCAAAGTATTCTCCCCAACACAAATTGAAAATCTCCCTATTACAACAAAAATGATCCGAAGGAAAACCAGAAAATATCCTATACTGTCTCAGGTCAACATGGCTACACAGAATGTTTGGATTGTGCAGCATAAACTCCAGTTCCCCAATTTTTACCAGCGTTGTTATGAACTTACTTTTGTACAGTGCCTATAATATGCATTCAACCCCACTGGAAGTTTTCATGTTTTATTGTTTTACAACATTGAATCACAATGGATCTAATTAGGCTTTTTTGACACTGATCAACAGGAAAAGACTTTATCCAGGTCAAAGTAAAAACAGATCTCTAAAAAGTGATCTAAGTTAATTACAAGTATAAAACACAACTAATTGATGGTGTAAGTATTCACCCCCTTCAAGTCAGTATTTAGTAGGTGCGACTTTGGCAGCAATTACAGCCTTGAAGCTGTGTGGATAGGTCTTGATCAGCTTTGCACACCTAGACAATGAAAATTTTCCCCATTCTTCTTTACAAAATTGCTGAAGATCTGTCAGATTGCATGGGGATCATGAACAAACAGTCCTTTTCAAGTCCAGCCACAAATTCTCAATCGGATTGAGGTCTTGACTCTGACTTGGCCACTCCAGGACATTAACTTTATTATTTTTAAGTCATTCCTGTGTAGCTTTGGCTTCATACTTGGGGTCATTGTCTGACTGGAAAACAAATCTTTTCACAAGTCACAGTTCTCTTACAGACTGCATTAGATTTTCCTCCAGGATTTCCCTGCATTTTGCTGCATTCATTTTTCCCTCTACCTTTACAAGCCTTCCAAGGCCTGCTGCATGAATCATCCCCAAAGGATGATGCAGCCACCGCCATGCTTAATGGTAGGGATGGTGTGTTTCTGATGATGTGCGGTGTTTGGCTCATGTCAAACATAGAATTTGGTCTATTGGCTAAAAAAGCTCAATTTTGGTTTCATCAGTCTATAAAATCTTCCTCCAGCTGACTTCAGAGTCTCAGACGTGCCTTCTGGCAAACTCTAGATGAGATTTCATGTGAGCTTTTTTCAACAGTGGCTTTCCCTTTGCCACTCTTCCATAAAGATACGACTGGTGAAGCACCTGGGCAACAGTTGTTGGATTTGCAGTCTCTCCCATCTCAGCCACTGAAGCTTGTAACTCCTCCTGATTTGTCAGGTCTCTTGGTGACCTCCCTCACTCATCCTCTTCTTGCACAGTCACTCAATTTTTGAGAACAGCCTGCTTTAGGCAGATTTACAGCTGTGCCATGTTCTTTCCATTTCTTGATGATTGATTTAACTGTACTCCAGGGGATACTCAGAGACTTGGAAATTTTCTTGTATCCATCTCCTGACTTGTGCGTTTCAATAATCTTTTCGTGAAGTTGCTTGGAGTGTTCTTTTATCTTCATGGTGTAGCTTTTAACCATATAACAATTACAGCATGGAAACAGGCCATCTCAGCCCTTCTAGTCCGTGCCGAACTCTTACCCTATTCTAGTCCCACCGACCTGCACTCAGTCCATAACCCTCCATTCCTTTCCTGTTAATATATCTACCCAATTCAACTTTAAACAACAACATAGAATCTGCCTCAACCACTTCTGCTGGAAGCTCATTCCACACAGGTACCACTCTCTGAGTAAAGAAGTTCCCCCTCATGTTACCCTTAAACTTTTGTCCTCTAACTCTCAACCCATGTCCTCTTGTTTGAATCTTCCCCCTCTCAATAGAAAAAGTCTAACCACGTCAACTCTATCAATCACCTTCATAATTTTAAACACCTCTATCAAGTTCCCCCCTCAACCTTCTACGCTCCAAAGAATAAAGACTTAACTTACTCAACCTTTCTCTGTAACTTAGGAGATGAAACCCAGGCAACATCTTAGTAAACCTCCTCTGTACTCTTTCAATTTTATTGACATCTTTCGTATAATTCGGTGACCAGAACTGTACACAACACCCCAGTCTTATACAAATTCAACATTACCTCCCAACTCCTATACTCAATGCTCTGATTAATAAAGGCCAGCAAATCAAAAGCTTTCTTCACCACCCTATCCACATGAGATTCCATCTTCAGGGAACTATGCACCATTATTCCTAGATCCCTCTGTTCTACAGCATTCTTTAATGCCCTACCATTTACCATGTATGTCCTATTTTGATTAGTTCTACCAAAATATAGCACCTCACATTTTTCAGCATTAAACTCCATCTGCCATCTTTCAGCCCACTCTTCTAACTGTCCTAAATCTCTCTGCAAGTTTTGAAAACCTACCTCATCATCCACAACACCACCTAACTTAGTATCATCTGCATGCTTACTAATCCAGTTTACCACCCCATCATCTAGATCATTAATATATATGACAAACAATATTGGACCCAGTACAGATCCCTGAGGCATACCGCTACACACCGTCCTCCAATCTGACACACAGTTATCCACCACTACTTTCTGGCGTCTCCCATCTAGCCACTGCTGAATCCATTTTACTACTTCCATATTAATGCCTACCGATTGAACCTTCCTAATTAACCTTCCATGTGGAACCTTGTCAAAGGCCTTACTGAAGTCCATATAGAAAACATCAACCGTTTTACCCTCATCAACTTTCTTAGTAACCTCATCAAAAAATTCAAAAAGATTTGTCAAACATGACCTTCCACGCACAAATTCATGTTGACTGTTCCTAATCAGACCCTGTCTATCCAGATAATTATATATACCATCTCCAAGAATACTTTCCATCAATTTACCCACCACTGACGTCAAACTCACAGGCCGATAATTGCAAGGTTTACTCTTAGAACCTTTTTTAAACAATGGAACCACATGAGCAATACGCCAATCCTCCAGCACCATCCCCATTTCTAATGAAATTTGTAATATTTCTGTCAGCACCCCTACTATTTCTACACTAACTTCCCTCAAGGTGCTAGGGAATATCTTGTCCGGACCCGGAGACTTATCCACTTTTATATTCCTTAAAAGTTCCACTACTTCCTCTTCTTTAATTGTCATAGTTTCCATAGCTACCCTACTTGTTTTCTTTCCCTTACACAATTCAATATCCTTCTCCTTAGCGAATACCGAAGACAAGAAATTGTTCAAAATCTCCCCCATCTCTTTTGGCTCCGCACATAGCCGTCCACTCTGATTCTCCAAGGGACCAATTTTATCCCTCACTATCCTTTTGCCACTAACATAACGGTAGAAACCCTTTGGATTTATTTTCACCTTACTTGCCAAAGCAGCCTCGTACCTTCTTTTAGCTTTTCTAATTTCTTTCTTAAGATTCTTTTTACATTCTTTATATTCCTCGAGTACCTCATTAACTCCAAGCTGCCTATATTTATTGAAGATCCCTCTCTTTTTCTGAACCAAGTTTCTAATATCTCTTGAAAACCATGGCTCTCTCAAACTTTTAACCTTTCCTTCCAACCTAACAGGAACATAGAGATTCTGAATCCTCAAAATTTCACCTTTAAATGACCTCCATTTCTCTGTTACATCCTTCCCATAAAACAAATTTTCCCAATCCACTCCTTCTAAATCCTTTCGCATCTCCTCAAAGTTAGCCTTTCTCCAATCAAAAAACTCACTCCTAGGTCCAGTCCTATCCTTCTCCATAATTACACTGAAACTAATTGTATTGTGATCACTGGACCCTAAGTGCTCCCCAACAAATACCTCCGTCACCTGCCCTGTCTCATTCCCTAACAGGAGATCCAACACTGCCCCTTCTCTAGTTGGTACCTCTATGTATTGCTGCAAAAAACTATCCTGCACACATTTTACAAACTCCAAACCATTGAGCCCTTTTACAGAATGGGCTTCCCAGTCTGTGTGGAAAATTAAAATCTCCCACAATCACAACCTTGTGCTTACTTCAAATATCTGCCATCTCCTTACAAATTTGCTCCTCCAGTTCTCGGTCCCCATTAGGTGGTCTATAATACACCCCTATAAGTGTCACGGCACCTTTCCTATTCCTCAATTCCACCCAAATAGCCTCCCTAGATGAGTCCACTAATCTATCCTGCCAGAGCACCACTGTTATATTTTCTCTGACAAGCAATGCAACACCTCCCCCTCTTGCCCCTCCTATTCTATCACACCTGAAGCAACAAAATCCTGGAATATTTAGTTGCCAATCACACCCCTCTTGCAACCACGTTTCACTAATAGCTACATCATATTTCCAGATATCCATCCATGCTCTAAGCTCATCCACCTTTCTTACAATGCTCCTAGCATTAAAACAGATGCATTTAAGAAACGCTCCACCTCCTACTCTCTGTTTATCCTTAATTGAGAAACAACCTTGTTATCTTTTTCTTCCTTTTCCCCTACATCAACCTCCCCTCTCCTATTCTCCTTAATTTGATTCCCTCCCCCAAACCATTCTAGTTTAAAGTCACCTCAGTAGCCCTCGCAAATCTCCCCGCCAGGATATTGGTCCCCCTAGGATTCAAGTGCAACCTGTCCCCTTTGTACAGGTCACGCCTGCGCGAATAGTGGTCCCAATGATCCAAAAATTCAAATCCCTGCCCCTTGCTCCAATCTCTCAGCCATGCATTTATCCTACATCTCATTGCATTCCCACTCTCACTATCGGGTAGCACAGGCAGTAATCCCGAGATTACTACCTTTGTTGTCCTTTCTCTCAACTCTCTTCCGAACTCCCTATATTCTTCTTTCAGGACCTCTCCCCTTTTCCAACCTATGTCATTGGTACCTATATGTACCATGAACTCTGGCTCCTCTCCCTCCCACTTCAGGATCTCTTGGACACGATCAGAAACATCCCGGACCCTGACACCAGGGAGGCAAACTACCATCCAGGTCTCCTGACATCGTCCACAGAATCATCTATCTGACCCCCTAACTATTGAGTCCTCCTCTCTACTATTATCTATAATACTATTGTCCTCCTCTTCCATTCCCTATCCTTCTTAGCTACAGGGCCAGACTCTGTGCCAGAGGCACGGCCAGTGTTGCTTCCCCCAGGTAAGCTATCCCCCCACAACAGTACTCAAACAGGAGTACTTATTGTCAAGCGGCACAACCACAGCCACAGGGGTACTCTCTATTACCTGATTCTTCCTATTCCCCCTCCTAACCTTGACCCACTTGTCTGCTTCCCGTGGCCCCGGTGTGACCACCTGCCTGTAACTTCTCTCTATCAACTCCTCACTCTCCCTGATAAGACGAAGGTCATCGAGCTGCAGCTCCAGTTTCCTAATGCAGTCTCTTAGAAGCTGCATACTTTTGCCAGAATACTAACTCACCAGCGGTTGGACCGTCCAGATACAGGTGTATTCTTACTACAATCAATTGAAACACCTTGATTGCACACAAATCTCCAAAAACAGATCTCCATTTAACTAATTATGTGACTTCTAAAACCAATTGGCTGCACCAGTGATGATTTGGTGTGTCATATTAAAGGGGGTTGGGATGAATACTTGTGCAATCAATTATTCTGTGTTTTTTATTTGTAATTCATTTAGATCACTTTGTAGAAATCTGTTTTCACTTTGACATGAAAGAGTCTTTTTCTGTTGATCAGTGTCAAAAAAGCCAAACTTAATCCATTTTGATTCAAAGTTGTGAAACATTAAAACATGAAACTTTGAAGAGGGGTGAATACATTGAGTAAGTGCATTGAGGTTAAAGGCATACAGTTTGCTTCAAGGTTTGACTGCCACAATTAAATGGAAATCCTTCCACCTCCTTCATTCTTCAGTCCTGACGAAGAGTTCCGGCCCGAAACGTCGACTCATCGTTTCCACTGCTGCTGCCTGACCTGCTGAGTTCATCCAGTGTACCGTAAGTGTTGCACTAATATGCATGCTATTGATGAAAAATCTGATAATGATGAGAGTGACACAGGATTGTGTAGCCTTGAGATTAACAGTGTGAAAACTAATAATAGATAAGCAATGTTGCTTACACCAGAAGTGAATGGTAAATTAATTAAAATGGAATGGGACCCTGGCTCATCTGTTTCAGTCATTCCACAAAATGAATTTGAACAGCATTTCAAAGATATCAAACGGAAAGCTGCAGATATTCAACTAAGAACTTATAATGAAGAAAAGATAACTCCAGTGGAAATGTCATCCATAACAGTAAAATACAACAATCAGTAAGACACATTGAGTTTGTATGTAGTAAAAACAGAAGGACCTGTATTGTCGAAGCATGACTGGCTGAGACAACTACAGCTTGATAGGCAATCCATCCACAATTTGCATGCCACGTTCCCTGCAATAAAGTTGACTGAAAGCATAGCTGTCTCTGTGCTGAACACCATGAACCATTGTCCAACAGAAGACAAACAAGTGTTAGTGCCAAGTTCTGTGCCCCGGTGGGAAAGGATATTGGACCAAGGTGTGACCATGCAGCACAGAGGAATCGTGAAAGTGTCGAAAGCAGTGCTCTACCTACAACAGTTTTTGTAGCCAACAAATCTGAGAAAGCTTCTGATATGTTAATTAGGCTTTTTTTTTGCAAAATGTGGCTTGGTTTTAAGCTGGAAGAGAGTTCAAGGAGCTTCAGAAAGTTACAAGCATTCAGCTTTGTGGGTATAAAGATCCAGAATCTACTCTGCATGCATTATAATTATTGCATGAACTTCAAGAGGGAGATAAGAAGTGACTTGAAAAAGTAGGTGCAAAGACCAAAGCCCAGCTTGAGGAATGGAAGGCCAAAAGGAAAGGAGTTAATGGAGATACCAAAACAGAGGATTTGGCCGATAATGTTGTGGATCAGGAAACCGAGAGGAGAGATCAGATCTTAAAGGGAGCAATTGAAGGATTAATAAGAGAACTCCTGTGAACTAAATGCACATTCCCAAGATCAAGATGCACAAACTAGAAGAAGAAAAAGGTGTCCAGAGCTGCCAGAGCTATTCTCAACTTGCCTCAATGTCCTTAATCCCAACAACTGTCAGGAAATGAACATCATCTAAGACAACCGACCACTCCACATAATCATTCATTTCAGCAATGACAGAGAGTAACTGGAGGATTTACCATCTAATGATTACAGTGCAGTGAGTCACCTAAACTATCCAGCTGCACCTCCCAAACAAATGTCCTTTACACAGGAAGGATAAGGGCAGAAAGTGCATGGGAACATATCTTCACAAACAACAGGAATTCTGCAGATGCTGGAAATTCAAGCAGCACACATCAAAGTTGCTGGTGAACGCAGCAGGCCAGGCAGCATCTCTAGGAAGAGGTGCAGTCGACGTTTCAGGCCGAGACCCTTCGTCAGGACTAACTGAAGGAAGAGTGAGTAAGAGATTTGAAAGTTGGAGAGGGAGGGGGAGATCCAAAATGATAGGAGAAGACAGCAGGGGGAGGGATGGAGCCAAGAGCTGGACAGGTGATTGGCAAAAGGGATACGAGAGGATCATGGAACAGGAGGTCCAGGAAGAAAGACCTCCTATCCGACCTCCTGTCCCATGATCCTCTTGTATCCCTTTTGCCAATCACCTGTCCAGCTCTTGGCTCCATCCCTCCCCCTCCTGTCTTCTCCTGTCATTTTGGATCTCCCCCTCCCTCTCCAACTTTCAAACCTCTTACTCACTCTTCCTTCAGTTAGTCCTGACGAAGGGTCTCGGCCTGAAACGTCGACTGTACCTCTTCCTAGAGATGCCGCCTGGCCTGCTGCGTTCACCAGCAACTTTGATGTGTGGGAACATATCTTTCGAAGGCACTCAACAACATGATTAGGGAGTAGATCACAAGTAATTCATTATCACCAAGATTTTAGCCCTCCTCAACAGCACAGTGAGAAAAACTTCAATGAAATGATTACAACAGTTCAGGAAGGCAGCTGATCACCTCCCCCATAAGAACAACCAGGGATGAGCAGTAAATAATGGTATTGCCGGCAGCATCCACATCCTTACAATGAATCGAAAGGAAAAGAAATGAAGTGTTGTCAGTGATAGAGTAGTGACGAAGAAAACAGCATGATAAAGATGTCAACTGAGAAGGAGTTAAGAAGGCTGGTTAATGGGAACAAATCTATCTAGTCCATGTTTAAACAGAGGAATGATACAGGGGAAAGTAATAAAAGATTGCTGGAGCAATGAGACGAAGAACGGAGCCAATGCTGCGATAAAGGAGAATATGTGCAAAGACTGAAGAGCTCAGAACTCACAATGGTGACAGTGAAGATATGATCAAGAGAGGCAGAGGAACATTTATATGACAGCTTTGAATTAGCGAATTAGACTATATTCAGGGATTTATCTTCCGATCTGAATGAATGCGACACAACTGCCACTGATTTTATGAAGACCTGTGTGGATATGTGTATGTCTTTGAGAACGTGTGGAGTCCTACCAAACCAGAAAGTCCTAGATGAATCAGAAGATTCACAGTATGCTGGGGGCCAGATCTGTGACTTTCAAGACTGGCGATACACAATCCTAGAAGAAATCCAAGTATGACCTATGGAAGACAATTGTGAGAGCAAAAGGCAACTCTGATTAAAGCTAACTGCATAGGAACCTGAGGATTACTTCGTCAGTCGTGCTTCTCTCCCCGATGTGCTCTCTGCCTTTTATGCACACTTTGAAAGGGACAGTTAGACTACACCTCTGGGAATCCCCACAGCATTTGGCAGTCCTGTGATCTCTGTCTTGGAGGTCAATGTCCAGACATCCTTCAAGAGGGTGAATCCTCACAATCATCATGCTCCAGCAATGTACCTGGGTGGGTACTGAAAACCTGTGCCGAACAACTGGGTGGCATATTCAAGGACATCTTCAACATTTCATTGTCTCAATCTGAACTTCCCATCAATCATTCTGGTGCTCAAAGTGAGCTGGGTCAATGACTATCACCCGTATCATATTTATTTTCCATAATAGTGTTTTCAGAGGTTGATTATGGCTAGAATTAACTTCTGGCTGAGCAACGACCTGGACCCACCGTAATTCACCTACCATCACAACAGATCTAAGGTGGATATATATAAAAAAAATGAATGTTGGAATTATTCAGCAGGCCAGGCAACATCTATGGAGAGCCAAATAGAAGCAATGTCTCAGGGTTTTAAACCTCTATCAGAAATTACATTGAACCGAAATATCAACCCAAGTCCAGCCGTCCTCCTGAAAACAGACACTACCCATTATGCCGTGCACATCGACCATTTCCTGCCCTTTTACCTCATGAAGTTTGTTCTGACATAAAATGGAAAGGTTGGTTAGCACAATTAAACATGCCTCAGGCTTATGTTGGGCTTCATTTGATCACTAAAAGACTTTCAGGCTTTAGCCTCAACAAAGCCCATTTGTTCATCTTCCACCCGGGCATGCAGCATTTGTGTTCCTCTTGCGGTCTGCTTATTGCTCCAGATCCTAGCTGCTGCAGTTTCTTGTGCCTCCATTTTGCACATGATGGGTTAACCCCTTCCTCCAAAACTGAGTATGGCCTCACTAATTGATTGCTCTTCATCTGATAATTAGAGCAATAATTCCATTGAATTTATAATGACACCCTCTCCTACGTATGCATATGAAAACTGTATTTAGTACTCCAGATCTGGTCTCAGCAAAGCCATTTATATTTGCAGCAATAACTAGTTACACTTGTACTCTCCCTCTCCTGTAAAAGTGCAGTAATTTTTATTTTTTATTGCTTTTTATTTAGAGATAGAGCACGTAACAGGCCCACAACCCACCTAATTAACCCTGGCTTAATCACAGGACAATTTACACTGACCAGTTAACCTACTGACCGGTACGTCTTTAGACTGTAGTAGGAAACCAGAGCACCCGGAAGAAACCCATGGGTTCACGAGGAGTAGATACAGGCAGGAGCAGGAATTGAACCAGTGTCACCTGTACTAGAGTGTGGTCCTGACCACTGTGCTACCGTGCCATCCAAAAGGAGAATATGTGCTGAAGATTGAGGGCCATAGAGTCCATGAAGAGGACAGTGAAGATATGGCCAAGGGAGGCAGAGGAGCTTTTGGACTGTTGGTGGAAACTAGAGAGCCCAGAGGAAACCCATGCATTCCACAGGGAGAATATACATACTCCTTACAGAGGATGCCAGGATTGAACCCTGAACTGCAATGCCCCAAGCTGTAATAGCATTGCGTTAACCGCTACACTATTGTAATACAACATTTGTCCAAATAATGCCGACCTAAATATATTGACTTCTTCGTGTTTGTCCAAGTACACTCAAATTATTCTAAACACCAACATTTACAATTTCTCGCAACTTTAAAAAAATCTGTTTTCCTGCTCTTCTGATTGAAATGAGAAGTCTAAAATGCCCACATTTTCTCTCCTACCTACCTCGTCCTTGCTCATTCCCTTAATTTGGTTACATACTTCAGCAGGCATTTTACATTCTTCTCACATCTTATTTCCCCAACTAGTTTTGAATTATCTGTATATCTAGACAAACTACATGGTCCTTTCATTTAAACAGTATAGAATTCAAAAGAGCTGGGTCTTCACTGGATTCCCTGCGTAATCCTTTGGTTACTGTAGAAACACCAAATAGTGCATTATTAACTCCGCAGATTGAGAACACCACACATCAGCAAGAAGCTCCAGGAGAACTGCAGTCTGTTAGAGCCAGACCTGGAGGGAGCATCAAAGTCTTTAGTCAAACTGGAGGGCTCTTTTGTACTTTTGCTATTTTTTTATTATCAAAAATGACTGTAAAATACATGACTTGAGTTATATTAAGTGTATAATTGTATATATAAGTGTATACAATAAGTATATAAGTGAACAATATATCTCTCTGTAAGTAGTCTTAGACTGTGAGTATTACATAGGATTGAACCAGTTACCTATCTGGGAGTCATCACCATCAGTATGTGCCGTGTCGTATGATGGACGTAGGTGATCACGATCTATCCATAACGACGACTGTTTTTTGGCAAATTTTTCGAGAGAAGTGATTTGCCATGGCCTTCTTCTGGGCAGAGCCTTTACAAGACAGGTGACCCCAGCCATTATCGATACTCTTCAGAGATTGCCTGCCTGACATCAGTGGTCGCATAACCAGGACTTGTGATATGCACCAGCTTTTTATACAACCATCGACCACCTTCTCCTATGGCTTCACGTGACCCTGACTGGGGGGATAAGCAGGTGCTACACCTTGCCCAAGGGTGACCTGCAGGCTAGCAGAGGGAAGGAGTAGGCAGTCACATAAAAAAGAAATGATTTGTCCATCCTAGTATCTTCTTTAATTAAGAACATTGCTAGTTTCATTTCCTCCAGTATTTCAGAAAATAATATATGTTTGTATATAGTGTCAGAAATGCTGGTTAAGGAATCTACGAAATTTAAACCTTGTGGCTGAAGATTAACATAATAGACAGATTTGTACAGAAAGACAGTGCTGGGAATAATTTAAATTAAGATAGTACACCATGGAACAAATAAAGGAGGAAAGCCAAAACCTGCAGATGCTCCATATCTGGAATGAACTAAATACTATAGATGATCACCAGGTCTGGTAGCATTACTGGTAAGAGGAAGGGAGTTAGCACCTCAGGCTGAAGACCTATCATCAGAACAAATAAAGACACCCATGCTACTGAATTTCCAGGCACGTAACTTGTCTAAAGAATGGAGACAATGCTCAGAAGTATTTACACCCTACATTAAACTGGTTATGCAAGACAAATCAAAGCAGACAAAGGTAAAGATGCTACTTGATCTCATTACCCACAGGCCATGGAATTCCATTCTACAATACTGCTCTCAAAATAAATTCTGGATAATATATTAGATATATGTATTGCAAGTATATACTACAAAATATATTACAATAGTTTATTTATTACACTGCAGAACAGGCCCTCCCATCCCAATGAGTCATGCCTCCCAGTACCCTACCTATATTTAACCCTAACAGTAACTGATTCATCTTTGGATTATGTGAGGAAACTGGAGCACCTGGAAAAACTCATGTAGTCACAGGGAGAACGTACAAACTCCATACAGACAGTGCGGGAAATGAACCCCAAACTCAGACGCCTCGAGTTGTAATGAGTAGTAATAAAGTGCTAACTGCTACACTACCGTAGCCCCCCAGAAATGAAAGATTCAATCATTATTGCTTCTTGTTTTGCTAGTCACCTGACACATTAAGCTATATAATTTACAGTAACCATTTTCAGTCTGAAAATGACTTGATATTCTCAGTTCTTTTGTTCTTAAACGGCCCCCTAACCAAGCTAATACATTCACTTGAATTTCATCACAGTGCTCTCATACTTCACAGCAGGTTGGGTGTCACTTACCCTGCATTCAGTTAAAATTCAAATAAAAACCACAAGAGAGATGGAAATGATTGGAAACGTATAGCTTACATGAGGCTACATCCATCCTACATAGGTTTCCAGAATGAAAGTAAGCTTCCTGGACAAGTGTAAGCAATCAGTATTTTGCAAAGTTTCTAGACGTCACAACGGACATTGCCAGATGAACCATGTGGTCTTCCTTTGCTAGTGTCTGCCATTGTCACTAGCTTCCTTAACTGATTTGCCTCAGGATGATTGAAGAACTCCTCCAGGGTATTTTACAGGAACTCAATGAAGGAAATGAAGAACATTGATTGTGTGTTGCTCTGTGTCTCCAGCATCTGCAGAATCTCTCAAGTTATCGATTACTATTTGCTTTTATTCCACAGCTAGCAATTACCAACCTCAATTGCAGTAATACCAATCAGAATGAGCAAGCATTTGGGTTTGCCACTCTGACAGACTTCCCGAAGGACATCATTGACTCCACATATGTGCTAATTAAAGCATCACCTAGTCGCCCATGAGTATCTGTCGCATTCAGTGATACCTAATCAATGCCCTGCTAAAGTGTAAGACTTCAAGGCAGTTGTCATGATGTTACAAGGTAGTCCATCCTCCTAAACATCTGTGTTACCGGAAGTGAGAATCACAAGATCACAAGACAAAGGAGCAGAAGTAGGCCATTCGGCCCATTGAGTCTGCTCCACCACTCCACCAAGAGCTAAACTATTCTCCCATCAAGTTCCAGTTTCCAGCTTTTTCCCCATATCCCTTGATACCCTGACTAATTAGATACCTATCAATCTCCTGTTTAAACACCCTCAATGATCGGGCCTTTACAGCTGTATGTGGCAACGAATTCCATAAATCCATGACCCTCTGACTAAAAAAATTTCTCCTCATCTCTGTTTTAAATGGGTACCCTCTAATTCTAAGACTGTGGCCTCTTGTCCTGGACTCATCCACCAAGGGAAACAGACCTTCCACATCTACTCTGTCCAACCCTTTCAACATTCAAAATGTTTCTATAAGATCCCCTTTCATTCTTCTATACTCTAATGAATACAGTCCAAGGGCCAACAGACGCTCCTCATATGTTAGCCCCTGCATTCCAGGAATCATTCTCATAAATCTTCTCTGATCTCTCTCCAACATCGGAACATCCCTTCTAAGATAGGGGGCCCAAAACTGCACACAGTATTCCAAATGAGGTCTCACCAGTGCCCCATAGAGCCTCATCAACACCTCCTTACTCTTATGCAATATTCCTCTTGAAATGAATGCCAACATAGCATTCATTTTCCTTACCGCCGATCCAACCTGGTGGTTAACCTTTAGGGTATCCTGCACGAGGACCCCCAAGTCCCTTTGCACTTCGGATTTTTGAATTTTCTCCCCATCTAAATAATAATCTGCCTGATTGTTTCTTCTTCCAAAATGTACAACCGTACATTTCTCAACATCATATCTCATCTGCCATTTCTTTGCCCACTCCTAAACTGACCAAGTCTCTCTGCAACCTTTCCGTTTCTTCAACACTTCCTGCTCCTTCACCTGTCTTGGTGTCATCTGCAAACTTAGTCACAAGACCACTTAATCCAGAATCTAAAAAATCGATATACATTGTAAAAAGAAGCGGCCCCAACACCAACCCCTGTGGAACACCACTAGTAACCGGCAACCAATCAGAATAATCCCTTTATTCCCACCCTTTGCTTTCTGCCTATCAGCCAATGCTCCACCCTTTCCAATATCTTTCCTGTAATTCCATGGGCTCTCATCTTATTAAGCAGCTTCTTATGCGGCACCTTATCGAAGGCCTTTTGAAAATCCAAATATACAACATCCACAGCCTCTCCCTTGTCAAACTTATTTGAGATTACCTCAAAAAATTCCAATAGGTTGGTGAGGCAGGATCTTCCCTTCATGAAACCATGCTGGCTTGGGCCTATCTTGTCAGAATGAACAACTAACCACTCAATGAAAGGTCACTTACTTAAAACATAGCTGATAATACTTCTCAGAAACCAGAGGTATATGACATAGCAATTTGAGATCTAGTGCCTTACCAGAGGCGAATGTGCCTTTTAGTTCACTCAAGCCAGGAACCTCATAATAATTATGTTCATACAGTTACACAGGCAGTTCAGCCTACTGCATCCGCATTGACCATTCAGCACTCATCTTCATAAATCCTACACAAATTCAATTTTCCCTCATGTATGCCTGTCAACAGAGGCAATCCCACACCAATTTTCCTACACTAGCAGTAATTTAAAGTTCCAATTTGATCTACCAATCCACACTCCTTTGACATGTTTGAGGATATTGGAGTGCCTGCAGGAAACCCATGTGGTCAAAGGAGTATATGTAAACTCAACACAGTCACAGATAGGGTCAGCATCAAACCCAAGTCCCTGGAGTCGTGAAGCAACAATGCTAAGTACTGCAACACTATGGTGCCCCAACAGCAAAACTTATGCCTGCAGGAGGGACAATGCTAGGAGGACAGAGCCACCATGGGTAA
Source organism: Mobula birostris (assembly GCF_030028105.1). Taxonomy (NCBI): domain Eukaryota; kingdom Metazoa; phylum Chordata; class Chondrichthyes; order Myliobatiformes; family Myliobatidae; genus Mobula; species Mobula birostris. The sequence continues at coordinate 48,438,558 of NC_092390.1, read as the reverse complement.
TTCTGAAGGTGAAGAGGTTTATTAGGAGGAAGCAGAGGTAGAAAAAGAAACAGGGAGAACATCTCAATATGGACATACTGTTCCCAGAAGCTTTTGTTTTGGAAATTTATTTAAGTTCCATAACTTTTGTTCTGCTCTTCCATTAACACCTTCCCTTCGCCCACACATGTCTAGCCAACAATAAAGCTCTCTTTTCAACCCACAATTTCTCAGCTGCTCATAGCCTCATTTTTAATGTCACATAACTGAAAAATGCTACTTGGCTGACAGCAACCGTATAGAAGTTGGAAGATCATACTTACATAAATCACAAATTATTCTAATAATGTTTAACTCACTATTGTGCAATACAATCATAGCTCTACTTTGCAGAACACCTTCCTTCAGTCCATGAGAGTGACAGCTATTACTTCATTTCTCCTTACCCGCTGATATCTCTGTTTTTGGCACAATACTGAATTTAAGAATCCCAGTTAACCACTCTTTTTTACCTACGGGCCTGGCTATATACCTCTGTTCCATTTTGTTTTTTTTTCTCTGCCTTCTGTCTCTAACTTGCATTTTTTAAAGTAACTGTTACCTTGACCTTACCACTGACATTTCCTCCATTCCCTCCCACCAGTGGTTCCTTACTTTTCCAGTTCTGATGACGTACCTTTGACCTGAAACATCATCTCTGTTTGAAAGGCTGAGTGCTTCCAGTATTTTAAGCTTTTGTTTCTGATTTCTAGCATCGGCAGTTTTTCATTTCAATGACTTGTTCCTTGCCATGTCCACAAGGTACAACTGCTTGGTCTTGGCAGAAAAGAAAGCTTGCTCAGATGCTTTATTCCAGGTCATTTCCCATGTTTTAAAGACTATAAAGTTCTCCAAAGACTGCTCTATGTGCTTCTTTATCAGAGTAGATTCAAAACACAAGGCTTCACGTAGATTCACTGAGCCAGAAAACAAATGAAATGAAAGCTCTGTCATGCATATTCCCCTTTAACCTTGTTGTCTTTTGATCCAGCTGCAATTTTGTGCTAGGAATAAATTGAAGAATTCACTGCTGGAGATCAGTAGATGCCGATTGGTCAATCATACTTGCAGGTGCTAATTTGGTGGGAAATAGTAATGACAGATGTAGAATGTTGTTAACAGATACTTTACAATAATCTCATGTTACTCTTGTGTTACCAGATTTGGGATTTTTAGATTTAGTTTCCTTTAATATCAGGGAATGTATTCAGTATACAACCTGAAATTTGTGCTCTTCACAGACATCCACAAAACAAGAGACCCCATAGAGTGAATGATAGAACATCAAAGTCCCTAAACCCTCCTATTCCCACCCTTCACAGAAGCAGCAGCAACAGCATTAACTCCATCACCCCCCCAACTCATGCCAGCAAAAGCACCGATACCCCCACCAAGCAAAAGCCTCCCAAATAGACCTTGACCCAGAGTCCATTGAAACTACAGTCCATAACCCAGCACTTCAGTATCTCAGACAGGCTCTCCCTCTCCAGCAAGGGAGAGTGAGGTCATTCTGCAACAATGGGAATTCACCAATTCTTAGTACGTGTTGTGATTAAAACCCAATCATAAACACAAAAACTAGGCTGAGATTTCCAGGACAGTAATAATGACAGCTGAACATCAGGTGTTGTCATTCACAGGACATTAAACTGAGGCCACACGTCCCTCCTCAAGTGAATCTAACATATAACAAGGAATGATCTTCAATAATAATAATGGAGAGAACTCTGGCATTCCAGTTAATGTTTATCTCAGTCAAAGTTATTGCGAATAGAATTGTAAAGGTATTAAACTGCATTGCGAGTTATCATAACAATTTACTGTCATTCTGGAAATTCAGCTCTCACTTCCCGATGTAAGATTTGTTTGTGTATCAAACTATGCCATTCCTTGTTTCTATCTAAAGCATTCCTTGTGATGCCATGGATAGAAATTACATTACCTTATCTCTGACAAGGCAATTGTTGGTCACTCCAGAGATAGCGAAGCAGCGCAGGGTCTCAGTAAGGTCCAAAATCACTACCCATTGTCCTGCAAGTCCAATCCTTCTCTGTTACAAAACTGCCCTACCCGTAATCACCGTGGGCTTGAATTCCCTCCATTCTATGACCTCTCCCCAGACTTCCACATTCACACACACTCCCCAATTGGTTCAGACACCAGCATTCCTGCATCTCCTTCAATTCATCCAAGCCCAGATACTCACCCATTCACTGATTACTAATTTCCTTGCCTTCCAGGTCATCTAGGCTCCAAGCATTCTCCATGCTCCATCTGTAAGCCGCTAGTCAATTCCATAGTGTCAGAATCAAAATCACGTTTACTTTTACTGCCTTGTATCATGTGAAATTTGGTGTTGATTGGTAACATTAAACATTAGACATAAACATTACTATACATTACAAAATAAATAAATAGTGCAAAACAAAAGAATAACAAAGTAGTGTTCATTGGTTCATGGATGATTTAGAAATCTAATGTTCCTAAACCACTGAGTATGAGTCTTCAGGCTCCTGTAGCTCTTCCCTGATGGTAGTAAAGAGAAGAGGGCATGTCCCAGATGCTGAGGATTATTTAAAGATGAATGCTAACTTCTTGAGGCACTACCTCTTGAAGGTGCCCTTGATGGTGGGGAGGGTTGTGTCCATTGTGGAGTTGGCAGCATCTCAACGCTTTGCAGCCTCTTGCAATCCTACTCGTTGGAACCTCCAGGCCAGACTGTGATGAAACCAGTCAGAATGCTCGCTACCCTACATCCATAGAAATTTGCAAGCGTTTGGTGACATATAAAATCTCCTCAAATTCTAAATGAAGTAGAGCTACTGATGTGCCTTTTTCATGACTACATCAATGTGTTGGGTAGTCCCTCTGAGGTGTTGATGCCCAGGAACTTGTAGCTGCTCACCCTTTCCTGCACTTACCCCTCAATGAGGGCTTGTGTGTGTACTCCCAACTGCCCCAACAATTCCTTGCTCTTGATTATGTCAAGTGTGAAGTTATTGTTGCAACGCTATCACACTCCTGTACGCTTCCTTGTTGTTATCTAAGATTTTACGAATAACAGTGGTCCTCCAACCCATCCCCAAATAATCCCTCCAATTTTTCTGATTCCTCCACATGCACTAATTTCCACCCCCTAGCTACATGTCTGATCATTGGCCTTAGCCCCTATCCTCTCCCAATAATTACATGGTCAACTCAATCATCACACACCTGGAATACCATATTCAACCCCTTCAACTTTTGTTTGGATTTGCCTCAAAGCTATTTACTTGATAGCTGCTTTTTGGCCTTAACTTCCTTGCTTACAGCTACACAATACTTCCTGCAACCACCACCCTCTAAACGAATTCTTTTTAGTCACTTACCTGATTACTGATCATAAACTGGGGCTGGTCACCATTGGTCCCCCCATCACCACAACTATCTCACCCTACCCCAGCTGGACAACACACCTGTCCTCAATTATACACAAAGCTCATTCAGTACAGGAGCAGGGTCATGACCTGAAAGATTGTAGGTTTCCTGTATAAAAAGTATATAGATCTTAAAATACTTTAAGACTTTCCAAAACCTGAGAAAGGTTCTACTTAAATGTAAAATCTGCTTTTTAGTATAAAAATGTTGAAATACCTTTGAGACAGTAACTGAATTTTTATTTATTGATAAGCCTGATAGGCTAGCCATTAAACATGAATAGGTCCATTTTCTATCTTTCTGACTTTTAAAATCTTATTTATTTGTAAAGGGTAATGTCAGAACCTTCAAGCATAATTAACAGATAACATTTGAATTTGAGAAACTCTGAAATTCTGGATGCTGGCTTACTTTTCCAGGAATTTTCTTGTGACTTTCCAGGGTCAGAACTTTTTCTAAGATTGGCTCAAAAGCCCCAATTTACCATTAAGACCCAATATTTACAAACATATTGTAGGATCATTCTAAATAAATTGTCAGGAAATCCAAATATCATCAGGATTTTGATGTGAAAATTAATGTGGATCAACTTTCTTTACAGGCCAGGAAAGGATTCCTAGAAACTTGCTTCCTGTGAGAGTTCAGAGTTAAATTTTACATAGATCCACTGGGCATGTTTTTACTGACCTTCTCCATACTGCTAAGCTGCCGTACTACCTGATCTTACAAAAACAAACCAAGCTGCTGGAGCAGGTCAGGCAGCATCTGTGGAAGCAAAGGGATAGTCAACATTTTGAATTGAGAAGTCGTAGAGTGTTAGCGAAAGATGGCCAGTAAAAAGGGGTGAAGCAGAGGGGCAAGGCAGGAGCTGGAAAGCTGTACTGTGGGTGGATCAGGGTGAGAAGCGATTGAAGGGCAGATGGAATCGGGGGGAGAAGGAAAGAGTGAAGATACATTACCTCCTCAGATTATATGTGACCCACAGATGCTGCCTGATTATCTGAGTTCCTCCAGAAGCTTGTTTTTTGTACAATGCAATCCATGATAATATAGGGAAGTAAACTGTGAATTACAGTAAGTATATATGTGTATGTCAAATAGTTACATTTTAAAAAGTGCAAAAACATAAATAAAAAAAGTGAGGTTGTGTCCGTGGTTTCCATATCCATTCAGAAATCAGATGGCAGAGGGAAAGAAGCTGTTCCAGAGTTGCTGAGTATGTTCCTTCAGGCTTCAGTACCTATTTCCTGATGGTAACAATGAGAAGAGGGCACGTCCTGAGTCTACAGTCTTATGTTAACTTTTTACTTTTGTTGTCAACTCTGGAGACAGGGATAAGGAGGGTGGTATCAAAAAAATCTAAGAATAAATCAAGATCATTTTATAGATTAAATATCACTCTCAGCAGATGTAACATTTTAAATTGACATTCATTCAGCATTTCAAAAACTTATACTGAACAAAGAAAAACACTAGATAAATGTCCCTTGTTTTGAACTTGGTGAAATCTCATACTGATTCTAATCGTCCTCTTGGTACTGAACATTTTTTCAAAAAAAAAGCATAGTTTTATTATACAAATCATACACAGTAATAAGGTCTCAGTGGATACAGACCAAAGGAAGGGAATATAAGTTATTGTAAATAACTATTCCTGACATGGACTCAATAACAGACTTGAAGTTCACATAGCTAAAGGCAGGGAACACATACACAGAGGAAGTAGAAAGAGGAACAAGGCATTTGTCCCTGTGTGTCTGCTCAGTCATTGAATAAAATCATGGCTGATCACTTACCTCGGCATTCCTCTCCTGTGTTTTCCCATGTCCGTTGATTCCTTTAACATCTAAAAATATGACAGCCTATGTCATGAATATACACAAAGGCTAAGCCACCATAACCCTCCTGGGTAAAGAATTCTAACGATTCATTACTCTGTGAATGAAGGTGTTTGCCTCTCATCTGTGACAGAATAGCATACCCCATTTTTGAGACCTTAATCACTGCTTCTAAAACACTTGTGCAGGGATTAACACCAATTATGCCTCTACCCTGCGAAGCCCCTTAAGAATTTTGTATGGATGCAAGAGGACTGATGTGCCAGATACAATATCTACAATTGGTCTTTCTTTGATTCACTGGCAGAATTCAATAACTTAATTATTTGTGTACTGCAATTGTGTATTATAAGTTCATGCTGAAATGTAAATAAAATCATATCAAGCACTTCCAGGTTCCACAGAACTTAATTCCTATGCAATAACTTGATTGCATGAAAAATCAGGACATGCAGCCTCTGATTTCCCTGCTAATAGAAACATAGAAAATAGGTGCAGGAGTAGGCCTTTCAGCCTGCACCGCCATTCAGTATGATCATGACTGATCATCCCTCAGAACCCTGTACCTGCCTTCCCTCCATACCCCCTGATCCCCCTAGCCACAAGGGCCATATCTAACTCCCTCTTAAATATAGCCAATGAACTGGGCTCAACTGTTTCCTGTGGCAGAGAATTCCACAGAATCACCACTCTCTGTGTTTTCAAGGATAATTGTCCTGAGTCTGAAGTCTCCCCAATCAGGAAATCAACAATTATCTAACTAAAATGTGCAGTTATAATGAACATTTCAAAGTAAAAAACATGTGAGAGTGATGGAGTGGACCTTATGCCCCTGATCCCATGCCAGAACTTAGAGCAGTTTAATTAAAATACTTCAGGAAGTAGTCATTATTGTGGTAACATCACAAGAGTGTAGGCTATCAGGTTAATACACAGTGCCTATAAAAAGTATTCACCCCTCCCTTGGAAGTTTTCATGTTTTATTGTTTTATAACCTTGAATCACAATGGATTTAATTTGGCTTTTTTAACACTGATCAACAGAAAAAGACTCTGTGTCAAAGTGAAAACAGATCTCTACAAAGTGATCTAAATTAATTACAAATATAAAACACAAAATAATTGATTGCACAAGTATTCACCCTCCTCCCTTTAATATGACACACCAAATCATCACTGGTGCAGCCAATTGGTTTTAGAGGTCACATAATTAGTTAAATAGAGATCTGTTTGGAGATTGAGTCGCCTGGGACTATACACTCTGGAGTTCAGAAGAATGAGAGGGGATTTTATAGAAACATACAAACTTTTGAAAGGGATAGAAAAGTTGTTTCCATTGGTAGGTGAGACTAGAACTGGGGACTTTGCCTCAAGATTCAGTGGAGAAGTATTAGAACGGAGATGAGGAGAAACTGTTTTTCCCAGAGAGTGGTGAATCTGTGGAATTCTTTGCCCAGGGAAGCAGTTGAGGCTTCTTCACTAAATATATTTAAGAAACAGTTAGATAGGTTTTTACATAGTAAGGGAATTAAGGGTTATGGAGAAAAGGCAGGTAGGTGGTGCTGAGTTTACAGACAGATCAGCCATGATCTTATTGAATGGCGGGGCAGGTTCGATGGGATGGATGGCTCCTATTTCCTATGTTCTTATGTTCTGTTTTTGGAGATCTGTGTGCAGTCAAGGTGTTTCAATTGATTGTAGTAAGAATACACCTGTATCTGGAAGCTCCAACCGGTGATGAGTTAGTATTCCGGCAAAAGCTATACCATGAAGATAAAAGAACACTCTAAGCAACTCCACAAAAAGGTTATTGAAACGCACAAGTACAGAGACGGATACAAGAAAATCTCCAAGTCTCTGAATATCCCTTGCAGTACACTTAAATTGATCATCAAGAAATGGAAAGAACATGACACACCTGTAAATCTGCCTAAAGCAGGTTGTTCTCAAAAATTGAGTGACTGTGCAAGAAGAGGACGAGTGAGGGAGCTCATTAAGAGACCTGACAAATCTGGAAGAGTTACAAGCTTCAGTGGCTGAAATTGGAGAGACTGTGCATACAACTGTTGCTTGGGTATTTCACCAGTCACAGCTTTATGGGAGAGTGGCAAAGGGAAAGCCACTGTTGAAAAAAGCTCGCATGAAATCTTGGCCAGAGTTTGCCAGAAGGAACGTGCAAGATTCTGAAGTCAGCTGGAAGAAGGTTCTATGGTCTGATGAAACCAAAATTAAGCTTCTTGGCCATCAGACTAATTACTACATTTGGTGTAAGCCAAACACCGCACATCATTAAAAAGATACCATCCCTACCGTGAAGCATGGTGTGGCTGCATCATGCTATGGGGATGCTTCACTGCAGCAGGCTCTGGAAGGCTTGTAAAGGTACAGGGTAAAATGGATGCAGCAAAATACAGGGAAATCCTGGAGGAAAACCTGATGCAGTCTGCAAGGGAACTGTGACTTGGGAGAAGATTTGTTCTCCAGCAAGCATAAAGCCAAAGTTACACAGAATTGCTTAAAAACAACAAAATTAATGTCCTGGAGTGGTCAAGTCAGAGTTCGGACCTCAATCCAATTGAGAATTTGTAACTGGGCTTGAAAAAGCTGATCACTCACGATCCCCATGCAATCTGATGAGTTCGAGCAGTTTTGTAAAGAAGAATGGGGAAAAATTGGACTGTCTAGATGTGCAAAGTTGATAGAGACCTATGAACACAGACTCTAGGCTGTAATTGCTGCCAAAAATACTGACTAAATTGTATTTTATATTTCTAATTAATTTACATCACTTTGTAGAGATCTAACATGTGTCTCTTTCTGTCAATCAGTGTCAAAAAAGCCCATTTAAATCCATTATGATTCAATGTTGTAAAACACGAAAACTTCTGGCGGGGGGTGGGGTGAATTCATTTTATAGGCACTGTATCACTGCTATAATGAAATATATGTTGGGCCAAGATAGATCCAAGGAAAAAGACAGTAAAAGAGCAGGAATTCCTCTCAAATTGTAAGAAAATATTAAGTTAAAATCTACTGATGTCATAGGCATACAGAAGGTGTATAAAAGTATATGGCTATACACTTTGGAACAAAGATTAATGGCATAAACTATTTTTAAATGGGGAGTAAATTCATAAATCAGAGGTGCAAAGGAACTTAAGAGTGCAAGGTTCCATAAAAGGTTAACTTGCAGTTTGAGTCAGAAGTAAGGAAGGCAACTGCAATGTTAGCTTTCATTTAAAGAGGATTAGAATATAAAGGCAATGATGTAATGCTGAGGCTTTATAGGGCATTGGTCAGACCACATTTGGAGTACTGAGAATAGTTTTGAGCCCCATATCTGTGTGGGCATTGGAGAGGGTGCAGAAGAAGTTTGCGATAATGATCCTGGGAATGAAAGGGTTAATGCTTGAAGAGCTTTTGATGACTCTAAACCTGCACTGCCTGGGGTTTAGAAGACTGCAGGAGGATTTCATTGAAACCTGCTTAATATTGAAATGCCTAGACAGAGAGGATGTGGAGAGACCTTGTCCAAAAGTAGGAGAATCTAGGACCATTGCGCACAGCCTCAGAATAGAGGGACATCCATTTACAACAGAGATGAGGAGGAATTTCTTTTGCCAGAGGGTGGTGAATTTGTGGAATTCATTGCCTCAGACATTTGTAGAAGTGGAGGTAGATAAGTTCATGATTAGTAAGGGTCTCAAAGTTTACAAGGAGAAAGCAGGAGAATGAGGTTGAGAGCGATAATAAATCAGCTATGATTGAATGGCGGAGCAGCCTCAATGGGTCAAATAGCCTAATTCTGTTCTATGTCTTATGGTCATATACACAAAATAAAAATGCCATAAAATTTGTTTTTTTTTCAGCAGCTGTATAATGCATTGTGATGACAAACACAAGTTAACATAAAATAGCATTCTTTTTTGCAAATCTATCTATCAAAGAAGGCCGTAACTGTCACACACTTGTCCAAAAATGCTAGATCTATGTACATAGAAGCATCTGCCTTTCTTCAGCGTCCCAAGTGGGCCGAATCCAACTAATTCTGTGTGGGCAGAATTTTCATCCCACTTACGTTTATTTATCCACATGCATACATTAAACTTGTCTATCCATGATTTTCATTGTGCATACTGTATCACTGCCAAGTCCAGCAATTATTGTCCTTTCCTAATTCCCTCCTGAAATGTAGGGCTTGTTGGACCGTTTTGAGTGGCGGGAGGAGAAGATGGCGCGCCTGCGTGTGCGCAGCCCTCCGGTGAAAAATGATATTGTATCTGTCAAATAGGGGCCGTGGGCAATTCTGATTTGATGGAGAATGGATGTGAAAGCACAGAGGAACATCTGGAGAAATTTCTGAAACGCCCGTTCGCTGCTGTTGTTACTGTGTGGTCGGGAATCATTCGGAGGGTAGGCCTCAAAATCCCCGGCCTTGCCTGCTTTTGGCGACCGAGAAGGGGGTCAAATCGTTCGGACAGAGATGGCGCTCAGTACTCGGTGTCGGAGAGCTGATCAGAGCTCGAAGTTTCTGGATGACTCAGAGTCGGATTGTGGTCGGCATGGCAGGGAGAGTTTTTCTTCCTTCTCCCGTCTGCGTGAAATGTGGGACATTTGAGAAACTTTGAACTTTACTGTGCTCATGGACTTCTTCATCAAGTTATGGTATTGTGCACTGTTGTAACTATATGTTATAATTATGTGGTTTTGTCAGTTTTTTCAGTCTTGGTCTGTCCTGTGTTTTGTGATATCACACCGGAGGAAATAATGTATCATTTCTTAATGCATGCATTACTAAATGACAATAAAAGAGGACTACGTGTCTTCATAACCTAAATAATCTGATCGAGTAGGGGTGGCAGTCTCGTGAATGAAATTCACCATGGTAGCATAGCAGGTTAGCACTCGTTATTGCAGCTTGGGGCATCAGATTTTGGACTTCATTCCGGCATCGTCTGTAAAGAATCCCTATGTCCTCCCCATGAAATGTGTCCAAAGTCGTACCAGGCAGATTAATTGGTCATTGTAAATTGTCCTTTGACTAGGTTAAGGTTAAACTGGGGTTGTCAGAAGTTGCTGGGGCAGTGCGGCTCGAAGGGCCAGGAGGGCCTACTTCATGCTCTATCACTAAGTAAATAAAATCAAACTAAAATAACCAATTTACATCACATATAAGGAATCCATTTATTATTGGAATTGGTTTATTATTCTCACTTGTACCAAGAAACAGTGAAAAGCTTGTCTTGTGAACTGTTCATATGGCTCAAACCATTACAAAGTTTACTGAGGCAGAATGAGGAGACACTCCATTGGTTGGGATCGACCATATATATATATCCTAGCTGTCTATGTAGTTGATACGCAAGCCAGGGTAGTACTGAAATGGAGGGTAAGCTGTTGCCCATTCAGGAGGCTTTCCCTTTCTTCGCAGCTGATGAATCCAAAGGATTGGCAGAGACCGATACAGTTTGGCACCAGCGGCTTCACAGCAGTTGCCAGTCATCACTGAACTCAACAGAGGACTGCTGCTTTAGGGATTCCAACTCCTGATTTTTCCTTGGGGTTTACTCCCAAAGCATTCTCCATGAGTGGGTAAAGCCACAAGGCTGTGGAGGTTTGTGGTCAGAAATTTCCTTCTCCTGGATGAGCTGCCAACCATGGCTGCTGAGTCCCATCTGGCTAGAAGAATAAGGTAAAGCAATAACAGTGCACAATAAAGGGTAACAGCTACAGTGAAAGTGCAGTGCAGGTAAACAATAAGGTGCAAGATCATAACTAGATCAACTGTAAGGTCAAGAGTCCATCTTCTTGTACTAGGGAACCAGTCAATAATCTTAGAACAGGTAGAAAGTGTCCTTGAGCCTGATGGCAAGTGCTTTCAGGCTTTTGATTCTTCTGCCCGATGGAAGAGAGGAGAACAGAGAATGACTGGAGTGGGTGGGGTCTTTAATTACGCTGGCTATTTTGCTGAGGTAGTGAGAAGTATAGACAGAGCTTATGAAAGCTATGTTTGTTTCCATGATGTGCTGAGCTCTGTTCGCAATGTTCTGCAGTTTCTTGCAGTCATGATTAGAACAGTTGCTATATCAAGCATATTACGCATCCAGATAGGATGCTTTCTAGAGTGCATCGATAAAAATGGTAAGGTTTTAATAGGGTTTGCCAAATTTCTTTAGCCTCCTGAGGAAGTAAAAGTGGTGGTGAGTGTTCTTGGCAGTGATGTCCGCATGGTGGAAGCAGGACAAGGTATTGGTGATGTTAATTCCTTGGGACTGAAGTTCTCAAACCTCTCAACTTCAGCACTGTTGATGTAGCCAGGAGCAAGTGCATTGCCCCTTTTCCTTAATTCAATGACCAGCCTTTTTGTTTTGTTGACATTGAGGGAAAGGTTGTTGCCATGACACCACGTTATTAAATTCTTCACCTCTCCTATACTCTGACATCATTATTTGAGATACAACCCACTAAGGTGATTTATCTATGTTTACACAATTTGATTCAGAAATAAACATCAATTCTAATCCTTGTGTTCTGAATATGTGAAAAATAACTACAGTTTTTGAGCAGTTATACTCTGAGAGGTTTCATCTACCACGCCCCTAGATGGACAGAATCCACACTGTGATTTAGGGAGCAGCACTCAGCCATGGGGAGTAGGTCTTTAGTGCTGAATTTCTCTGAAGCAGACAGCCGAGACATTCTTTGTAGTTATCACAGTTGGACTTGTCTCCTTTCCTGAAGGTGATCGTGATTACAGCACCTCTAACATCTCCTAGTATATGTCCTCTTCCCAGAGAGGAACTGTGCCTAAAGATCTTTGATAACAAATTTTAAAACTTTACAGGTGACCATCTGCTCTTGCTATAGGGCTTCTTGACATCTTGTTGATGAGGATTGGCAGCAAGGCTAATTGGAAAAGGTGTTACTGTGAATCCTCCTCATTTTCATCGCTCATGAAGGACACTCCTTCAGGGGTCAGAGGTGAGGTTGAGGAGGATTCAAGGATGTGCTCAGAGCTTCTATGAAGAAGTGTAGAAGCAGTATTCAGATTGTTATTGAGGACCTCAAAAAGCCATACACCAGATGATCAAGGAAGATGTGCATAAGCAGTGGAAGGAGCATGTTACCTAACAAGTTTGCCACCTGTTCATCCATCAGCAATCTGCTGCCCCTACTTGTGGAAGGGCCTGCATTATTCACACTAGATATCTGAGAACCCACAAACCAGAGTGGAAACAGGTCATCCTCAGTCTCAAGGGACTACCAAAGAAGAAAATACACCCCAAAGAATTGCCATAAGCTGGGGTACTGGGAAAAATTAAACAGAAATATAATCTGACATTCATTAATTTCTAAAAGGCACGAGTGACATAGTCAGCCATATGGTTTTGTGGATGAGTGAGGAAGAAAAGAACCTTAAAACAGTTGGGATATATATGGGTTGGGAAATGAAATACTTGACAAGATCTTTGAAAAATTCTGCACAAACCTCAAATTAAAATTGAACTGCTGGATCCACAGATACCATCACCAAAGCTCTAGGCAGGGACCAGGTGAACTTGATGAAGATTTCCTTACAAGGCTGAGAATTGCAGCTATTAAATGTAAATTCAAGGAAATAAATAAAAGGATAATGAAGCAGCTCACCTGGGATTCAGCATACCCAGGTATGCAAATAGCACAAAATATAGGTACAGGTAGAGCCAGTACAGGCAAGAGCCATGGGATGCTGACTGCTTAAATAACCAACATCCAGATCAGTCCTGGGAAAGGAAGCAAACAACAGGAACAAAAGAATTTTAAAATCTGCGTGACAGGTGGCTATGCAGGAACTGTAGATTACCATAGGTTCATAGGGGAAAAATGCCTGCATCAGCCACTGAGATAAAATGTAAAAATCAAAACTGAAAACATAAAAGAAAGATTAAATGGACTGATACAAAAGATACAAAATCAAGAAATCTATGCCATGGCAGATGATAGAACATCTGAGAAAACACTAAATACTTAAACCATATGTTAGCATAGATTGATTGAATGTGTCAGTACAGAAAGAAATGAAACATACAACTGTATGCGGATGAGAAAGTGGGTGAGAAACAAAACTAATTAATGTTCAAGTTCATTGTCATATGAATGTACATATATATAAAACCAAATGAAACAACATTCCTCTGGACCATGTTGTACCCACAATACACAGCACATAAAACAAAATATTACCACAAACGATTCAAAACCCATGTGAAGTACACAGCACAGGTAAACAGTAACCAGACCTCAGTTGCAGCAGAGTATTCATTAATCTCAAAGCCTGGGGAAAGGAGATGTTACCCAGTCTGGCAGTCTTAGACCTGATGCTCCTGTACCTCCTTCCTGATGGTAGAGTGTTAAAGAAATTGTGGTATGGCTGGTAAGGATCCTTAACAATACTTCAGGCCTTCCGCATACAACGCTCACGGTAAATGTCACAAAAAAGGGTGAGGGAGACCTTGTTATCCTCTCAGCGGTTTTCTCTATCCTATGTAGGGATTTCCATCTGATGCCTTGCAACTTCTGTACCACACAAGGATGCAGTCTCGATGGCGCTCCTATAGAAAATTGTTAGAGTGGGGACGTGAAGCCTTGCATGCCTCAATTTCCTCAGAAAATGTAGACACTGTTGTGCCTTCTTGACTAATGAAGAGACGTTGCAGGTCTGTGACATTTAAAAGTAGGGGATTAAAGTCAAAGCCACTAAATCTGAATTCCTACGTATTGACAGAGAAGTCCTACTGACTTCTGATGATATCCCTAGACCTAAAAGGCATGGATCAAATAATCATAGGGGATGACTATTCAACTCCAACTCTGTATCAGTGGGTCATTATTTTTATAGAGAAAGTATGTATTGTATCTCTGAGCCTGCATTCTGAAAGTTAACACAATATAATCCATAGATTTAAGTCTTAAAGTATAATTTAAAACATAACACACTGGGAGGAAAACCTGCAAATCTGGCAAGGTCAAAGTTGTTATACTTAGTGTTCCCCAGCTTTACCAGTAAGCATCAACATCAATTGGTACATATAATATTTAGTATTATATTGAAGTTTTATAAATGCAAGGGTCAGAATCTTTCCTTTTATTTAGCTCCAACCAGAAAATGGAGAATAATGTCATGGTCTGGTCTGTGGACTCCGGACTCTGGGTCTTCCGGCTGTCCCTTGTTTCAGTTGGGCTTAATCATAGGCACCTGATGCTCATCTTGGGGCTGGGAATAAAAGTGGCCCTGGGTTTGAGTGTGGGTGCTGTATTGTCTTGTCAGTATCCTGTCCTTGCCTCTGTGGGGTAAATCAGGCCGGCTTTGCTGTTACCCTGTGGTTGGATCGGTCCCTTCCTGTCCTTGCCTCTGTTGGGTAAGCCAGGCTGTCTTTACCGTTACCCTGAGGCTGGACTGTTCCCTTCCCTTCTTCTCCTTCCTTCTAAAGCCTTTGTCTGAAACCTGTGTCTGAAGCATTTGCCTGTAACCTGCATCTGGAGCCACGTCATGTTTTCGTCTAGTTCCGGAATCTGAGCCTGAGTCAAGACCCAGGTTCTTGGTCCTTGTCCAGTCTCTGGCTCGGAGTCTGAACCCAAGCCTTGTCATGTCCTCGCCATGAAGTACACAAGACATGTCCAGTCCTGTAGCCATGTCATGTCCTCGCCTAGTTCCGGGGTCTGAGCCTGAGTCAAGACCCAGGTTCTGGGTCCTTGTCCAGTCTCCGGCTTGGAGTTCAAGCTCAGGCTCCTAGTTCCCAGTTCCTTGGCCTGGTCCCGCTTGCCTAGCCAATGTCCTAGCCCAAGTCTGTGTTCTTGCCCCAGCTCTGTAGTTAAGGCCTGTTCCTAGTATTTCAGTGTCTGTGTCTTGCATTTGGGTCCACCACCAATGCTCCCAGTGCGCCCTTATGACAGAACGAACCAGCCATACATGGACCCAGCAACGCAGACATTGTCGTCTAACTCTCATCATCCTGGGTTCTCTCCTGATTGAATCCCACCCCCCCCCCCCAAACCCACCTGGGTTGTCCTTAGTCCAGGAGAACCAGTTTGGTCGCCCAGAGACTCCCATAAGGGGGGGAGGTTCTGTCATGGTCCGGTCTGTGATAGGCACCTGATGCTCATCTTGGGGTTGGGAATATAAGTGGCCCTGGGTTCGAGTGTGGATGCTGGTTTGTCTTGTCAGTATCCTGCCCTCGCCTCTTGTGGGGTAAGCCAGGCCTTCTTTACCGTTACCCTGAGGCTGGACTATTCCCCTTCCCCTTCCTCTTCCCCTTCCTTCTGGAGCCCTTGCCTGCAACCTGTGGCTGGAGCCTTTGCCTGCAACCTTGTCAAATTCTACCACCTGAGCGACGCCGGAGCCTTGTTGTGTCAAGGTAAGGAACTGTCTATTGTTGAGTTGGAACTGTCTCTGTGTCCACGCCCACGCTAGGTAGGTCTGGCTGTTTGCTGCTACCCAGTGTTCGGAACTGTCTTATTGTGTTCAGCATTCTGTATAGAGCCCCAGCCCCAAGTCCTGTTCCCAAGGAGCGGCCCCAGCTCTGTGTTCCACGTCCCTGTGTCCTGTCTCTCAAATCCAAGGCTCTGTGTTCCTGTCCTCCCCAAGACCAAGGATCTGTGTTCTGTGTTCCTGTCGTCCCGAGTCCAAGGTTCCGAGGTTCCTGTCATCCCAAGTCCAAGGCTCAGCTGCTCCTGCGTACCAAGTCAAGGCTTCGTATTCTCGTCCTGTCCATGTGCCTCGTCCTGTACCGGAGTTCTCTCATCCTGTACTGGAGTTCCCTCATCCTGCCCAGGAGTCTCTTGTTCTTCCTGTAGCCTCACCTAGTCCTGTCTCCCAAGACCACGTCCTGGCTTCCCCTAGTTCCAGAGTCCGAGCCCGAGTCAAGACCCATGTTCTGGGTCCTTGTCCAGTCTCCGGCTCGGAGTTCAAGCCCAGTCTCCTAGTTCCCAGTTCCTTGTCCTGCTCCCACTTGCCTAGCCAATGTCCTAGCCCAAGTCTGTGTTCTTGTTCCAGCTCTCTAGTCAAGACCTGTTCCTAGTACTTCTGTGTCTGTGTCTTGCATTTGGGTCTGCCACCAATGCTCCCAGCATGCCCTTACGACAATAAATTAATTGCACTGTTGAAAATTAGCATCTTGGACTGCCTGGAGCAATGCACAACAGCTTAGTGAATTTGTTACTTTCCTCTATAGAACTTGTTATGCCTTGATGCATAGATGTTAATGACAGCATTAACCTTATAACCACAGGTGAAAGATCTGATACCAGCATGATGCTGAAAGAGATGGCAAATCTCAGTTATTTTCTCCCTGGTGAAATAAAACCACTGAAGATACTACTTCTCACATGAAGTAGAAAGGAGAAGAAAAATGTAACAACATCTACTATCGAAGGTAAAATTGACAATACATTTTAACCAACATGTTGAGTTCAACTCGTGCAGGAAACTACCGTAGAACTGATATTTGGCAATTTCAATGTAGTAATCCCTTGTTAATAGGTGTTAGATTTAATTCTTCACACACAGATTTCCTGTCCTCCTTGGAACTCACTGGTGAAACCAATGTTCAAGATGAGAGCCTAACTGCATTGAACAGTGAGTCAAGAACTCTTCGGTAAATCAGGCAAATAAAAACAGTAGCCTCCTACTTGCTTTTTAGAGTGAAAGATTATCTTCACAGTTTTGTTGCTCAGAAAATTTTATAGTTTCTTTGTTGGAATTGAAGTTTACTTTGTGAACTTTACAAATCTGTTTGAAAACTATGGAAGTACCCATTTGAGAAATTTGTGTTTTTGCATTGACACAGAGTGGTACGTAGTATTTCTGCTGTGATACTAGGAAATCCAGGGAACTGGAACTGACAACATCAATTATCATTTCAAAAACAGCAGGAAATCATTCATGTATGCACCTGCAATTGCAGAGGAAAGAATAGACGAACAGAACAATACCTGCTTGTAAAGATTGCAATAGTTTTTTTTTCTGATATATGATGAACACCATTGCTACAAGAGAACAGACATTGCTTTGGGTGATTTAGTATCTGATGATGTTTACAGAAACGTGACCAGTTGGCATGAATCTGGTATCCATGCCTTCTCTCACAGCAATGAGATCTTTCCAGGAATATAAACAGACACTGCTGGAAATATTCTGCAAGACAGGCAAATACTGAGTTATTAGCACAGTCTGGCAATCAGGCAATCTTTAATGCATCTGCTTGTAAAAGTCAATACTGAAATCACTTTTGCTTATGCTAAGGGTAATCAAAGGAATAGGTGGCCAGGTGTCCAGCACTGGGCGGCTTCTTATGGCTGCAAGGGCATGCTGGTTAATGAAAATACTCATTACTCACTCTGGAGTGTTTACCAATTAGGTGCAGCGGAGGTATTTTCCTCATGATCCCTGCCTGATTTCTTCATGTGCACTAGAAAATTTATTGGCAGTTTTTTTTTAAGAGGCAATTGTGACCCATTGCTTAATTTGTGCGCACTTTCCTTTGAGATGGAAAGTTGTATGTTCAAATTCCACTCTGGAGAGCAAGATTATACACCACTGGGAAAATGAGGGTATGCTGTACATTATTAGGGGTCGTTTCTCAGGTCAGGTGTTAAAATGAACCTAGTCTCGTATAAGAGATCCACATATACAAGTAAATGGAGTATAATGTGGGAATATCCCCAATTCATTGACCAACATTTATTCTCCAATTCGAATAAAAGAATTAACTGCAAATTATTGTATTGCATACCGGGGGAGCACTCTGCATACAGATTTGCTGAAAAATTCACTGGTTGTAAAATAACAGTGTTGGCCTGAGGCCATCACAGGTGTTAATTAAATGCAATTGATTTTCTGAATTTTATATAAGGGCATGGAACTGCAATATGACTGTGTAAAACCAAAAATTCAAATATCCACAAGCACACAATCAAATTCAAAAAAGCAATGCACTGCACTGGGAAACTTGCCACATGATTATAAGTAGTAGAAATTGAGAGTTTTGAAATTGATGTTAAGAAGCTTTGAACTGAATTTCAGAAACATAATTCAAAAGACATATGATAGATGTTGCATGTTTAGTACAAAAAACAAGATTTTTTTCCTTTCATTTTTGCCTAGTTACAGTATAAATGTGGAGCTGAGTGTGCTGTACTTTGTTTACCCTTGCGAAGACTTTTAAGTTGCACTGCAGTTTTAACCAGAAATATTACGGTAATGATACAGCCAAGACATATTAAGTTGTATCACTGGCAAAAACTTTAGATTGCTTAGTGACAATACTATCTGCAACTTTTGAGAACCAAAGGGGTTCAACTTCAGATGCACGAGGCTGTTTTTATGGAAATCATTATACCTCTCTGAAAACACTCCATCAGCAAAAGTGGGTCCCATATCTAAGAAAGGATGTGCGGGCATTAGAGAGGGTCCCAAAATGGCTTATGATAATGATTCAGAAATTAAAGGGTTAACATTTGACTCTGGGTTTGTACTCACTGGCATTTAGAAGAATGAGGGGTGACCTCATTGAAACCTACTGAATATAGGAGGGCCTAGATAGAATGAAGATTTCCAATAGTAGGAGTCTAGGACTAGAGGGCACAGCCTTCAAATAAAAGGACATCCCTTTAGAATAGAGATGAGGAGTTTTTTTTAGCTAGAGGGTGCTGAATCTGTGACATTCAATGCCACAGACAACTGTGGAGGCCAAGTCATTGATTATATTTAAAACAGAGATTGATAGGTTCTTGATTAGTAGGGGCATCAAAGGTTATGGGGATAAAAGGCTGAGGTTGATAGGGAAAATAAATTAGTCATGATCAAATGGCAGAGCAAACTCAATGTGCTGAATGGCTTAATTATGCTCCTGTGTCTTATGGTATAAAATTAATCCACAAAGAAGCTAGCAACAGAAACAAGAAAGACAAAGATCAAAATCTGCAGAAAAGTAATTATCAAGATCATCCTTTGATGCCCTTCTGGCTGTCAATAGCAAACTGCTGTCCTCTTAAACCATGTATACCAGTTGATTCTAAGTTCCATGCTTATGAAAATCATTGCTTTAAAATCATAACTACTTAGGTATTTTTTAGACAACTTTGGTAGTGACCACTGAGCTGAAGAATTAAATATAATTAAGGCCAGGTAACATATTTCACACTTTTGTGATTTGAGCATATCGCAGGAAGATTCTGCTCACTAATGACATTTCCACTTTGGCTTTCATATTGCTGCTTGGCAGACCATGCCAGTCTCAAGTATTTCACTTATTTACATTTTGTAGAAAAAAAAACATATTGCTTGCCTAGCAGAATTTAGTATGCTAACATTCTGCTTGCAGGTGGCCCTGCCTGAATGAGTTTGGCATGAAGCTATCAATATTCAGAAAATGTTGCCACTGCGACTACCAAGTTAAAACAAGTGGTCAGGAATAAACTATATATAACGTTTGCCTTAGATATTCATTTAACAGTTTCATTAAAGTTCTGATATTTTTCTTTCTTTATTAAATCCTTATATAGATAAAAACAATTAAATACTGTAGATGAAATTATAGCTCTATTCTGCATTATGCACATTTATTACAAAATGACCTTCAAATCATGAATCTATGGTGCCTAATAGGTCAGAATTTATTAACTAATCTGAAAATTTATTATTTCTGTATTTTCTTTATAACTAGGTAGCTTATTGATGTTCATACTTACTATTCATAGACCACACACCTAAGAGCTAATATGTTTTTAATCCAATAGTGAACATCCAGGGTGCCACAGTAGCAAAGCAGTTAGTGCAATGCTTTTCCAGCTGGGGGGACGCGGAGTTCAGAGTTCAATTTGGCATCCTCATTAAACAAGTTTGTATATGCCATCCACTGTGCACGTGGGTTTTCTCCAGGTGTTCCAGTTTCCTCCTGCGGTCCAGTTACATACCGGATAGTAAGTTAATTGGTTAATGAAAATTGTCCCATGATTAGGCTAGCATTAAATCGGTGGGTTGTCAGGTGATGCACTCAAAGAGCTGGAAGGGCCTATTCTATGTTAAATAAAAATAAATTTTAAAAATACCCTGTAAAAATGCCTAAAAATGTCCCTCGGGCCGATGTTAATAATCCATTCTACCTTCTAATTTTTGCTGATAGCTTCTTTGAAGTATGCATTCATGGAATGACCAGCTTGGCTATTAAAGAACTGTTATTGTCTCCAGATATAATATCTTAAAGATAAATCAGTATCAATTATGTAGTCCAAATGAAATTTTAAAGTTCAAACTAATTTTATTATCAAAGTATGGAGATATGTATGTCACCATATACACCCTGAGTTTCATTTTCTTATGAACATACTTAATAAGTCCAAAAACCATAACAGAATCAATGAAAGACCACATTGACCGGTCATATAACCAGTGAGCAAACAGCAGTAAACTATGCAAATACAAAAAGAAAGAAAGAATAATAATTAATAAATTAGCAATACATATTGAGAACTTGAGATAAAGAGTTCTTGAAAGTGAGTCCATAGGTTGTGGCAACATTTCAGTGATGATGCAAGTAGAATTGAATGAACTTATCCCTTCCGGTTCAAGAGCCTGATGATTGAGGGGTAATTACGTCCTAAACCTGGTGGTATGAGTCCTGAGGCTCCTGTACCACCTTCCTGATGGCAACATTGAGAAGAGAGCATGACAGAGTGGTGGGAGTCCCTGATGATGGATGCTGCTTTCTTGCAACAATGCTCTGTGTAAAAGTGCTCAATAGTGGGGATGGCTTTACCCATGATGGGCTGCATCCATAATTTAATTTTTTGTAGGATTCTTCACCTAGTAACATACATTTTTAAAGAGGTCATCAATCCTCACTCTTTTCAAATTAATACTTAAAATGATAAATGAAATGTAAGAAGTATAATTTTTACAATTAGGCATGTCTTGCTTATAACACATGCCTAAAGAATTGAGAATTTTAAATACTTCAAACCTAGAGTGTAGCCTCAGAAGCTTCAGTCCTTAATTGGCTTTAAGCCTCTAGGATCAAATATTATTGAGAGCAAGTTGATGGATTATTTAATGTCCTGAAGGCCAAGTGAACAGAGCACCGATGGATGCAACTTAAGTTTGCAAGACAGCAGTCTAAGATTGTAATGCAGGACACATACCACACAAAAAAGGCTGTTTTGCAGCAGAGCTGTGATGCTTTAGATAATTTGCTTGTATCATAGCAAATTTCATAGTGAAATGACTGTCAATTCTATGACAATCCAAATTTTGTGTTTATTGGTGCAGGTGTCCCATACACCCTGATGTCTTACACAGGATTACTGGTCAGATCCTTATTGCATCAAACATTCAATTGTAAACACTTAACAACTCATCTGTAGTCACAGGCATCAAAATTCATTGATGATTCTTTTATAGCAAAATTAGTATGAGCACCTAGTGATGCTGGGTTATGCATTGTCCCACTATCTTAACTACAATGCAATAATGTCCACTGACTCAACACATGTGAATTCCTCCTTTATTTCTTAACTTTAAAATAAATAGTATTATTATCTGGGCTTCATGGTTTACATGAGTAGAATCAAATGACAGAGGTTCTTCATATCCAATTATGTTTCTTTTTCCTCTTCTGAGAAAACTCAAGTTCTGAAAACGAAGAAGGGTAAAGATAGGATTGTAAAGACAGATGGGAAGAAGGTAAAAATGCACCATTTGTAGTTTGTCAACAGAGTGATTCTGGGAAGAGAGAAGTGGAAAAAGAAAAGAAGAATAGGTATGAGACTCTCACCATCAATTCATCCAGTGCCACCATTAGGCATTGCCTCTGATATTCTTTCATAAAATTTATTTCCACCTTCACTATTGTCATTAATGTGTGTACATGGTCTTATGTTACTCCATACCTTTACTGCTGCCTCATTTTATCAGACATCTAAACTACTTCAGGTACAGCCTATCTGTGACTTTAGGTCCTTATTACTGGCCATCTGATTTGGTCATACAGGGAATCAGTTGTTTCAATTGCTACAGTTTTCGCACAAGATAGGAGTAAAAACAACCAAATCACCCAGAATCAACTTAGCTGTTACACTGAGATGGCATAGTTACCTCTAGACCAGTTGACTTCCTCACTACCAACAAGGGAATAGCATCTAAATGCATTCTATTCAATGATAAGATTGTATGTACATAATCATCCTTTTTAGCAAGTGTCCTAAATTCCTCTATCAAAGTCCTTGGATTATAATCAGTGCCACTTGCAGGACTAACTGAGCAGACATGGTGGCATAGTATTATACAACCAGGCAAAAAAATAGCTGAGTATCCTCAATATTGAGCACAGACCCATATAGTCACATGACATTATCAATTCCAGGCAAGGAAACCTCCTGTTGTTTACCACCTGCAGCCCAGTTGGTAAATCAATACTCCTCCATATTGAATAACAAATGGTTTAAGCATAAGTGTACGAAGGGCAGAGGATACACTCTGTGTGAGAGACTTCAATATCCATCACCATATGCCTGCAGAACATTGAGAGCTTTGTGTCATTGCAAAATTGGTTAACAGGTCCCAGCACGTTAACCAATTTCATTTTAGAAACTTGAAAGTCCTTTGGCCCAGCCGTGTTGGAACTTGCCAACAAAAATGTTTTGTTGGAACAAAATTTATTGTGCGACCAGAGGATACTACCAGAGGATTTTGGGTAGCATGAAGTTCAACAACAAGACTTGATTGAGACATTGAAGTACCGTAAAATATACATTTTAGGCCTGGTTGAATGAAAAATGTAAGCACAAAGTTATATTTTTATGAAATTCTGAAACAGACAATTTCTTTGGGTTTCTGCATCTGCAGTCACCTAACCAAAGTTCTGTTCAAAAACAGGGTTGTGGCATTTAAATGAGATTGAGCAGTTAAAATGATCTGATGGAATGTAAGATAATTTTCCTTCACAACCTGTATTAAAATAGATAATTTTCTATCATGAAGTGGCAAAATTCAGCAACTATATTGAGAAAAATGATTAGATATGCAGTACGTAATTTTCAAAGCACATTTTTATATGTCTCTTGATCTCAAGGGGAGCATTGATCCACTACTGAATGTTCAATCAAACATCTAGCTTGGAAATAGAAGCCATTTCCTAGTGGAATAAAACATGATTGCTAATTAAAAATAGAATCTACAACTCACTACCTAATCATTTGACAGACCAACTTTATTCTACCAACTTAATCAACAGCCCTACATGGCTTGAAAGTGTCATGTTAATATGATAGTAATTTAAAAATTCAGAAATGAAATCTTCTAAAAATCAGGAAAATTTTTAAGTCTGTAATCCTTTCATTTGAGATGGGAAAGATTTAACAATGATACCCAACGTCATTGTACAAAATTTCTTTCTGTACCTACATTCAACCTTTCACTCCCAGTCTCTGTCTCCTAACTCCATCCCTCCTCCTCCCAGCTTCTTCTCCCCTCCATTCTTCATCCCACCTAGGTCTACCCATCACCAGGGAGGGGCTGACTCACCCCTCCTTGTTTCTCCTTTATACTGGCTGTCCTCCCTCTATGCACTCAGTCCTGATGCAGGATCTCAACCAAATCATCAACCAATCCCTTCCCGACACAGATTCTGCCTTACCTGCTAAGGCCGTCCATCAGCTTGTTTTTTTTTTGCCACAGATTCCAGTATCTGCAATCTCCAGTGTCTCCAAAACTCTCAATGGTCCTGGCATTTACTGTATACTTACTTTGGTATCCCGAAGCACAATACCTTACACTTGTTTGGATTAAAGTGCATCTGTGACTTTCTGCCCATATTTCCAATTGATCTACATTCTGTATCCTTTGATAACCTTCCTCACTCTCCACAAGTCTGACAAGTTCTGTGTCATCGGCAACACATAACCTAAATCTTCATCCAGTTGTCCAAGCACTGGTTGCTGCAGCACACTCTTAGTCACAGATCCCAAGTCAGGATACCCCTCCATCACAGGCCTCTGTTTTCTATGGCCAAGCCAATGTTGAAACTAAACTACAAACATACATATTTTGAACATGAAATACTGGTCTGAAAATTTGTTCGACATCTTTTGATGGGTCCACTGCAAAGTATAGAACTCCGTGGTATTAAAATGAAGGGAAATGGTGGTTGTCCTATAACATGAAGCTTGTGAAAGGATGGATCCAGGTTCTCAACTAGTTTAAACAGTTGATCCTTACCTAATATTGAAAGCAGTTCCACTCTGTCAACCTCCAGTTGTATGAATAAGCATCATAAACTGGGGACCATACACAAAATGCTTGAGGAACTCAGCAAGCGAGATAGCATCTATGGAAGAGTACAGTCGACATTTCGGGCTGAAACCCTTCAGCAGATGGGATATCCAGCATCTGCAGATTTTCTCTTGTTTACGATCACAAACTGGGGTCTTCCTTCACTGCAATGGATGACCATGATGTTTTCTGTGTCTTATCATCCCCTTCGCTCTCCATGGAGTGCTGCATACTGCCTTCCTGGCCTCTGGATTTTGCTGTAGATCTGATCCGCCCATTCCGCTAGAGCAGGCTTCACATGCTAGGACAGGCATGTCCCTACCTCACTGGGGTATGATGCCACTGGCTACCCTCACCTGGTTTCGCCCGCTTACTGAAGCAGTGTACCAGGTAAGAGTTATTAATATACTTTGAAATGTGCTCACTCACAATATTTAACATTATTGCATGTCCATATTTAACATGAGGAGCAGGAACAGCAGTTGTACTACTGTCCAGCTGGCCAAAGATGACTTAAGAATTTTCTTCAACTTGAACCCAGCAATACCAGACATTTTTTTCCTGCCCTCCAACATAAATATCAGGGTTTGCAACTTATTTCATTCTTCTTGATTTCATCCCCAGACTAACTGATTGGCTAAACTTATCCATGGGTGCATTATTGACTGGCATCCGTAAATACTATGCTTCTGGATCTTTCCAATGTGTTATATCAACCTCCAATAAATATGGGAGGCAGTATGTTAATTTTATTTATTTTAACAAATCATTTGATCTCCACTCAGATAGGGTGACACTGCTGTGAAAATTTGCACTCTGGCTTTCTGAAGAGCAGGGAGATTATAGATCAAGCCAATGTGTTTTAATTGAAAAATATCATTATCTGCTCAGATGGCAAGGATTTTGTTCAGACTGCTTAGTTTGTTTGTCACCATCATAAGATTACACAATTGATTACACAGTAACCCATTAATACAATGGCTTGACTTTAAAGTAGCTCACTGCAGCAAATTTTGACCCCCAGAGTTGTCAAGGTTATTTCTGTACAATCAAGTCTCTCATCAGCAGCTTTGGCTCATTCACACGTACAGCATCCAAGGTCACCATCTGCAAACAAACACAATGAGATAGAATGCCCAATGTAATCATGCAGCAAGCCACGAGAATACTAATACACCACTTCTGGTGCAGTTGCAGGTGTATGCCTGTAATAGCAGATGATCATACAATCTGCTACATAGAATCTGCTGTAATATTTTCTTGTGAAGAGAAAAGAAACATGTCATTATGTCAATTCTAACATTCTCAGGCACAGGCTGAAAATTAAAAGGATGAAGTACTTTTGAGCTGCTATCATGTAGCAAAATATGGCAGCCAATTTTGCACAGCAAACTCTCACAATCTGAAGTGAACAAATGATTATAGAAATGAACAGTCAGCTACAATGTTGGTAAAACATTCTCATTGTATGAAATTTAATACAGTCACTTGGAGAAATAAAATTTTGCTTTTAATGTCACTGTCAAAAGGTAACATTGAATCATTTAGATGTGTGTTCAAATTTCCGGACTGAGCTAAAACTTTTATTACCAAGCCATGTTTGTGTCCTGTCCATTAGCATTGCAAATGAACAGACATCCAGAGAAAATATCAAAAGGCCAACAAGAATGCTAGATGACACTGAGGAATAGGATCCTAGCAATACATAATGCAAAAGGGATAATTGTACTAACTGATCAGCTAGTTAATTGCTGACTGATACAAAAAAGAGACAATACTATAGAAGTTTCCTTGACAGTAATATATCATCTCTGCAAGCAAAATTTATCATTTCTATTTCATGATCAGTACTTCATTTTCTTTGATAAAAGGTGCACATCCCATTTACCCATCGATAAAATAATTATCTACTTTATGTTACTTCTAATTGATGACCTAGGGATTAGATTTTTAAATTGATCAGATTTTCCCCCTTCTGGAAACTGTTGGTAAGGAAATATTTTGATCAAAACAAAAGGACCAAGTCTGCTGAATGTCACTCATGCTGTACTACAAATCTGGACTTTCGCTCTCTGGTTAAGAACATCGTTATAAGTTGGTGAGTCTGCATAAAGATTAAGTGAATCTATGGCAACAGCTTACTATATATTAAGCCTCAATATTGTACATATTAGTAGCTTTTTTGTTTCAAACACATGTTTATTTAAAGTTCAATATGTAAAGGCAATATACATAGTAGGATAGTTGAAAAGAGTGTTAACTAAATCTTAGGAAATGTATTTCAGAAAAGGTTGGGGATAAAGGAAAAATTTCCAGCAGAACTGTCTTGGATTCAATCAAACTTAATGTTGTTGAGCCTAAGGGAGAGTCTTTCCAATAAACAGAAGATGGACAGTTTTCTAATATATTTGTTCTAAAATGTGACAATCTTCCACGAGAAAATAGAAATGGATGGACAAAACAGTAAGAAAGAAATGCAGTTACCGTCTGAGAATATTGGCTTTGCAGATACTCAATAATGGGCATCTATACCAGGGACAGAGATTCAGCACCACCAATTTGATGGTTTCTTGGCTGAAGAGCTTCCCAGAGGGAAGTCTCAACAACAGCTACCATAACTTGAGAAACGGACATTCCTACAGAATACAGTGGATTCTGATTAATTGTTCAAAGTTCAAAATAAATTTATTATCAAAGTGCATGCCTGTATATGTCACCATATGCAACCCTGAAATTTGTTTTCTTGTGGGCATGCACAAGAAGAAAAAGAAGAAGAAAAACACAATAGAATCAATGGAAGACCATACCCAACAGGATGGACAAACAACCAATGTGCGAAAGATAACAAACAAAGAAAAAAAATACTAATAATAAATAAATAAGCAACAAATATGGAGAACATGAGATGAAGGGTCCTTGAAAAAGTTGAATGAAGTTTTCCTCACTAGTTCAAGAGCCGATGGTTGAAGTGTAATAACAGTTCCTGAACCTAGTGGTGTGGGTCCTGAGGTTCCGGTAAATTCTTCCTGATGGCAGCAGCAAGAAGAAGGCATGGCTTGGATTGTGGAGTCCCTTGATGATGGATGCCTCTTTACTGTGACAGCACTCAACGTAGATGTGCTCAATGATGGGGAATGCTTTACCCATGATGAACTGGGTGTATTCACTACCTTTTGGAGGATTTTCTGTTCAAGCATATTGGTGTTTCCATACCAGCCTCTGATGCAGCCTCTCCACCACACATCTACACATGTTTGTCATAGTTTTAGACGTCAACAACAGTGGTGTCATCAGCAATCTTGAATATGGCATTGGAGTCATGCTTTGTCTCTCAGTTATACTGTGAGTATAAAGCGAGTAGAACAGGAGCTAAGCAAGCAGCCTTGTGGTGCACCTGTGCTGATGGAGATCGTGGATGAGATGTTGTGCCAATCCAAACCAACTAGGATCTGCAAGTGAGGAAATCAAGCATCCAATTTTACAAGGAGGTATTGAGACCAAGGTCTTGAAGTTTATTGGTTAGGTTTGAGGGGATGATGGTATTGAATGCTGAGCTGTAGTTAGTAAAGAGCATCCTGATGTATGCATCCTTGCTGTCCAGATGATCCATGGTTAAGTGAAGAGCCAATAAGATGGCATCAGTTGTGAACCTGTTGTGCCAGTAAGCAAATTGAAGTGCATCCAAGTTATTTCTTTGGCCGGAGTTGACACATTTCATCACCATCACCAACCTTCGTACAATGCTATCAATGATTGCATTCTTCAAATCTTCATTTTCATTGTAACTTTCAAGATGATTGTTAATATTTTCAAATTCTTTGTAGTTCCCAACTTGCTGAAGTAGTGAAGTTGTTTAATTTTCACTTCCACCTGTTCCTGGCATCTGCAAGCCTGAATGCTTGAAGCCACAGTAAGCAAAACAGTTCTGTGTTTTCTTCCTGCTTATTTCTTGCCTGACAAAAAATTACTGCATGTAAGCATATACAACTGACACTATTTGAAAACTGTTCACTCTAAGCACAGTGTTGTTTCTAATGACCACGCATACATGCATTTGATGTTAGCTAGAAGCTGTTTGGTAACAGATTCCTGCCCCAATTAAGTGGCATAGTGTCTAAGAGAATCTTGGCTATTTTCTTGATTAGTTTCTGATCTTTAAGAGTTGTCCCAAATAACCGGCTGCTTTAATTAACCAATGACCCAATTAACTGGATTCCACTGTATATTTTTCCAATCTGGGATACAGGCATCATTGTCAAGTCCAACATTTGTTATTTAATGTCCTTTAGAAAGGAGTGATTATTTGAAGGAATTTCTGCAATACTAGTGACAATACTTGCAACATCTAAGCAACCTTCTATTTTTTAGCTTTTGTCATATTCAGCCACCCATCATTTCTCACCTGGTTTTAGATCACACTGCAGCTTTGCTTATCCAAATCCACTTTTCTGTAGCTATTTGTGTCTCATACAGTAGCTGTCAAACTAGATTCCCAGATTCCACAATTAATCTGTTCCTGGTTGCAGATAAAAAAAATCTGACAGCAAAGGTCAAGCATTTTATTTCTGTGTATTTTTTCACTTTGGACTGAACTGTGGTATACAGTATGGTTATGTATAACTTAAATTATGTGTTGCTGGTACCTACATGCCTGTGATGCTGCTGAAAGATTTTCATTGTAATATACCTCACCATGCTTGTGCAAATGAAAATAAACTGAACTTGACAATAATACTCACACAGGGATTTTCAGCGCACAATACTTTTCTCTACTCCCCACACATCCACTGTTGATGCAATGGAATCCTTTTGATTTCAGTATAAGCTCATAGATACAGTGCAGCAGACTGGAACAGCTAGCAGAGGTGCTGCTTCACCGCTCCAGCAACCCAGGTTCAATCCTAACCTCCAGTACAGTCTGTATGGATTTCTCTCTGTGATTGCAGAGATTTCCTCCAGAGGAAAAAGTCAGTCTCACTGTGTCTTAAATTACATTGAATAAGGAGTCTGAAATAAGCCACACCAGATAAAGACAGCAGACTTCTTTCCTAAAGACTTTATATAATTTCCTTGTAGTTTCATCATCACTATTACCAATATGTGATTTTTAAGTATTAATCTCAATATATTTAATTAAGTTAAATTCCCCAGTTTGTGTGATAGAAGCTGAACACATTCTCAGAATCCTCTGATTATATTTACTTGTGTGCCACCCTGCCCAGTAAAAGGGAACAATGAACACAATGTTCAATTGTCATTCAACCATACACATGACTATGGCCAAGCAACGCACAGAACCAATAGTCGCACACAGCACATATAGCACATATAATTATGATAGCAGGAAAAACATACAGTTACAAAAAGTATATAATATAAAAAATGATAATATAGCCTAAGTCCCTGCTAGTCATGGCCTGTAGATTGAAGCTGCATGGATACAGTCCTGGAGCCAGGTTTCTGCAAGAACAGCCTGCAGCAGCTCCTTATATTGCACAGTGTAGCCGCGAATAAAGGCAATCCAGTTTGTCTTCCACTAAATGAGCACTGGAAATCAGCACCGGTGGGACAGGGCCATCCTCCAACCCAGCATGGAATCCAACGGCACATGCCAGCTCTTGTGACTTCTTTCCCGGTGGCTGCAGGGCAAGATTGGGCTTGGTTAATTGGGTGTCATATTTGAACGTCCAGTCCTGTATGCAAGCAGTTGGATGTGGATGTGAGGCTTACAGCAGTGCAAATGATGCAAGGACTTAATGGAACATATGAATCACTTTATATTATAAGTTCAATAAAATAACTTGTTATTCTACCATTGTGAAAGATAATTGCTGCTAGCGTTGAAGAAGCAGAGTATCTGCAGAAGGACTTGGACAAATTAGGAGAATGGGCAAAGAAGCAGCAGATGGAATACAACTAGGGAAATATATGGCCTTGAACGTTGATAGGAGGAATAAAGGCATAGGCTATTTTCTAAACGGGCAATGAATTCAGAAATCAGAGGTTCAAGAGTACTTGGGAGTCCTATTGCAAGATTCCTAAAGGTTAACTTGCAGGTTGAGCTGATAGTGAGGAATGCAAATGCAGGGCTAGCATTCATTTCAAGAGGACTAGAATATAAAAGAATGGATGTAATGCTGAAACTTCATAAGGTATAGGTCAAACTACACTTGGAGTGAGCAATTTTGGGCCCTGTATTGAAGAAAGGATGTGCTGGCATTGGCTAATGTGCTGAGAATGATCCCAGAAATGAAAGGGTTGATGTTTGAAGAGAAATTGATGGTTGTAGGTCTGTACTTGATGGAATTTAGAAGAATGAGGGGGTATCTCATTGAAATCCACTGAATATTGAAAGGCATAGATAGAGTGGACATGGAGAGGATATTTGCAATAGTGGGAGGGTATAGGACCAGAGGCACAGCCTCAGAGTACAAAGACATCCCTCTAGAACAGAAATGAGGAGGAACTTCTTTAGCCAGAGGATGCTGAATAGGTGGAATTCATTGCCCAGATAGCGAGCAGGCCAAGTCATTGGGTGTATTTAAAGTAGAGTTCGGATAGTTCTTGATTAGTAAGGGTTATGGAGAAAAGTCAGAAGAATGAGGTTGGTAGGGAAAATAAATCAGCATGATTATATGGCACAGTAGACTTGATGGGCTGAATGGCCTGATGCTACTCCTATGCCTTCTGGTCTTACAGACCTGAAGTCCTCCAGGCAAATGGAGAGTACTGAATGACAGCTTCTTGTGCTTCCCTATATTTGATTAGTTTCAGTTGATTGCAGACAATGGTGTGTCAGTTGCTTAATGAAATTTTGCTGATGCCAAGCTTCTACACAAAGCTAATAGCTCCTAGATACGGTTACATCACAGTGGTTAGTTCCTGACTAATACAGCAAAACAGGTGAACTGTTGACTGGCAGAGCAGGAAGCTGAAAGGGTTCTCAAGAGAAGAATGTACCAGACATTCTGAAAATAATTCTAATTTTACGCCAACAATGAACTAGCAATGCCATGATGCAGGATTTTGACTCAAAATGTCAACAATTGCTGTCCTCCCATAAACGCTACTTGACCTGACTTTTTCCAATAGATTGTTTATTATTCCAGATTCCAGCATCTGCAGTCCCTGTATTTCCAATGAAAATGCAAGGATCATAGTTCCAATCCCTGGCCAGATGACCATTCAATTATTTTTAAAGTGACCTTGT
Source organism: Mobula birostris (assembly GCF_030028105.1). Classification (NCBI taxonomy): domain Eukaryota; kingdom Metazoa; phylum Chordata; class Chondrichthyes; order Myliobatiformes; family Myliobatidae; genus Mobula; species Mobula birostris. The sequence continues at coordinate 48,406,773 of NC_092390.1, read as the reverse complement.
TTACTTACAGTCATTGACAACATGTCATCATTTGCCATTCATTGATTTCTTTGTTCAAGGAGACACAATCCCACGGAGAATAAGACAGAACAGTACAGCATAGTCCTGGCCCCTTGGCCCACAATGTTAGGACCATAAGACACAGCAGCAGAATTAAGCCTTTGGCCCATCGAGTCTGCTCCACCATTCAATCATGGCTGATCCATTCCCCCCCCCCCCTTCAGCCCCACCCCCTGGTGATCTCCCTGTATCCTTTGATGCAGTGCTTAGTCAAGAACTTATCAAACTCTGCCCTAAATACACCCAACAACCTGCATTCCACAGCTGCCTATGGTAACAAATTCCACAAATTCACCACTCTCTCGCAAAAGAAATTTCTCCACATCTCTGCTTTAAATGGACGCCTCTCTATCCTGAGGCTGTGCCCTCTTGTCCTAGACTCCCCCACCTCGGGAAACCTTAGATGAGGAGCCCAAAACTGTCCACAGTACTCAAGGTGAGGCTGCACCAGTGCCCCAGAAAGCCTCAGCATCACAACCCTGCTCTTGTATTCTGGACCTCTTGAAATGAAGGCTAACATTGCATTTGCCTTCTTCACCACCAATTCAACTTGCAAGTCCCTCTCTTAATTTTGGATTCCCCTTTGTTCAGAAAATAGTTTGCACATTTATTTCTACTACCAAAGTGCATGACCATGTATTTTCCAACATTGTATTTCATTTGCCACTCTCATGCCTATTTCCCTAATCTAAGTCCTTCTGCGCCTAACTGTTTCCTCAACTACCTGCCCCTCCACCAATCTTTGCAAAGTTGTCAACAAAGCCATTCCATCATGTAAATCATTGATATACAGCAGAGAAAGAAGTAGTCTCAACACTGACCCCTGCAAAACATCACTAGTCACTGGCAGCCAACCAGAAAAGGACCCTTTTATTCCAACTCACTGCCTCCTACCAATCACCCAATGCTCTAACCATGCCAGTAACTTTTCTGTAATACCATGGGCTCTAAACTTGATAAGCAGCCTCATGCATGGCACCTTGTCAAAGGCCTTCTGACATTCCAACATACAACATTCACTGCATCTCTTTATCTACCTACTTGTAATCTCCTCAAGGAATTCCAACAGGTTCAGTGGTGGGGCAAGTGAAGTTGAGTCAAGTTATCCCCATTGTTTTAAGAGCCTGATGGTTGAGGAGTAATAACCACTCCTGAAACTGGTGGTGTGAATCCTGAGGCTCCGGTACTTTCTTCCTGATGGCAGCAATGAGAAAAGAGCATGACCTGGGTGGTGGGGATGATGAATGCTGCTTTCCTGCAACAATGTTCTGAGTAGATGCGCTCAGTGGAAGGGATGGCTTTACCTGTGATGCACTGGGCTGTATTCACTACTTTCTGTAGGATTTTCCATTGAAGGGCAGTGGAGAAGATAGTGCCAGCAAACAATGTGACCAAAGGCAGCATCCTTCACATAGTTCATGAAAATACTTCTTTTACTTCTTCTTTCAAATATGATTCTACTACTGTTGGAACCTATAGTTTACATTTTGATGGTGTGTTTTCAGGCCGATTAAGCGATGTGGTGCTTTGCTGTCTCTGAGGTTTGGAGTGAAGTGTGCAGCCTGGAGACAGGGTGTGAGCTCATGATCAACCCCATTTCTCACCATTCTTACTAATTAAAGTGTTGAGCAAAAATTTAAATCAACAAAGATGAGAGCAGAAGGTGAATGGGTGTTTAAGGCTGTCTGTCTGTGTTTTAATGGTCTCTCTCTCTCTCTCTCTCTCTCTCTCTCTCTCTCTCTCTCTCTCCCTCTCCCTCTCCCTCTCCCTCTCCCTCTGGCTGCCAGAGGATGGTGCCAGAGTCTTGGCAAGTTTTAATCAAAATGGTTTGTAGATTGGTCTCTGTGTTTCACGTTCTACGTGTTTCTGATTTCTGGTTACTTTTTTTAATGCTATTTTGTGCGATTTGATCGGTGGTCTGCAGTCAGCGAAGGTCACAGCGTTAAATTGAAATGAACTGAAGTAAACTGAACATTTTTGGATTCTTTAAATGACTCTGTGGTTTAATGTTTTATATTCTGTGTTTTATCATTTGCATGTGCGGTGTTTGATGTTTTCTTGAATGGGTTCCATAGTGTTCCTTTCTTTTGTGGCTCTCTGTGGGAAGATGAATCTCAGAGTTGTATACCTCATACATATTTTGATAACATTGTACTTTGAACTTTGGTGTTTCCGTACCAGGCTGTGATGCAGCTAGTCAATACACTCTCCAGCAGATATCTATAGAAGTTTGTCAAAGTTTTAGATGTTATGCTGAATCTTTGCAAACTTCTAAGAAAGTAGAGGTGCTGCCATGCTTTCTTCGTATTTGCGTTTATGTGCTGGGCTCAGGACATGATAACACTGAGAAATTTAATTTGCTGACCCCTCTCCACTTCTGATCCCCTGATGAGGACTGGCCCATGGACCTCTGGTTTCTCCCTCTTGAAGTCAATAATCAGCTCCTTGGTCTTGTTGACATGAGTAAGAGGTTGTTGTGGCTCTATTCAGCCAGGTTTTCAATCTCCCTTCTGCCTACTGATTTGTCACCATGTTTGATTTGGCATATGACAGTGGTGTCATCAACAAAAGTTAATGTGCATTGGAGCTGTGCTTAGCCGCACATTCTTAAGTGTGAAGCGAGTACAGCAGGGGGCTAAGCCCATAGCCTTGTGGTGTACCTGTGCTGATGGAGATTTGAGAGGAGACCTTGTTGCCAATCTGAACTGACTGGCATCTGCAATAGAGAAAATAGAAAATCCAAATGCAAAAAGAGGTATTGAGGCCAGGGCATTGAAGCTCAATGATTAGTTTTGAGGGGATGATGGAGGCAAAACGCAAAATTCATTAAGGTCCATAATATTTTGAGGAATCGAGAAATAGTGTATAGAAAGAACCCACTTCCCTTGGCTCAGGGATCAAAAAGCAGGGGGAATCATTTTATAATTCTAGGAAGAATAGAAAGGAGGTAAGGGTGGTAACTGTCTAGCATGCATTTCCTGAGAGGGTGATGGTCAGAAACTCTCACCATATTTTTAAAAAATGACCGTATGTGTACTTAAGTAGCTGGAGCCTGCTGCATTGCAGATCAACTACTGAAAGGTAGGGGTAGATTGGGTGGCACCTTCTTGGCTAATGGGATATGATGAGCTATTTGTTTTTACGATTCTATGAAACGCACATTCATATGACCTCTGTGCACCCCTCACAGTTTTGCAAAGTGAACATCATGCTCTGGAATTGATCCAAATTATTGATGACTGATATACTAAGAAGTCATGCTGACTCTGCTTCATAAGATTACAATTATCCATCTGCCATTACTTTTGTAATAATTAATTCTACCTTGGATGTTAGGCTAATCAGCTTATAGCTAAATCCTTTATCACCTCTCTCTCTTTTTGAATAGGGGTGTCACATAAACAGTTTTCTAATTCTCTGGCTTTTCTCCATAATCCAAGAAGTTTTGGAATATTATAAATATTACAATGATTATTTCAGTAGACTCTGTTTTTAAGATCCTAGTAAACACGCCACCCAGACTCAACCTTTTGCCCTGTTACTTATCATATTCCAGATTTTGCAGCCTCTTGAGCCCCTTTATTACCATCCAGCCTTTTAGCACAACTCCATCCTACCCTCCCACAACATCCCCCCATCTACCCCCTCATTTATCTTTTCTTATCTGTCTCTAGTTATCATCCACCTGACCTCACCCCTCTCCACCCCCACCTAGGTTAATCGGCTCATCACCTCCTTCCTCACCGGGTTCCACCCATCAACTGCTAGCTGCTGCCTTCCCATCTCTCTTATTCATTAGACCAGGTATCTTTTCTTTACAGTTCAGTACTGTTGCAGAGTCTCAACCTAAAATATCAATTATCCCTTTGCCTTTAAAGATGCTGCTTGACCTGCTGAGTTCCTCCATCAGTTTTTTTTTGCTCAAGGTTCCACCATCTGCAGTCTTTTATGTCTCCATTTTAGCCTCATTTGTTTGTCAAATGGTAATTCTCTAGATGTGGTGAAGGTATTTAATTCCTCCCCAGCATTATTCAGCACTTGACAGGAAGTGCACTTTGTGAGTGCATTGCACAAAATAATAAGCTACAATAAATCCACAGAATTCTAATTACTCTTTTTCTGTTTGCCTACGAGTGCATCTGAGACTCTGTGTTGTGATCTCAACTGAACTCTCATTAACTTATAAAAAAAAGGTAACTTGGGCACAATGAGGTCACGATGGCTTTTAAATCTAAACATTATTTTTACAAACTCGCGGAAATCTGAGATGCTGGAAATCGAAAGCACATACACAAAATGCTGGAGGGTCTCAGAAGATCAGGCAGCATCTATGGAAAAGAGTAAATAGTCGACGTTTCTGGCTGAGACCTGAAAAAGTGTCCTGAAGAAGGGTCTCAGCCTGAAACATCATCTGTTTACAGATTCAAAATCATTGAAGTATTATTTATAGATAAAATGTCTGCTAAGTTCAGAGTCAAATCAAAGGTTATAGATTACTACAGTACAAAAAACACACTCTTTGGCTCATCTAGTCCATGCTGAACTGTTTTTTTGCCAAGTCGCATCGACCTGCACTTGGACTATAACCTTCCACATCCCTCCCATCCATGTACTTAGCCAAACTTCCCTTCAATTTTGCAATCGAACCTGTATCCACCACTTCTGCAGGCAGCACGTTCCACACTTGCCCCGCTCTCCGAGTGAAGAAGATTCCCCTCAGATTCCCCTTAAATGTTTCACCTTTCACGCTTAACCTGTGACCTCTGGTTCTAGTCTCACTCAAACTCAGTGGAAAAAGACTGCTTGAATTTACACGATCTATACCTCTCATAACTTTGTATATCTCTATCAAATCTCCCCTCATTTTTCTACACTCCAGAGAGAAATTTCCTACCCCATTCAACCTTTGCCTATAACTCAGGTCTTCAAACCCAAGCACCATCCTTGGAAATTTTCTCTATCCTTTTTCCATCTTATTTATATCTTTCCTATAAAGAAGAGACCAGTGCATACGATACTCCACATTTGCCCTCACCAATGTCTTATACAACTTCAACAGGAGATTCCAATTCATGAAAGTCAATACTTTGATGCACAAAGGGCACTGTGTCAAAAACTCTCTTTACGACACCATCTACCTGTGACACAACTTTCAAGGAATTATGGATCGCTATTTCCTGATCCATCTGATCTAGATCCCGGTGCAAGCTTTGAAAATATTCCTCACTGTCCACCATGCTTTTAAACTTGCTGTCACCCAAAAATTTCCTGATCCAGTTCACAATATTATCAAACAACAATGGACCTAGCACAGATCCCTGAGGCACATTACTAGTCACAGACCTCCAATAAAAGAAGCAACCATTTACTACCACTCTTTGCCCTTTCCCACTAAGACAAAATGTTGAATCCAATTTACTATGTCATCCTGATTTCCAGGTGAATGAACCTTTTGGAACAGCTTTCCACATGAGATTTTATCAAAGGCTTTGCTAAAGTCCACATAGACAAAATCTTAAGATCCGAAGTACATTTATTATCAAAGTATGTATATAGTATACGACCCCGAAATTTGTCTTCCCCACAGACAGTCATGAAACAAAAAAGAACCATGGAACCAACCCCTTCAAAGAAAACCATCAAACATCAGTCCCCCTCCTCCACCCCCCCCCCATTGCCTTTCCTTCACTAATTTTCCTCAAAAACCTCTATAATATTGTTTAGACATGTCTTACCACCCTTGTCTCCCGAATGATCCAAAGGGCATCCTGGTCTGGTTCCCTCAAAGAATCTGTAAGAAGCTGCAGCTGGATGCATTTCTTTCAGGTGTAGTGCTCAGGCATACTGGAGGTCTCCCAGTCTTTCTACATTCTGCAAGAGGAGCACTCCACTGCCCTAACTCTCATTCTCACGACTCTAACTGTGCAATAAGAAAGAAAGAAACTTACCAGATACTTATCTTACCCTCAACTTCTCCTTCCCAATGCCCCTTGAGCTAAAGTTTTGTCTCCCCATTCTAAACCCTGGTCTACTTACATAATGGACACTCCCACATAAACCTAACTTCTTTTTATTGGGCCAATTGCCTAATAACCCATATGACAGAAACATAGAAACATAGAAAACATGATCTCAAGTTCTGCAGACAATCTCAAAAGGTCCTGCTCGGTTTTTAAATCTGGTGCATTCCTCTCCCATAAGTAACTGACCTAAACAATCTCAAGCTCCACTGAAAGACCTGACAGACCCTGTTCACTTTTTAAGTCAGGTATCTTCATCAAGTTATGGTATTGTTGCACTGATGTAACTATATGTTATAATTATGTGGTTTTGTCAGTTTTTTCAGTCTTGGTCTGTCCTGTGTTTTGTGATATCACACCAGAGGAAATATTGTATCATTTCTTAATGCATGCATTACTAAATGACAATAAAAGAGGACTGTGTGTCTTCATAATCTAATCTAATCATCTCCTTCTACCTTAGGCCATGAATTTATCAATCACCCCTGTCGTGGACCACTTTCTGGAGGTCCAAGATGCCGACTTCTACAAAGGTGGATCCGTATGCTCCACGACTGCTGGACTAAGTGTGTAAATGTAGGAAAAATAAATGTGCTAGGTTTTCTAAAACTGACTCCTTCTACCTTAGGCTACAAACTTATCAATCACCCCTCATAAAGGAAGCAAAGAGGAAAGCCTATGATAAAGCTGCCACCTTTGTGCTTGTGTGTGGCGGGGAGGGGGGGTGGTAAACCTACAAATGAGCAAAAGGAGGAAAATTGACTTTTGGGTAAACAATATTTTAAAAATATATTGAATTATTTCCAAATTTCAACACTTTCACCCCAATGCAGCAATATTTCCACTGATACCTGTTTTTGGTTTCATGGTACTTTTAAGATTAACTAAATTACATTGAATTAGAATGATTCTAACAGAAGCAATATTGTTATCATTTTCTGACCTATTGCTTTACTGCTTTATCAACTCATATGGAATTTCAAAGAATATAAGTGGAAGCAAGACGTCCTTGAGTCAAAATACTTAGAAAAAGATACGTAAGTGTAATCCTGATTAACCTAAATTTAGTACAGTATTACAAGGTCCATATCTGGTATACTTGTCATTCTGGACATAAATTTTGCCAGCTTTATTAAAGGACTAAGTAATGATAATATCTAAATATTTAAAAGAATTCACAATTCTAAATGGAATATCATTATATATAAAAACGGGAGTATTTAATGGGAACAACTCACTTTTATTTAAGTTAATTTTATATCCTGAAAATTTTCCAAAATCATTTAATATTTCCAAAAGATTAGGAATAGATTCTTCAGGGTTCAAAATATAAACCAAAGGATCATCTGCGTAAAGTGAAATCTTATCTATGGAAACAACAGGAATTCTGCAGATGCTGGAAATCAAGCAACACACATCAAAGTTGCTGGTGAACGCAGCAGGCCGAGCAGCATCTGTAGGAAGAGGTGCAGTCGACGTTTCAGGCCGAGACCCTTCGTCAGGACTAACTGAAGGAAGAGTGAGTAAGGGATTTGAAAGTTGGAGGGGGAGGGGGAGATCCAAAGTGATAGGAGAAGGTGGGGGGGGGGGGATGGAGCCAAGAGCTGGACAGGTGATAGGCAAAAGGGGATACGAGAGGATCATGGGACAGGAGGTCCGGGAAGAAAGACAAGGGGGGGGGACCCAGAGGATGGGCAAGAGGTATATTCAGAGGGACAGAGGGAGAAAAAGGAGAGTGAGAGAAAGAATGTGTGCATAAAAATGACTAACAGATGGGGTACGAGGGGGAGGTGGGGCCTTAGCGGAAGTTAGAGAAGTCGATGTTCATGCCATCAGGTTGGAGGCTACCCAGACGGAATATAAGGTGTTGTTCCTCCAACCTGAGTGTGGCTTCATCTTTACAGTAGAGGAGGCCGTGGATAGACATGTCAGAATGGGAATGGGATGTGGAATTAAAATGTGTGGCCACTGGGAGATCCTGCTTTCTCTGGCGGACAGAGCGTAGATGTTCAGCAAAGCGGTCTCCCAGTCTGCGTCGGGTCTCGCCAATATATAAAAGGCCACATCCAAAATGATAGGAGAAGACAGGAGGGGGAGGGATAGAGCCAACAGCTGGACAGGTGATAGGCAAAAGGGGATACGAGAGGATCATGGGACAGGAGGTCCGGGAAGAAAGACAAGGGGGGGGGGAACCCAGAGGATGGGCAAGAGGTATGTCCTCACCTACCAACCCACCAGCCTCTGGGTCCAACATATTATTCTCCGTAACTTCCGCCACCTCCAACAGGATCCCACCACTAAGCACATCTTTCCCTCCCCCCCCACTCTCTGCATTCCGCAGGGATCGTTCCCTACACAACTCCCTTGTCCATTCGTCCCCCCCATCCCTCCCCACTGATCTCCCTCCTGGCACTTATCCGTGTAAGCGGAACAAATGCTACACATGCCCTTACACTTCGTCCCTTACCACCATTTAGGGCTCCAAACAGTCCTTCCAGGTGAGGCAACACTTCACCTGTGAGTCGACTGGGGTGATATACTGCGTCCGGTGCTCCCGATGTGGCCTTTTATATATTGGCGAGACCCGACGCAGACTGGGAGACCGCTTTGCTGAACATCTACGCTCTGTCTGCCAGAGAAAGCAGGATCTCCCAGTGGCCACACATTTTAATTCCACATCCCATTCCCATTCTGACATGTCTATCCATGGCCTCCTCTACTGTAAAGATGAAGCCACACTCAGGTTGGAGGAACAACACCTTATATTCCGTCTGGGTATATTCCTCCAACCTGATGGCATGAACATCGACTTCTCTAACTTCTGCTAAGGCCCCACCTCCCCCTCGTACCCCATCTGTTACTCATTTTTATGCACACATTCTTTCTCTCACTCTCCTTTTTCTCCCTCTGTCCCTCTGAATATACCTCTTGCCCATCTCTGGGTCCCCCCCCCTTGTCTTTCTTCCCGGACCTCCTGTCCCATGATCTTATGTATGGTCTCATTTATAGAGATACCATGGATGTTTTAAACTTCACGGAGTATTATAGCCAAAGGCTCCAGTACAAGATTAAATAATAAAGGACTTAATGGACAACCCTGTCTAGTACCTCATGAAAGTGAAAAAAAGGGACCTGAAATTATTAGTAATAACAGTAGCAACAGGATTGTTATAGATCATTTGAATCCTCTTATCGAAATTTTCTATTCAAACCTTCAACAACCAATCCCATTTTTGTCTTATGGAGAAATAAGGGGATCTGTTTTTTTGCAGATTTATTTTGTGATGGTCGATTGATGACTTTTGAAGAGTTAATTAGCAAATATTCTCTCTCTCGTACACACTTGCTGCAATATTTTCAGGTTAGACATTTTTTACAAAAATACTTATCTAAGTTTCCATACATGCAAGAATCTGATTTGTGGGATACTATTTTGAATATGAATCCTTTAGTGAGAAGTTCCATTGGTAGAATTTATAATTTACTTTCACTACAAAAAGATAACCTCTCGCTAAAGATTAAACAAGATTGGGAGAGAGAAATTAATATGACCTTTGTTAATGAAGATTGGTTGCAAGTTCTGAAAATGGTCAATTCTTTTTCGATATGTGCCAATCACTGTTTAATTCAATTTAAAATTGTTCACTGTCATTATTTAACAAAGGAGAGACTATCCAAGATATTTCCTAACATAGACAACTATTGTGATAGGTGTAAAACTGAAGTAGCCACTTTGTCACTTATGTTCTGGTCATGTTCTTCATTAAAATCTTTTTGGAAATCTTTATTTTCTACAATTTCTAAAGCTCTGAAAATTAATTTACAATCTAATACATTGACTGTTCTATCTGGAATAGTTCCGCATCATATTCAGGGTATTTGATCTTCAGCCCAACATGTAATTGTATTTGTTACATTGTTGGCAAGAAGGACTATTTTATTGAAATGGAAAGATACTTCTGTCCCTACATTAGTTCAATGGTTTTCCCAAGTAATGTTATATCTTAGTTTAGAATAAATTAGAAGTAGAACTTTTGACCCTCAATTCGATTTTGAGAGAAGATGGGGCTCTTTTGCCAAATATTATCATTTAATTTGAATTAATTTATATGGTTTCCTTCCAATCTTATTTTATATAAATGTGAATTGGCGGTTGATGATTTTTCTTCTTTATATATACTGTATACAGATGATTGTAAGACATATTGCTCTGGGAGTTGGTTCCTAATGGTTTTTTTTTCTTTTTCTTTCTCTTGTAGTTGTGGTTTTTTTTTTAGTTAGGGTTCTCTTTTTTTCCTTTTCTTTATAAAAATAATTTTTTTTTCATTATCATATATTCTTTTTTGATAAGTTTTTTTCTTCAGCTTTATTAACTGTATATATATCAATTTGTTGAAGTCTTGTATCATTTTATAGCTGTAGAAGATTACGTATCAATAAAAAGATTTTAAAAATGAAAATTAAAGCACTATGTATAATCATTGCTACTTTTCATTCACGTATTGCTCACAGTTCTTTCTTGGAACTATTTCTATTTTTGTACATAAACTATATTTTATTCACTGATAATGGTACTGGATTTGATGCTCCCTTTAACTGAATCATTACCTTCATTATACTGGGGATCAGGCTGAAAGATAAAATTGTTCTATGCAATTCAGAATTGGTCAAAGGGAGGGAATTGAGCATTTATCCATTTTACGTTTATTATGACATCCTGAATAACTGTTTTTAAATAATATTTAATCAACTATAATGTGAGAATTTTCAAATTTATATACTACATGTGGCTCTTTCAAAACCATCACAGAGTCATAACTAACTATAAACTTCCATTGTCACGCATGTTTTGACCTCACCTGAATATAACAGGCTGTTACAAGACAAGCATAAATAGATGAAATTTGGATACAGCTTTGTTTTCTATTGATCACAAAATCATTTATTAGCAATTGGTCTATTCTGTTACAATATTTCAGAAAAAGAAATTTGACTAATTCTTAATCTTCAGTATACATGGTTCATGAATTAGAAATCTTAAAATTCACTTCTTGTGTATCATATATATTTACAAAAATTGGAGCCAGCTTGGACTGGCAGAAAGACGCATCTCTGACTCCCAGATGATGTGACCCAGAACATTATGCTTCAAACTCTGGTCTCGACGATTCATGTACCTGAGGAATTACTGTTGCTTGTGCCTCCTGCCTGCATGGAACTCCGATCCCAGAACTGGCCAGTGACTCACTGAGCTGGGGAGGCCAACCAGGTCTTGCCCTCTTTGTCTGCCAGATCGACATACAACCATAGATATCCTTTGTCCCATGTCCATGTCACTGGTCTTTGAGCATGGAGCAGATGCCTGGACTGTGGATGTCATCTGTCCATGTCGTTGGCCTTTAAACACTAACCTGACCCCTAACAAAACCATCCCTATGAACCCAAAAAACAACTAAGTCTGAGTCACGACTTCGAAAGCGACCCAACATAGCATCATTTTGTCTAAAACTTACTTTTTAAATCACAAAAAATCTAAGAAAAAAATGATGCTGCCAACATCACTTACATAATGTATCTTTTTTAAAATCAGTGTAATCAAATATATACAGTATTGATATACAATATTGATATTGTGAGAAAAAAGGACTAACAATTTTTATTTACCAAAGGAATTATAAATGCACTTGTTACAACATTGTATTTTTGGACAGTTTCAACTATCTATTTGGACCCCTGAATAGCATTCCCCAATTTAAAAAAAACTTATACTCTATGATTACTCTTTTTTTTAAACAATTACAGGCAGTCTTTTCTTTCAATGGTTTTAGCAAGGTGTATTCCCTTATTTGAACGCAAATATTTTGGCAATGAACCTGTGGGTGCAATTGCTCACACAGTCAGGAAAAGCACTTTTAAAGTTTTTTTAAAATTTCAGGTTTGTTGTTTTTTAAATTTTTATTGTCCCTTCTTGATAGCTACTGTAACATACCTTTTCTATTGCAAGAGTAGGGAACTGTTTAAATGTTACATTATCTACAGATAAATTAGCATTTTAAAATTTGGAATGAGGATAAAATCAAGAAGCTATATTTTCTAAGATTAACTGCCAGAAGAGGTAGTGGTTTGGCATTGCAGAATTTCCTGTGACGCTTTGGCAACACTTAATCAATCAAATGACGGGAAATTTTATTAGCCTTAAGTGAATCACTCTGAAAGAATATTTCAATTGTTAAAACTTCAAATTTTAAGTGAAATTTTGTTGTAATTTTTAGAAGTTGTGTTTAGTTTTGGAGGGTTGGCAGAGAGCAAAGTAGGAAGGAAAATGAAATGATGACTGAAAACACTAATTACAAATGTATCTGATGTGAGCTTTTAATTTGTGGTTTGGATTCTGATATTTGTTTAAATATCATGCATTTTATAGACTAGAGTCACAACATCTGCCAAACATGCATTGGCACCAGAAGTGCCATTGGAATCCAAATGGTATATTTTAGTGTGAAGAATACAGCTGAGATTCAATGGGTAAAAAATCCAAGCAATGTTAATAAGCTTACACACACACAATGCTGGAGGAATTCAGCTTGTGATTGGACTTATGTGATTAATATATGAGGAACGCTTGTCCGCCCTTGGACTGTATTCTTTGGAGTTTTGAAGAATGAGGGGAGACCTTATAGAAACATTTCGAATGTTGCAAGGCATGGACAGAGTGGATGTGGCAAAGTTGTTTCCCATAATGGGGGAGCCTAGTACGAGAGGGCATGACTTAAGGATTGAAGGGCGCCCGTGCAGAACAGAAATGCGAAGAAATTTTTTTAGCCAGAAGGTGGTGAATCTATGGAATTTGTTGCCATGGGCAGCAGTGGAGGCCAAGTCATTGGGTGTATTTAAGGCAGAGATTGATAGGTATCTGAGTAGCCAGGGCATCAAAAGTTATGGTGAGAAGGCGGGGGAGTGGGACTAAATGGGAGAATGGATCAGCTCATGATAAAATGGCCGAGCAGACTCGACGGGCCAAATGGCCAACTTCTGCTCCTTTGTCTTATGGTCTTATGGACTTAACAAGCTTATATATGGCATGCATTTCTGCTCAGAAATTTTACTAGTCTTCATTTTGGATTAGGCTTTTCAAATTTGAACTTTAATTTCTTCACTTAGAGTTTTGAATACTAGCAATTCCCTACCCTCTATTCAGAGCTAGCCACTAATTGCTTTCAGAAAGGATTCTGGATGTTACAGGAATCATAGGATTTCAGGACAGGGCAGGAAAATGGTGCTGAGTTGGAAGTTTAGCCATGATATTGCTGAATGGCAATAAAGCCTCTAATGGCCCAATATCTTACTCCAGTTCATTTTTGTTTTGCCAAAATTTAATTCTGCACAAACAGAATTAAAAATATTGGGAAAAATATACATTTTAATATGTAAGTATTTTCCTTTTATGGTGTAAATTGAAAAATCATTAAAAATATTGGGAAAATGTTTTCCTGGGTACCAGAATTTTTAAATGCATGTGATAAAATTATTAAAATTAAGCAGTGCACAAGTAAATGTAGCTCTTAAGTACATCTTTTACAAAAGCAAAGTTTCAAATTTACTCTACATTGCAAGGACTTTAATTACATTTGTCTTTCAGCAACTAGCTATCCCCAAGTGTAGTTTTCATAATTTATTAAAATGTATTTGGGGATATCTGTATATTTTTCATCCAAAAGCTCTTCAGAGTTTAATACAAAAGCAGTTTGAGCTGTGATGGTTTTATTATAGCAAATGAGAACATTTACTCACATTTTCTTTTCTGCTCACAAATTGATCAAGGTACATCATACCTTTGCTGATTAAGATCAATGATTGAAAACACATTGTTGTTCATTGGGAACGTGGAAGTCAATGAGAATCAAGCAAAAATCAAATTAAACATATTCACCTTCCTTTTAACTGCTTTTGAAGTGCTAACTGTAGGAAAACTATGGAAATGGACAATCGTCCAGTTTATGAGCATAACAGCAGCAAGAGTAGGCCACCAGGCTCCTCGAACCTGCCCACATTCAATGTGATCATGGCTGATCTATGCTAGTGTCAAGTTCTCCTCTGCTCTGTGCCAGTTACACAAAGCCCTCAATTCCAAACATTTCATAGACGTGGATTCAGATGTATCACATGCACATTGAAGCATACAGTGAAATGCATAATTTGCATTAACACCCAACACAACCTAGGGATGTGCTGTGGTAGCCTACAAACGTTGCCTCATATTCTGGTGTCCACGATGCTCAGCAGAGCAACAGAGAACACAACGAAACAACAGCAGCAAGACAAGCCTCCTTCCTCCTTCCCACCCGCCCACACACATAGACGGCCCCTCAACTCCGGGACAGATCCCCAGAGTTTAGTTTCCAGGTTTTGGCCATCTTATGGACTTCTGATTGACCTTCAGTGCTGATCTTTGGTATTGGATCCTACACTAGCCGATAATGAGATCCTGAACCCCAAATGAACTCCAGGCACGCTGACTGATCGGCCCTCATGCTTCCTGTTCACATGGACTTAGAGCACAGAGTGGAGGCCTGGACTGTGGATGTCCTTTGTCACCTATCCATGTTGCTGGCCTTTGAGTGTGGAGTGGAAGCCTAGACTACAGATGTTCTTCGTCTCCCATCCGTATAGTTGGCCTTTGAGCATGGAGCAGAAGCCTGGACTGCGGTTGTCCATTGTCACCTGGCCATGTTGCTGGTCCTTGACTAGGGAACACCGAGTATGGAGCGAAGGCCTGATGTATAACTCTTCTATTTTCCTGCCCCTAAACGAAGAACACTTGGAGTACTGTGTCCAGTTCTGGTCGCCTCACTATAAGAAGGATGTGGAAGCACTGGAAAGGGTACAGAGGAGATTTACCAGGATGCTGCCTGGTTTAGAGAGTATGGACTATGATCAGAGATTAAGGGAGCTAAGGCGTTACTCTTTGGAGAGAAGGAGGATGAGAGGAGACATGATACAGGTATACAAGAGGAATAGATAGAGTGGATAGCCAGCGCCTCTTCCCCAGGGCACCACTGCTCAATACAAGAGGACATGGCTTTAAGGTAAGGGGTGGGAAGTTCAAGGGGGATATTAGAGGAAGGTTTTTTACTCAGAGAGTGCTTGGTGCGTGGAATGCACTCCTGAGTCAGTGGTGGAGGCAGACACATTAGTGAAATTTGAGACACTACTAGACAGGTATATGGAGGAATTTAAGGTGGGGGGGTTTATATGGGAGACAGGGATTGAGGGTTGACACAACATTGTAGGCTGAAGGGCCTGTACTGTGCTGTACTATTCTATATTCTATGTACCTCTAACATCCCCCATCAGTGTCCCTAAACCCTAACCTGATCTCTAACTCTGCTCCCTGTCCCTAAAACCATCCATATAGACTTGAAAAAAAAACAACTAAATCTGAACCATGATATTGACAGAGATTGCAGATCGGTGCCATCTTGAAAAAATACATATATTTAACCATCTTTACCTTAAATGTATCTAATGGTTTGGGCTACACCACCTTCAGGACCGGAAAATTCCAGAGATTCACTACCTTCTAAGAAAAGAATCTTCTACACTCCTGAGTTTAAAGGAGTAGAACCTCATTTTGCAGCTCTGTTCTTTTGCTTGTAACTCTCATTCTAGAAAACATTTCAACATCTATCCTAAACGCAAAATAATCTGCAGATGCTGGGATCAAAGCAACACTCACAGTATGCTGGAGAAACTCAGCAGGTCGGGCAGCATCAGTGGAAATGATGAGTCGACGTTTCGGGCCGGAACCCTTTGTCAGGACTCAACATCTATCCTATCATGCTTTGTTTGAATAATATCACCCCTCAATCTTCCAAACTCCAAAGGATACAGACCAAAAGTATTTAGTCTTTTAGTATGTGCTAAATTGAACAAAACAACATTTATCCAAAGTACATTAATGCAGAAACATAAATAAAGCAAGCACAGATACAGAGATGATGATACCTGACAGCTTAAAACGTGTTTGTGGACTGACCAGAGGAGTTAACTGATGAATGAAGTGGACTGGTGGCACTTGACAGATTAAACTATAACAACTTGTGCTTTGTGTGCCTTCAATAAAACTCTTCAAGGCATTTCACAGGAGCATTATCAAATAAAATGTGATACAGAGCCATATATTGGAACATGATGACTGACATATTTTAAATAGATAATAAAGCAGAGGAGACAGGCAATGTCATTCAGGGAAGGAATCCCATAGCCTAGGGTATAGATAGCTGAAGGTACGGCAACCATTGATGATGTGACTAAAACAGCAGAAAGTTTAAGGGACCAGAAAGACAGGTTACACAGATTGTGGACTTTAAAGAGAAAGTGAAAGATGAAAACCAGGTGGAACTTAAGTATAAAGCAGAAAATCATTAGCTCCCAATTCAGCTGGTTTATATGTCTCCTAGTGCTCCAAAATATCTTTCATCATGCACATTCTGTCCTCCCACCCAACAATTCACAGAGCTCCAAATGTGGCTTAGCATATTTCAGTCTTTAAGTTGCAACCCTGGTGTTTCCTCATTTCAGATCCATCTCCAATGCTCATTGTCTTTGATATATCGGTTGCTAACTCTTCCCGATCCTTCCAAGATAATACATGTCAGGATACCTTCTTGTGGGGGGGTGAGGGACGTCGACTCAGACCATGAGAGGCCTGTGTCGGGCATTTTCATGCCTTACAAGGTGCAGATTGGAAGTCTATGTGGGGACGAGAGCAATGTGTGATTAAGTGCCTTGCTCAAGGGCACAAACATGCTGCCAAAACTGAGGCTCGAACTAGCGACCTTGAGATAACTAGGCGAACACCTTAACCACTTGGCCATGTGCCCAACACAAATGTCATCTTAATGTTCCCAATATTCTCTCAAAGTGATTTTGTCTCAAGGGTCTTCTTAGCACTATTGGATTCTGAACATACATAGACCCTGTTCCCAATTTCAATCACCCGGATCTAAAAGGTCAGTGTCCCAGATAACCCTTCTTGGCATTATATTCTAAAGGGAAATTTTCACATATGCAGATGTTGCATTTACTGGTATATATAATAATGTTTATCAGGAGCGTTGTATGTGAATGGCCTGAAGCATTGTTAAAGAGTCCTACCACCCATCTTGTAATCTCTTTGATTCACTACCATCAGGCAGGAGGCACAGGAGCCTCAGGGCTAGGATGACAGCTTCTTCCCCATGCTGTGAGACTAATGAACACT
Source organism: Mobula birostris (assembly GCF_030028105.1). NCBI lineage: Eukaryota > Metazoa > Chordata > Chondrichthyes > Myliobatiformes > Myliobatidae > Mobula > Mobula birostris. The sequence goes on along the minus strand of NC_092390.1, from coordinate 48,389,430 downwards.
CTGTCAGCACTGAGGTCTTGTTACTAGGACAGGGAGCTGTTTACAGTACAGTTTACTGTTTATCTCTGCTGTGTACTTCACATGTATTTTGGATTATATTTTATTAACTTACATTACTTATAATATTTTGTATCATACACAGAACATGAAACATGTATTGTGGGTGCACTGTGGTCCAGAAGGCAGTTGTTTCATTTTGTTGTATGTATGTACAGTCAGATGAAAATAAACTTAAACTTGAAATTTAGAAATGCATCCCTAAAATTGAAGTTAAGATCCAACATTTTGCAAAATAAATCATTAAATATTGTAAAACAGTAGTCAGGTATCATCCTTTAATATCAGGCACACTTCTATATAAACCAAATGCATTCTCTGATTCATTGTAGACAATTTGTTTTTGCGCATAATTTATTTTTCAAAGAGGATGTGGTCAATGTAATGTGAGTGCTCATGTGGGTACCATTCACAATTGCCCAAATCACAAACCATGACAGCTTCATGCAAATCCTGTAACCACCACTTTGGATCAAAACAACTGAATTATCTTATTCGATTCCATACACGCAATACTTGCAACGCAACCTATTCAAACAGATTTCATTAATGGTAATGGCCATACTTCCTGCACTTTATAGAGTTCCGTCATCTTAATAACATTCTCTGTAGTTATCAAAGTGTATTATTTAGTGGTTTGAAAACATTTTCCCCCCAAAATGGATGATGTCCTGTTTTGACATCTACTGTTACTGTCCACCAATGTTGAGTTCAGAATTGTCAAAGACAACATAATTGCCAAGAATTCCTCCTAGCTATGTGCATATTTGGTCACTAATGACAGGTAATTTTCAGCTATTTCCAGCATTGTATTTTACGTGTATTATCAAAATACATATATGCCACCATATACAACCCTGAGATTTGTTTTCCTGTGAGCACGCTCAATAAACAAAATAACCATAATAGAACCAATGAAAGACCACACCAACAGGGTGGACAACCAGTGTTCAAAAGACATCAAACTGTGCAAATACAAGAAGAAAGAAAAAAAATAAATAAGCAATAAATATTGAGAACATAAGATTGATAGCCCTTCAAAATGAGTTCATAGGTTGTGGGAACAGATCAGTCATGGGGCAAGTGAAGATGAATTTATCCCCTCTAACTTCACTGGCTCCATCACTGAACTTTCCCCACAACCTGTAGACTTATTTTCAGGGACTGTTCATTCTATGTTTTCGATATCATCCCCTCTGGTTCAACAGCATGAGGGGCAATGCATTTCTGAACCTGGTGGGTGAGTCCTGAATCTCCTATGTTTTCTCCCTGATGGCAGCAGCAAGAGGAAAGCATGAACTGGATGGTTCAGATAACTTTAGAGTTTCCCAGACACACATTTATTGATTCACTCTTTCTCAGCCAGCACTAACACCAATTTTTTTTATTTTTATTCTCCCCAATTACCCCCCACAAATTAAACTTGCTTTCTTTTAAAACATTTTCTAGTTCAGGTGAAGCAAGACCTGGAACCAGGTATCAACTTTCAGCTGTTCACACTTTCGCTCCACCTTTCTAAACAGGTTATCTCCATAGATGCAGTTGACCCTTTGAGTTCCTCCAGCGCCTCATGTGTTATTAAAAATACACTTCATTTACTGTAAAGGGCATTGTCTTTGAGCTGTGGAAAATCATTGTCGAAATTCAAGTTAAAAGTAGAACAGTTCATTGGAAACTTTCTTCCTCTTTACTGGCAGTTGATTTGTGTTTCCTTTTACACACCCTGCCCAACTTTCTGATTATTTTCATTATTCTGAGTTTTGTTTCAGACTTCCAACACCTGCGACGGATATATATTCCACTCTATATCCTTTATTAAAGGAATACATTGTTGTGAGTATTTTTTTCCCCTCAGCTCGGTGGCTTCTCTTATAACTTAAAACAAAAACATCCTGATCGTTATCGCAATTAACACGATATGGTTTTAAACTTTCCCGACTAAAAAGTAAAAACCTAACATCTGACTGATAGGATCCCGAACCTTTCGCTCCATTAACCACAGGCTGCGGGCAGCGCCCCACTTGGAAGGCTTGTTTTGGAGAGAAACAGTTTCCAGTGGGCAGGGAACATACTGCGAGTCGGTGATGTTGTAGCGGGAGGCGGAAACTCGTCCTTCCAGTTTTTGTTGGAAAGTTGCCGGCCAGCCGGCCGCTGGCTCACGCACTGATCGCCGCGAGTTTTACGATCGGTGACGCTCGAGGCACATGACTGGAACTTTCTTTTTCCTCCTGTGGAAAATGGCGGCTTGGAGTTTTCAGGACAAATGAGAAAAGCTGGAAAAAGTGGAAGTTGAGGAAGTTTAAACCACAACAATGACGCGTTGGGTCCCAACCAAAAAAGAAAAATATGGAGTCGGTGAGTGGCATTCCTTCACGGAATTCCAGCCATTTGTATTTTCCGATTTGAATGTCTGGCAGTTTAAAACTATTTTAGTTTTTTAAAAAATCCCCTCATTTTTTCCCTCTTTCCACATATCCAAATCCCGGGCCCTTCGCACTCCTTTCCAGTGAGTTGCAGACGTGGATATTAATCCTTTGGTCTTTCGGAATCGCTTTTCTCTTTAGGAGAATAATTAACAAGGAGAGTGAATTGATGCTGAGAATCCGGTCTCCTTGCACTTTCCTATCAAATGAGATAAATTAGGTTCGAGGTGTGTCGGTTTCAAAGGCCATGTTCTGGTTTAATTTTGTGGCGTTCTTCAGTATAACTTCTAAACAACAGGCTCTCGGATTTAAAATATTTAGTATATAATGCTTTAAGAGAAATATGCAGATGATTTTGTAATCTGTTATTCCTGTTTTCCTTAATCTCACTGTTTTTGCACACACCTGAGATTTTTACTGAGTGGTTATTTATTATCTCTCTCGTTCGTTGGGAAATATTGGTGATCTGATCCGGAAACTTTCTAAAACGAATCAGAAACATTTTTTAAGGAAACGTGATATCATAAGTGTACTTAACAATTTGATTCGTCGTTTATTGATCGCTTCTGTCATGTTTGTGAATAGAGTTTTTCATAGGAGGGTCAATACACCACCTAACCCCCCCATTGCAAAAAAAACGTTTTATGATCGTTTATTGTACTATTCGATGTGGAGAACAGCATATCAAAAGTTGGACAATTTTGACACACGGAAAAGTCTCCAAAAATGACAGAAAAAAAGATGGCCGCCAGCAGAAAAACGTCAAAAATCTGTGATAACCATCAAATTGCAAGTTTTTTTTTAAACCTGATGTTTTAATGAATGCTCTTTTCACATAACAGTAGTTCCTGGAATGAAAGTTGCATTTGCACTGACGTCATAACATCAATGACATAATCAAGGGACAACTCTGGTATTAAGTACTGATGTCATAACCCATAATATGCTACCTTATGGCTTCTCAGATGCAGTCTTGTTCATCATCCCCTTCTATCACTGGCTCATTTGTCATATTGTCACAGTTGCCATCTTGGCAATGCCCACATGCACTGGTGCATTCCAGCCCATGCTTTTTGTAGGTACACTTTAGTGTATTGCACCCTCCCAAACAGTTGCAGTGAATCATCTGAATAAGTACCACTGGAGCAGACCTTTTGTCTGTTATCACTGGAATGAGTTTTTCCCGTTCTACCCTCCATCCCCACTCAGACGGCTCCATTTCATCACTACAGCCCATCCACTCTATAACCTGGTAGTAAGTCCGCAGGGAGCGAAATTTACAGGCTGAGGTGTTTGGTAGCAGTCTTTCATGTGTGACGAAAGTCTTAGCTCTCGCAACTTTCTTGCAGAGCTTATTGTATCTGATAGGTGCCAGGGAGTCGTTCTGATTTCTATTGTATAATGCCACCATTGCACTACAGCCATTGGTTTCCACAACATCCTGACTTTGCTTTGGTGAACAGAACGCTTTCGAACAGTCTCTGATTCCCTTTTCTTTCTTGATGATTCTTTGGAACCCCGACTTCTTTCCGATCCCAAATACTCTGGACGTTGAGTCGCATCTGGTAAAAGCATGGAGAAACAATAGATTATTACAAGCTGCTTCTCAGAGTATCTGCTTAAGGACCTTGATATAGACATTTGATTTTACCTTGTCTGAGCGGAAGTAGAGTTCAGTGCAGTTTGTTACCACTACATGGTGGAGCAAGAGTACGAGGAGCTCTGTGTCTTCTCCAATGAGGGTGGTAGATTTGAAAGCAGACATTGTGACGGCTGCTTTTGCGATTTCAATGTTGGCATCTCCTTCAGCTTGAATCAATTTGCAGCCTCTCTGTCGCAAACGTTCCATAATGAGCTGGATAATTACCTGCTTGTTTGCCTCATTTGACAAGAAGTCCTCCTTTTTTCCAACAAATTTTGTCGCCCCTGTAATGTTCACCTTGTTCGCATTCAAATTTCTACTTCGACGCTGATGAGTACAGTCCTTTATGCTTGGCCCAACCCCATAACCATCAAAAACTATGGTGGCTCTGGCATAGTGTTTGACAGTGAATGAGGTGTAGTCATCTGCATTTGAACTGCAGGTGCACTCCTCTGTCCATTTTAAGCGGTGCAGAAGTGATGCCCCATCTAGAACATAGTGATCTGTCACTGGAACCGTCTGTGTGACAGCATTGTCCGATTTGGAGGTGACATAGTTCTTTATCGCTTCTGCCAGTTATGGCTTACCTGGCTGGCGCAAGATGTTCTTTGCTTCAAACAAAGACATCGGATATGGACAGAGTTCATAGTTCATTACTTCGTCTAGCCGGAGATCACCTGTCTGTGACATAACTAGGAACCTCTGGAATAACAACGCTGGATCTATGGTACGGTCTTCAGCAACTTTGACTGCCTGCTGGATGCTGGTGTCTTGACCTTTGAACTCCTTTTGTGCAAATACGAGAAAACAGAGTGTCCGTCCATCTTCCTAACTATATCATTTCCTATTGCGAGCAGGTCATGTACATTGACATCCTCATTTGCATAAACCCGTGTGATGATGTTGCGCAATGATTTATCATCCGAAAATGGCGGGAAACAGTCCAGTTTTGCTGTGACTTTTTCAAGGTCAGCCTCATCTCTACTCATTCTGGAGGTGGACAACTCCTTATGTTGTTCATCTGTTGTGTAACTATTCGCGGTCAGTGCTTGCATGGCAAGGTTGTAGGAGGATGACACAGTGGAAGACATAGTCCAAACTGCTCCCTGGTGCTCTGAGATCCCACTTCCTTGCGTTAGGCCCACGTGGCTTTTTAGTGAGCACATTAGTGTCTGTTCTATCACAAGATCAGAGCCAAGGCCAGCCCAGTATTGGCTGTTGCATCTGATTACATGGAATCCAGATTGGAACTTCTGATGAACCTCAGGGTTCTCATCTGCCAATGCATGCATCTTCTGGAGATAGAGACGAGCCAACTTCAGATAATTCGGATGGCCAGCGGCCGCGAATATCGGCACGCAAGCTGAGATGACACTGAGATGCATTTCCCATGACCCCATTCGATCGGCCCCAACAAGTGCCCTAGCAATCCCTACCACGTGCTGGTAGTTGACCCACAGTGTGCTGGTTTTGGAGGTTCCTGCCAGTTCATCGTTTTTGAGAGTCATATGACGTCATGAAATAATAGTTCATAGTTCTGGCGATAAAACACACCCTGCGGGTATTCCCATTCACATTTTATACCACAATTATGGCACTACCATTGTTAGGAACAATGAAATATAACAAAATTAGACAGGTATGGGTCCGATTCTTTTCATTGGCGGCCGTTTTTTAAATGTCAGATGTCTTTATTTTCCCGTGCTCCGTTTCTGTCCAACTTTTGATATGTTGTTCAGTATGGAATAAAAAGTAAGAAATAACAAATTGGGCATAATCACTGTAGAGATAATAAGAGTTAATTTGCGAACTTGAAACAGTAGCATTACTTCCGTTGGTGCTGCCTGGAACTTTGAATACTTCCATCATTTTCTGTTGCTATTTCAGATTTTGCTTTCAGAAATATTCTATGGATATGGTTTTGTTTGAAATATTTCAATTTGTAGGATAGGTAATCAGTTTTCATAATGCTTTACTGGAAAGTGATAAAAGAAAATCTTGAAATTCTACAGCACTTGTGTCCCATTCAAGCTGTCCCAAGAACACTTTAGAGATAATTAAGTGCTTTGAAATATAGGAATGTTGTAATTCAAGAAAAATGGCAGTAAAATTGCATAGAACAAGATTGCATGAACTAGGCTGATAATCTGTCATTTTATTGAAGTTAATTTAAAGAGAAATTAATTTAGGCGGTTACCGAAGAAAGCATTTGAACACCTCTACCTATCATGGAAGAACTATGATGAATTGTAGATTAGTTACAGCAAAGAAAACCTTTGCTGACTTTTGTAAAACAATCTGTTCACTCCTTTTCCCTGGGTCTTTCTCTGCAGTCCTGCACTGTTTTTCCTCGTGTATTTTCAATTCCTTTCTGAAAGTCTTAAATATATTTTCGTCACCTTTGCAGGAAAGAATTCCAGATTTTAACAGTTTGCTGCATAACAAAGTTTCTCTGCTGTTCACATTTTGCTTCTGCCTCTTAATCCCAACTCTTTTGTCTGAGTTTTGAACTTGTCATTTCTATCCCTTGATAATTGAATCATCTACTTGTGGTAACAGTTTCTCTCCAGTTACCCTCATTTTATACTTTCTAGCCCATCATGATGTTGTATATGTGATGGAACATTCATGCTGCCTTGTTGGACTGAGGTGGTCAACCCCATCTTCTCCATAAGATATAGAAGCAGGATTTGGTTGTTTGGCATTTTGAGTTTGCTTCGTCATTTGATTGTGGCTAACTTGTTTTTGGTTCTCAACCACGTTCCCCTGCATTTTCCCTGTAACCTTTGAGACCTTTACTATGCAAAAACCTATCAACCTCCACTTTAAGTATATCAATGACTTGGCTGCCTCAGCTGTTTGTGGCAATTATTTAACAGATTCAGCACCCTCTGGCTAAAGAAATTCCTACCCATCTTTCTAAAGGGACATTTTTTCATTCTGAGACTGTGCTGTTTGGTCACAGAATCTCCCACTGCTGGAGTTGTTCTCTTCACCTTCACTCCATCCAGGACTTCCAATATTCAGTAAGTTTCAATGTGGGCTATCCACGGCCTCCTCTGTTGTAAAGATGAAGCCACACTCAGGTTGGAGGAACAACACCTTATATTCCGTCTGGGTAGCCTCCAACCTGATGGCATGAACATTGACTTCTCTAACTTCTGCTAATGCCCCACCTCCCCCTCGTTCCTCATCCATTATTTATTTATATACACACATTCTTTCTCTCTCTCCTTTTTCTCCTTCTGTCCCTCTCGCTATACCCCTTGCCCATCCTCTGGGTTTTTTCCCCTCCCTCCCCCTTTTCCTTCTCCCTGGGCCTCCTGTCACATGATCCTATCATATCCCTTTTGCCAATCACCTGTCCAGCTCTTGGCTCCATCCCTCCCCCTCCTGTCTTCTCCTATCATTTTGGATCTCCCCCTCCCCCTCCCACTTTGAAATCTCTTACTAGCTCTTCCTTCAGTTAGTCCTGATGAAGGGTCTCGACCCGAAACGTCAACTGTACCTCTTCCTAGAGATGCTGCCTGGCCTGCTGCGTTCACCAGCAACTAGAAGTCTATGCCTTTTTTTTGTACCAGAATTCATGATCATCCACTTCCCTACACTGCATTTCATTTGCCATTTCTTTGGCAATTTTCACAACCTATCTAAGTCCCTCTGCAGACTCCCTGCTTCCTCCACACTACCTGCCCTTCCACCTTTCTTTGTATCATCTGCAAACTTGGCTATCAGTTCACATCCAGTGTGAAAAGTAGCGAACCCAGTACTGCTGCCTGCATAAATTCAAAATAAATTTATTATCGAAGTAATACACCATATACAACACTGCGGTTAATTTTCTAAGCATACTCAGTGGATCCGTAATAGAAAAATAACCATGGAAGCAATGAAAGACCACACCAACTGGGCATGCAGCAAATGTGCAAAAAACAACGCTGCAAATACAACAGGAAAAAAAGCAATAAATATTGAGAACATGAGATGAAGAGTCCTTGAAAGTGACACACCCAAAATGATGGAGTAACTCAGCAGGCCAGACAGCATCTGTGGAAAATAGTAAAACAGTTGACATTTTGACCTGAGACCCTTCATCAGGAGTGTGGTTTTATCGCAGTGGTAGATGAAGCCAGAGACTGACATGTCAGATTGGGAATTAGAATTGAAGTGGGTGGCCACTGGCAGATCCTGTTTTTTTTTATATAGCAGATGGAGCATTGGAGCTTGGCGAAGTGGTCTCCCAATCTACTTCCCATTTCCATTCTGACATGTCAGCCCATGGCCTCCTTTACTGCTGCAATGAAGCCGCACTCGGGTTGGAGGAGCAACATCTTGTATTCCGTCTGTGTAGCCTCCAACCTGATGGCATGAACATCGATTTCTTGAACTTCCAGTAATTCACCATTCACTCTTCACCATTCCTGTTTCCCTCTCTCACCTCATCTCTTTTCCTGCTCATCACTCCTTCTGGTGCTCCTTCCCTTCTCTTTCTATCATGGTCTTTTTGCCCTCTCCTATAAGATTCCCCCTTCACCAGCCCTTTATCTCTTTCACAAATTGGCTTTTCAGCTCTTTACTTCATCCCTCCTCCTTTCCCCATTTCACCTATCATCTACCACATTCTTCTTCCTCCACTCCCCCCACCTTCTTCCTCTAATTTCTCAACTTTTTTTCCAGCCCTGATTAACGGTCTCTGCCCAAAACATCAACTGTTTATTCTTTTCCATAGATGTTGCCTGGCCTGCTGAGTTCCTCCTAAATTTTGTGTGTTTTGCTTGGATTTCATCTGCAGATTTTCTTGACCTTGAAAGTGAGCCGGTAGATTGTGGGAACATTTCAGTGATGGGACGAGTGAAGTTATCCCCTTTCGTTTAAGAGCCTGATGGTTGAGGGGTAATAACTATACCTAAACCCAGTGGTATGATGGTGGCAGCAAGAAGTGAGCATGACCAGGGTGGTAGTCTTGCTTAACGTATATGCTCCCAATTCGGATGATGTGGAGTTTTTTGATCGTTTTTTCTCTTTATTGCCTGAGCTGAGTTCATATTCTCTCATATTGGGCGGTGATTTCAATTGTTGGTTAGATCCAGTTTTGATGGATCGTCCTGTATTCCTACACTACCAAGTAAATCTGTTTTATCAATTCAGTCTTTCCTTTCCAATTATGGTATCTCTGATGTATGACTTTTTTTCCATCCAAATGAGAGAGATTATTCTTTTTTTTCACATGTCCATCGCATATTTACTAGAATTCATTATTTTTTAATTGATAATCAGCTAATTCCATCTGTTTGCTCTTGTGACTATCAGAGTATGTTGATTTCAGATCATGGCCCAGTCACCCTGTCTATAATTCTTCCTTGTTTTCCCCAAATGAATAAACATTGGTGGTGGTCCCTGATAATGGATGCTGTTTTCCTGCGACAACACTCCATGTAGATGTGCTCAATGGTGGGGAGGGTTTTACCTGGGATGGACAGGACTGTAGGATTTTTTGTAGGATACTTTTTGTAGGATTTTCCTCTTTTTACGAAGCTTCCATTTCACTCATTCTCAAAAAGAATAAGAACCCTACTGAATGTTCTTCGTATAGACCTTTCTCTTCACTCAATTTTGATACTAAAATTTTATCTAAAGTGTTGGCTCGCAGACTTGAAAATATTGTATCTTCTATAGTTTTGGATGATCAGACAGAATTTATTAAAAATCGATATTCACATTTTAATATACGGCGTTTGCTAATTGTTAATGTACTCTCCACCTAAGGAAATACGGAATGTGTGATACCTTTGGATGTGGAGAAGGCTTTTGACAGAGTTGAATGGAACTTTCTATTTACATCCTTAGAAAAATTTAATTTTGGACCTAATTTTATTCATTGGATTAAATTACTTTATTTATCTCCCTCTGCTCGGGTTCTTACTAATTTTCAGAACTCTAAACCCTTTAAACTCCAATGTGGAACTAGCCAAGATTTCCCTCTGAACCCTCTGCTTTTTGATTTGGTATTAAAACCCTAAGCAATTGCTTTTCGAGAGTCTAAAGAGATTACTGGTATTTTAAGGAGAGGTACTATTCATAAAGTGTTGCTCTATGCTTATGACTTATTGCTTTTTATATCTAATGTTACAACCTCCTTACCATTTGTGTTCTGTTTACTGACTAATTTTAGTCAGTTCTCAGGATGTAAATTACATTTACAGAAGAGTGAACTGTTTCCTTTAAACAATTTAATACCAACTGATATTAACCTTCCTTTTAAAATTTTAGGAAAACAATTTACGTATTTAGGTGTAACAATTACTAAGAATTATAAAGATTTATTTAAGGAAAATTTTTTAGGTTTATTGAATTATGATAAAACAAAAACACTTCCTAATTGGTCACTTCTCTCTTTATCACTGATTGGCTGAATCAATTCTATTAAAATAAATATCTTACCTAAATTTATATACCTTTTTCAAGCTGTGCCTGGTTTTATTCCTAAATCTTTTTTTGACTCTTTGGATTCAATTCTTTCTTCCTATATATGCAAGAATAAAAAACCTCGTATAAATAAAGCTCACCTTCAAAAAACCAAACAGAACGGAGGAATTGCCTTACCTAATTTTAGGTTATATTATTGGGCAGTTAATATACGTAATTTTACGTTCTGGATATATTACATTAACCATGAGAATTGCCCTACATGGGTTTCTTTGGAAGTCAACTCTGTTATTAAGTTTTCCATTATTTCTTTACTTGGATCCTCGCTTCTTTTATCTTTAAATAAACTAACTGATAATGTGGTGGTTAAACATACATTGAGGATTTGGTTACAGTTTAGAAAACATTTCAGTTTATTGAGATTCTTCCCCTCAAGTCCCATATTTTCTAATTGTTTTTTTAAACCATCTTTAATTGACTTAGCTTTTAAAGAATGGGATAGGTTGGGTGTTAAACGATTTCAGGATTTGTTTGATGGAGGGAATCTCTCTTCTTTTGTGCAACTTTCAATGAAATTTAACCTTTCCAACACTCACTTTTTTTTCGTTACTTACAGATTAGAGATTTTTTAAGATCTCAATTACTTACATTTCCTACAAGTCCAGATAAGAATATAATAGATACAATTTTTAATCTGAAACCTTTTGATAACGGTTCAATATCTTACATTTATGGTCTACTGCTGGGACTGAAAAAGGCCTCTTTAGATAAAATTAAAGGAGATTTGGAAAAGGATTTACAGATTTTCATATCTGATGAGAGCTGGAAGATTATTTTAAAATAGATTAATTCTTCATCATTATGTGCTCGTTATTCTTTATTACAATTCAAAGTGGTACATAAAGTTAATATGTCTAAAGACAAGCTTTCCGTTTTCTACGCAGATATTCCCCCTTACTGTGATAGATGTACTAATGGAGTAGCCACACTAATTCATATGTTTTGGACATGTCCAAGCCTTGAAAAATTTTGGAAAGATGTATTTCAAACTTTTTCTGAACTTTTCAATGTCAGCTTTAAGCCCAATCCTTTGACTGCCTTGTGTGGTATTGTTGAGGATAGGATTTGGAATATGGGATACTGTGATCATATTACTGTGATTCAAATGTATTGTAATTTGTATTATTTACTTGTATCCTTATGAATTTTGTATTTGTATTCATGTAATTTATATAATATCAATAAAAATAGTGAAAAAGGAAAAAAAAAGGATTTTCCATTCAAGGCCTTTCTGTTTCCATACTAGGCTGTGATGCAGCCAGTCAGTATACTCTCCCAGTCCATTGAGGACTGACTCTGGTTCCCTTCTCCTGAAGTCAATAATCAGAACACATTAGTCATCAGCAGCCAACCAGAGAAGGCCTCCTATATTCCCATTCTTTTCCTACTATATTTTCCCAGTCTAAGCCCTTAGTTGAAATCCTGTATCCCTAGAATCATTCTATTAAATCTAATCCATATCTTCTCAAGGACTGGAGCATGTATTCTCAGTTGGTGAACAGATTAACCATAGTGTTTATTTGTGATCTAACCTGTGTTGTTCACAAATAAAACTACATTTTAAAGCTATTTGTAGCAACCTACGCTGTTCATTTAAAATCTTATCTAATATACCCTTTAATTGTTTATAAATAATGAAATCACTTAAATTAAATCAAACATGAAATTGTGCAAGATGTTTGTTAATAAATAACAGCCCTGTCAAGAACAAAACATATTTCAATTCTTTTGAAATTAACATGACTAGTTAGTATAACATTTGTTTTTGTTTTGTTGTATTTTGCTCTTGTTGATATTCAGTTTTTTTCCTAATTTGATGTAGAGTGGTATTTTCCCATGCAGTTCAGGGAACACATCCTTTATAGTATTTTTCCCCAGACTATAGTACCCAGAGAACTGCAGAAATGGTAAATTTTAATTGGCTATCATTAAGAGCCATTTGTTTGCAAAAATGAATGCACTTGAGTACCTAGCTTTTTAATAAATTGTGTGGTCAAATAATATGCAGCTGGTCAGTGAGCAATAAGCATAGATGTAATCTGAACTTAAACATTGTGTTGTCGAGAGCATCGAGAACAGTATTAGAAATTAATCTTGGGTAAGCTTGCTGCAGGTTTCAGAGGCAAGGAAAGAATGAGGATCAGGAAGGGGGTTCGGGGGAGACACATGCATTAATATTTGGTTGAGTATGCACTATAAAAACAGGGAAATTGACCCAGTCCTTATGCTTTGCTTGTATCTTTATTCTTATCTAACTCTACTAATGCAGTAATCCATTTCCAGCTGTCTCATTACTTCATTTGGCCACATTTTGTATTCTCAAGACTTCCAGTGTACATTCGAACCAATTATTAACTTATTGAAGTGCAAGTTTACTGTTGTCAAATAAGATTGCCATTTTGTGGAAACTACCGCTGATGGTGTTTTCTGGGTATCATACAACTTGTGTTTTGAATAGTGCCATTTATTGATGAATCAAAATATGCACATTTAAGTGTTAATGCTTAATTTGAACTGTGTTACTGCCAAGTATATATTAATATGGATTAAGAACTTGGATCCTGGATTTATGCTTGACCCTGTAAAGAAAAGTTATTCAAATGCAGGAATGCCATTGTAATAAGCAACCTCCCAGAGCAGAGTTGGACAGTCATATTTGTGGAAGTAAAAGAAAGACAGCTTAATTACTGTTGTTAAATGAGCAGCATATCTTTTATAGTACTTGTGCAATTCTTTTAATAAAACAGAATTTTACCTTTCACATCATTTGTGGTTCAGTGGTAGCATTCTTATCTCTAAATTGGAAGATTGTAGTTTTGTATCACAAGGAATCTACAGCCCATTGAGCCATTTTAGATATTTAGGGCTGATGGGTTCAGTATTAACATCCATTTCATTCTTTGACCTGGTTGCATAGCAGTTGATACTGCTGCTTCAGTTTCAGAGCCAGATTTAATCCTGACTTCTGCTGATTTCTGTGTAGTGTTTATAGTGGGATTGCTTCCTTGAGATCATGGATCTAATTGACTGAATGATTTCTTTTTGTTATATGAACAAGATATAAAGTATGTACCTGTCTTTCGACAGTTGTAGTGAAACTTGAGTTTTCCTGACATTTTCTACTTAATTTCCTCCTTAGCCAGAGTGCTCAAATGCTTTCCTATACTTGCTCTGACTATTGCCATAAATGTAGCTGTCTTAAACATACTATTATTTTTGTTTTGAGATTGAAACACCAGATGTTGATTGAGTAAAGGACATATGTGGTTGTTCATTCTGAATTGCTAAAGTGTTAAGCTGAAATGGCATGGCCTGATTTGACCCAAACCTGAGAGTGTTAATCAGAATATACACACAATTGGAGTGTAGATTACTCTAGATTTGCTTTGGGAGTAGGTGTAAACTGGAGACACCCTGCAGATGCTGGAAATCCAAAGTAACACACACGCACAAAATGCTGGAGGAAATCAACAGGTCAGGTAGCCATTATGGAAATAAATAAACAGTCGACATTTTAAGCCGAGACCCTTCTTCAAGACTGGAAATGAAGGGAGAAGATGACAAGATGGAAAGTTGCGGGGAGGGGAAGGAAGATGGGTGAAGCTAGGTGGGTAGGAAAGGTAAAGGACTGGAGAGGAAGGAATCTGATTGGAGAGGAGGGTGGACCATAGGAGAAAGGGAAGGAGGCGGAGGCCCAAGTGTGATGGGTAGGTGACTATGTTCATGCCATCGGGTTGGATGTTACCCAGCTGGAATATGAGGTGTTATATTTCCACCCTGTGAGTGGACTTATCATAGCACAAGTGGAACACCTGGAATGGGAATTAAAATGTTTGACCACTGGGAAGTTCTGCTTTTGGAGAATGGAGTGGAGGGGCTTGATGAAGCAGTCCCCCAGTTTATGACGGGTCTCACAAATGTAGAGGGAGGCCACAATACATGACCTCAGCAGATTTGCAGGTTAAGTGTTCCCTCACTTGTAAAGACTTTGGGGCCTTGCATGGAGGTGTGAGAGGAGGTGAAAGGGCAGGTGTACCATTTTGGTCCCTTGCGGGGAGGGATGAATCTACTAGGGAATCAGGGAGGGATCAATTTCTGCAGAAAGTGGAAAAGGGGAGGAGGTAAAGATATGTTTGGCGGTAGTATCCCTTTGGGGATGGCAGAAGTTGCGGAGAATGATGCATTGGATACAGAGGCTCATGGGGTAGTAGGTAAGGACAAGAGGAACTCTATCACTGTTAAGGCTTGGGAAGATGGCATGAGTGTGGATGTTCAGGAAATGGAGGAGATGTGGGTCAACGCACAAGAAAAGAACAAATTGTGCAAACAGCAAAACAATGAGTGAAAAACGCAGAATATAAAATTTCAAGCCATAAAGGCAAGACAACAGTTCAGAAATGGCCAATTTCAGCTCAGCTCAGCTCAGCTCAGTTCAGTTCAGTTCAATCTTGTGCTGTGGTGTCCGTTGACAGCCAGTTCGCCTTGATCAAAATCACACAAGATAGCAACAAAAAAAGAAGCAACCAGAAAACGAAAACACATCATAGCCTGAATTATAGTGTCCATCCACAAACAACGCTGATTAAATCTTGCACAAGACCCAGGAAGCAGTAAAGCAAGTAAAATAGAAAAGTAATTTTGCGAACTGTCTGAAGGATGTCGCCTTTGGTCATGTGGTTCGCTGGTGCCATCTTCTCCCATCTTGTGTTGAGGGATGAGGTCTCAAGTTTAGTGGGGCAGGAGCAGGCAGAAACAATGGGCCTACTTGGACAGTCATTTATATATATAAAAAAAAATCACAAAGAGGAATAAGCCTCAAATAAGTACAGTGGATTCCAGTTAATTGGGACACAGGGCCAATACATTTTGGCCCAATTAAGCAGCTGCCACAATTAACCAAAAGTTTCATGGAAATAGTTAAAAAGGTATATAAAAAAAGACAAACTGGTGTAACAAATTATATATTTTAATGAAATACTGAACAAATATGAACACAATCAATACTACTACAGTGTGGCTGGCTGACCTCTACATTGCTGAGGCCAGATGGCAACTCTCAAACATTTTCTCATACCTATCCCTTGAAGAGGACCCCACTCCAGACCACCAGAAAACTGTCTCAGACACCATCACTGACCTCATCAACTCTAGAGAGCTCCCATCCACTCCCA
This sequence comes from Mobula birostris, assembly GCF_030028105.1. Classification (NCBI taxonomy): domain Eukaryota; kingdom Metazoa; phylum Chordata; class Chondrichthyes; order Myliobatiformes; family Myliobatidae; genus Mobula; species Mobula birostris. The sequence goes on along the minus strand of NC_092390.1, from coordinate 48,373,651 downwards.
CCAAACTCACTGTTCCCTTACCCTGCACTGCTTACTTCTGCCTCCTCCCCAAGATCCACAAATGACTGTCCAAGTAGGCCCATGGAGGTTGGTGATTACTGGTGTTCTGCAGGGATCTGTTCTGAGACCCTTCCTCTTTGTGGTGTTTTTTTAAATATATAAATGACCTGGATGAAGAAGTAGAAGGGTGGGTTAGTGAGTTTTCTGATGACACAAAGGTTGGGGGTGTTGTGTATAGTCTGGAAAGTTGTCAGAAGTTACAGCGGGACATGATAGGATGCAGAACTGGGCTGAGAAGTGGCAGATGGACTTCAACCTAAATAAGTGAGAGGTGGTTCATTTTGGTAGGTCAAATTTGAAGACAGAATATAATAATGGTAAGACTCTTGGCAGTCTGGAGGATCTGAGAGATCCTGGGGTCTGTGTCTATAGGACAGTCAAAGCTGCTGCGCAGATTGACAGTGTTGTTAAGAAGGCGTATGGTTTGTTGGTATTCATCAACCGAGGGATTGAGTTCAAGAGCCGTGAGATAATGCTACAGGTATATGAGACCTTGGTCAGACCCCACTTGGAGTACTGTGTTCAATTCTGGTCACTTCACTACAGGAAGGATGTGGATACTATAGGGAGAGTGCAGAGGAGATTTACAAGGATGTTGCCTGGATTGGAGAGCGTGCCTTATGAGAATAGTTTGTGTGAACTTGGCCTTTTTTCCTTGGAGTGATAGAAGATGAGAGGAGACCTGATGGAGGTGTATAAGATGATGAAAGGCATTTTTCGTGTGGATAGCCAGAGGCTTTTTCCCAGGGCTGAAGTGGCTAACATGAGGACACATAGTTTTAAGGTGCTTGGAAATAGGGTCCGAAGGGATGCCAAGGGTAAGTTTTTCACACAGAGAGTGGTGGATGCGTGGACTGCATTGCCGGCGGTGGTGGTGGAGATAGAATAGGGTCTTTTAAGAGCCTCTTAGATCGGTACATGAGCTTAGGAAGATAGAGGGCTATGCATTAGGGAAATTCTAGGCAGTTTCTAGAGTAGGTTGCATGGTTGGCACAACAGTGTGGACCAAAGGGCCTGTAATGTGTTGTAGATTTCTATGTTCTATGTGAACTTTTGTGTTTGTAATCGTAAGGTGACTGGCAACTGGAAGCTCAAGTTGTCTTTATGGATTGAATGTAGGAGTCCTTGGATCATGGGTCCCAACCTTTTATATGTCGTTGTCCAATACCATTAAGCAAGGGGTCTGTTGACCCCGGGTTTATATGTCGTTGTCCAATACCATTAAGCAAGGGGTCTGTTGACCCCAGGTTTATATGTCGTTGTCCAATACCATTAAGCAAGGGGTCTGTTGACCCCAGGTTGGGAACCCTTGCTTCTGATTAACCAAATCTAGATTTGACTTCATTGTGGAGGAGATCATATTGTCAGCACTGACTACAGTAAAGTAAATGGGAAATAAACACTAAATAAATACAGTAAATAGAATAATTGTTTGACCTGGAAAGAATGTTAGGGTCCTTGGATTGTGAGGAAAGGACAGGGTATAAAGGCAGGTACTGCAGGTATCGGCAGAAGTGCAGAGGGAATGGTCTCTTCAGATTGCTGAAAGGGGAAAGCCATGGAAGTAAGTCTGCTAGTGGAAATCTTTTGAAGATGTGGAAATTGTGCAAGAGGATTTGTTGAGCATGCTACATTACATGGTGGAAAATTAAGATGAAACCTATCCTTGCTCTAGTTGGAGCAGAGGGATTGATAGCAGAAACGCAAGAAATGGAACACATACTGTTGAGAGTCCTGCAGTTAATGGGAACTTGTTTAGGAAAAATGAAGATGTATTGGAAACATTTGTTTGGAAAATAATATCATTAGATCAAAGTGACAAAACTGGAGGAATTGGGAAAATGGAATGGTTCTTGCAGCAAACCAGTTTGGTTTGTCATGGATTATGGTCACTAGCTTGAAGGTAGAAAAGTCAAGGAAGGGAAGGGTCAGAGATTGATGATGTAGTAGAGAGAGGAAAGGTGAAGAAACATTTGAAGTTTAAACTTGGACCTTCTCTGGTTCCCACAGCTACATTATTGATTTGATGGAATTTCATGGAGAAGATGTTTAATGTGACAAGTTCAACTGGCAAATAGAATGATGGTGGGGGAGACTGGGATGCCAATGCGAAGAAGGAGAGGGAAAGAGCTGAGTTAAGACTTAACGTACAACTTAAATGGCTTGAAATATAGTAAAACTCTGCTACCCAACTATTCAGAAAGCCAAGTGGTTTGGCATCTTGTATACGAGATGATGTTTCCTGTGCTGTCCTGAAACTTGGGGTTCCACTGCTCTTACCTACCTGAAACTTCGATTGCTCCCTTGAATCTCAACCTGGTTCACTGGACAATTCACTATAATACCATGTAACACCTTAAATAAAGAGTTAATATTTATAATCTGAAGTATTTTAACATTTTGTTAAAGTTAGTTATCACAGCCTGGAAAATTGTTCAACTGTAAATGAGTTATTTTGCTGCTTAAGAACTGTTATACTTTGTACAGTAAGGTACAGTATAGATTATTGTGACTTTAAAATTATGTTTACTTATGTAATTGGTCCAGAGGAATAGAAATAAAGAAATATCAAAATATAAATGTAATGAGCCATCTTGTAAAGAATTGCAACACTCCTATGCAGATGTCGAAAATGGCTATCGTCTTTAAAGCAATCACGGCCAACGTGAGTAACTTCACTATTATCGCAAATCTCAAATTTCAAGCTACTATAATTGCAAATATCCAGTTGTCCTCATACTGCAATCACTGTCTTATTTCATCATGAGGTCTTATTCTGCTGCTTTTTTCTTGCTCTACCTACTTTAGCCCAGGTTAATAACTCCTAATTACTTTTTATTTTTACTTATTTAGAGATACAGTGTGGTACAGGCCCTTCCTGCCTTTTGAGCTGCGCCACCAGCAACCCCAATTTAACCCTCGCTAATCATGAGACAGTTTACAATGACCATTTAACCTACTAACCGGTATTCCTTTGGACTGTGGGAGAAAACTAGAGCGCCTGTAGGAAACCCATGTATTCACTCGGAAGACCTACAAACTCCCTACAGATGATGTCAGAATTGAACTCCAAACTGTGATGCCCTGAGCTGTAATAGCTTCACGCTAACGGTTGTACTACCATGGCATCTATTTTAGTATAATTGAAGTCTTTCTATTACTATATTTTTTTAAAATTTATGTGCTTTATTTCTAATTGTTTGCATTCTTTTGTAAGTAATACGATGTATAACAACTTTTTTTGTCTCAACCCTAACTGGACTGTTGCGAATAGAACTACACCTGTGCGAATCCCTGTAACATCTGTACCCCTGTGATCTCTGTCTTGGAGGCCAGCATCAGAACATCTTTCAGGAGGGTGAACCCTTGCAAGGAGCCAGGCCCTGATGGTGTACCTGGTAGGGGTCTGAAATCCTGTGTCGGTCTACTGGTGGGAGCGTTCAAGGGCATCTTCAATCTCTTGCTGCTGTAGTCGGAGGTTCCCACCTGCTTCAAAGAAGTGACAATCATACCAGTGCCCAAGAAGAGCACAGTGAGCTGCCTCAACGCCTATTGCCCAGTGACACTCATATCTACTGTGATGAAGTGCTTTGAGAGGCTGAATTAACTCTTCTCTAAAAAAGGATCTGGACCTGCTGCAGTTTGCCTATTGCCACAATAGGTCTGCAGTGGATGCAATCTCATTGGCTCTCCACTCGGCATTAGATCATCTGCACAATAGCAATACGTATGTCAGGCTATTGTTTATTGACTATAGCACAGCGTTTAACACAATCAAGTCACCAGTTCTAATGAACAAGCTCCAAAAGCCTGGTTGCAGGAGGGGTAGGACTGGCAGCTAAATATTCCGGAATTCCATTGTTTTAGATGCGACAGAGCGTCAGGGAACAAAGGAGGAAGGATGGCATCAGCAGTCAGGAAAAATGTCACGGCAGTACTCAGTCAGGACGGACTGAAGAATTGGTCTAGTGAGGCTTTATGGATGGAGCTGAGGAATAAGAAAGCATTAATGGGGTACTATAGTCAGTGGAATTTAGAGGATAAGATCTGTAGAGAGGTTGCAGATTGTGGCAAGAAACATATGGATGTGATAGTAGGTGATTTTAACTTATAGTGGAGTGCTGCAGAGACTGGTGTTGGGTCTGTTGTTGTTTGCATCTGCATGAATGATCTGGATGATAATATGGCTAACTAGATTTGCAAATTTGTGGATGACCCCAAGGCAGGTTGTGGACAGCAAGGAAGGCCATCAGAGCTTGCAGTGGAATCAGGACTAGCAGGAAAAATGGGCTGAAAAATGGCAGCAGAGAAGTGTGAGGTGTAGCTCTATAGTTGGACCAGAGTAGGTCCTGCACTAAATGCTAGGGCACTGAGGAGTGCAATAGAAGAAAAAAAAATACAGGTCCATAATTCATTGAAAGTGGTGGCACAGGTAGATAGGGTCATCACATCGGCCTTCATAGATCAAAGTTTTGAGTACAGGAGATGGAATCTTATTTTGAAGTAGCACAAGAGGCCTAATTTGGAGCATTAAGAGTGCAGTTTTGTCACTGACTTACTGGAAAGATGTAATAAGGTTGAAAGAATACAGAGACGATGTACAAGGAAGTTTCTGGGACTGAATGACCTAAGTAATAAGGTAAGATTAAATAGCCAGCAAGAGAAACTTTGCAGATGCTGGAAAGCCAAGCAACACACACAAAATGCCGGAGGAACTCAGCAGACCAGGCAGTATCTGTGGAAAAGAATAAAAAGCTGATGTTTTGGATGTAACAAAACACATAAATGAAGGTAGAGAAGTGGATGTAGTGTATATGGATTTCAGTAAGGTATTTGATAAGGTTCCCCATGCGAGGCTCACTCAGAAAGTAAGGAAGCATGGGATCCAAGGAGTCTTTGCTTTGTGGATCCAGAATTGGCTTGCTCACAAAAGACAAAGGGCAGTTGCCGATGGTTGGATTCTTCTTGTAGGTCGGTGACCAGTGGTGTTCCGCAGGGATCTGTTCTGGGACCCGTCCTCTTTGTGATTTTTATAAATGACCTGGATGAAGAAGTAGAAGGGTGGGTTAGTAAGCTTGCTGGTGACACAAAGGTTGGGGATGTTGTGGGTAATCTGGAAGGTTGTCAGAGGTTATAGCAGGACATCGATAAGATGCAGAACTGGGCTGAGAAGTGGCAGATGGAGTTCAACCCAGATAAGTGTGAAGTGGTTCATTTTGGTAGGTCAAATTTGAAGGCAATATAGTATATTAATGGTAAGACTTGGCAGTGTGGAGGATCAGCGAGATCCTGGGGTCTGTGTCCATAGGATACTCAAAGCTGCTGCGCAAGTTGACACTGTTGTTACGAAGGCATATGATGTGTCAGCATTCATCAACCATGGGATTGACTTCAAGAGCCGTAAGGTAATGTTATAGCTACATAAGACCTTAGTCAGAGCCTACTTGGAGTACTGTGTTCAGTTCTGGTCACCTCATTACAGGAAGGATGTGGATACTATAGCGAGAGTGCAGAGGAGACTTACAAGGATGTTTCCTGAATTAGAAAGTTTGCCTTATGAGAATAGGTTGCGTGAACTTGGCCTTTTCTCCTTGGAGTGACGTAAGATGAGATCTGATGTGATAGAGGTATATAAGATGATGAGAGGCATTTTTCATATGGATAACCAGAGGCTTTTTCCCAGGGCTGAAATGGCTAACATGAGGGGGCATAGTTTTAAGGTGCTTGGAAGTAGGTACAGAGCAGAGGGGATGTCGGTGGTAAGTTTTTCACACAGGAAGTGATGGGTGCGTGGGATGCACTGCTGGTGATGGTGGTGGAGGAGGATACAATAGGATCTTTTAAGAGTCTCTTAGCTAGGTACATGAGCTTAGAAAAATAGAGGGCTATGCATTAGGGAAATTCTAGGCAGTTTCTAGAGAAGTTTACATGGTTGGTACGACATTGTGGGCCGAAGGGCCTGTAATATGCTGTAGATTTCTATGTTCTATGTTTCGGGCCAAGACTCTTCATCAGGACCAGAGAAAAAAGATGAGAAAAGAAGGTGAGGGGGGGGAGAGAAGAAAGAAGTACAAGGTAGTAAGTGAGAAGTGAAAACAGGAGAGTGGGAGGGGTGACATTAGGAACTGGGAAGAATTGGTGAAAGAGATAAAGGACTAGAGTAGGGGGAATCCTATAGGAGAAGAGAAAAGGTCATGGAAAAAAAGGAAGGGGAAGGAGCACCTGAGGGAGCTGATGGGCACGTAATGAGAGAGGGAAACAAGAATGGGGGAATGGTGAAGGAAGACAATTAGCAAAAGTTTGAGAAATTGATGTTCATGCCATCAGTTTGGAGGCTACCCAGAAGGAATATAAGATGTTGTTCCTCAAACCTGAGTGTGGCCTCATTACGGCAGTTGAGGAGGCCAATGTCTGATATGTCGGTCTTTGTTCCTTGGAATGTAGAAGATTGGGGGGAGATTTGACAGAGATATACAAAATTATGAGGGGTATAAATAAGGTAAATTCAAGCAGGCTTTTTCCACTGTGGTTGGATGGGATTACAACCAGAGGTCATGGGTTAAGGCAGCAATGTGAAATGCTTAAGGGAACATGAGAGGAAACTTCTTCATGACAATTTTGAACGAGGTTTGAGACGATACCAGATCCATGGCAAATCTGGCAGGGTTTGCAAGACATTACTTACTACAAAGCGAAACCCAATAGTATGAATGGCAGTGATGCTTCACCACCAGATGAACTCAACGCCTTCTATGCCCGCTTTGAAAGGGAGAACACAACTACAGCTGTGAAGATCCCTGCTGCACCTGATGACCCTGTGATCTCTGTCTCAGAGGCTGATGTTACTCTGTCTTTAAAGAGAGTGAACCCTCACAAGGCAGAAGGTCCCGATGGTGTACCTGGTAAGGCTCTGAAAACCTGTGCCAACCAACTAGTGGGAGTATTCAAGGACATTTTCAACCTCTCACTGCTACAGGCAGAAGTTCCTACTTGCTTCAAAAAGGCAACAGTTATACCAGTGCCAAAGAAGAATAATGTGGGGTGCCTTAACGACTATCGCCCAGTAGCACTCACATTGACAGTGATGAAATGCTTTTAGAGGTTGGTTATAACTAGACTGAACTCCTGCCTCAGCAAGGACCTAGACCCATTGCAGTTTGCCTACTGTCACAATAGGTCAACGGCAGATGCAATCTCCACGGCTCTTCACACAGCTTTAGACCACCTAGACAGCACAAACACCTACATCAGGATGCTGTTCATCGATAATAGCTCAGCATTTAATACCATCATTCCCACAATCCTGATTAAGAAGTTGCATAACCTGGGCCACTGTACCTCCCTCTGTAATTGGATCCTCGACTTCCTAACTGGAAGACCACAGTCTGTGCGGATTGGTGATAACACATCCTGTTTGCTGATGATCCACACTGGCGCACCTGAGGGGTGTGTGCTTAGCTCACTGCTCTACTGTCTGTGTACATGTGACTGTGTGGCTAGGCATAGCTCAAATACCATCTACAAATTTGCTGATGATACAACCATTGTTGGTAAGATCTCAGGTGGTGATGAAAGGGCGTACAGGAGTGAGATATGCCAACTAGTGGAATGGTGCCACAGCAACAACCTGGCACTCAACGTCAGTAAGACAAAAGAGCTGATTGTGGACTTCAGGAAGGGTAAGACGAAGGAACACATACCAATCCTCATCGAGGGATCAGAAGTGGAGAGAGTGAGCAGCTTCAAGTTCCTGGGTGTTAAGATCTCTGAGAATCTAACCTGGTCCCAACACATTGATGTAGTCATAAAGAAGGCAAGACAGTGGCTATAGTTTAAGAAGCGATTTGGCATGTCAACAAATACACTCAAAAACTTCTATAGTTGTACTGTGGAGAGCATTCTGACTGGCTGTATCACTGTCTGGTATGGAGGGGCTACTGCACAGGACCTAAAGAAGGTGCAGAAGGTTGTAAATCTAGTCAGCTCCATCTTGGGCACTAGCCTACAAAGTACCTTTAGGGAGTGGTGTTTCAGAAAGGCAGTGTCCATTATTAAAGGCGTCTAGCACCCAGGGCATGCCCTTTTCTCACTGTTACCATCAGGTAGGAGATACAGTCGCCTGAAGGCACATACTCAGTGATTCAGGAACAGCTTCTTCCCCTCTGCCATCTGATTCCTGAATAGACTTTAAAGCTTTGGACATTCCCCCTCTTTTTTTAATATACAGTATTTCTGCTTTTGCCCTTTTTAAATAATCTATTCAATATATGTAATTGATTTACTTGTTTCTTTATTATTGTGTTTTATTTTATTTATTATTATTTTTCTCTCTCTGCTAGATTATGTATTGCATTGAACTGCTGCTGCTAAGTTGACAAATTTCACGACACATGCTGGTGATAATAAACCTGATTCTGATTCTGATTCACTCAGAGGGTCGTGAGAGTGTGGAACAAACTGCCTATTCAAGTGGTGCATGTGAGCTCGATTTCAATACTTAAGAGAAGTTTGGTTAAGTACATCGATGGGCAGGGGTATGGAGCACTATGGTTCAGTGGGAGTAGGCAGTTTAAATGGTTCAGCATGGACTAGATGGGCTAGAGAGCCTGTTTCTGTGCTGTACTTTTCTATGATAGTAAGTGACTCTATAAATTTACTGACTTCACAACTATTATTGGCAGAATTTCGGATGGTTATGAGGCGGCATACAGGGGCAAGATAGATCGGCTGGTTGAGTGGTGTTGCAGCCATAAACTTGTACTCAACGTTAGTAAGACTAAGGAATTGATTGTAGACTTCAGGAGGGGTAAGTCAAGGGAACACACACCAGTACTCATTGAAGGATCAGAAGTGGAACGGACGAGTAGTTTCAAGTTCCTGTGTGTCAACAGCTCTGAAGATCTCTCTTGGACCCAACATATTGATGCAATTGTGAAGGAGGCACAACAGTGGCTGTATTTGGAGTTTGAGGGGAATTGGTATGTCACCAAAGACACTTGCAAATTTCTACAGATGCACTGTGAAGAGCATTCTGACTGGTTGCTTCACTGTCTGGTATTGATGGGCCACTGCACTGGATCGAAAAAAGCAGGAGAAAATTTTGAACTAAGCCAGTGCCATCATGGGCACTAACCTCAGGAGCATCCATGACACCTTAAAAAGATGATGCCTTATTGACTATCGTCCAGTAGCACATACATTCAAAGTGAAGTGTTTTGACAGGTTAGTGTTGAAACATATAAACACCTGCTTGAGAAGTTGATCTGCTTGGATCTGGTCCGGTTTGTTCCACAGCAGATGCCATTTCATAGTCATAGTCATAGGCATACTTTATTGATCCCGAGGGAAATTGGTTTTTGTTACAGTTGCACCATAAGTAATTAAATAGTAATAAAACCATAAATAATTAAATAGTAATATGTAAATTATGCCAGGAAATAAGTCCAGGACCAGCCTATTGGCTCAGGGTGTCTGACCCTCCAAGGGAGGAGTTGTAAAGTTTGATGGCCACAGGCAGGAATGACTTCCTATGACACTCAGTGTTGCATCTTGGTGGAATGAGTCTCTGGCTGAATGTACTCCTGTGCCCAACCAGTCCATTGCCTCTTCAGTCAATCCTGGAACATCTGGACAGCAAATGTGCATACATCAGGTTGTTCCTTATCGACTATAGCCCAGCATTCAGTACTATCAGCCTCTCTAACCTAATCAATAAGCTTCAAGACCTTGGACTCAATACCTCCTTATGCAATTGCATCCTCAATTTCCTCACTTGCAGACTCCAGTCAGTGTGGATTGGCAGCAAATTCTCCTCCACAAGCTCAATCAACACAGGTGTGCCATAAAGCAGTATACTTAGTCCCCTGCACTACTCCCTTTACACTTTTGACTGTGTGGTTAAGCACTGCTCCAGAGCATATTTCAGTTTGCTGTGGACATCACTGTCATAGGCTGAATCAAAGGTGGTGGTGAATCGGCATTTGGGAAGGAATTATAAGCCAGTTAGCTTGACATGAGTCGAGGTGCTGGAGTCCATTGTTAAGGCTGAGGCTTCAGGGTACTTGGAGGTATGTGATAAAGTAGACCCAAGTCAGCATTGTTTCCTGAAGAGAGTATCTTGCCGGAAAAATCTTTTGGAATTCTTTGAAGAAATATGTGGCAGGATAGACAAAGGAGAGTCGGTAGATGATGTTCACTCAGAAGGCCTTTAACAAGATACCACACATGAGACTGCTAAACAAAATATGAGCCCATGGAAAAATATTAGCATCAATAGATTGGCTAACTGGCAGGAGGTAAAGATTAGGAATAAAGAAGGCCTTTTCTGGTTGGTTGTCAGTGTTCTGCAGGGGTTGGTGTTGGTGTCTACTAACTTCTCACGTATGTTAGTGATCTGAATGATAGAATCAATGGCTTTGTGGCCAAGTTTGTGGATGTTACAGAGATAGGTGGAGGGGCCGGTAATGTTGAGGAAGCAAGAAGTCTGCAGAAGATCTTGGACAGATTGGGAGAACAGACAAAGGAGTGGCAGATGGAATACAGAATTGCAGAGAGAAATAAAGGAATGGAATATTTTTTAAATGGAGAGCAAATTGAGGGTGTAAAGGGACTTTGGAGTCATAGTGTAGGATTAACTAAAGGTTAACTTGCAGGTTGAGTTGGTAGTAAGGAAGGTAAATGCTTTGTTAACATTCATTTCTAGAGGGCTTGAATATAAAAGCAAGGATGTCATGCTGAGTCTTATAGAATGTTGGTCAGACCACATTTGGAGTTTTGTGATCAGTTTTGGGCCCCATATCTAAGAGAGGATATTGTAGCATTGGAGAGGAGTCAGAGGAGGTTTACAAGAATGATCCTGGGAATAAAGAAAAGTTAACATATGAGGTTTGTTAATGACACTGGCCCTGTACTTGATGTAGTTTAGAAGAATGAAGGAGGATCTCATTGAAACTTCCTGAATATTGAAAGGCCTGGTACAGTGGATGTGGAAAGTATGTTTCCAGTAGTAGGAGAGCCTAGGATCAGAGGCACAACATTGAAATAAAAGCATATCCTTTTAGAAAAGAAATAAGGAGTAATTTCTTTAGCCAGTGTAAACATAACTTTACTGGATCAAATAATGACAGTACAAAAAGATCGTTACTTATCTTTTCACCCGTTTATTTCTTTGAGCTCAGCCGGCGAGTGAACTTGGACCGACATCCGGGAGAGAACCAATCTCATCTCCCCGGCGGTTCAACAAGTTCACTGCCTATTGTCAGAAGTTATAAGGCCACCGATACAAAAGAACAATCAATTTGATAACCATTCCGGCCAAATCAATGGACTGTTGATACAAAAGTACAATCAATTTGTTAGACACTCCAGCCACCTTAATTAAAGAAAGGAATGTCCTACCTGGTTTGCTGGAACCACAAGTTAATTACAAAGATAAGAACATCCGTCAAATTTATGCTTTAATTAAGAAAGGAATGTGCTGTCTTCCATCAGGTACTGCTGTTGTCAAAATGAAAAGGTGTGAAAAGCCCAGAGACATCTTATGTGGATCTGGGTGAACTTTGACCCTTATCTTGCTCCAAAGAAAGCAGCTGTGAGACATTATTCAAACAGACTGCAGTCACAGACATCATACATCAAAGTTGCTGGTGAACGCAGCAGGCCAGGCAGCATCTCTAGGAAGGGGTACAGTCGACGTTTCGGGCCGAGACCCTTCGTCAGGACTAACTGAAAGAAGAGCTAGTAAGAGATTTAAAAGTGGGAGGGGAAGGGGGAGATCCAAAATGATAGGAGAAAACAGGAGGGGGAAGACGGAGCCAAGAGCTGGAAAATTGATTGGCAAAGGGGATATGAAAGGATCATAGGACGGGAGGCCTAGGGAGAAAGAAAGGGGGAGGGGGGAATCCCAGAGGATGGGCAAGGAGTATAGTGAGAGGAACAGAGGGAGAAAAAAGAGAGAGAGAAAAAAAAATAAATAAATGATGGGGTACGAGGGGAGGTGGGGTATTAACGGAAGCTAGAGAAGTCAATGTTCATGCCATCGGGTTGGAGGCTAAGGATAAGTGCTGGGAGGGAAATCGGTGGGAAGGGATGGGAGGGGACGAATGGACAGGGGAGTTGTGTAGGGAGCGATCCCTGCGGAAAGTGGGGGGGGGGAGGGAAAGATGTGCTTAGTGGTGGGATCCCGTTGGAGGTGGCAGAAGTTATGGAGAATTATATGTTGGGCACGGAGGCTGGTGGGGTGGTAGGTGAGGACAAGGGGAACCCTATTCCTAGTGGGGTGGCGGGAGGATGGGGTGAGAGTAGATGTGCCTGAAAAGGGAGAGATGTGTTTGAGAGCAGAGTTGATGGTGGAGGAAGGGAAACCCCTTTCTTTAAAAAAGGAGGACATCTCCTTCGTCCCGGAAAGAAAAGCCTCATCCTGAGAGCAGATGCTGCGGAGACGAAAGAATTACGAGAAGGGGATGGCATTTTTGCAAGAGACGGTGAGAAGAGGAATAGTCCAGGTAGCTGTGAGAGTCCGTAGGCTTATAGTAGACATCAGTAGATAAGCTGTCTCCAGAGATAGAGACAGAAAGATCCAGAAAGGGGAGAGAGGTGTCACAAAAGGACCAGGTAAACTTGAGGGCAGGGTGAAAGTTGGAGGCAAAGTTAATAAAGTCAACGAACTCAAGATGCGTGCAGGAAGCAGCGCCAATGCAGTCGTCGATGTAGCGAAGGAAAAGTGGGGTGCAGATACCAGTATAGGCTTGGAACATGGATTGTTCCACAAAGCCAACAAAAAGGCAGGCATAGCTGGGACCCATACGGGTGCCCATGGCTACACCTTTAGTTTGGAGGAAGTGGGAGGAGCCAAAGGAGAAGTTATTAAGAGTAAGAACCGATTCCACTAGATGGAGGAGAGTGGTGTTAGAGGGAAACTGGTTAGGTCTGGAATCCAAAAAGAAACGGAGAGCTTTGAGACCTTCCTAGTGGGTGATGGCAGTATATAGGGACTGGACATCCATGGTGAAAATAAAGCGGTGGGGGCCACGGAACTTAAAATCATCGAAAAATTTCAGAGTGTGAGAAGTGTCACGAACATAGGTAGGAAGGGATTGAACGGGGGGATAAAACAGTGTCGAGGTATGCAGAAATGAGTTCGGTGGGGCAGGAGCAAGCTGAGATAATGGGTCTGCCAGGACAGGCAGGTTTGTGGATCTTGGGTAGGCGGTAGAAACAGGAAGTGCGGGGTGTGGGAACTATAAGGTTGGTAGCAGTGGATGGGAGATCGCCTGAGCGGATAAAGCTGGTGATAGTGTGGGAGACAATGGCCTGGTGCTCTTAGTGGGGTCATGATCGAGGGGTAAGTAAGAGGAGATATCCGCGAGTTGACGCTGTGCCTCGGCAAGGTAGAGGTCAGTACGCCAAACTACAACAGCACCCCCCTTATTGGTGGGTTTTATAGTAAGGTTAGGATTAGTGCGGAGGGAGTGGAGAGCAGAGCGTTCAGAAGGAGTGAGGTTGTAATGGGAACAAGGTGCGGTGAAGTCGAGACAGTTGATGTCCCGTCGGCAGTTAGCAATAAAGAGATCCAGAGCAGGCAGAAGACCAGAGTGGAGTGTCCATGAAGAGGAGGAGGGTTGAAGATGGGAGAAGTGGTCATTGGTGGGGGTGGGAGAGTTCTTGCCAAAGAAGTAGGCTCGAAGACAGAGCTGGCGGAAGAAGAGTTCAGCGTCATGGCAAACGCGGAACTCGCTGAGGTGTGGGTGAAGGGGGACAAAGGTGAGGCCCTTACTGAGGACAGAGCGCTCTGCCTCAGAGAGTTGAAGGTCGGAGGGGATGGTAAAGACCCGACACAGATGAAAAGTGGGATCAGAGGGGGGAGGGGGAGAGAGGCTGGTGGTGTCAGTGGGGAGGAGAGGGTTGGGGTGAGAGGAAGATGGAGCCTCTGAGGGCCCAGGAGCTGACGGTGGGATCTGAGGGAGACGGGGTTGCAGAGTCACAGAGATAGTCAGTACTGAATCCATTGTTTACAGGAATCTGAGAATCCCCCATTCACTTAAAGTTTATCACCAGGGATAGTGAATATGTGAAATTCATTGCAGCAGATAGCTGTGGAGGCCAAGTCATTGGGTATATTTAAAGCAAGGGTTAATAGGTTCTTGATCAGCAATGGGTTTGAGAGGGAAGATAAATCAGCCATGATTGAACGGCTGAACAGGCTCGATGGACTGAATGTCCACTGCTTCAGTGTCTTATGGTCATATAAATTTGTTTATTTTTGTTCATAATCTGACCTGAGCCTAATATATTGGAGATAATGGTGTAGAAAGTTTGAATATTTGGTACATAAATTACAACTAGATTACGTCAGTGGGATATAATACTAGATCCTAGTTTAACAGCACACATCAAAGTTGCTGGTGAACGCAGCAGGCCAGGCAGCATCTCTAGAAAGAGGTACAGTCGACGTTTCAGGCCGAGACCCTTCGTCAGGACTAACTGAAGGAAGAGTTAGTAAGAGATTTGAAAGTGGGAGAGGGAGGGGGAGATCCAAAATGATAGGAGAAGACAGGAGGGGGAGGGATGGAGCCAAGAGCTGGACAGGTGATTGGCAAAAGGGATATGAGAGGATCATGGGACGGGAGGTCCGGGGGGGGGGAGAACCAGAGGATGGGCAAGGGGTATAGTGAGAGGGACAGAAGGAGAAAAAGGAGAGTGCGAGAAAGAATGTGTGTATAAAAATAAATAATGGATGGGGTACGAGGGGGAGGTGGGGCATTAGTGGAAGTTAGAGAAGTCAACGTTCATGCCATCAGGTTGGAGGATGCGGAACTCTTCTTCCGCCGTCTCCATCTCTGAGCCTACTTCTTCGGCAAGGACTCTTGCACCCGCACTGATGACCCCTTCTCCTGTCTTCAGCCCTCCTCTTCTTCATGGACACCCCGCTCTGGTCTTCTGCCTGCTCTGGATCTCTTTATCGCTAACTGCCGACGGGACATCAACCGTCTCGACTTCACCGCACCTTGTTCCCATTCCAACCTCACTCCTTCGGAACGCTCTGCTCTCCACACCCTCTGCACTAATCCTAACCTTATTATTAAACCCGCTGTTAAGGGGGGTGCTGTTGTAGTCTGGCGTACTGACCTCTACCTTGCCGAGGCACAGCGACAACTCGCGGATACCTCCTCTTATTTACTCCTCAATTGTGACCCCACTAAGGAGCACCAGGCCATTGTCTCCCACACCATCACCGACTTTATCCGCTCAGGGGATCTCCCATCCACTGCTACCAACCTTATAGTTCCCACACCTCACACTTCCCGTTTCTGCCTCCTACCCAAGATCCACAAACCTGCCTGTCTTGGCAGACCTATTGTCTCAGCTTGCTCCTGCCCCACCAAACTCGTTTCTGCATACCTCGACACGGTTTTATCCCCCCTTGTTCAATCCCTTCCTACCTATGTTCGTGACACTTCTCACGCTCTTAAACCTTTCAATGATTTTAAGTTCCCTGGCCCCCACCGCTTTATTTTCACCATGGATGTCCAGTCCCTGTATACTTCCATCCCCCATCAGGAAGGTTTCAAAGCTGTCTGCTGCTTTTTGGATTCCAGACCTAATCAGTTCCCCTCTACCACCACCTGCTCCGTCTAGCGGAATTAGTCCTTACTCTTAATAATTTCTCCTTTGGTTCCTCCCACTTCCTCCAAACTAAAGGTGTAGCTATGGGCACCTGTATGGGTCCTAGCTATGCCTGCCTTTTTGTTGGGTTTGTGGAACAATCTATGTTCCGTGCCTATTCTGGTATCTGTCCCCCACTTTTCCTTCGCTACATCGACGACTGCATTGGCGCTGCTTCCTGCACGCATGCTGAGCTCGCTGACTTTATTAACTTTGCCTCCAACTTTCACCCTGCCCTCAAGTTTACCTGGTCCATTTCCAACATGGCCTTCCCCTTTCTAGATCTTTCTTCCTCTGTCTCTGGAGACAGCTTATCCACTGATGTCTACTATAAGCCTACTGACTCTCACAGCTATCTGGACTATTCCTCTTCTCACCCTGTCTCTTGCAAAAATGCCATCCCCTTCTCGCAATTCCTCCGTCTCCGCCGCATCTGCTCTCAGGATGAAGCTTTTCATTCCAGGACGAGGAAGATGCCCTCCTTTTTTAAAGAAAGGGGCTTCTCTTCCTCCACTATCAACTCTGCTCTCAAACGCATCTCCCCCATTTCAGGCACATCTACTCTCACCCCATCCTCCCGCCACCCCACTAGAAATAGGGTTCCCCTGGTCCTCACATACCACCCCACCAGCCTCCGGGTCCAACATATTATTCTCCGTAACTTCTGCCACCTCCAACGGGATCCCACCACTAAGCACATCTTTCCCTCCCCCCCCCACCCTGCTTTCCGCAGGGATCACTCCCTACGCGACTCCCTTGTCCATTCGTCCCCCCCATCCTTCCCCACTGATCTCCTTCCTGGCACTTATCCTTGTAAGCGGAACAAGTGCTACACATGCCCTTATACTTCCTCCCTTACCACCATTCAGGGCCCCAACAGTCCTTCCAGGTAAGGCAACACTTCACCTGTGAGTCGGCTGGGGTGATATACTGCATCCGGTGCTCCCGATGTGGCCTTCTATATATTGACGAAACCCGACGCAGATTGGGAGACCGCTTTGCTGAACACCTATGCTCTGTCCGCCAGAGAAAGCAGGATCTCCCAGTGACCACACATTTTAATTCCACATCCCATTCCCATTCTGACATGTCTATCCACGGCCTCCTCTACTGTAAAGATGAAGCCACACTCAGGTTGGAGGAACAACACCTTATATTCCGTCTGGGTAGCCTCCAACCTGATGGCATGAACATTGACTTCTCTAACTTCCACTAATGCCCCACCTCCCCCTCGTACCCCATCCGTTATTTATTTTTATACACACATTCTTTCTCTGACTCTCCTTTTTCTTCCTCTGTCCCTCTGACTATACCCCTTGCCCATCCTCTGGTTCCCTCCCCCCCCTTGTCTTTCTCCCCGGACCTCCCGTCCCATGATCCTCTCATATCCCTTTTGCCAATCACCCGTCCAGCTCTTGGCTCCATCCCTCCCCCTCCTGTCTTCTCCTATCATTTTGGATCTCCCCCTCCCCCTCCCACTTTCAAATCTCTTACTAACTCTTCCTTCAGTTAGTCCTGACGAACGGTCTCGGCCTGAAACGTCGACTGTACCTCTTCCTAGAGATGCTGCCTGGCCTGCTGCGTTCACCAGCAACTTTGATGTGTGTTGCTTGAATTTCCAGCATCTGCAGTATTCCTGTTGTCCTAGTTTAACAGGCTTTTTTTCTTGAGCAGATGCTCTGACTGCTTTTGGTCCATTTATGATGGTTAAATTCCACATGAAGTTTGTATGATCTTTAAAGTTTAGTGATATATTTTCCTATTTGGTGCTGGTGAGGAATGGAATTACCTGTTTGAGGGCTGTTTGTTGTTAGGGCCCTTAAGTACTATTGCAGCTAATCAATGAAGAGTAGTAACAGCTTCAAAATAAGCGTAGTCTTCTACATAGTGGTCCCCAACCATCGGGTGGCGAGCATGTGCTACCGGTCCGTGCGGAAACGATGTGATTTGGCGATATGAAATGATATGAGTCAGATGCACCTTTCCTCATTCCCTGTCACGCACTGTTGAACTTGAACCCCCCGTCGTCGTCGGCCGGTCCGCAAGAATGTTGTCAATATTAAACTGGTCCATGGTGCAAAAAAGGGTTGGGGACCCCTGTTCTACATTAATTTCAGTAAATAGTACATGAAAAGGCCAAAAAAGAGGAAAGATAATTAAAGAACTGGTTAAAAATAACTTCTACTTAAGGACCTATCCAGGATACTACTTTCGCATAATTGAAAGAGATGTGAGTTTTTCTCTTGGCTAAATAATGTCTGTGTGCCAAGTGACAGGTTTGGACTACACCTTCCAGTTGTGTATATCTCAAGTGTGGAATAAAGGGCAATCTTGGTTTCAAAGAAAGTAAATTGAATGAGTTTTAGGGTATTAAACTGAACTTTGGATGACAGTATGCCCTGCGAGTTACTAGTGTTGAAAGCTTTCATTGTAGCAGCACAATAAACATGAAATTTCCCCTTATCCTGGCCTGTGAAATTTATTTGATGCCACTTGTTATGTGGCTTTTCCACAGATAGTCAAATGCAAGAATTGGTCAGTTTGCTAATTTAGAATTTTTGGAAAGGATGATGTTGTTACCTGCTGTTACTGTTTAATTAGTATAAACCTTTCTGTATTGAATCACAGAACCATACAGAATAGACACAGTCTCTTTGGTCAGCCTTTTCCCTCTGAACTGTGATGTCTATTTACGCTCATCATATCTGCATAAATTAGTCCAGTATCTTTCTATATGGCTTTCCTATGTAAGTACCTGTGCAAATGTCTTTTAAAGACAGTAATTGTATTTATCTCTGCCAAGTTGTCCAGCAGCTCATCAGAAATAACCAGAATCCTCTGTATGAAAACTTGCACCTCAGATCTCCCTTAAAATTTTCTATCCTCGTTTAAAATTTGTGCCCACTTGTACTAGATTCTAGTGACAAAGGAAAAAGATGCCATATGTCTGTCTCTGTAGCTCAGGTTTACAAACGTCTAGTCACTCAGGCTTTTGTGTTCAAGTGAGAATAAACCCAATCTCCTTATAATTGCAGCCCTCCATTTCAGGCAACATCCTGGTGAATCATTTCAGTGCTCTTTGTGTTGCTATCATGTTCTTTCTGTAGTATGACAACTGGAACTGTACAGAAAATGCCAAATTCTGTCCAGCCAGTGTTTTGTATAGCTGAAACATAGTGTCCTAACTCCCGTACTCAATGCCCTGGTGTATGAATAAAGGCATGCCAAATGCCTTCTCAACAACCCTCCTTCAGTAAAGTATGGACTTCTATATCTATCTCTGCTAAGGTCTCTGTAGTCTACTCCAAATGTCCAATGAGAATTTGACTTGACAATGTGAAGTCAAATTTGGATTAAATTCCATCTGTCATTATTCCATCCTATTTTCCAACTGATCTGTGTCCTGCTATATCCTTAGTCTTTTTTTGCTATCTGAAACTCCACCAATTTTCATATTGTATGCAAACTTACTAATTAGACCACCTATCCAAGTTACTTATATATTGTTACTGCCCATCACCCTGCGGGCATTTAGGAATGTAATGAAGGTCCTCCATCATTGTCCATACTGTTGCACACAGGTTTCTGTAACAATATTTTTGACCTGTCAGGGTTGTTAGTTCTGAGCTGAGCCCCCAAAGCTGGAGGACGGGTGGACCACTCTTGGTATGGCCTCTACCATTTGACCTGTTTGGCATGGGTGACCCTACCAAGAGCTAAAGCACAAGGCCCTGACTCTTGTCAACATAGGCCTCTGGGTCATTGAGACACACAAGCCACCAAGCCTTGTGACAAATTTGCGGTCCTCTTGAGGATTTATATATTACAAAGAACAATAGGTCCCACTGATACACAACTTGTTACAAACTTTCCTTTTCGCTAAAACACACATCCACCATTACCCTCTGACACTTATCACTGTCAATTTTGGATCCAGTCTGGTAGCATGTCTTGGATTGCTTGTGCTTAACCTTCTGGCCTAGCCTACCAAGTTGGACTTTGTCAAAAGCTTTTTATGAAGTCCACATGTACCACATTGACTACCCTGACTTAACTCATTTTCTGAGTTGCTTCTTCAAAAAAACCTCAATTAGATTTGTGAGACTTGATTCCAATATAATTATAAAAGTATTTTCAACTAATGTTAAAAAGTAAAGTTGAAAGAAATCTGTCCTTTTTGCTGTATGATGACTACTTAAAATATAAGAGAAAAACAACAAACCATGGATTGTAACAGCGCCCACCTAATTGTATAAGTGTGAGTGATGGAGTAAGCAAGCATAAACTTGTTCAGTTCTGTATTCATGCTTGCATAATTTTTCACATACCATTTTTGGGTGGGAGTAGCAGGCTTGTATCATTGACTTGTATCAAGATTAGATTTCAAAATCACTTCCAGTTGAAGAAATCGTATGACATGTTAGTGTTTTCAATTTTCTCAAAATTAGTGTGAAATCGTGCATCTTTTTGTGACATACATAAAAGTTGCTGGTGAATGCAGCAGGCCAGGCAGCATCCGTAGGAAGAGGTACAGTCGATGTTTCGGGCCGAGACCCTTCGTCAGGACTAACTGAAAGAAGAGTGTTACGTACCCTGTAACTGGGTTGCCAAACCAGCAGAAATGGACCACGTAGTTGGAGTCTGGATTACTGGAACTAAGAAAGTTTTATTAAAGAAATAGTACTCTAAACAAAAGGATATAAATGCAACAGTTTAGCAATGATAAAACACACATGTACACAGAACTAGGATAATAGGATCAATCAAGCTCTATCGCAGTCTAGGGGTAAATGACCAGTTTCAAGTGACGCCAAGTTCAGTTCAATTGAGTTCAGTTCAGTTCACAGTAATCACTGTTGTGCCGTTGGGGCGGGGAAAAGAGAGAGAGCGAAAGCGAATGAATATTCAAAACGGATTCCACGCAGACCTTCGATATTCCTCGCAGTTAGCTTTCGGGCGAGCCCTTGGTAATGTCTTCTGAGGTCACTGACTGTGACCCCTCCGTTCCAGATACGATCGTTCTTCTGCGGTGAACCCGGCACCCAGGCAAGGGTGGACAGACACACCAGGTTTCCGCCGATCCGTACCTTTCTACCCTGTGCGTCTATGGCTGGTCCCGCGACAGACCTCCACAAACTCCCACCACCTTGTGAGGGGGCACACCGCTTCCAGGGTCTCGTTACCTCGTGGAGTTGTGTGTCCATTGCCTTAGCGAACCTGTCCCTTTTTATCCCCCTGCTGGGGTATGGCCTGTCCATCACCCTTCAAACAGTTCAGGGTTCAAAGCCCCCAGTCTCTGACAATACTCGGAACTGTGTCTTCTTTACGTTAATCCCTCTCGTCTCTCATTAACATTTCTGAAGGTTCCCCCATTGTCCTCTTATCGGCATCAATCTTCTGATAACTGGTTTGGTCACAAGAGCTAGTAAGAGATTTGAAAGTGGGAGGGTGAGGGGGAGATCCGAAATGATGGGAGAAGACAGGAGGGGGAGGGATGGAGCCAAGAGCTGGACAGGTGATTGGCAAAAGGGGATACGAGAGGATCATGAGACAGGAGGTCCAGGAAGAAAGACGGGGGGGGGGGGACCCAGAGGATGGGCAAGAGGTATATTCAGAGGGATAGAGGGAGAAAAAGGAGAGTGAGAGAAAGAATGTGTGCATAAAAATAAGTAACAGATGGGGTACGAGGGGGAGGTGGGGCCTAGCGGAAGTTAGAGAAGTCGATGTTCATGCCATCAGGTTGGAGGCTACCCAGACAGAATATAAGGTGTTGTTCCTCCAACCTGAGAGTGGCTATACTCCTTGCCCATCCTCTGGGCTCCCCCCCCCACCTTTTCTTTCTCCCTAGACCTCCTGTCCCATGATCCTCTCATATCCTTTTTGCCAATCAACTGTCCAGCTCTTGGCTCCATCCCTCCCCCTCCTGTCGTCTCCTATCATTTCGGATCTCCCCTTCCCCCTCCCACTTTCAAATCTCTTACTAGCTCTTCTTTCAGTTAGTCTTGACGAAGGGTCTCGGCCCGAAACATCGACTATACCTCTTCCTGGAGATGCTGCCTGGCCTGCTGCGTTCACCAGCAACTTTTATGTGTGTTGCTTGAAATTCCAGCATCTGCAGATTTCCTCGTGTTTGGATCTTTTTGTGACTGTAATCATGGAACGATCACTTGATGGCAAGGAGTAGATCTGTGTAAAGTAGAAAATAATGTATTGACATCAATGTTTATAATTTTGCATTGCTTCTGTAGCATAGTGGTCATATAATTCAAGAGATGTTGCTATCATTTTGGATAGTGCTAGCTTTAGTCATATATGATGTTAGTTTACCTGCAGGGTTGGGTAAAGAATCCATTGGCATTATTCTCAACTGTATACCTTCCATCCCAAGAATTATGCTGCTGACTCATTTGTGTTTTGAAATGAGTTGCAGAAATGTTCTTAGAGCTGGCTGGCATAATCCCCCTCCCCCTTAATTAATACTAAACACATTTGTATTTTACATATTAAATAGTAGTCTTTCTGTAAAGGCAACACACACAAAATGCTGGAGGAACTCAGGTCAGGCAGCATCTCTGGAAAAGAGTAAACAGTCGATGTGTTGGGCTGAGACCCTTCTTCAGGAAGAGTCTTCCTAAATAAATCCTTTAACATGTTACCCTATCTTATAATACATTTGAGAGTAAGCCTATAAATTTAATTGGAGCAGGAAATATACCAGCACTCTGGTCTTTTGGCTCTTGCTGCACACCATTGTTACATTTTAGTCCCGGGCACACATTCCACACTAGGGATATTAAAAAAGCATCATGTCCCAGATGGTTGGAATTTTATGTATCAAGTCCTTTTAAACAACAGTTTTTTCCCTGACAAATTATTATTATTTTTTGATAGTAGTTTCTTCCATTGTGCCTTTGCACTTCAGTTATCTACTTGCAAGCCACTTTTCAGCTGAGGGTCTTTGTGCAGTATAATAAAATGGATGGGCTTTTTAATGGCCTGATATACTTCAAGAATGGCTTTGACAGCTAGTGAGTTTTCACCATCATGTCCACCAGCTGTCCAAACAATTCACTGATTGGTGAAAAGGGAAACAAATGCAGTTCTAAAATCCAAGCAGAGAATGTTAGGGATGCACAGGGGTCAAGTATCATATGTACAATTTTTCAGGCTGATGATCTTCAGTCAGAACTGGAAAAGTTGGAAAAAAAGAGTTTTCAGTTGCAGAGAGTGGGAGGAGTATGGAGAACAAATAGTGTTTGTGATTCTTCCTTCTGGGCAGTACTTCCTCAGGGGTCAATTCTGTAATTCAACAGTTTTTCCTAACCAGCCTTTCATGTTAGTCAGAATGGAACAGTTCTGATGCAGGATCATCCAAGTGCAGTATTAACTTTGTAGATACTGCTTGATCTGTCAAATTGTTCTTTTATTTAAGTTTTCCAGTGTCTACGGTGTACTGTATCTCAGAGTTCCAGCATTGCTCTTTTCAATACTGTACTCCTTCATCTTCCTTCATTTTTATTTCTATCACAGGTCAACAAACATTCATCAGCCTCTTCTGGAAGGACCCAACATTATTTATGACAACTGGATAACCTTGTGCTTCACCCTGTTAGAAATATTCTATTTCTTTTCAGTACGTTCTGCTGTCTATAATTGAAAATTCCATTGTTTTCTCACTTTTGAGTTCTGATGAAATCTGGTTTCTCTTTCCATAGATACCAAATTTAAGTAATTGCACACATTTGGAATAAACTCACTGATTTAAAACAAGTGAGAAAAACTTGCACTTTTACACTCATTTCAGTGAGTTTCTTGTATTTCTAGGTCTATCCTGGTACATTCTCAACTTTATTATAACATAGTGTAACATGTTAAAGACTTTATTTACTAAGTCCCTTCCTGAAGAAGGGTCTTGGCTCAAAACATAGACTGTTTCTATGTTGTTCTTTGATTTACAGTGGGAGTCTATCAGTACATCATAGGTAATCTTGACTATCATACTTAAGTCTTAAAAGCTGGTTGTTCTGTATTTTAAACCAAAGATCTGGACTAATAATTGCTCTGTTTGGATTTGGTCTCCAGAGGAACCCGAGCACTGAATTCTGCTTTACCATTATGTACTTGTTTGACTTGCATTGTAAATAATTAAAACAAACTTTTCAAAAATAATTGTAAGAAAGTAATCATTCTTTTAAACAGTGCTTGCTTCTATCTCTTAGGATCTGCCATTGAAAATGGAAACAGTTAATTTTGCACATTCCTCTTTGTACTTTATACTTTATTGTCGCCAAACAATTGGTACTAGAACGTACGATCATCACAGCGATATTTGATTCTGCGCTTCACACTCCCTGGATTACAAATATTAAATATTAAAAATAGTTAAAATTAGTAAATATTAAAAATGTAAATTATAAATCATAAATAGAAAATAGAAAAATGGGAAGTAAGGTAGTGCAAAAAAACCGAGAGGCAGGTCCTCTTTTTTTGTGATGTGCTGCACCGTGTTTACGATCTTCTGCAACTTCTTTCAGTCTTGAACAGGACAACTTCCATACCAGATTCTGATGCACCCTAGAAGAATCCTTTCTACGGTGCATCTATAAAAATTAGTGAGGATTTTAGGGGACAGGCCAAATTTCTTTAGTTTTCTCAGGAAGTAATGGCGCTGGTGGGCCTTCTTGGCAGTGAAGTCTGCTTGGTTGGACCAAGTCAGGTCATTTGTGATATTGACCCCGAGGAACTTAAAGCTTTTGACCTGTTCCACTTGCGCACCACCGATGTAAATTGGGTCGTGCGGTCCGCTACTCCTTCTGAAGTCAACAGCCAATTCCTCTGTCTTCCTTCGTTGAGGGATAGGTTACTGTCTTCGCACCATGCCACCATGTACTCAAACTCATCATTACCTGAGATATGGCCTACAATTGTTGTGTCATTTAAAGACTTTATTATTGAGTTTTCTTTTCACTATTTTGTTGATGACATAAATTTGTTCTTATGGTGAAACATAATGATGTTCAATTGAAAATAAACCTAATCCAGAGCTGAGCAAAATTACATTACTTTCTAGATGGTATTGATTCTGGGAAATGCGACCTCTGACTTCAGAGCAGGATTTCTGGTGACAGTAGAATCATAATTCCGGCAGAAATGTCCTTAATTGATGCCAACAACAGCTGAACAACTGATTTTCAACTTCATTACCTTAGAATGTGATAGCTGCTGTTAATTTGTGGACCAACCAACTTTTTACTAATGCTTTTTAGTTTGAAATTATGCTCACTAATGGGCCAATCCCAAACAGCTGCTGCATTGTGATCCGCAGTTGATTGTTTACACTATGAATTGTTTTCTTGTCTAGTGCTATAACTGTTGTAGCTGGATGACGCTGGGCTGGAACATAGGTTTTGGAGGCATCCACATGGAACATACAGTAGGCAGCATACAAGGACTTTTCTCAGAAGATTATTTTCTGGTGGTTTACTGGGAGTCATACTCTCTTCAAGATTCCATTGCAAGGCATTGTGCTTCAACAATACAGTCGAGATCCAGTCTTTTAGATAGTAATTGTAGATTTGCACATGTTCTGGACTGATCTTGCACTTGAAGTCAAGGTTCCTGCTATTCTCAACTTTTTTGCCTTAGGGTTGTTCTAGGTTGTTGCAGTTGGTTTACGTCACATTTTACAACTTGCTGCCTAGAAATGCATCAAACTTTATTCTTCATTATAAAAGAATTAATTTACTTTTTCTTTAAATTGTGGGTTCTGGCAGACTTGGGCATGGGGTCTGCTAACATTGCAGGCTTCCTTAAAGCTATACTTTAGATCCAAAGATATTGCTTAATCTAAGAGTCTTTTCACTCAGTATGCAGTTTTTGGTCTTAAAAGCTTCCTAATGATCAAATCAAGGTATGTTGACATATTATTGAACAATTGTATTCTGACCAACAGAAAATGCAGAGTCAAAATGGGTTTGTTTTGGATTGGCAGTTTGTGGCTAATGGTTCATAGGGATCATTGATGGATGTCTAACTATTTACAAATTATCGTAATGACTTGAATGGAGAGACTGAATATCTGCTCCTGATATAAAAATAAATGATTAGTGTGGTGTGAAGTTGGCAAATAGAGGATAATGTAGAAAAATTTGAGATTATTTGCTCTAGAAAGAAGGATGAAAAAATAATGAATTGCGATGATAAGATGTGTTACAAATGAATCTGTGGATTTTTGTGTATGAAGCACAGAAGGTTTTTGCGAAAGTACATTGTGTTGTAATTGCAGGGTATGTTGGAGTATGGAAGTAGGCAATTCTGATGTAGTTTTACAATGTGTTTATGAAAGTAATGCATTTATCATTAATTTCCATGGCGAAGGATGGACGTACTTGCATCGGACGCAGTGCAGAGAGGTTTACTCGATTGATTCCTGGGACAAAGGCTTTGATGTAGAAAGGTTGAATAGATGAGGCTTACTTTCATTGGAGTATAGTTGAATCATACTACACAAGATTTTGAGGGTATTGACACCAGGAACTTGGTGAAAAATTAAGTTCATAGTGCTTCTCAAAATAAGATTTTTCCTCTCCACCATTCTGGAGGTCAATGAGGATGTCATATTTTGTACTGATCAGCTGCTCATAAAAAGCATAGATATAGGAGTAGATTTAGGCCACTTGGCCCAGTGAGGCTGCTCTGTCATTCAACCATGGCTGGTTTATTTTGCCTCTCAACCCCATTCTCCAGCTTTCTCCCTGTAACATTTGAAGCCCTTACTAATCAAGAACCTATCAGTCTCTGTTTTTAATATACCCAGTGTCTTGTCCTTGACAGGTGAATGTGACAATGAATTCTATAGATTCACCACCCTCTGGCTGTAGAAATTCTTCCTCATCTGTATTCTGAGGCTGTGCCCTCTCCTCCAGGACTCTCCCACTATTGGAAACGACTTCTGCACGTCTATTCTGTCTAGGCCTTTCAGTATTCTGTAGGTTTCAATGAGATTTCCTCCCCCCCCCTCCATTTTTTCTTAAGCAAGTACAGGGCTAGAGACATCAAACTCTCTTGTGTATTAATCTTTTTATTCCCGGGATCATTGTCGTAAACCTCCTCTGGGCCCTATCCAATGCCAGCACATCCATTCTTAGATAAGGGGCCCAGAACTGCTCTCAGTACTCCAAATGCAGACTGACCAATGCATTATATTGGTGTGTTCCCTCATCTTACTCTTTCTGAATAGAAAATCCTACAAAAAATGAGTGGATACGGTTCACCACGACTAAAACCCTCCCCACAACTGAGCATATTTACATGAAGTGTTGTTGAAGGAAAGCAGCATCCATCATTGATTATTTATTTATTGTTATTTCTTTCTTTTTGTATTTGCAGTCTGTTATCTTTTGCAGACTGGTCGAATGCCCGAATTGGTGCGGTCTTTCATTGATTGTCTAATGGTTATTATTCTATTATGGATTTATTGAGTATGCCTGCAAGAAAATGATTCTCAGGGTTGTATAGATGTTGACGTATTTGTACTGTGAAAATAAATTTATTTTGAACCTTTGAAGTTTACAGGAAATTTTATTAAAATAACATACATCATCTTAGAGTGAATTAAAAATCTTGGTGTGTGGCATGAAGTTATACAGCATGTAAACAGGCTTTTTGGCCCAAGTTCTCCACGCTGACCAAGGTGCCCAATTAAATCTCATCCACTAGCCCATCTTTGGCCCATACCTTCCAAACATTTCCCAATCATGTACATATTCATATGTGTCTCAAATACTATCATTATATCTGCCACAATTACTTCCTCTGGCAGCTCATTCCACATACGCACCACCCAATGGGTTCTTTTTAAATCTTTCCTTTCTCAGATCCTGTCTAAAACCGATTTTTTTAAGTCAGAAGGTCTGTTTTCTAAGGTTACCCATATCAGATCTCTCTATATTCCCTTGCTGTACTTGCACTTCATCAAATATTCGCCTTACTATTACCCGTAATAAAGCCAATGGACTGTACATTGGCCATTTTATTAGGTAGACCTGTACATTTTGCTAATTTGAATATCTAATCAGCCAATCACATGGCAGCAACTCGTGCAGAAAAGCATTCAGACATGGTTAAGATGTTCAGATGCTGTTCAGATCAAATACCAGAATGGGGAAGAAATGTGACCTAATGACTGTGACCATTTTGAATGATTGTTGGTGCCAGAAGGGGTTGTTTGAATATCTCAAACTGTTGATCTCTTGGGATTTTCATACATAATAGGCTCTAGAGTTTAGTGAGAATAGTACAAAATAATCCAGGAATAAAAAAGAAAATCTGAGAATGCTGGAAGTCCAAGCAACACACACAAAATGTTGGAGGAACCCAGCATGCCAGGCAGCATCTGTGGAAAAGAATACAGTCGACGTTTTGGACGAGACCCGTAGATGCTGTCTGGACTGCTGAGTTCCTCCAGCATTTTTTTGTATGTTGCTTGAACATCCAGTGAGTAGCAGTTCTGTGGTTGAAAACGCATTGTTAATGAGAGAGGTCAGAGGAAAATGGCTAGACTAGTTCAAGTAGATAGGAAGGCAGCAGTAACTCAAAAAGCCATGGTGTACAGAAGAGCATCTCTGAACAACACATCAAATCTAGAAGTGGATGGCTACAGCAGCAGAAGACCACAAACATACTCATCTGGAAAGGTTGCTATTCCAGCACAATCAAAGCCTAAGCATGTAGCCTTTATGGACTTTCACAGTATAATCTATGATATGGGTTGATACCAGGAACTAGTAAATTGTTGATAACAGTGGAGTATGAATAATTATGTTGATGTTTTGAGGAGAGAGCACAGATACGATAAGTTGAATATACTCCAGTGCTGAATCATTTCATGATTTTCTAATTCCTATATCATCTTTCACAATCTTGGGCCATCCAAAACACTTAAGCAATTTTGGCATTGGTAATATGTTGTCAGTTGAGCACTGAAATGTTGAACTAAGTTAAAAATAGCTGCTGTATGATAACAATCAGATAAACTTTAAAATGCCTGGATGAGGCAGGACATAACAAGTCAGTATAACAAGCTGCGACAGACTGTGGGGACTTTCGGAGGAGAGAGAGAGTCGAAGCTTTGGACCGCAAGCTGCTGGCAGTAGCTTGCTGCAGCAATGCGTAAAGTCTGATACTTTCCCATGCCTGGAGAACTGGGTTAATCAAACAGCACCCAGTGGGCATTGGATGAGTGACTGTCACTTCGTATCATCCATACATGGATTTTGTTGGAGTACCCTGTGGCGGCCACCTTTGTTAACCCTTACATGGTTTCCGGTATGTTATGTGGTAACCACTTGTGCCAGCGTATATTCAGTGGCTGTCACCTTGTGATATTTCTACGTGAATTTCGGGCCAACTCGACGGATAAGGTCTTCAGCGACTGTTACTTCATTTTCCCAGCGTGGAACCTGTGGAATTCTTCGTGATCGCCTCCTCTCTACATTTTAATCTGGATTTACAAGTTTCTCCCCTCACTGATTCCGTGGAAAGTAGTGGATGCTGCCCATTTCATCACGGGTAAAGCCCCTCCCCACTGTTGAGCATATCTGCATGAAAGGTTACCACAGGAATGCAGCATCCACCATCCTGCGACCCCCACCACCCAGGACGTGCTCTCTTCTCACTGCTGCCATCAGTAAGAAGCAGGAGCTCCAGGACTCTCACCATCAGGTTCAGGAATATTTATTTCCCCTCAACCATCAGGCTCTTGAACCAAAGGGAATATCTTCACACAACTTCACTTGCAACACCCAAGTTGGTGTGTTCTTTCATTAATTCTATTATGGTTATTATTCTATTAGAGATTTAATGACTATGCTTGCAAGAAAATGAACCTCAGGGTTGAATATGGTGTCATATGTACTTTGATAGCTTACTTTGAACTTATTAGATTACATCTTATTGTTGAATTTGAGTATGCCTAACCTGCTCAATTCTGTTCATGCAACAACTCCTTAGTCACAGAAATCAATCTACTGAATTATTGGTACTGCCTCCACTGGAGACTAATACCAGTAAACCAAAAGCTGAATCTGACTTTACTTTTATATTCTGTGTCCTTTGCTAGTATTCTATTAACCTTTCTTATTACTTGCTGTACTTTTCAGTACTTGCTTACTGTTCTTCTTGTTCTCGGACTCCAGAACTTTCTGTACTACAATTTTTGTGGTTTTACAATACTACAAAATGGATGCCACGGCCCACCGAATCCATTTTGTCCATCATCCAACCACTTATGTAAATCCTACATTAATGTCATTTCTTATTTTAATCAATTCTTGGATTTTAGCACTCACCTACATTTGGGATAAATTACAGTGGCCTGTTGGCCTACCAACCTCTATGCTTTTGGGTTGTGGGAGATAATTGGAGCACCTGGGGAATTGTGGAAATATTAGAAATTTATGGCTCACGATGCCAATGCTGTAAAGAAACTATTCCTTAAACTTGCATCAACTAAGATTTTGTGTTAATTTTTTTTTTGTAGTTTTGTTCTTGAACTGCTTATGGTAACATTGAATAAAACTCACCAGTTGTTGTTTGATTATTTTTAAAAATCCATATCTAAATGGAAAGAAAATATTACAATTGCTTAGCAAACAGAGAAAATCTGCAGATGCTGGGAATTCAAGCAACACACACAAAATGCTGATGGAACGCAGCAGGCCAGGTAGCATCTATAGGAAGAAGTACAGTCGACATTTTGGGTCTAGACCCTTTGTCAGGACTAACAGAAAAAAGAGATAGTAAGAGATTTTAAAGTAGGAGGGGGAAAGGGAGACCCGAAATGATAGGAGAAAACAGGAGGGGGAGGGATGAAGCCAAGAGCTGGGAGGTAGATTGGCAAAGGGGATACAAGGGAGAGGATCATGGGACAGAAGGCCTTGAAAGAAAGAAAGGAGGAGGGGAGAACAGGCAAGGAGTTATTGTGAGAGGGAAAGAGAGAAAAAATACTAATAAATAATAAATTAGGGATGGGGTAAAAAGGGGAGGAGGGGCATTAACAGAAGTTAGAGAAATCAATGTTCATGCCATCAGGTTGGAGGCTACCCAGATGGAATATAAGGTGTTGTTCCTCAAACCTGAGTGTGGCTTCATCTCGACAGTAGGGGAGGCCATAGTTTGACATATTGGAATGGGAATGGGACGTGGAATTAAAATGTGCTTGCCAAAGATGCTGAGATTTATATAAGATATCCTTGGAGTATGCTTGTTTTGAAATAAATTACATATCCCTGTTCTTTGGCTAGTTCTCTTCAATTAGTACTATTTCTGTTTGTGATTACTATTGCTGAAGTGTACTTATTCCCCTGCTCTACCAGTTGTACACCTATGACTATTTGGCTAAGTACAGCTCCAACACCATATACAAGTTTGCTGATGACAGCACTGTTGCAGGCTATATCAAAAGGGGTGATAAATCAGCATACAGGAGGGTAATTGAAAATTTGGCTGAGTGGTATAATAGCACCAACCTCTTACTCAATACACGCAACATGCTGGAGGAACTCAGCAGGTTTCACCTGTCACCTGGTGATTCTCTCTCCCTTACCCTCACCTTTTAAATCTACTCCTCAGCTTTTTTTCTCCAGTCCTGTTGAAGGATTTCAGCCCAAAACGTTGACTGTTCTATTTTCCATAGGTGCTGCCTGGCCTGCTAAATTCCTCCAGCATCTTGGATTTCCAGCGTCTGCAGATTTTCTCGTTTGTGGTTTGACCAGGATGTCAATGTCAATAAGACGAAGGAACTAATTGTAGATGTCAGGAGAGGGAAACCAGAGGTCCATGACAGTAATCATTGGAGCATCAGTTGTGGGGAGGATCAGTAACTTTAAATCTCTGGGTGTCATTATCTCAGAGGACCTGTCTTGGAACCATCATTTAACTATTATTGTGAAGAAAAGATGACAATGCCTCAACTTCCTCGGGAATCAGAATCAGGTTTATTATCATCGGCATGTGATGTGAAACTTGTTAACTTACCAGCAGCAATTCAATGCAATACATAACCTAGCAGAGAGAAAAAAAAACATAATAAATAAATGAGTAAATCGATTACATATATTGAATAGATTTTTAAAATATGCAAAAGCAGATCCTGTATATTTAAAAAAAGGTGAGGTCATGTCCAAAGCTTCAGTGTCCATTTAGGAATCGGAATCGGATGGTAGAAGGGAAGAAGCTGTTCCTGAATCACAGTGTATGTGCCTTCAGGCTTCTGTACCTCCTACCTGATGGTAACAGTGAGAAAAGAGCATGGCCTGGGTGCTGGAGGTCCTTAATAATGGACACTGCCTTTCTGAGACACCACTCCACATGTCATCAAAAACCTCAGCAAACTTTTATAAACATGTGATGGATAGTGTGCTGACTGGCTGCATTACAGCCTGGTATGGGAACAACAATGGCCTTGAGTGGAAAATCCTACCAAAGGTAGTGCCAGTACATCATGGTTAAACCCTCCCAACCATTGAGCACATCTACATGAAACGTTGCTATAGAAAAGCAGCATCCACCCTCAAAGGTCCTCACCACCCAAGTCATGCTCTTTTCTCGCTGCTGTCATCAGGTACAGGTACAGGTGCCTCAGGACATGCACTATCAGGTTCAAGAACAGTTACAACTCCTCAACCATCAGAGTCTTGAACAAAAGGGGACAGCTGCACTCATTTAAGGACTCTGTTATATTGCTATTTCATGCTTGTAATTTATTGCTATTTATTTATATCTGCATATGCACAGTTTGTAGTTCCTTATGTTTACAGTTACTGTTTCATAGATTTGCTAAGTATGCCCGCAGAAGAAGAATCTCATGGTTGTATGTGGTGACGTGTATGTACTCTGATAATAAATTTTACTTGGAACTTTTGAGTTATTGAATTATGTACATATACCAATCATCTGTAAAGCTGCATTTGCACCAAATAAATTACTACCATTTTGTCAATTTGTATCACACTGCTGTGATATAAATCTTCTGATACATTGAAAGTTAAACCTACAATGAGGGTTGTAGCAGAGTTCCAGTCAAAAGGACAACATTGTGGATAAGTATTAATTCCCAAAATTCAGTGGGAGTATATTTTCAGGGAGATGAGTAGTTTCAACGAAATAAACACTTCATATACTTTTAGATTATGATGCTAAATCAAATCTGTGGAGTGTTTTACCCTAGGAACTGTTTTTCCATTATACATCTTTTAATTCCTTGTAGTCTGCATGGTTCCAATCCAAAGTGAGATTAGTTTGCTGAAGAAACAGAGTCTGGGGTCTGGAATTGGGTAGATGATGCACTTGATACAGTACCTCACCAAATTAGGCATCAAGGGGTTGAGGGGTATAATGCTAGATTAAGTAGAGGTATAAGTGGCCATTTTTATGAAGAAACATTCCTGTATGCAACCTTGGAGTTTAGTGCTGTGATCTTGGATGCTTACATCTTTATTAATAACTGAATGTTGTGCATCTACATTTCCTGCTGATATAAAAAGTGGCAAAACCAGACTGCAACCTACACAGGTGATCAAAGTAGTGGTAAATGTAGAATAATGTGAACAAATATAAACTTATCCATGTGGATAGGAAGAATGAAAAACACTTATTTAAAAAAATTATATGGCTAAGTGTTTATGTTTGAAGCAGTATGGGCATCCTGAAAAAAATAAATTTCTGGATTGCAAATATACCAAGTAATTAAAATGATGAAAGGAAAGGAAAGAAATCAGTAAAGAGAGTCAGGAAAGAGAGAAACAATAGAAATGGTAAACATAAAATATAGGTAATGGGAACATTGGCAGGAAGCAAATGTGTTCAGGGTTAGAAAAATGTTTGCAGATCACATTTGACTAAACTACTTCTAACTGCCAACATGGCAAGCTAGATGAATTAACAGCAGAATAATCATAAAAAAGTAATTTAATTGTCATCAAGTAATTTTTTTCTGCAGGGCTAGTAAAGCTGGAAACTGAATATTTTGGTGTATTTAACATTTAGGAAGGAGTGCTAAAGGAGAGATAATGTAGTACTGTAAATAAGAAATGAATTTTATAGATATGGGAAGTATCTTGACTTGGCAGATCATGGCATAGTATAGGACTGGTTTGAATGGAACCAAGAAACAGTGGGGAAAATAGTATTGATGCAGGTTGCTTAATAGATTTCAGAATAGTAATTTTGATGTAAGGTGGTATAAATGAGAATATTAGAGATGCACAAAGGTGATTATATGGATATTATGTAGATTGGAAAATCAAATTAATTCCAACTCCCTAGAGACTGAATTCCCAGAAAATATACACGATAGGTTTCTAAAGGATGAGGAATTACCTGTAAAACAGTCTATTTTAGACCTTGTACTGCTTAATGAGAAATGATTAATTAATAAGCATATGAAGAATTTTTAGGTAGAATTATATCAAATTTTACATGATTTAAAAGTGATCAGTTCAATTTAATGCAAGGGTTTCCATTCTCTGGTAGTTTGGGGAAACTACAATAATGCACATGCAATAGCTAGCGTTTATATATTAAAAAAAATGGTTTGCAATAAATATTTTTTCCTTCAATGAATCAAACAGATAAAGAGCCAAGCCACGCTAATAGAGTGAGATGTTTCTTTCTCATTCCTTTCTTAAATTGGAATGGATTGGGGTTGGAGGGATAGGTGGAGATGGTTACATTTGTTGTAATCCATATTCAGGAACAGGTTCTTCCCTTCCACCATCAGATTTATGAACAGTCCATGAACCCGTGAACACAATATTGTTATTAAAGTAATTTTGTCTGCTCTGTACTTCTGAAAAACAATGAATTTCATGTAATGTAAGTCAATGATAATAAATCTTTTTTCTTATAGAGAAACATTTCCAGAGTCTCCAAAATTTGGATGATGATCAGTAGACCACGCATTGCCCATGGCTACCTTTTACAAAACCGTAGGATGTAGTTTTCTGGTTATTTAGCCTCAGAGATAGCATTTTTTTTTACTTAATAGTATTTATTTTTCTTAATTTCACTGGACTCATGACTATAAATTTTCTGGGAGTTTCTTTTGCATCTTCATTATCCACATTACAAATTCTCCAGTTTCTTTAAATACTCACATTTCCTCTTGCTGTTCTTGCATTTTACATGCCTGTAGAAAATAAGTGGCTTAGATTGTTGACTCTGTTAACTACTTCACAATATACGTAATAGTTATTGTATGTAACATTTTATCTGGAAAAGATTTAGATTCATGTTTTCACTGAAAAAGTGATAAATAAAAGAGATAGTTCTCAGCGTCAATAGAGTGATCTCCCTCTGCAAATGAATGATTTGACTTTTGTATTAAATCAAAATTATTAATTGATAGATTATTTTAGGTTTTAAAATATGAATTTTGTTAAGGCTTTATGTGTCGGCATTGTAGCATACTGGTTTGTGTGATGTTACGAAAACACCAGCGACCTGGGTTCAGTTCCACCACTGTCTGTAAGGAGTTTTAAAACTCAGCCTGTAAATGTATGAATTTTCTTTGGGTGCTGTGGTTTCCTCCTATATTCTAAAGACATATGGATTAGTAGGATTATTTGAGAACTAGAGGCAGGTGCCACTTTCCAAAGGTGATGCCTCAAAAAGGCAGTATCTATTATTAAGGACATCTATCACCCAGGATGTGCCCTCTTCTTGTTGCTACCTTCAAGGAGGAGGTTGTCACAACACATTTTATGGCATACGCCACAGTGATATGTCACCTTCCTTTCAGCTTCCTTCTCCTTTTTCATTCCCTTCTGAACTCTCATTGACAAGGCATTTTTGACCACTGAACTGCCGCTCACCTGATGTTTTTAGTTTTTCATTCTCTTTTCTGCAGACTCTAGAGACCATTATGTGTGAAAATAGCAGGAGATAAACAGTTTCCGCGATACTCAAACCATTCCTTCTGGTACCAACAATCATTCCACTTGGATCATATTTCTTCCCCATTCTGATGTTTGGTTTGAACAACAACTGAACCTCTTGACTGTGTCTGCATGCTTTTGTGCATTGAGTTGCTGTCACATGATTGGCTGATTAGATAATTACATTAATGAGCTGGTGTACAGGTGTACCTAATAAAGTGCCCAATGAATGTATGTCCCACTTTTTTTCTGAAGGTTCTTAATTTGAATTAATCTACATAAGCTAGTGGTCAGGGTACATAAATGTGGCTATATTTTACCAAAGATACAAATGTCTTTGATCATTGTTATTTGTTTCTCTCTATCCTGCTTTACCTGTCTGTAATCTTCAGTGTAATTGACCAGAGATTATTGTCACAGGGCTCTTCAACTCACAGAGGCTGCTCTTGCTTTGAGTTATCCTTACCTCTGGAATTGTGTGTAGAGAATTGGCTGCAATGGCTTTTTATCAGTCCTGTACCATTACCTCTCAAACTTCTTGATAATATCTTTCACAGATGCACAAGCTTTTATTTATATGTTGATAACTTAGTTTTGTTGTACTACCCACCTTTCTTGAATGTTCCATGATCTCAGATTTGTCACTACCTATCAACCAATAAATGGGTGATCAGAATTCCCTACAAATGGATGGGAAGGCTGAACACATTCCTTTTGGATCTCCTGCAAGGTTAGCTTTCTCATTGCCATTCATATCCTGGGCAATTTTCTGCACTGTGTCAACCCATTTTAAAACTTAGCTCAGTGCTGAACACAACACTAAAGTACAGTCCATATCAGTAACATGTGATGATTCCTACCTCCATGTTAATGCCTGACTTTCCTTTTCTCAGCTCACTTGTTGAAATCTTTATTCGTGTTTTGTTGCCTTAAAATTTGACGGTCCAGTGCTCGCCACCTGACGAAATATATGCTTAATGTAAAACTTGGTAGAAGGAGTGTTTTCTATTCTCTCAAATTCTTAATTATCTCAATTGCACTGATGTGAGTAAGCTTGCGCTCTAGTAAAGTTGGTTTTGAAACCTATATCCTTGTTTTCAAGTACCTACTGCTTCTATGCTGCCTTCCATCCGTACACCCAAAAGAATGTCTTGACATCTTTTCATTGCAATTGAAATTCTGTGTTGGTGCAAATTGTTATTAGTAATGGTCCAGAATTTTAAGTACAGATTTGTTGCTTAGAACATGTTAGTTTGTGTTGTACAGTAGAAATTTCATTTAAATGAAATGAATGCAGTTCATTTAAATCAGTACCAGCTTTTGTATTTCTGAACTACGTCGACTTAGACCTAGGGGGCCGGCGTCGGGCAACTGAACAACAGTTTTATGATTGAGGACACGCAGTCCCCATTTATTGTCATTTAGTAATGCATGCATTAAGAAATGATAAAAATGTTTTTCCAGAATAATATCACGAAAACACGTGACAAACTGACTTAAAAACTAACAAAAACCACATAATTATATCATATAGTTACAACAGTGCAAAGCAATACCGTAATTTGATAAGAACAGACCATGGCACAGTAAAAGACCCAGTCTCTCTCGAAAGTCCCATCATCTCATGCAGACGGTAAACCTCCAGCGCTACCAACTTGCTGATGCAGCATCCCGTAAGCATCCGACAACAGTCCGACTCCGAGTCCGTCCGAAAAACTCTGAGCCTCCGGCCACCTATTCGACACCGAGCACCGAGCACCATCTCTGCTGAGCGCTTCGACCCTGGCCCCGGCAACAGGTGATACGCAGAGCCGAGGATTTGAGGCCTTCGTCTCCGGAGATTCTCAATTGCACAGCGGCAGCGAAGCAGGCATTTCAGAAGTTTCTCCAGATGTTCCTCTATGCTTCACGGCTGTCCCCATCAAAACCGGATTGTACACGGCACCCCTAGTTACACATATCAATATTCATTCGGAACAGCGGCGTGTGCTGCGTTGAAAATAAATATAAAATAATCAGCTTGATCTGTAATTGAAATGAGAAATATATCATGGACATAATTAGAATAGCTTGGATATTTGAAAAAAAGTCTTTATTAAAAGTGTAAATGAATGTTAGAAAATGTTATTCCTCACAAGTCAGATACACGTATTCTACAACATCCTGTTTGCATATGGAGTAAGGAGTGATTTTGCATTAGAAGATGAGGTTATATATTTTACTTAAAAATACTATTAATGTTTCAGATTTGTATGCAGTTTTATTACAAACTAATAATCTGGGTGTCATTTTGATTCATGTTCTTGAAGAATGGTGACTTGAACTTGAAAATGAAGTCTACTGATGCTGGAGATTCATTGTTAGTTTTGTTACTCATCCACATTTGATACAAGTTAAATTAAAATTTGAAAAAAGCTTCAGTTTCAACCCAAATTGAAAATGAAGGTCCTTTTTAATATTCCTTTTATGGTAAGATTTGTTTCTCTCTGTGTCATTTCCAAGAACATTCCTTTTTTTAATGAAAAGAATTCATCAAAGTCATAGAACTTTTGGTTTTACTGCCTTCATGTTAAGATAAAAATGTCTTCATAACTCTGATGAAGACATCATTGTAGGACTTAAAAGTGAGATTGTTGCTTCAGCTGCATGAAAAGTCCAGAATGCACAGTTTCAGTTATAACGTAGCTAAATGCAGTAGATTTATAATAGCAGTGGGAACAAGAGATCCTTGTGATATTTTTACATTTTATTTTCCTATTACAGTTCATGTCTGAAATTTTATTCATTGCACATTGAAGTAAAATGTACATATTTTGGTGTGGGTTAATTTAAAGTATGTTAGAGAAAAATATCACGTGGAAATGCTTCAGAATTGTGATAATTAGAAGTAATGGATTTTTGAATAAAAAGCATACATCACATTGGTCCTACATGCATAGTTTGCCACTTATTGTATATTACATTCAAATACTGTTGTTCTTTTGGCATGTATGGTTGAATAAATGCAGATAACAAGATCTCATAAATATTCATCATCATGATGTGCTGTGTCATATGACGTGGGCAGTCATGGTCTTTACATGACCATGATTATTCTTTGTAAATTTTTCAACATAAGTGGCTTGCTATTGCCTTCTTCTGGACAACGTCTTTGCAAGATGATTGAGCCCAGCCATTATCAATGCTCTTCAGCGATTGTCTACTTGCCATCAGCGATCACAGAACCAGGACTTGTGATATGCACTAGCTGCCGATACGACCATCTGTCACCTGCTTCCATGGCTTCACGCGACCCTGATCGGAGGGCATATTTCTGTATTGCATAGCCAATATAAACAAAATCGTGAGCAACAAGCATGCTTGGTGAAGTTGTTTTTGAGTAAACCAGAATACTCAGCTGAAACGAAATGTACTTAAGTTGTTTTGCAATTTTACTGCCCTGAAGAAAGAGCTAATAGAATTGCCACAGAGTTCTACTTACATTATCAGTCATTTTCTTGTGGTCTGAAGCAGAACTGCAGAATTAATTCCCATTTAATTATTTTTTCTTAGTCCTGTCCATGGTTCTTTTCACTTCTTCCTCTCATCTGCTTTCAATTTCTCTCTGTTCCTGCTCTCCCATTTTTATTAGTATTATTTTTCATGCAAAATGTTAAATCTTTGAAACATTTTAATA
This sequence comes from Mobula birostris, assembly GCF_030028105.1. Taxonomy (NCBI): domain Eukaryota; kingdom Metazoa; phylum Chordata; class Chondrichthyes; order Myliobatiformes; family Myliobatidae; genus Mobula; species Mobula birostris. The sequence continues at coordinate 48,334,318 of NC_092390.1, read as the reverse complement.
TCGTACATGTAAAGAAAAAATCAGAGTTGAAAAATGTGTGTAATTTTATTATGAACAAATGAACATTTAAATATACATCATTCGCTGTTTTTTTTATTTTAGCTATATACAATTATGACTCCAAGGTGGAAATGGAACTTTCTCTACAGATTGGTGATACAGTGCACATATTGGAAACCTATGAAGGCAAGTACTAGTATTTTGTGAACCCTAAGTTGATGGTTTAATTTGAAGAGAACATTTATTTTCTGTATTTTTTAGTGATGGAAATAATGTTCTCATCTTAAGAAGATAACATTCATGTTTAATCTTTTAGCCACTCTTTATGTTATGATAACCTAATCAATGATTTGTAATAGCTCCAGCCAGAGTTGTTAACTTACAGTTCTGGAAAGGACATTCACTCCTTTGTGATGTTGTGAAGAAACATCAAACTCCTCCTCAAGTGTCAGCTCTTAGGCAATTTATATTGATTTTCCACAGGATGATTTGGTTGGTGGTAAGTGGGGAAGGGATGAAATAGAATGCTTTTACCGAATTTAATTATAGCACTTCTCAATACTTTTTGCCTAACTCCATCATTATTTTAGTGCACCAAAGAAGTTACATAATGCTATGAGATGAAAACCAAAGGAGGGTACTGGATTTCTTTGTATTTTAGCTTATACATCATTTAATGGTTAAAAACCCCCACAAAATTGTTTTAATGGCTGTTTAAACATCAGATGCACAAAGGTTTGCAATAGTGTGGATTATTATTCTGATTGCTAACTTTCTAAACTCAATTCATTGAACATTTGCCTACACCATATTTGACCTTGGCATCTCTTTATGAAAAGTCAAGCATTTTGGTGTCAAAATGAAAACATTTAATTTAAATTCTGTGGTGTGGATGAGCTTATTGTTGTTGAAATTTGTAGAAAACAAATTATCTAAGATATATAAAATTGAGATAAATTTTGAAATTGATATTTGAATAAAATTTAGAATTTTTGCATCAATTGCTGATTATAAATGTCTCTTGCATTTCTTTTAAGTTTATGAGAAGGAAATCTAGTGGTACATATTTTCCACTGCATCTTCCTACTTATACTTTTGGACTTTCTCCCATTTAATGCTCATTGTCTATCATAACACTTTATTTATTTATCTGTTGACATACAGCCTGGACTAGGCCCTTTTGGCCCATGGGACCGCATTGTCCAGCAATCTCTCAATTTAATCCTAGCCTAATCATAGGGCAACTTACAATGAACAATCAACCTACCAACCAGTAAGCTTTGGAATGTGGTGGAAACCGGGGCACTTGGAGGAAACCCATACGGTCATGGGGAGAACATGCAAACACCTTATAGGTAGCAGCGGGAATTGAGCCCGGGCTGCCTGTACTGTAAAGTGTTGTGTTAACCACTACACTACCATTTTGTCTGCCATCTAATTCCTCCCTTACAGTCATGAGTCTTGAGTGTCTGAAATAGTCCATTTCTACTTGGAATTTTACAAGTTAAGATCAACAACCTATGTTCAAAGACTCAGCAGCCAGTGGAGATGAGTATGTTGCCATTGTCATGGGCTCTATCAGCAAGTGTGTAGAGGACTGTGTACTAAAGAGGTCAATCCCAAGCTGGAAACCATGGATGAACTGGGAAATCCTCTTCCTGTTGAAGTCCAGGGCTGGGGCATTCAAATCAGTTGAATCTGACTATATAAGAAATCAATGTCCAACCCTTAGAAAGCTATCAGGGATGCCAAGAAACAATACCAGTCCAATATAGTATTCCAGACAAGCCATCAATTTTAGGAGGGGTTACATATGATACCATGCTACAAAACAATGTTAGCTAACGTTGCCAATACCAATACAATACCAATACCAATACCAATCCCTTTGGGCTTAACACATTCTATGCATGTTTTAAACAGTAGGGAATTGGAATGTCACCACTTAACCTGACAGCCTCCAATGCGCATGAACTTACAGTCACCATTGTATCAGTGTATCTGAGAGCTGCCAATGTAAAACAGCTGGTCCAAATGGTATCCCTGGCCATACCCTTAGATCCTTTGTAGATCAAGTGGTGGGGTATTTGCAGGCATTTTTAACCTCTCTCTATTTCAATCTGAGTTTGCCACATGCTTCTATCATCCGGGGACCCATGATAAATAATCTAATCTACGTTAATGACTACTGTCCAGCAGTTCTGACGTCTGCCATCATGAAGTGCATTGAGAGGCTGGTCATGGACACTTCAACTCCAGCCTCCCATCCAACCTCAACCTACTTCAACTCATTGACTGTTAAAACAGGTCTATGGTGGATGCCAATTCCCTGGCCCTATACCTACCTGGAGCATCTGGGTGCTAAAGGCACCTATGTTACACTCTTGTTTATTGACTACAAATCTGTGTTCAATACTGTAATTCCAAACAAGCTCCTCTCCAACTCCTAGGCCTGGAACTCAACACCTTTCTTTCTAATTAGACCCTTGACATTCTGACCAAGAGACCACAATCGGTGACAATAAGGAGCAATAATTTGACTGCTACTATTCTCAACACTGGTGCCCCACAAGGCTGTGTCCTCACTTCCTACTCTACTCTGTATACACTCACTACTTTGTGGTCAGATTCTGCTCTAGCTTCATCTACAAGTTTGTAGATGAGGCTGGGTGGGAGGGGGGAGGTGGTGCAGTGTACTTGCTCCTGTTTACATAAATGCTGCTACAAACGAGAGGACTGAGACACGAAGCATTTAAAAAAATGTGAACGTTGTTTAATTAGATACAATAGAAGTCATTGATTTATAAAATCCTGTCCAAATTCATTCAAGGCAAATTAGTGTTCCACTTTAATGGAAAAGTAATGAAGTTGCAGGTAAATATGGCAAAAGCATTATTTGTGAGGCATTTTCATTATTGATCCAGTAAACAATTGCACGATTGTCTTCTGGTATTGATCACACTCCTTATTTTGAGTGTTTTCCATTTAGAACTATAAAGTCAAGAGAGTTGAGTGAATTTCCATTTAAGCTTGTTTTTAAAGCTTATGCTGTTAAAAAACATAGAAAACCTACAGCACAATACAGGCCTTTCGGCCCACAAAGCTGTGCCGAACAGGTCCTTATCTTAGAACTACCTAGGCTTACCCATAGCCCTCTATTTTTCTAAGCTCCATGTACCTGCCCAGGAGTCTCTTAAAAGTACGTATCATATCTGCCTCCACCACCGTTGCCAGCAGACCATTCCACACACTCACCACTCTGAGTAAAAAACTTACCCCTGACATCTCCTCTGTACCTACTTCCAAGCACCTAAACCTCTCCTGTTAGCCATTTCAGCCCTGGGAAAAAGCCTCTGAGTATCCACATGATCAATGCCTTTCATCATCTTATATGCCTTTATAGCGTCACCTCTCATCCTCTACTGCTCCAAGGAGAAAAGGCTGAGTTCATTCAACCTATTCTCAGAAGGCATGCTCCCTAATTCAGGCAACATCCTTGTAAATATCGGCTGCACTCTTTCTATAGTTTCCACATCCTTCCTGTAGTGAGGTGATCAGAATTGAGCACAGTACTCCAAGTGGGGCCTGACTAGGGTCCTATATAGCTGTGATATTACCTCTCAGCTCTAAAACTCAATCCCACGGTTGATGAAGGCCAATGCACCGTATAACTTCTTAACCACAGAGTCAACCTGTGCAGCAGCTTTGAGTGTCCTATGGACTCGGACCCCAAGATCCCTCTAATCCACCTCACTGCCAAGAGTCTTAACATTAATACTATATTCTGCCATCATATTTGACCTACCAAAATGAACCACCTCACACTTATCTGGGTTGAACTCCGTCTACCACTTCTCAGCCCAGTTTTGCATCCTATCAATGTCCCACTGTAACCTCTGATAGCCCTCCACACTATCCACAACACCCCCAACCTTTGTGTCATCAGTAAATTTACTAACCCATCCCTCCACTTCCTCATCCAGGTTATTTATAAAAATCACGAGGAGTAGGGGTCCCAGAACAGATCCCTGAGGCACAGCACTGGTCACCGACCTCCATGCAGAATATGACCCATCTACAACCATGCTTTGCCTTCTGTGGGCAAGCCAGTTCTGGATCTACAAAGCAATGTGCCCTTGGATCCCATGCCTCCTAACTTTCTCAATATGCCTTGCATGCGGTACCTTATTAAATGCCTTACTGAAATTCATATACACTACATCCACTGCTCTACCTTCATCGATGTGTTTAGTCATATCCTCAAAAAAATTCATTCAGGCTAGTAAGGCACAACCTGCCTTTGACAAAGCCATGCTGATTATTCCTAATTATATTATGCTTCTCCAAATGTTCATAAATCCTGCCCCTCAGGATCTTCTCCATCAACTCCATCAACTGTTGTTGAAGAAGTTTAGCTTGACCTGATGTATCCTAGGATATTATAAGAAGCAAGAGAGGAGATAGCTGGGGCTGTGGTAGAAATCTTTGTAAATTCATTAGCTGCTGGTGAGGTACCAAAAGAGCTGGAGGATAGCTAATGTTATGCCCTTATTCAAGAAGGACAGCAGGGATAAACCACAAAACTACCGGCCATTGAGTCGGTAAACAGTGCTGGGCAAGTTATTGGACGAGATCCTCAGAGACGGGATTTGTTTGCATTTGAAAGGGCAAGGACTGATGAGGACTTTGTGCAGAGGAAATTGTCTCAAATATAATGACCAAGAGGATTGACAAGGATAAGTTGGTTGACATTGTCTACCTAGAATTAGCAAGAACCTGCAAGGTAAGCTGGTCTGGAAGGTTTGAATGTGTGGGATCCAGGGTGAGATAGCCAATGGGATGAAAAATTGAGGCAGGGGCGGTTTTAGAGGCTTGTTTATTTTTAGGTTGGAAGCCTGTGACCAGAACTGTGCCAGAGTATTTGGTGCTGGCCCTTTGCTGTTTGTCATATGCATTTATTATTTGGATGAGAATGTACGTAACATAATTAGTAATTTTGCAAAATTGGTGGTGTACAGTGGACAGTGAAAAAGATTGCCAAGGGTTTCAATAAGAACAATTGGGGAAAGTGGCTGAGGGAATGGCAAATGGAATTTAACTTCAGACAGTTGTGAAGTGATGCATTATTGGGAAGTTGAACCACACCTGGAAATACACAGTGAATGACGGGCTCTGGGGAGTGTGTTGTTGAACAGAGAGCTAGCTCTAGGGGTATGTTCATACAAACGTTTGTAATTCGATAGGGTGCTGAAGAAGGCATATGGCTGAGGCATTGAGTAGCTAGAGTGGGATGTCATGTTACAGTTGTACAAATGTTGTTTAGGTCATACTTGGGGTGTTGTGTGCAATTCTGGTTGCTGAATGACAGAAAGGCTAGTGGCGATGCAGAAAAGGTTCACAAGGATGTTGCCTGGATTGGAGGACTTGAATTATAGGGAGACATTAGATAGCCTGGATCTGTCCTCTTTGAATACAAGTGGCTGAGAGGTTACATGATATAGGTATAAAGTTATGGGAGGAATAGACAGGGTGCAGAACCTGAGTCTGTTTCCCATGGTAAGGTTTAGATGTGATCTGAGGGAATAACTTTTTCAGAGTAGTTGATATCTGGATTGAGCTACCAGAAGAGGTGGTCGAGGCAGAAATGGTAACAACATTTATGGGGGATCTGGACAAGTACTTGAATGAGCAATGTGTAGAGGGATAGGCAAGTAATGAAGTTGATTAGGATCGGCATAATAATGGTCAGAGATGCAGAGAGCCAGAAGGCTTCATTATATGCTATACAACTAAATGACTCTATGATGCTATGAATATACGTGATGATGCAGTTGATGATGCTTAATTTTTTGTGTAAGTAAGTAAACTGGTGAAGTGCTGTAAGTGAAAATGTTTAGCTACATCCCAAGATAAATATTTTGGGTAAAGAAGTGCTCACCGGGGATTGGGTTTTGTAAAAGAGCAGAATTTCCTAGCCTACTGGCCAGTAATTATACTTTCAATGAGACATAAACATACAAGGTTATTGGATCAATATTGTATTCCTGTTTGTGGAGGCTTGTGTAACAGTCGACTAGCTTTTCTTACATTATGTCAGTAGTCACACTTCAGGATCATTTAATTGTCTGTAAAAGACTTTGGAATGGTCTGAAGTGATGAATGCAATTTAGATAGGACCCAATACCAACTTTACTGTGGGTTGTTCTGATCATATTATTATGCAACTATCTTTAACTTTGAAATTGTTATATCAAATGCAAAATTATTTAACATGCAAGGCGTGCTTCATTTATTGTTTCTTTCACAGGGAGCCTGTTAGAAATGAAACATATCTATAAATAGTATGTTGTCTTGCAATTAAAATAGAAACAAAGTTAATTCTATTGTTTTGTCTTCAACAGAAGCTGCCTGAGCTGCTGAGTATCTTCAACCTTTCCAGTTTTTAATTTCAGATTTCTAGTATCTGCAGTTTTTAGCTATTCATAGCGCGTAATTGTAGTTTGATAGACTAATACCTTTTGAATGTCACCATTTGAATTGTGAAAGCAATATTATAAATATGATGTGAGTAATAGATTTATGTTGCCTCTCTGAGCTGTGAAGGTTTTAGATAAGTGCTTTGATTTTATTTTAAATTTATGTAATTTTTGTTTTTAAAATGAATTGATCTATAATGACTAATTTGAAAGTGCTTATTTATAATGAAACTGTAGAGAATGTGCACAGAAAACAATTTATTATGCTTTTTACAAAAAGGTAGAAGCTGTTTATACCTACTTTACCGAGTGAGTAATTCATCATGCATTTGTCAAACTACAAAATGCCATGAGCTTGATAGGTGCATTGTGGCATGAAGAATATGTTTGCTATACTGTATATCTTGTTGAAAATAATGTTTAAAATGGGAAAAATGATGATGAGCTTTGGTGGTAAGAAACAAGGTGTATTCATCCAGTTAAATGTTTATTTTATTAAGAGATACAGTGTGGTAACAGGCCCTCAGGGCCCAATGAGTTTGCCTCACCCAATTACACGTGACCAATTAACCTACAAACCCATATGTCTTTGGAATGTGGGAGGAAAGAGGAGCACCTGGAGGGAATACACATGGTCACGGGGGAACATACAAGCTTCATACAGTGGCAGAACTGAATGTGGGTAACTGATTGCTGTAATAAGGTTATGCTAGCCACTACACTACCATGCTACCCCTACACTATTGTACACAAGTTCTCTGCATTGACTTGGAGCCATCATGATAGTCTGCAGCTAGTTGCTTTTCATTCATTTATGTGAGATGTTTGCTGAGTAAGTTCAGAAAAGGTATTTTGATTTGACGAAGAGTGACTTTTTTCTTTCTCATTTGCTCCTCAAAAGTATATGTTTTGTATGAAAAAAACTTAACTCCTATGATTTCCATATTTTAGTAACTGACATTTGAAGAGTAATGCTCTTAGTTTGTGTTCATCAAAAATATTTTCAGTCAGAAATTTGATTTTTTTTAATGTCATAAGAATTATTTTTTCATTTGGGCTGTAATATGAACAGCTACAGGAATTCCTTTCACATAGGACCAAAGGAGCTTCTATCACATATGGTTAACAGAATTAGATCTACAGTCTTTGGACTTTAAAAGTGTGAGCAGTGATCTTATTGAGATGTAGAAGATTCTTAGAGGGGATGGCAGTCTGGTTGAGATAGGAGAAGATCAAATGAGGGGACATATTACAAGATTAGGTCAGATTAGAAATTCCTTGCAGAAGGTGATGAATCATCTGGAGGGTTCTAAAGGCAAATTCATTGAGGGTATTTAACGAGGAAGTAGATCAAGTTTTGTAAGATTTGGAAATAGACAATAGACAAAAGGTGCAGGAGTAGGCCATTCGGCCCTTTGAGCCAGCACCGCCATTCACTGTGATCATGGCTGATCGTCCGCAATCAATATCCAGTTCCTGCCGTATCCCCATAACCTTTGATTCCGCTATCTTTAAGAGCTCTATCCATCTCTTTCTTGAAAGCATCCAGAGACTTGGCCTCCACAGCCTTCTGGGGCAGAGCATTCCATATATCCACCACTCTCTGGGTGAAAAAGTTTTTCCTCAACTCCGTTCTAAATGGCCTACCTCTTATTCTTAAACTGTGGCCTCTGGTTCTGGACTCACCCATCAGCGGGAACATGCTTCCTGCCTGCAGCGTGTCCAATCCCTTAATAATCTTATATGTTTCAATAAGATCCCCTCTCAGCCTTCTAAATTTCAGAGTATACAAGCCCAGTCGCTCCAATCTTTCAACATATGACAGTCCCGCCATCCCGGGAATTAACCTTGTGAACCTATGCTGCACTCCCTCAATAGCAAGAATGTCCTTCCTCAAATTTGGAGACCAAAACTGCACACAGTACTCCAGGTGTGGTCTCACCAGGGCCCTGTACAACTGCAGAAGGACCTCTTTGCTCTTATACTCAATTCCCCTTGTTATGAAGGCCAGCTTGCCATTAGCTTTCTTCACTGCCTGCTGTACTTGCATGCTTGCTTTCAGTGACTGATGTACAAGAACACCTAGATCTCGTTGTACTTCCCCTTTTCCTAACTTGACTCCATTTGGATAATAATTTGCCTTCCTGTTCTTACCACCAAAGTGGATAACCTTACATTTATCCACATTAAACTGCATCTGCCATGCATCCGCCCACTCACCCAGCCTGTCCAATTCACCCTGCATTCTCATAACATCCTCCTCACATTTCACGCTGCCACCCAGCTTTGTGTCATCGGCAAATTTGCTAATGTTACTTTTAATTCCCTCATCTAAATCATTAATATATATTGTAAACAGCTGCGGTCCCAGCACTGAACCCTGCAGTACCCCACTGGTCAAGGCCTGCCATTCCGAAAGGGACCCGTTAATCGCTACTCTTTGTTTTCTGTCAGCCAGCCAATTTTCAATCCATGTCAGTACTCTGCCTCCAATACCATGTGCCCTAATTTTGCCCACTAATCTCCTACGTGGGACTTTATCAAAGGCTTTCTGAAAGTCCAGCTACACTACATCCACTGGCTCTCCCTTGTCCATTTTCATAGTTACATCCTCAAAAAATTCCAGAAGATTAGTCAAGCACGATTTCCCCCTCATAAATCCATGCTGACTCGGACCGATCCTGTTACTGATATCCAGATGTGTCGTAATTTCACCTTTTATAATTGACTCCAGCATCTTTCCCACCACCGACGTCAGGCTAAAAATTCCCTGTTTTCTCTCTTCCTCCCTTCTTGAAGAGAGGGACAACATTAGCCACCCTCCAATCCACAGGAACTGATCCTGAATCTATAGAACATTGGAAAATGATTACCAATGTGTCCACGATTTCTAAAGCCACCCCTTAAGTACCCTGGGATGCAGGCCATCAGGTCCCGGGGACTTATCAGCCTTCAGACCCAACAGCCTATCCAACACCATCTCTTGCCTAATATAAATTTCCTTCAGTTCATCCATTACCCTAGGTCCTTTGGCCACTGTTATATCTAGGAGATTGTTTGTGTCTTCCCTAGTAAAGACAGATCCAAAGTACCTGTTCAACTCGTCTGCCATTTCCTTGTTCCCCATAATAAATTCACCCGTTTCTGTCTTCAAGGGCCCAATTTTGGTCTTAACTATTTTTTTCCTTTTCACATACCTAAAGAAGCTTTTACTATCCTCCTTTATATTCTTGGCTAGTTTACCTTCGTACCTCATTTTTTCTCCGCGTATTGCCCTTTTAGTTACCTTCTGCTGCTCTTTAAAAGTTTCCCAATCCTCTGGCTTCCCACTCATCTTTGCTATGTTATACTTCTTCTTTTTATTTTTATACTGTCCATTACTTCCCTTGTCAGCCAAGGCCTCCCCTTACTCCTCTTAGGATCTTTCTTCCTCTTTGGAACGAACTGATCCTGCACCTTCCGCATTACTCCCAGAAACACTTGCCTTTGCTGTTCCACTGTCATCCCTGCTAGCGTATTGTTCCAATGAGCTTTGGCCGGCTCCTCTCTCATAGCATCATAGTTCCCTTTGTTCAACTGTAATACTGACGCTTCCGAATTTCCCTTCTCCCTCTCAAATTGTAGATTAAAACTTATCATATTATGGTCACTACCTCCTAATCGCTCCTTTACCTCGAGGTCCCTGATCAAATCCGGTTCATTGCACAACACTAAATCTAGAATTGCGTTCTCTCTGGTAGGCTCCAGTACAAGCTGTTCTAAGAATCCATCTTGGAGGGACTCCACAAACTCCCTTTCTTGGGGTCCAGTACCAACCAGATTCCTCCAGTCTACCCGCATGTTGCGGGCTATGGGAAACTGGTACAGAGCACAGGGAAAATCAGCTATGGTGGGACAGGCTTGAAGGGCTGAGTGGCCTCCTAGTCGTTTTATTTTCTTGTGTTTTCATAATACATCCTTTTTAAAAATCTTGATTGCTCTTTTTGGTTCATGGTGCTGATTCTCTTCATTCAGATGCATAGTTGAGATGCATATATTACAAAGGTAAACAAAGAATATTTTAATCTCAGATTATTAACAGTATTTAATATTTTCTTTTTAGGGTGGTATAGAGGGTACACACATAGGCGCAAAGCCAGAAAGGTGAGCATTATAAAGTTTATATGTGTATCTATTATAGGATTTAGTAAACAGCTTCTTTGTATATTAAAATCTGTTGTGAAAATTCTCTAATGAAAGTGTTAGAACATAAGAATCACTAAACATGAAAAAACCAAGGGCATCTACTTACTTGTCCCTTCCAAGGTTACCACATCTAGTATATGTCATGTCTCAAACTACTTATATTTGTAAACTTGTCTAATTTGAATGAATGAGTACTGTCAGCTTCCGCCATCTCTTTAGGGAACCTGTTCAATAGATTTACTGCTCTCACTAAAATACTTCTGGAGATTAATTTTGATGTCAGCACTCCTGACTAAGGTTACTCTTTACAGAACAATAGATGACATTATGTATTTCAGCCTATAAAAATGCCAGACACCTATGCACTAATGTAATTGATTTAATCACCACAAAGTAATTGCCCTAATTATAAATGGTTTGTACTGTGTAATGTGTGAAGGATTTTAACTATTGATTTGGTTGTCTGATCCTGGTGTTGGGAGACTGTATCAATTGTAAAAGGCAAAACTGGGGAGTTATTGGAATTTGCTGGTACACCACTGGCTAAGCTGGAGATAACAGCCGAGCACCTTTGCTCCATCCACCAGGGTTGTCTGGATTTCCATTTGCCAGCCATTTTAATTCTTCTCCTTTCTTCACACCAACATGTCTTCTTGGCCATCTGTACTGCCAAGTTGAGGCTAAATGCCAATGAGGAACCTCTTATTTCACCTACACAGCCTCCAACTTGGAGATATGAATGCTGAGTTCTCCATTTTCTGTAACTGTTTCCCTTCTGTTCCTTTTCTCTCCTGTCCTACCTTCTTGGTTCCCCATCACAATGTCTCCTTTATCCTCATGCATTATCTCAGTCTGCCCATCACCCCCACACTTCTTCCCTTGGTTTCCTTCCCAATACTCCCTTCTGCTCTCTCCACCTCCCTCCCTATAGTCCACACCTCACTTTACTCTCCTATCAGATTCTGTTATCATCAGCATTTTGTCACCTCTGCCTATCACCTCCCAGCTTCTGGTACCATTCCCATTCTCTCCTACCCATATGCCTATCTGTGAATTCACCATCTTGACTGCCTTGCCTACCCATTATGTACACAGGTTCTTGCCTCTCTGTTCAAAATGTACCTTATCACCACTCAACTCAAAAAAAAAGTCTTTCTGACTCTTTTGTTCGTTTCCAGCTTGCTTTCCCTCACAAATCTTTGAAATTGTCATAAGAAAAAAATCATGTTTATTTTTCGTGAAGTTCATGGAACATTGAAAATTACAGCACAATACAGGCCTTTTAATCTACTCTAAGATCAATCTGACTCTTCCCTCCACATAGTCCTCTATTTTTCTATCATCCACGTGCCTATCTAAGAGTCTCTTAAATGTACCCTAATGTACTTGTCGGTCTCGCCACCACCCTGGCATTGTGCTCCACATGCCCATCACATGCTGTTATTAAAAAAAAGAACTTAAACTCTGACATCCCCCTGCATTACTTTCCTCCAATCACTCTGACCTCCATGCAAAAAATGACCCGTCTACAACCACTCTTTGCCTTCTGTAGGCAAGCCAGTTCTGGATCCACAAAGCAATGTCCCCTTGGATCCCATGCCTCCTTACTTTCTCAATAAGCCTTGCATGGGGTACCTTGTCAAATGCCTTGCTGAAATCCATATGCACTACACCTACTGCTCTTCTTTCATCAATGTGTTTAGTCACATCCTCAAGAAATTCAATCAGGCTCGTAAGGCATGACCTGCCCTTGACAAAGCCATGCTGACTATTCCTCATCATATTATACCTCGCCAAATGTTCATAAATCCTGCCTCTCAGGATCTTCTCCATCAACTTACCAACCACTGATGTAAGGCTCACTGGTCTATAATTTCCTGGGCTATCTCTACTCCCTTTCTTGAATAAAGGAACAACATCCGCAACCCTCCAATCCTCCGGAACCTCTCCTGTCCCCATTGATGACGCAAAGATCAGCACCAGAGGCTCAGCAATCTCCTCCCCCACCTCCCACAGTAGTCTGGGGTGCATCTCATCCGGTCCCGGCGACTTATCCAACTTGATGCTTTCCAAAAGCTCCAGCACATCCCCTTCCTTAATATCTACATGCTCAAGCTTTTCAGTCCGCTGCAAGTCATCACTACAATCACCAAGATCCTTTTCCATAGTGAATACTGAAGTAAAGTATTCGTTAAGTACCTCTGCTGTTTCCCCGGGTTCCATGCACACTTTCCCACTAAAAGCCCTAGCACTCTGCTGCCTCTTACTCCGCTGCCTGCTGGACATGGTGGTCTTTTTAAACCTTTTGCGCTGTACTGGCTGACGTCACGCGCCTGCGCAGTCTCGCCTCTCTTTTACCCTGAGTAGTAAAAAAACTCCCTTCGCTCTGAAAAATCAGCCGTTCACTTGCAGCCTTCTTGCTCCGAATCTCTAGATCGCTGTCTGATTCTTGCTTCCTAAACCTTAAGTAAACTTTTTTTCTTCTTTGACTATATGTTCCTCATCTGTCAACCATGGTTCCTTCACCCTACTGTTCTTTCCTTGCCTGAATGGGACAAACCTATCCATTACTCCTTGCAAGTACTCCTTAAACAATCTCTGCATTAAGCAGGATTGCTGTGTATTGTTTCTGCTTTTTTCGCTTGAGTTTATTAATCATAACAAAAAGTCTATCTTAAACATGCATTACTCTTAATTGTTATAGAGAAAATAGAAAGATTTCCTAACATTTTAAAGTGCACTGAATTTATAAAATTTGGGGATTGTGCATTCAAATGTAAGATAGAAGAATAATGCATATTTAATAATATGTAAAAATCAACTTACATTTGTGCTACAAGTGCTGCAAACATTGATATTAGAGAGGAACAATACAGGATATTGGATATTACAAACATTAAGTGAGAACATATCTTTAAAAGTGGATAAATCATGAGGCTCAACTCAGATTTTAGGCTACTCAGAGATGCAAGCTGAGACCACAATTTCAATTTTCTTTGCTACAGGCATGATACAAAATGAATGAAGAACTGGTCATATGGTGCCACAGTTTTAAAAAAGAGTAATGAATGGCCAGAGAAAGCAGAGGCAATGCATTTGAGATCAAGAAAGAAGTCAAAAGAAACAATGATAAATATTAAGATAGATTTAGGTTACAGGAATATAATGATCTAGAGTGCTTGTCTATGAGATCCCTGAAAACAGCCTAAGATCAGATCAGGAGACAGACATTTTAGAAAGGTGTGAAAACAACAGTATTGTTGTTATGGGTGACTTCAGTTTCCCTGATATATGGCATCTTCTGGGTACGAAAGGTTAGGATGCAGTGGAATTTGGGGTCTTAGCCCAATAGGTCGGCTCTTACTCTTTTCCATGGATGCTGCCTGGCCTGCTGAGTTCCTTTAGCATTTTGTGACTGTTGCTTGGATTTCTAGCATCTGTATATTTTCTCGTATTTGGAATTTGTTAGTTGTGTTCAGGAAAGATTCCTGACACAATATGTAGACAGGCCATACTGGAGGTGAGCCCATATTGGATCTGATACGAGGCAATGAATCTGCTCGGCTGTCAGATCTCTCACTGGGTGAGCATTTTAGAGACAGTGATCACAACACACTGACCTTTACCATAGCCTTCAAGAGGAATAGGAGCAGATGGTATGGGAAAGTATTTAATTGGGAGTGGGGGAATTATGATAATAATTAGGCAGGAATTTGGAAGTGTAAATTGGGAACAGATATACTCAGAGAAATGCACAATGGAAATGTGGAGGTTGCTTAAGGAGTATTTGCAAGGAGTAAATGGGTAGGTTTGTCCCATTCAGGCAGGGAACGGACGGTAGGGTGAAGGAACCGTGGTTGACAGATGAGGAACATTTAGTCAAAGAAGAAAAAAGGTTACTTAAGGTTTAAGAAGCAAGAATCAGACAGAAGGGTCTGTGCAATAGTGTTCTATGATTCTATATAGGTACAACCTGAAAACAATTTTCCTACTTACATTTCAGTGTTTATGAACAGTACTCCATTAGTCTGAATATGCACTCCCTTTTGACATCAACATAATCTGAGTTGAAAGATAAATTACAAGAAAGGATCTCGTGCTTTCCCCCTACCTATGTAGAATCACAGAACACTATAGCACAGAAACAGACCCTTCTGGCCATCTAGTGTGCGCCAAACAATTATTCTTCCTTCCATGGTCCCCCCATCCTTGTATCTTTTCAAATTTTTCTTAAATGTTGAAATTGAACTTGCATCCACCACTTCTGCTGGCAGCTTGTTCTACACTTGCACCACCCTCTAAGTGAAGAAGTTACCCCTCATATTTCCCTTAAACCAAGGGTTCTCAAACTGCGTCCATGGATCCCTTGGTTATTGGTAAGGCTCCGTGGCATAAAAAAGGTTGGGGGCCCTTGCCTTAAATGTTTCACTTTTCACCCTTAGCCTCTAATTCTAGTCTCACCCACCCAACATCAGTGAAAAAATATTGCATTTGACCTATCTATATCCCTTATAATTTTGTATGTCTGCCAAATCTCCCCTCATTCTCCTACGCTCCAGGGAACAAAGTCCTAACCCATTCAGCCTTTCCCTATAACTCAGCTCCTCAAGTCCCGGCAACATCCTTGTAAATATTCTCTATACTCTCAATCTTATTGATATCTTTCTTATAGATTGGCGACCAGTACTGCACATAATACTCCAAATTAGGCATCACTAATGCCTTATACAATTTCAACATATGGCTTTAACTCCTGTATTCAATACTTATACTTATGTAGGCCTTGGTGCCAAAAAAAAGTCTTTATGGCCCTATCTATCTATGACCCCCACTGTAATGGAATTATGGATCTGTGTTTCTCGATCCTTCTGTTAACCATACTCCTCGGTATTCTAGTGCTCAATGTTTAAGTCCTCCCCTGATTTGTCCTCGGAAAGCTTAACACTTCTCATTTACCTGCATCAAATTTATCTGCCATTTTTCATCCCACGCTCCCAGCAGGCCCAGATCCCACTGCAAGTTTTGATAGCCTTCCTCACTGTCCACTACACCCCCAATCTTGACGTCATTCAGAAATTGGTGATTCACTTTACCACATTATAATCCAGAGTGTTGATATGGATGACAAATAACAACGGATCCCTGCACATACCTCCAGTTACAGGGTTCCAGAGAACCTCATCTGGACTCTCTCTAATGACAACACATCCTTCCTGTGATATGGGGCGCAAAGCTGTTCACAATACTCTAAGTGCAGCCTGACTAGAATCTTATAAAGCCTCAGTATTATCTCTGTGGTTTTATATTCTATTCCCCTTTAAATAAATGCCAACGTTGCACTTGTCTTCTTTACCACAGACTCAACCTGTAAATTAACCTTCTGGGAGTCTTGCACAAGGACTCCTAAGCCCCTCCACACCTTTGATGTTTGAATTTTTCTCTCCATTTAGATGATAGTCCACACTATTGTTTCTTTTTCCAAAAGGCATTATCATACATTTCCCAACACTGCATTCCATCTGCCACATTTTTGTCTATTCTTCTAATTTGTCTGAGCCATGCTGCAATTGCATTGATTCCTCAACAATACCTATCCTTCCACCTATCTTCGTATCATCTGCAAACTTTGCCATAAAGCCATCAATTCCACTATCTAAACCATTTACAAACAATGGGAAAAGTAGCGGTCCCAATACTGACCCCTGAGGAACACCACTATTCTCTGGTAGCCAACCAGAAAAAGCTCCCTTTATTCCTACTCGCTGCCTCCTGCATGTTGGCCATTCCTCTGTCCATGCCGGTATCTTTCCTGTAACGCCATAGAATCTTGTTAAGCAGCCTCATGTGTGACACCTTATCAAATGCCTTCTGAAAATCTAAGTGAATAACATCCACTGCCTCTCTTTCGTCCACCCTGCTTGTTACTTCTTTGAAGAACTCTAACAGTTTGTCAGGCAAGATTTTCCTTCACAGAAACCATGCTGACTTTGTCTTATTTTATCATTACTCTCCAAATTGCCCTGAAATCTCATCCTTAGCAATAGACTCATCACTTCCCCAACCACTGAGGTTAGGCTAACTGGCTTTTAATTTTCATCAAGATAAAATCTGCAGATGCTGGAAATACAAGCAACACACATAAAATGCTGGAGGAACTCAGCAGGCCAAGCAGCATCTATGGAAAAAAGTACAGTCAATGTCTCGGCCTGAAACATTGACTGTACTTTTTTCCATAGATGCTGCCTGCCCTTCTGAGTTCCTCCAGCATTTTGTCTATGTTGCCTGGCTTATAATTTCCTTTCTTTTGCCTTTATTTCTTCTGGAAGAGTGGAGTGACATTTGCAATTTTCCAGTCCTCCAGGACCATGCCAGAATCAAGTGATTCTTGAAAGATCATAACCAATGCATTCGTTCTCTCTTCAGCACCCTCTTTCAGGACTCTGGGATGTAGTCCTTTGGTCTATTTATCCACCTTAAGACCTTTGAGTTTGCCGAACACTTTGGCAATGGCACTCACTCCTGCTCACTGACACTCATGGACCTCTAGCACACTGCTTATGTCTTCCACAGTGAAGACTGATGCAAAGTAGTTATTAAGTTCATCTGCCATTTCTTTGTCCCCCATTTCTACCTCAGCAGCATCATTTTCCAGTGGTCCAATATCAACTCTCACCTCCCTTTTCCTCTTTATATAACTGAAAAAGCTTTTAGTATCCTGTTTTATATATTGGCTAGTTTGCCCTCAAATTTTATCTTTTTCCCCCTTCTTGTAGCTTTTTTTTTAGTTGCCTTTTGTAGGATTTTAAAAGCTTCCCAATCATCTAAATTCCCACTTGCTTTTGCTACCTTATATGTCCTTTTCTTGGCTTTTATGCAGTTCTTAACTTCCCTTGTTAGCCACGGTTGCCCCTGGCATTTGAGAACAACTACTTATGTGGGACAGATCAGTCCCTGCACCTTGTGAACTATTCCCAGAAACTTCAGCCAGCTCTGCTCAGCTGTTAATCCCCAATAATATCCTCCTCCTATCCATCAGGGCACCTCTCTCATGCCTCTGTAATTCCCTTCATTCCATTGTGATACTGATACATGTGACTTGTGATTCTCCCTCTCAAATTACAGTATGAATTCAATCTTATTATGATCACTGCCTCCTAAAGGTTCCTTTATTTTAAGCTCCCTAATGGTATCTGGGTTATTACATAACACCCAATCTAAAATAGCCTTTCCCCAAATACGCTTTAAAAAGTTATCTCGTTGGCGTTGAACAAATTCCTTCTTGCGATCCGACACCAACCTGATTTTCCCAATCCCCTTGTATATTGAAGTCCCCCATTGCAATTGTGCATTACCCTTATCACATGCCTTTTCCAGCTCCCTTTGCAATCACAACTCCACATCTTGACTACTATTTGGAATCTGATATATGATTCTCTCCCATTATTTTACCCTTGCAGTTTCTTGACTCCACCCACAAAGATTCAACTTTCCCTAGCTCTTTGTCACCTCTTTCTAAAGATGTAATTCCATCTCTTATCATCAGAGCCACACCACCGCCTATACCCTTCTGCCTGTCCTTTCAATATAAAGTATATCCTTTGTTGCTAAGCTCCCAACTATGGCCTTCTTTCAACTGTGACTCAGTGAGGCTCAGTGTCATACCGACCAATCTGTAATTGCGCAATGAGTTCGTCCACCTTATTCCAAATGCTAAATATAGCACCTTCAGTCCTGCATTCTATGCCTTTTTGAATTTTGCCTCATGGTACAATTTAACTCTTTGCTCCGTCTGCGTTTGTACCCAATCATTGGCTTGTCTTTCCTTGTAGTCATGTTACACCCATCATCTACTTGTTATTCTGCTGGCTTCACCTCAGCCATATTATACTGGTTCCCATCCCCCTGCCGTATTTTTAAACCACTCCCAACAGTTGTAGCAATCCTGTCCGCAAGAATATTGGTCCCCCTCAGATTCAAGTGCAACCTGTTCCTTTTGTACAGGTCACACCTGTCCCAGAAGAGGTACCAGTTATCCAGAAATCTGAATCTATCCCTCGCCCCTGCTGCAATTCTTCAGCCACACATTTATCTGCCACCTCATTTTATTCCTATCCTCACTGTCCTGAGGTCCTGCTTCTCAGCTTGCTTCCTAACTCCCTGTATTTAGTTTTCAGAATCTCTTCCCCTTTTCTACCCATGTTGTTGGTACCAATATGTACCATGACCTCTGGCTGCATACCTTCCCTTTTCAGGATACTGTGAAGGGGTTCAGAAACATCGTGAACCCTGGCACCTGGGAGGCAAACTACCATCCATGTTTCTATTTTGCATCCACAGAGTTCCACATCTGTCCCCCTAACTATAGAGTCCCCTATTACTGCTGATACCCTGTACATTTCCCTATGCTTCTGAGTCACAGGGCTGTTGCTTCCCCTGGTACATTCCCCCCCCCCCCCCAACAGTACCTAAAATGGAGTACTTATTGCTGAGGGGGACGGCCACAGGAGTTCTCTCAACTATCTGATGTTTCCCCTTCCCTTTCCTGACAGTCAACCATTTACCTGTTACCTGTAGCCTTGGGGTGACTACCTCCCTGCAGCTCCTGTATCACCTCTTCACTTTTCCTAACAAGCCAAAGTTCATTGAGCTGTAGCTCCTGTTCTTTAACATGGCTCTAAGGAGTTGTATCTGGTTGCAGATGTGGCCATCGGGGAGGCTGGTAGACTCCCGGAAATCCCATATCTGACACCCAAAACAGAACGCTGGCCCGGTAGACAGATCCCCTATTCTCTCAAAGGTTAAATAAGAAAAAAGAAATAAGGAATGAATTTGCCTTTTTATTTTGCCTTCGCCTGTTCTCTGGGAAACCCTTTTGAGCCAAAGCCTTGCCACTTTGACGACTGGACCCATTTGACCACTCCGCAGGACAGTACCCCTCTTTTTTGGAGACTATTTTTCTCTTGCAGTTTCTTAATTCAACCCAGAAGGATTCAACATCATCCATCTGACTATTCACATTTCTATTCCTCCTGATAGTTAACCAGCTTCTCGCCTCCTGCAACTTCAGGGTGACTACTCCGCTGTAACTCTGATCGATCATCTTCTCACTCTCCTGTAGAAGCCAAATGTCATCCAGCTGCTGCACCAGATCCCTAACACTGTTTTTAAGGAGCTGCACCTGGATGCACTTCACGCAGATGTAGTTCCCCTCCAGCATCCATGAAGAACACACAGTGGCCATTTACTACACTAGATACAGTAAAAAAAAGGGAACGTTAGCAGAAACTTACTCAGAGCCAGTGCTTCTTTCGAGCCTGACAGTCCTACTCTCAACACAATGGTCTATTCAAAACAATGGTTGCCCCACTTGTCCGTCCTGTACTTTTACTTAATTTGCTGTACTGTGCTCCCACTGTTGGTTGGGTCGCCAGAATGAGCCTGAATGCTTGCGAAGCTCTCCTTTTAAACAAGCGTCATCGACCTGCGAGAAACCTTGTCGGTGTAATCTGCTCGGACCACTGATCCAGCAGCCAGAATGAACCCAAACGCCTGCAAAGCTCTCCTTTTAAGCAGGCTACGCTGACCTGCAAGAAACTTTGTTGTTGTGCTGTGTTCCCGCCACTGATTGGGCTGCCGGAATTACTCAGTCTGAGTTAACCTGGTCAAAGTCTTGAGTTTGTCAAAGGCAGAAGCAGAGTTACTGGGTTCAAGACTGTAAGGATGGAATCTGTTGTCACCAGGCACAAAAAAATTCCATGAAGGATTTTGATATTTGAGGCGGATGTTTCCCAGAATATTTAATGCCAAGATTAAGGAAAGCATTTTCGTTGGTCCACAAATCAAACAGGTCATCCATCCACAGGCAGTCTGAAGAACTTCTAATGGGACTGGAGAAAATCACATGGAAGGCTTTTGTACTTTATACTTTATTGTCACCAAATTGTCAAAAAGGCGTTCAAGGATGTTGTTGAAAATTTTCTTGGCAACTATGAAGCAGCAAACTATGTGCAGCTGGTTGACAACATTGGACGCGGAGAGGATTTTTCCCTATTGCGAATAAGTGTAGGACCGGAGGGCACAGCCTCCAAATAGTGCGATGTCCATTTAGAACAGGGAATGAGGAGGAAATTGTTTAGCCAGAGAGTGGTGAATCTGTGGAATTTATTGGCATGCCTTCTGGTTTTTAAAAGCTTTCCAATCCCCTAACTTTCCACTATATTATATTTTGTTATATTAAATGCCCCCTCTTTTATGCTGTATTTGACTTCCCTCATCAGCCATGGTTGCCTCATCCTCACTTTAGAATATTTCTTCATCTTTGGAATGTATCTGTCTTGAGCCTTCTGAATTGTCCCCAGAAGCTCCAGTTGTTCTGGTATCATCTCTGCTGTTGTCCCTTTCCAATTAACTTTGACCAGTTCCTCTTTCATGGCTCAGTAATGCCCTTTAGTCAACCGTAATACTGATACATCTGACTTTATCTTACCCCTCCAAAACTGCAGGGTGAATGCTATCATATCTGACTCCTCAGAATTCCTTAAGCTTCCTAATCAAATCTGGTTCATTACACAACACCCAATCCAGAATTGCTTTTCTTCTAATGGGCTGAACCACAAGCTGCTCTGAAAAGCCATCTTGTAGGCTTTTTACAAATTCCCTCTCTTGGGATCCAGGACCAATCTGATTTTTGTAAAGTACCTACACATAGAAATCTTCCGTGCTATCTTAACTTTGCCTTCATAACATTCCTTTTCTATTTCCCTTTGAAATTTATATCCCATGTCCTGGCTACTGTTTGGGATCCTGTATCCTGTCTATAACTCCCATCAGAGCTTTTTACCCTTACAGTTTCTACCCACAAGGAGTCTTTCTAAGGATTTAGTTTCATTCTTTTTACCAACAGAGACACCCCACCCCTTAAGTGTATCTGCCTGTTCTTTCAATAAAAGGTGTATTTTTGTCTGTTAACCTCCCAACTATGATCTTTTCTTGGCTACGACTCAATGATGCTCACAATGTGGTACCTGCCAATCTCCAACTGCGCCACACGATCATCTGCCTTATTTCATATACTACATGCATTCAAATATAACATTTTAATTCCTGTATTCATTACCCTTTTCGATTTTTGCCCATGTGTTACATTTCAATTCATCCCACTGACTGCAATTTTGTCCTGTCGTCTACCTGTCCTTCCCCACAGTCTCACGGCATACTGCATTGACCTTTATACCAACTGCCCTATCCTCAGCCCTATCACTCCAGTTCCTATCCCCCTCTCAACTTGGTTTAAACCCTCCCCAACAGCTCTAGCAAAACCTGCCTACAGGGGTATTAGTTCCTCTTGGGTTCAGGTATAACCCAAGGTCATACTTTCCCAAGAAGAGATCCCAATGACCCAGAAACCTGCCCCTTGCACCACTTTCTCAGCCACGCATTTATCTTATTCTGCATTGAATAGCATCTGGTACTGGGAGTATTCAGAGATTACTACCTTGGAGGTCCTGCTCCTCAGTCTCTTCCCTAACCCCTATACTCACTGCGCAGGACCTCTTCTCCCTTTCTACCTATCTCATTGGTGTCTCTGGCTGCCCACCTACCCTCTTGAGAATCTTCTGCAGTTGCTCTGAGAGACATCCTGGACCCTAGCACCTGGGAAGCAACACACCATCCTGGTTTCTCTTTTGTAGCCAGAGAATCTGCTGTCCGTCTACCTAACTATTGAATCACATTGGTATTGCTCTGCCTGACCTTAACTCTTCCCAGCTGAGCCTCAGAGCCAGCCAAAGTGTCACTGGACTGTGCCCTGAGAGGTCATTCCCCTCCCCCCCTTCCAGCAGTGTCGTAAGGGTTATATTTGTTGTTGAGGGGAATGGCGACAGGGGAACCCTGCATTAACTGCTTACTGCCCTTACTTCTGGTGGTCCCCCAGCGACCATATGAATCCTGAACTCTGGGTAAGATCACCTCAGTAAAAGTCTCATCTGTGAGGTTTCCAGCTTCTTGGATGGTCGTGAATGCATCCAGCTCCAGTTCCTTGACCTAGTTAGTCAGGAGATGAAGCGCGAATTTATTTATTTAGCGATGCAGCATGAAGTAGATGCGAAATTGAGCCACGATGCCCCAGCAACCGCACAACCCCGATTAACCTTGACTAATCATTGGATGACTTGCAATGACCAATTAACCTACCTGGTTTGTCTTTCGACTGTGAGAGGAAACCAGAGCATCCGGGAAAAATACACGCATTCCATGGGGAGGACATACTAACTCTCGACAAGCAGCGCAGGAATAGAACTCTAAACTCTGGCATGTCTTGAGCTATAATAGCATTGTGTTACCCACTATGCTACTATGGCAGCCCTGAAATCTTTTTTGCATTATTGACTGAGGGATATCTTAAAGCTCTTATGGAAACAATAATTTTAAGAGTTTGCAAGGGATGAAATTTATGGTTCCTTCATGTTCATCTATTTTTGACTTTTTCAAGATGTTCCTGTGCACTAGTAGTATAAATAAATTCTATCATTTTAGATGGTGTTGTTTGGTTATCTTGTATTTACCCATCTGAGATTGTTGACAGAATGAAATGGCTTCATTGCCGTTTTGGAACATGACTACAGTGTTTGATTAATGTGACTCTTTGGTATATTAATGAATACATTTGTAAGGAATGTGTGACAGTAACGTACTATAATGTTAACTGATTTATTTTCTTTATTTCAATTTGCTGTGAGCATTAATCTTGGCAGAATATGTAGTAACTTCTAAGATCTGATGTCAATAGTAAAATGTCACTTCTGATTGTAGAATGAAATTGTTCTAATTAAGTGTTGTTTTCTTGTAGGGTATTTTTCCAGCTTCGTATATTCAACTCAAAGAAGCAACAGTTGAAGGCAAAGGGTGAGCTTGTGAATCCAAGTAGATGTTTAATTCCAAACAGCTGTTTGCTATTTTAGTTAATCAGCACTACATGGAAAATATTGGTTCATTTTGTCATGTGTTGAATCTACTTACTACATACTATATGAGGATGATGTTTTATGGGTGCAAGAACCAAAGTGGCTTGTGATGAGTAAGGAGATTGGAGAAGCAATGTGTCAACTAAGTCAGAATTGCAGGACTGTGTAAAAGTCTTAGGCACATGTAAAAAAAAACTAAAATGAAGATATTTTCAAAAATAATGGAATGAAGTTTCTAAATGTCAAAAAATTACTATAAAGAGCAGCAAAACAGTAAAAAAATAAATCAATGTTTTAGGTGACCATCTTTGCCTTTAAAACTGCATCAAATCTCTTAGGTACATTATCATGCAGTTTTATTAGAAAATCGGCTGGTAGGTTGTTCCAAGCGTCTTGGACAATAGTTCCTCTGCAGACTTTGACTGTCTTGGTTGCTTCTGTTTCTCCAGTTCATCCCAGATAGCCTAGGTGCTATTGAGATCAGGGCTCTGTAGAGGCGATACCATCTTAAACAATATACTTAATCAATCTAGGGTGCCTCAGACTTTGGCACAATACGGTATATGCAGTTGTCATTATTCAACAACAATAGATCAGATACAAACGGTTTTCAAAGTAGTTAGCATGTTGGTAACACATTACTTTTGGAAGATTGGGTTGTTAAACTGCAATGCATTTTGGAAGGAGAGCAGTAGTTGATTGTACTTGCTGTATTATCCTTTAGGTTCCCTGGTGATTCATATTTGTCAGACTAATTCCTGATTTAGATACTCAAGTATTAAAATAATATTAAAGCTATGGAATTTATGCAGCGTCAATTCAACAAGTTGCTGCTGAACACGCAGCATCAATTATAAAGGAATAAGTGATATTAAGTCTTACTATATTTCAGTCAAGATGCCCAAAAGAGTTTTGAGTCGTGATTGGATTAATAGGGAAAGGGTTGAGAACTGGAGGCAGGAGTTGCCTTGAAAAGGTGATGCCTTAAAAAGGTGACATCCATTATTTAGCACCCCTATCACCCAGGGCATGGATTTCAGGTACAACTTATTCCCCCCTGCCATCTGATTTCTGAATGGACTATGAACCTTTGAACATTACCTCAGTATTTTCCCTCTCTCTTTTTCCACTGCTAATTTAATTTAATTTTCACTTTTTATATATACGTACAGTAATTTATAGTTTTTATTATTATGTATTACAATGTATTTATTGCCACAAAACATCCAATTTCCTGACATATGCCAGTTAGATTATACCTGATTCTGGTTATGTTCAGAAATAACAAAGAAAATGGCAAAAATGTTATTTTGTAGATTGCTTTAACATGGAATGCTATAGAAAAGAACAGAATTGCTCTTAGTGGTGTGATATAAATTTGGCAAAAAGAATAGCAGTGTGAAGTATGGAAAATGTCAGACCAGTTTCAGGGAGTGTCTTCTTTGAAGCTGAGATCAACTGGATATTTTAAATTCTATATGTAATCATTATAATCTTTAAATTCAATTTATTTATAGGTTGTTGAAAAATGGGAAAAACCCAAATTTTGTGGGGAATTTTAGGATTTCTGTGTGTAATTTGATTTCTGCATGAAAGTAGGTGAAGCAAGATTCACTAACGATCGAAGCTATACTTAACTGAGTATGTTATCTGATAGCCCCAGTTAAACGGACGTCAGTGCAATACAGGGAAAATTAATAGTCCTCTCCTGCGCACAAAAAGATGATTATGTTTATTGAAGGTCAGTCATCATAACTACAGGGTTTTGGTACATGAATTTCTCAGGGCAATGGCACAGGCCCAAATATCTTCAGCTACTTCATCAATGACAACCCTTCTTTTTAGGCTCAAATGGATAGGGAAGTGCTGCTTATTGATGATTTTAGTGATTATTCTATTCACAGTTCTTAAGGAAATAAAGCAGCCTATTCCTGTGAGAACAACATGATATTCAGCCTGGGTGATGATTGGCAAATAGTATTTGTGCTAAGTGTGTCAGATAGATAGTCACCCACTTCTGATATCCAATGCATTTGCTAACTCCAAATTTCAGTTTTTCAATATTGCTGGGACCACCATTCCTTTAAGCAGTCAAATGAATAGGCTGAGTATCCTGAAACAGATTGCTTGATTCTTGACTCTCCAAAATCATTTTAGCAACACAAGTGTATAATGGAATTCTGCCCAGTTACCACTTGCCAGTTCAGTGATGTTCAAGAGTTAAGTATATAGTATGACTTGCAGGATTAATAAATTAGAGGAACTTTTTCTTCCAAGTGAACTCTAGAGTATAAATTGAGTTCTGAAGTACAACATTTCCGTTAAAGAATTTAACTTAATCACATTCATTTCTTTTGATCAAAGGAAATGGAAACAAATTTTTTTACAGTTTCAAAAAAACTGCAGATCATACAGTCAGGTGAAACACTGCCCAGGTGGATTGGAGGAGGATACTAGCAGGGATGAAGGCAGAACAGAGATGGCTGAAGTTTCTAGGAATAGTTCACAAGGTGCAGGATAGATATGTCCCACAGAAGTTGTTCTCAGATGGCAGGGGTAGGCAACCGTGGTTGACAAGGGAAGTTTAGGACTGCATAAAAGCCAAGGAAAGGACATACAAAGTAGCAAAAGTGAGTGGGGAGTTGGATGATTGGGAAGCTTTTAAAATCCAATAAAAGGCAAATAAAAAAAGCTTTTAAAAGGGAAATGATGATATATGAGGGCAAACTAGCCAATAATATAAAGCAGGATACTATAAGTTTTTTCTGTTATATAAAGCGTAAAAGAGGGTGAGGATTGATATTGGACCACTGGAAAATGATGTTGCTGAGGTAGTAATGAGTGACTTTGAATTTGAATTGAAATTATTACTTACATCCTTCACATTCATGAGGAGTCACCTGTGAGTCGGCTGGGGTGATATACTGCGTCCGTTGCTCCCAATGTGGTCTTCTATATATTGGCGAGACCCAACGCAGACTGGGAGATCGTTTCGCTGAACATCTATGCTCTGTCCGCCAGAGAAAGCAGTATCTCCCAGTGGCCACACATTTTAATTCCACGCTCCATTCCCATTCTGATATGTCTATCCACGGCCTCCTCTACTGTAAAGATGAAGCCACACTCAGGTTGGAGGAACAACACCTTATATTCCGTCTGGGTAGCCTCCAACCTGATGGCATGAACATTGACTTCTCAAACTTCTGCTAATGCCCTACCTCCCCCTCATACCCCATCCATTATTTATTTATATACACACATTCTTTCTCTCTTTCTCCTTTTTCTCCCTCTGCCCCTCTCACTATACCCCTTGCCCATCCTCGGGGTCCCCCCCCCCCCTTTTCTTTCTCCCTGGGCCTTCTGTCCCATGATTCTCTCATATCCCTTTTGCCAATCAACTGTCCAGTTCTTGGCTCCATCCCTCCCCCTCCTGTCTTCTCCTATCATTTTGGATCTCTCCCTCCCCCTCCCACTCTCAAATCTCTTACTATCTCTTCTTTCAGTTAGTCATGACGAAGGGTCTCGGCCCGAAACGTCGACTGTACCTCTTCCTAGAGATGCTGCCTGGTCTGCTGTGTTCACCAGCAACTTTGATGTGTGTTGCTTGAATTTCCAGATCTGCAGAATTCCTCGTGTTTGCGGTTTAAAAAATTCTTATGTTACGTCTCCATCTAAATATGCAATGTGCCATTTATAGTAATTTGTAATAACAACAGGACAGTCAATATAACATAAAAATACAATTGTATCAGCGTGAATGAATCAGTTTGATGGCCTGGTGGGAGAAGCTGTTCCAGAGCCTGTTGGTCCTGGTTTCTATGCTGCGGGACTGTTTCCCGGATGGTAGCTGAAACTGTTTGTGGTTGGAGTGGCTTGGGTCCGCAATGATCCTTCGGGCCCTTTTTGCACATTTGTCTGTATAAATGTCCTGAATAGTGGGAAGTTCACATCTACAGATGTGCTGGGCTGTCTGCACCACTCTCTGCAGAGTCCTGCAATTGAGGGAAGTACAGTTCCCATAACAGGCAGTTCTGCAGCCAGTCAGGATACTCTCAATTGTGCCCCTGTAGAAAGTTCTTAGGATTTGGGGGGGCCCATAACAAACTTCTTCAGCCATCTGAGGTGAAAGGCGCTGTTGTGCTTTTTTCACCACACAGACAGTATGTGCAGACCACGTGAGATCCTCAGTGATATGTATGCTGAGGAACTTAAAAACCGTTCGCCTTCTCAACCCCAGACCATTGATTTCAATAGGGGCTAGCCTGTCTCCATTCCCCCCTGTAGTCCACAATCAGCTCCTTTGTTTTTGTGACATTGAGGGAGAGGTTGTTTTCTTGATACCACTATATCAGGGTGATGACTTCTTCTCTGTAGGCTGCCTTGTTATTATTTGAGATTAGGCCAGTCAATGTATTGTCAGCAAATTTAATTAGCAGATTGGAGCTGTGGGTGGCAACGAAGTCATGGGTATATTGAGAGTAAAGGAGGGGGCTTAAGACACAGCCATGCGGGGCACCTGTGTTGAGGGTCAGTGGGTGGTTTGCGTTATATGTTTCTGATCGCGTCCACGATATCCCTGAAGTGGGAAAGTGAACAGCCAGAGATTGTGGTACATATTCGTACCAACGACATAGGTAGAAAAAAGGAGGAGGTCCTGAAAACAGACTATAGGGAGTTAGGAAGGAAGTTGAAAAGCAGGACCTCAAAGGTAGTAATCTCGGGATTACTGCCTGTGCCACGTGACAGTGAGTATAGGAATAGAGTGAGGTAGAGGATAAATGTGTGGCTGAGGGATTGCAGCAGGGGGCAAGGATTCAGATTTCTGGATTATTGGGACCTCTTTTGGGGCAGGCGTGACCTGTACAAAAAGGACCGGTTGCACTTGAATCCGAGGGGTCCAATATGCTGGCAGGGAGGTTTGCTAAGGATATTGGGGAGACTTTAAGCTAGAATTGCGGGGGGGGGGGGCGGGGTGGCAGGGCTGGGAACTGAACTGAAGAGACGGAGGAAGGGGCGGTTGGCGTACAAATAGAGAAAGCCTGGAGACAGTGTGAGAGGGAAGATAGGCAGATGATAGAGAAGGGATGTGTTCAGACCGATGGTTTGAGATGTGTCTATTTTAATGCAGGAAGCAACATGAACAAAGCGGATGAGCTTAGAGCGTGGATCAGTACTTGGAGCTATGATGTTGTGGCTATTACAGAGACTTGGATGGCTCGGGGCAGCAATGGATACTTAGAGTCCCAGGCTTTAGATGTTTCAGAAAGGACAGGGAGGGAAGCAAAAGAGGCAGGGGCGCGGCACTGCTGATCAGAGATAGTGTCACGGCTGCAGAAAAGGAGGAAGTCATGGAGAGATTGTCTACTGAGTCTCTGTGGGTGGAAATAAGAAACAGGAAGGGTTCAATAACTCTACTGGGTGTTTTTAATAGACCACCCAATAGTAACAGGGACATGGAGGAGCAGATAGGGAGACAGATTCTGGAAAGGTGTAATAATAACAGGGTTGTTGTGGTGGGAGATTTTAATTTCTCAAATATTGATTGGCATCTCCCTAGAGCAAGGGATTTAGATGGGGTGGAGTTTGTTAGGTGTGTTCAGGAAGATTTCCTGACACAATATGTAGATGCCAACAAGAGGAGAGGCTGTACTTGATCTGGTATTGGAAAATGAACCTGGTCAGGTGTCAGGTCTCTCAGTGGGAGAGTGATCACAATTCTATCTCCTTTACCATAGCATTGGAGAGATATAGGAATAGACAAGTTAGAAAAGCATTTAATTGGAGTAAGGGGAAATATGAAGCTATCGGGCAGGAACTTGGGAGCATAAATTGGGAGCAGATGTTCTCAGGGAAATGTATGGCAGAAATGTGGCAAATGTTGAGATATTTGTGTGGCTTTCTGCGTAGGTATATGCCAGTGAGACAGGGAAAGGATGGGAGGATACAGGAACCGTGGTGTACAAAGGCTGTTGAAAATCTAGTCAAGAAGAAAAGAAAATCTTAGGAAAGGTTAAAAAAAACTAGGTAAAGATAGAGATCTAGAAGATTATAAGGCTAGCAGGAAGGAGCTTAAGAATGAAATTAGGAGAGCCAGAAGGGGCCATGAGAAGGCCTTGGCGAGCAGGGTTAAGGAAAACCCCAAAGCATTCTACAAGTACATGAAGAGCAAGAGGATAAGATGTGAAGGAATAGGACCAGTCAAATGTGACAGTGGAAAAGTGTGTATGGAACTGGAGAAGATAGCAGAGATACTTACTGAATACTTTGCTTCAGTATTCACTATGGAAAAGGATCTTGTCAATTGTAAGGATGACTTACAGTAGATTGAATAGCTTGAGCATATAGACATTAAAGAAAGAGGATGCGCTGAAACTTTTTGAAAAGTTGGATAAGTCTCTGAGACCAGATGACATGTACCCCGGGCTACTGTGGGAGGCGAGAGAGCAGATTGCTGAGCCTCTGGCAATGATCTTTGCATCATCAATGGGGATGGGACAGGTTCTGGAAGATTGGAGAGTTGCAGATATTATTCCCTTTTTCAAGAAAGAGAATAGAGATAGCCCAGAAAATTATAGACCAGTGAGTCTTAATTCAGTGGTTGGTAAGTTGATGGAAAAGATCCTGAGAGGCAGGACTTATGAACACTTGGAGAGGCATAATATGATTAGGAATACTCAGCATGGCTTTGTCAAAGGCAGGTTGTGCCTTACGATCCTGAATGAATTTTTTGAGAATGTGACTAATGACATTGATGAAGGTAGAGCAGTAGATGTAGTGTATATGGATTTCAGTAAGGCATTTGATAAGGTACCCCATGCATGGCTTATTAAGAAAGTAAGGAGGCATGGGATCCAAGGGAATCTTGCTTTGTGGATCCAGAATTGGCTTCCTCACAGAAGACAAAGAGTGGTTGTAGACGGGTCATATTCTGCATGGAGGTCGGTGACTAATGGTGTGCTTCAGGGATCTGTTCTGGGAACCCTTCTCTTTATGAGTTTTATAAATGACCTGGATGAGGAAGTGGAGGGATGGGTTAGTAAATTTACTGATGACACAAAGGTTGGGGGTGTTGTGCACAGTGTGGAGGGCTGTTAGAGATTACAGCGGGTCATCGATAGGATGCAAAACTGGGCTGAGAAGTGACAGATGGAGTTCAACCCAGATAACTGTGAGGTGGTTCATTTTGGTAGGTCAAATATGATGGCAGAATATAGTATTAATGGTAAGACTCTTGGCAGTGAGGCGGATCAGAGGTATCTTGGGGTGAGAGTCCATTGGACACTCAAAGCTGCTGCGCAGGTTGACTCTGTGGTTAAGAAGTTATACGGTGCATTGGCCTTTATCAACTGTGGGTCTGAGTTTAAGAGCTGAGAGGTAATGTAACTGCTATATAGGACCCTAGTCAGGCCCCACTTGGAGTATTGATCACCTCACTACAGGAAGGATGTGGAAATTGTAGAAAGAGTGCAGAGGATATTTACAAGGATGTTGCCTGAGTTGCGGAGCATGCCTTATGAGAATAGGTTGAGTGAACTCAGCCTTTTCTCTTTGGAGCAGTGGAAGATGAGAGTTGACCTTATAGAGGTGTATAAGATGATGAAAGGCAGTGATCATGTGGATACTCAGAGGCTTTTTCTCAGGGCTGAAATGGCTCACGAGAGAGCACAATGTTAAGGTTCTCGGAAGTAGGTACAGAGGAGATGTCAGGGATAAGTTTTATTATGCAGAGAGTGGTGAGTGCGTGGAATAGGCTGCTGGCGACGGTGGTGGAGGCAGATAGGATATGGTCTTTTAAGATTCTTCTGGAAAGGTACATGGAGCTTAGAAAAATAGAGGGCTATGGGGAACTTGCGGTAATTTCTGAAGTAACTACATGTTCGGCACAGCATTGTGGGCTGAAGGGCCTATATTGTGCTGTAGGGTTTCTATGTTTCGTAACAA
Source organism: Mobula birostris (assembly GCF_030028105.1). Lineage (NCBI taxonomy): Eukaryota > Metazoa > Chordata > Chondrichthyes > Myliobatiformes > Myliobatidae > Mobula > Mobula birostris. The sequence goes on along the minus strand of NC_092390.1, from coordinate 48,302,754 downwards.
ACCCTTTGGGATATAGATGCAGCACTTTTTTTGAGAAACTTATTTTTTTAATGAAAAATTGTGTGCTGGAAGCAGGGATCATAAATTGAAGAAGTTATTTATAAATTGGAATGTAATAATGCTATTCTGTATTTTATTCAAGGCAACATGAAACTGTTACACCAAATGACCTTCCACTGGTTCAGGAAGTTACTACAACCCTTCGAGAATGGTCAAGTATATGGCGGCATTTGTATGTTGTGAGTGAAATACAATGTTATTTTGTTAAAACTCTTGTGGTTAGAGTTTTTAATATTTAACATAATGCACGTTAGTTACCTACATTGGTGGTGCCATTTCATAAACATGACAATGAAGGCTACCAAAATAAATTGTAGCCTAAAAATTTTTAAAGTTGCAAATCTCTTAGTGCCTGAACAAACAAACTACAAATTGAAAAAGATCATATACAGTGGATTCTGGTTAAATGTACCATTGGTTAATTGGGGCAGCCGCTTATTTGGGACAATGCTTAAAGAACAAAAACAAATCGAGAAAATAGCCAGGATTCCCTTTGTTTATTTGGGACACCATGCTGCTTAGTTGAGTCAGGAGAAGGTCAGATATGTGCACTTGTGTGCCTGTTAGATACTACACTGTGTGTGGAGTGAACAACTGTGTGTGCTTGTGTTATTTTGGGCTGATGGATGCAGATTCAAAAGGCAGTGGTTTTTGATTTTTTTTAAATAACTAAAAATGTTTTTGAGACTCTTGCCAAAATGCCATGACAAGCTTTGACACTAGCTTTAAAAAAATGTCTACTGGACCAAATTAAAAGTCATCCATCTACCACCACTCATTGTCAGCCGGCAGAGATAACTGGAGTGCCTAAATTTACAACTACACGTGCGATACATCAGCAAGATAAACTGCGAAAAGAATCTTCATTATATGAGGGGCAACAGAGAACATCCCAAAAACAAAGGTGTGAAGGTAAAGATTCAGATGTTGAAGAGGCCCTCAATCAATGGTTTTCCATTATAACTGGACGAGGCGTATGTGTCAGTGGGTCAATGTTTAAAAAAATTAAGAGGAGTTAGCTAAGAAGCTGTGTCACGAAGATTTTAAAGCAACCTATGGTTGTCTTGTTGGAAGTAGGCTCCACATTATATTCAAGAAAGCACACAGTGCGAAAAGTAGTAATGCTGTTGTAAGCGCAGAAACATGCAAATTGACAAAACTCCCCAACTTACTTCTAAAATATTGTGCAGATGATATCTACAATGCCGATGAAACAGGCATTTTTTATCGTGCCATGCCGGGTGTTTCCCTTTGCTACAAGCATGCAACATCATCAGGTTCAAAGAAAGCAATGGATCGAATAACTGTGTGTAGTTCAAACATGTCAGGAGCTGAAGAAAAAAAATTGCGGATTGATGGGAAAAATATTAAACCTTGATCTTTTAAGGGCTAAGCATGGATAGTTTACCAATTGAGTAGTATGCTAATAAGAATGCATGGATGACTTCCAAACTTAAATGACTAATTAGTTGGGATATGGAGCTACTGTAATTCTTCTGCTTGTTGACAGTTGTGTAGCACTGTCAACAAGTAGAATGTCTGAGAAATATACAGCTGGAATTTCAACTAGCTAATTTCCTCACCCTCGGTGCAACCAGTAGATATGGGAATCATAAAAATAATTTAAAGACGTGTCGCAGATAGCTGGTGAAACAAATTCTCGAAACAAGTGAAGAAGATCTACTTCAACAGCCAAGGAAGTGAGTGCAAGGGTTAACCTTTTACAGGCAGTAGTTTGTCAGCGGTTGTTCAAAGGTTCATTTATTATCAAAACATATATCCCCATTCATCTCTGAAATCTGTTTTGTCCATATAGCTATGAAATAAAGAAAGAACATGAAAGTCCTTCGGAGAGAAATATCACCCCCCCCACCCCCGTCCAAAAAGAATGGCATCCGGATCATCAACCCTTCACCCTGCACAAAACGGAACAGGAACATCGACAACCCTTCCCCACCCCAAACAACCTCTCTCCTGCACAAAAAACTAACAGGACATCACCCTCCCCTTATACAACAAAACTGAAAAGGAATGGGCAATTAAAAAAAAACATAGACTATAAAATCCATCAGTCTGAAAAAAGTCCACAGTGATAGCAAGACAATTTACAGCAGGTTTTACTCATTGCAGTTTCAAGCAGTCAGGCTTTGAAATGCTGGAAATGGCTAGGATGAAAATGAAGCAACTTTACTACATCAATAAGTTAGGAACTATGAAGAATTTGAAGGTATCAACAATCATCTTGAATGTTACAATGAAAATGAAGATTTGGGGTTGCAATCGTTGAAAGCATTGTTTTGAAACACCAAAATGGGGAAGGTGAGGAAAGTGATGAGAGTGACACAACTGAACCTGAGCTAATGACTACACACGATGCCAGGAAATTTATTGTTGGTAATGAAATTTATTGAAGGCAAAGAAGGCAGTCCATTATCTGCATGAGGTGTCTGCGCTGAATTTGTTCATTCAAAAGAACACGCCAGTGTACACTTGACGAATTCCTCTGTCGGTAACCATTATGAGCTAATACATTTTATAGTACTGAAGTAGTATTAGTACTGTTCTAATTTGTTCTGCATTGCAATTAAATACATAATTTATTGCTGAGTTAAATAGTAGTCTGTCTCATTTATACCTTCTTAAATATTTCCATGAAACTTCAGACAATTAGGGCTGCCACTTAATTGGGTCAAAACGTACTGGCCCCAAAGTGTTCCAGTTAACCTGAAATTTGCTTTACCTTCCTGTGGTTTTTTAAAAAAATAAAATGTTTCAGTATATTTTAATGCGGAAGGAGAATATTATAATTGTTAAATTGGTTATGTTTCCTATGAATGTGGGAGAAATTTCATCCATAGAACCATAGAAACTACACAGAAACAGGCCCTTTGGCCCTTCTTGGCTGTGCCGAACCATTTCCTGCCTAGTCCCACTGACCTGCACACGGACCATATCCCTCCATACACCTCCCATCCATGTATCTGTCCAATTTATTCTTAAATGTTAAAAAAGAACCCGCATTTACCACCTCGTCTGGCAGCTCATTCCACACTCCCAGCACTCTCTGTGTGAAGAAGCCCCCCCTAATGTTCCCTTTAAACTTCTCCCCCCTCACCCTTAACCCATGTCCTCTGGTTTTTTTCTGCCCTTGCCTCAGTGGAAAAAGCCTGCTTGCATTCACTCTATCTATACCCATCATAATTTTATATACCTCTATCAAATCTCCCCTCATTCTTCTACGCTCCGGGGAATAAAGTCCTAACCTATTCAACCTTTCTGTGTAACTGAGTTTCTCAAGTCCCGGCAACATCCTTGTAAACCTTCTCTGCACTCTTTCAACCTTATTTATATCCTTCCTGTAATTTGGTGACCAAAACTGAACACAATACTCCAGATCCGGCCTCACCGATGCCTTATACAACCTCATCATAACATTCCAGCTCTTATGCTCAATACTTCGATTAATAAAGGCCAATGTACCAAAAGCTCTCTTTACGACCCTATCTACCTGTGACGACACTTTTAGGGAATTTTGTATCTGTATTCCCAGATCCCTCTGTTCCACTGCACTCCTCAGTGCCTTACCATTAACCCTGTATGTTCTACGTTGGTTTGTCCTTCCAAGGTGCAATACCTCACACTTGTCAGTATTAAACTCCATCTGCCATTTTTCAGCCCATTTTTCCAGCTGGTCCAAGTCCCTCTGCAGGCTCTGAAAATCTTCCTCACTGTCTACTACACCTCCAATCTTTGTATCATCAGCAAACTTGCTGATCCAATTTACCACATTATCATCCAGATCATTGATATAGATGACAAATAACAGTGGACCCAGCACTGATCCCTGTGGCACACCACTAGTCACAGGCCTCCACTCAGAGAAGCAATTTTCTACCACCACTCTCTGGCTTCTTCCATCGAGCCAATGTCCAATCCAATTTACCACCTCTCCATGTATACCTAGCGACTGAATTTTCCTAACTAACTTCCCATGCGGGACCTTGTCAAAGGCCTTACTGAAGTCCATGTAGACAATATCCACTGCCTTCCCTTCATCCACTTTCCTGGTAACCTCCTCGAAAAACTCCAACAGATTGGTCAAACATGACCTACCACGCACAAAGCCATGTTGACTCTCCCTAATAAGCCCCTGTCTATCCAAATGCTTGTAGATTCTGTCTCTTAGTACTCCCTCCAGTAACTTACCTACTACTGACGTTAACCTCACCGGCCTATAATTTCTCGGATTACTTTTCGATCCTTTTTTAAACAACATTAACTGAAACTTGCTTTAGTATATATACTTTTCCTGTTATCTTACAATTTTCCTTTTCATGTTATATTTTCATTGTCTTTTAATTTTTAAAATTTTTTTTCATTCCTGAGTACACTTAGCAGTCCCCGACCCAGATTTATGTGTATTGGACAATTAGCATCAAATTTTCAGAAAGTGTTCAAGATTGTCTTTCGGACCATTTGGAAAAAGAAATGTTTGTCTACATGAGTAGAAAGTTGGTTGATGCTCAAGGATTTAAGGGATTCCTTTTGAATTTTGTCTCCTACTTTTATATAAGTAAAAGCTTTGAGTTTAAAGCAGGTTCGAGGGAGTATTGGGCTAGTGCCTGATGTAGCTTGCAGTGATTACTTACGATTAGAATGCATTGCCTCATGCATGTGATTGAAACAGTTTCAGTGGCTAGGAAGTGCAAGCAAACTAAAAGGAATTTGGTAAACATTTATCAGGCTTTGGCAAGGTAATGAGAATCAGGTTTATTATCACTGACTTGTAAATCAAGAAATTTGTTGTTTGCAGCAACAACAGTGCAAAGAATTAAAAATTGCTATAAATTACAAAATAAATAGTGCAAACAGAAAGTAATAATGAAATAGTGTTCATGAGTTCTTAGATCATTCTGAAATTTGATGATGGAAGGAAAGAAGGTGTTCCTGAATTCTTAAGCGTGGGTCTTCAGACTACTGCACCTATTCCCTGATGGTAGTAGCAAAATGAGACATACCCCAGATGGTGAAGCTCCTTACTAATGGAAGCTACCACTTTGAGGGGCCACCTTGAGGCATTGCCTTTTGAAGATGTCATCAATGGTTCAAAAGGTTGTGCCTGTGATGGAATTGGCTGAACCTACAACCTCTGCAGCCTCTTGCAATCCTGTGCATTGGACTCTCCATTGGAGTTTTGAAGAATATCAGGGTTTCTTATTAAAACCTATAGAATATTGAAAAGCTTAGATAGAGAGTTTGTAGAGAAGCTGTTTCCAATAGTGGGAGAGTCTAGGACCTGAGGGCACAGCCTTAGAATAGAAGGAAGTCCCTTGAGAACGGAGATGAGGAGGAATTTCTGTAACCTGAGGGTGATGAATCTGTTGAATTCATTGCCGCTGATGACTATGGAGGCTGAGTTATGGGTATATTTAAAACAGAGGTTGATGTGTTCTTGGTTAGAAAGGGTATCAAAAGTTATGGGTAGAAGGCTGGAGAATGGTGTTGAGAGGGAAAATAAATCAGCTATGATCAAATGGTGGAGCAGACTTGATGGGCTAAATAGCCTAATTCTGCTCCTATGTCTTATAGTCTTATACAAGACTGTGATGCCACTGATCAGAATGCTCTCCATTGTGTACCTATAGAAAATTGCAAGTCTTTGATGTACTAAATCTCTTTAAGCTCCAAATGAGCTATAGCTGTTGGCGCCTTCTTCGTGATTGTATCAGAGAGTTGGGCCTAGGATAGATCTTCCAAGATGTTGACCCCTAGGAATTTGAAGCTGCTTAGACTTTGCACTGATGACCTCTCAATCAGGGCTGGTTTGTTCTCCCATCCTCCTTTTATTTGAAGTCCACAGTTAATTCCTTGATCTTGTTGATGTTGAGTGTAAGCTTGTTGTTGTGACACCACTCAACCTGCCGAAATATCTCAATCCTAAATGCTTCCTCGTCGTTATCTGAGATTTTGCCAATGACAGAGGTGTCATCTGCGAACTTATAGATGACAATTGAGCTTTGCTGATTTTCCTTGAGGAGAGGATATTACCATTCCACACTGACTGATCTCCCAATAAGGAAATCAGGGATCCAGATGCAGAGAAAGCTGTAGAGGCCCAGGTTTGGAAGCTTGCTGATTAATATTAAGGGTTGATGGTGTTGAATCCCAAGTTGTAATCTATAAACATCAGCCAGACATACAGTATGTTTTGCTATTGTAAAGCAGAGCCAGTGAGATTATGTCTGCAGCAGATCTGTTGTGGCAGTTGGCAAGTTCCAGCGGTTTCATGTCATTGCTCAGGCAAGAGTTAATTTTAGCCATAACTGACCTCTGAAAACATTTCAATACAGCTGCGAGTGCTACCTGGCGATAGTCATTGAGGCAGCTCATCCTGCTTTTCCTTGGTAGCAGAATGATTGCTGCCCTTATGACACAGGTGGGAACTTTAGACTGAAGCAATGAGAAGCTGATGTCTTTGAACACTACAACCAATTGGTTGGCACTGATTCTCAGTACCTGGCCAGTTGAACCAAATGCCTTGCAAGGGTTCACCTTTGATTTTCTGACATCGGCTTCCGGGACAGAGATTGCTAGGTTGCCAGATATTGTAGGATTCGCACAGGTGTAGTGTTATTCACCCTTTCAAAGCATTGAATAAAAGGTGGTGGAGTTCACTGTGGAGTGAAATACCACTGCCATTTATACTTTTAGATTTTGCCTGAAAGGAATGCAAACCCTGCTATAGCTGTTCTGCATGTGATTATGTCTAACTTCACACGGAATAGCCTTTTTGCTTTCACGATGGCCTTCTGTAGGCCATATCTGGACTTGTTGGATTCTGGATCATCAGTCTTGAATGCCACAGATCTAACCTTCAGCAGACTACAAATCTTCAGGTTCATCCAGAGCTTCTGTTTTGGGAAAACTCTGTTCTTAAAGACAGACACACACATCTACGTAGACCTTCAAAGGTTCATTTTAATGTCAAAAGTATGCATGTCAAATACAACTCTGATATTTGTCTTCTCCAGATAACCATGAAATACAGAAAGACCATGGGAGTTGATGAAAGAAAATACATCAACTCCCCCTTGCACGAGAAAGGAAAGAAACAAAACTCGTAGACCTCAAAATCTCCCACTTCCTCTCCTTCAGAAAAAAACAGTGACAATAGTGTTAAATTACTCTCCGCTCTCCTGCAGAAAAAACCAATGATGATAATAATCCCTGACCCCCTTACTCGCAGAAAAAAAAGCGACAATAGCAATCCCCAGCCCCTTCACTCGCGAGGAAAAAAACAGCAAAAATAACAATCCCCAACCCTCTCACTCGCAGAAAAAAAGTGATAATAACAATCCCTGACCCCCTCACCTGCAGTAAAAAAACAATAACAGTAGCATCAAACCCCCCCAACCCCCATCACAAAAAATTAACAGACCACCCACCCACTAATCAGCCACAAGAAAGAAAACACCATAAAACTGAAGGAAACCAATATAAAGTACAGTTCAATAATCACATAAATCTCAGTATCGGAAACATGTTTTCGTCTACCTACGACGAGAGTGGCCACTAAAAACTCAGTCCTTCATTAAAGAGTGATCGCCGACCTGGGTCTGAACCATTTCGGCTTCTGACCTTTGTTGGTGGCCTTCATAGGGAGCCATCGCTCACCTCTCTACGTTCAACTTGGTGCTTCAATCTTCCATCTAACTTTGAGATGGAGTTGTTCATGACTTTGTCCCTCATCTCTGGTCTTTTACATGCCAGCTTAGGTTCTTGGTCCTTTCTGCCGCCCCGTCTCTGATCCCCATGAGTCAGCTCACTGGACACAACAGAGCGCTGGATCCTTTGATCGAGTTCCAAACTATGCGTCACCAGCTCCAACAGCTTCTGTAACACAAGCAAGACAAAAATAACAAGCAGAAGGCAAAGAAAAAGTGAAATAATTGGAGAGATTTCCTATCTGGAAGATGTCACTTGAGGAATCGTTGGTCGCTGGTGCTATCTTGATCTTGATGAAGTTGGCGATGGCTGCACCCTTTTTTCTCCAAGCAGACCTTTGGTCATTGCAGCCAAAAAGTTCTATTCAAAAGGTTCAAAGGAACATTTAAACAAGCCTGCTGCATTTTGGAAACAAATCCTGTGGACTGATGAAGTTAAAATAGAACTTCTTGGCTGCAATGAGCAAAGGTATGTTTGGAGAAAAAAGGGTGCAGAATTTAATGAAAAGAACCCCTCTACAACTGTTAAGCACGGGGGTGAATGGATCATGCTTTGGGCTTGTGTTGCAGCCAGTAGCACGGGGAAAATTTACTGGTAGAGGGAAGAGTGAATTCAATTAAATACCAGCAAATTCTGGAAGCAAACATCACACCGTCTGTAAAAAAGCCAATGATGAAAAGAGGATGGCTTCTACAACAGGATAATGAACCTAAACACACCTCAAAATCCACAATGGACTACCTCAAGGGGTGCAAGCTGAAGGTTTTGCCATAGCCTTCACAGTCCCCTGACCTAAACATCACCGAGAATCTGTGGATAGACCTCAAAAGAGCAGTGCATGCAAGACGGCCCAAGAATCTCTCAGAACTAGAAGCCTTTTGCAAGGAAGAATGGGCGAAAATCCCCCAAACAAGAATTGAAAGACTCTTAGCTGGCTACAAAAAGCGTTTACAAGCTGTGATACTTGCCAAAGGGAAGCAGCTCTTAAGTGCTGCCATGCAGGGTGCCCAAACTTTTGCTTTGGACCCTTTTCCTTTTTTGTTATTTTGAAACTGTAAAAGATGGAAATAAAAAAGTTTTTTTGCTTAAAGTATTAAAGAAATGTGTCATCTTTAACTTTATGCCTTTTGGAAATCAGTTCATCTTTTACTCGCTTAGCTATTCGCAGTAACAGAAATTTTGACCAGGGTGCCCAAACTTTTGCATGCCACTGTATTGCAGTCAAGTACTGGTAGGTGGGGAAGTACCTTATGAAAGGGGCCCAGTCAGCAAATGATGAAGGTAGATTGAGTGGGCAAAATATAACTAACTGAATATGATGTAGGGAAGTATGAGGTTAGCAACTTTGCAAGAAACAGTAGAAAATTAGAATGTTATAGTTGCAGTCTCTCATAATCTCCACTAACGCATTTTCAGTGTCAATCTGTTCTTTTCCTTCCTTTCTTCTATTTGGTTGATTATATATAGAATTGCATAATAATTCCGCAAATGTTTTATAATTGCAGCCAAATAGATTCGATCGTTGGAGAAAAAAGATTGTTGGAGGAGCTCAGCAGATTGAGCTGCCTTTGTGGAAGGAGAGAGGAATTATTGATGTGTCTGTTTTTCATTCTTCCTTATCGTTCCTGAATAAACAGTAAATTGGGAAGATAAAGCAGTTGACTTTATTTGGAGCAAGGTCACCATTATCACTGTATCATATTATCATTTGGCTATTCGCACCTCAGCAACTACGATTAATCTATTTAAACATCAGCATTCGAAACCTAATTTAAATGTTTCATTTTCATCAATTTGTGCTCAATTCTGTGTTGCATTTAAATCTAATTGTACGTATCAGTAATGTTTGATGTCCCCTTTTTCCCTCTTTGCCTTTTAATTGTGACCAACACTTTGCTAAATCTGCTAAATATTCTCATAAAATATTGGTTTTCTTTCTGTAGGTATACTGGCTTCAATTCTGTTCAGGTGCAGGCCCATCCATCTTGAACACCTTTATAGTTCCTGCTGCAGGACTGGTCCCAATGTAAACTCTGTCCTGTACTGTCCAGTCATGCATTAACTTGCTATATCCTTCCATTTCTTTGCTAACTAGCATCTGACACTGGAAGTAATCCTTCTTAACATCCTCTTTGGCTGCCAAACTGTTTTTTGCTTCTATTTTAGGTATTGATGTGGATCATGATGGTCTTTCCCCTTCACTCAGAATGTCTTGCACCAGCTTCGTAATGGCCTACCTATGAAGCTTTTCAACTTCCACTCAGCTCAAAGCACAACCATGTGTAACTTAAGTGCAAATGTAATCATGCCGTTCAGTTTTGAGATATTACTTGGTAATATTGAATGAAATTAGGTGTAGTCTATCAAAGTTAATTGTTTCTTGTATCTAATTTCCTCTTTAAATTTATCTTGCTTTAGAGTAATAATCAAGAGATGTTCAGCCGAGTTAGGAACATGATGTATGATCTTATTGAATGGCGATCACAGATACTTTCTGGAACACTCCCGCAAGATGAGCTGAAGGAACTGAAGCAGAAAGTCACTGCCAAAATAGATTATGGCAACAGGTATATCTAGATCAATTAACATTTTCTAACAGGTAGAGAAATTGGTCATAATATTCCTAATGCAATATTAGAAATGCTAAATACAAATGATTGAAGCCCTATAAATTTTATTATATTAATATTTTAATTGGAGCAGTGTTTTGCTGGTCGTTTGCTTCTGTGGGGCCAGATTATATGTATTTGTGCCCATTTTTTATTTTTCTCTATTTTCCATACATTGTTTGCTAATTCTAGATCAGCGGTCCCCAACCACCGGGCCGCGGACCGGTACCGGGCCGCAGAGCATGCGCTACTGGGCCGCGAGGAAATGATATGATTTGGCGATATGAGTCAGCGACACCTTTCCTCATTCCCTGTCATGCATTGTTGAGCCATTACCCGCGCGTCATCCATTTCAGCGCGGGAAGGAGATCAACTCAAGCTTGCAAATGACGGCGGGCTGAAAAGTATGTTTGACATAACATCTCTGCCAGCATTCTGGATCAAAGTCAAGGCTCAATATCCTGAGATAGCCATGGAAGCACCGAAAACATTGCTTCCATTTCCAACATATCTCTGCGATGAATGTAACAAAAATTAAATTGCGGAATAGACTGGACATAAGGAACCCTGTTCGAGTATCGCTGTCTCCCATCACCCTTCGATAGGGCCATCTTGTTGCAGGAAAGCAAGCCCAGGGCTCCCACTGATTCAGCGATATTGGTGCATTGCAATGATTTTATAAGTTCATACGGGGAAAATATGCACTGTGTTTAATATTCAAACGTTACTTAAAATGTTATGATGCTATTGACTTATATAACCATATAACAATTACAGCACGGAAGCAGGCCATCTCTGCCCTTCTAGTCTGTGCCGACCGCTACTCTCACCTCGTCCCACCGACCTGCACTCAGCCCATAACCCTCCATTACTTTCCTGTCCATATACCTATTCAATTTTTCTTTAAATGATAATATCGAACCTGCTTCTGACGCTTCTACTGGGAGTTTGTTCAACACTTACTTCAAGCTCCCCTGTCCTTCCCTGATAATTGACTTATCGCTATATTCATGCGAGGAAAATGCGCTGTGTGTTTAATATTAAATTCGTTAGATAAAGCCTTTTAGAAATGAAATTGAGTGTATTAGCCACTTATCACCGATATTCTGGTCATGATTAACACCCCCCCTCCGAACAGAATCGCCAAAAACGATTTTTAGAAAAATAATGGGCACGTGCACGCATTCGCAAATAACGCATGTGCACTGCTGCCTGCGCAAGGCTTCATGGTCATTGTAGTCTTTCTCTGGGTAAACACAAGGTATTTGACTGCTACTCTTGTCCGTTGGCAACCATCCTGCCTCTCCCCCCCCCCCCCCCGCCCTCGGTCCGCCGGTCCGCAAGAATATTGTCAACATGAAACTGGTCCACACTGCAAAAAAGGTTGGGGAGCCCTGTTCTAGATATATCATCTTGACCATTGTGGTAGTCATCTCAATTAAGCAGAAAACAATTGTAGAAAAGTATATAATATGTATGTAATTAAGAATTAGTGGCTTAAAGGGAAATGGGTATTCCTCTGCTGCCTTCAAATTGGTGCAGCCACCAATATTTGGCTCCATTCCAGGTGATCCCTTCAGTCTCTTCCCTTAGAGTAATTATTTCCCAAAAATCCGAGCATCTGCGGAAAGAGAAACACAGTTAATATTTCAAGTTGAAGAACCTTTCTCAAAAATGTTAACTCATCAAAGTTCAAAGTAAATTTTATTTTCAGATTGCATATATGTCACCACATACAACCCTGAGATTCATTTTCTTTTAGGCATACACTGCAAATGGATAGAATAGTAACCATAATAGGATTAACGAAAGATCAACCAGAGTGCAGAAGACAACAAACTGCAAATGCACATATAAATAAATAACAATAAATAACAAGAAGATGAAATAACAAAATAAAGTGTCCTTAAAGTGAGATCATTGGTTGTGGGAACATTTCAATGATGGGGCAAATGAGTGTACTTATCCCCTTTTGTTCAAGAGCTTGATGGTGTGCGGTAGTAATTGTTCTTGAACCTGGGAATGAGAGTCCTGAGCCTCTTGTACCTTCTACCTGATGGCAGCAGCAAGAAAAGAGCATGGTCTGGGTGGTGAGGATCTCTGATGATGAATGCTGCTTTCCTATGGTAGCAATTTATGTAAGTGTGCTCAATGGTTGAGAGGGCTTTACCTGTGATGTACTTGGCTGAATCCACTACCTTTTCAAAGGCATTGGTGTTTCCATACTGAGCTGTGATACAGCCAGTCAATATACTTTGCACTACACATCTACAGAAGTTTGTCAAAGTTTTTGATGTCATGCTGAATCTCCATAGACTTTAAGGAGGTAGAGGTGCTGCCGTGCTTTCTTCCCAAATGTATTTATGTGCTGGGGCCAGGATAGGTCCTCTGAAATGGTTACACCAAGGAATTTAAAATTGCCTCTCCACCTCTGATCCTCTGAGGAGTACTGGCTCATGGACCTCTGCTTTCTCTCTCCTGAAGTAAACAAATCAGTTCCTTGGTCTTGCTGACTTTATGTGAGAGGTTGTTGTTATGACACCACTCAGCTAAATTTTTGATCTTACCACCTTTGATATGGCTCACAACAGTGATGTCATCAGCAGATTTGAATATGGTGTTGGAGATGTGTTTAGCCACACAGTTATAGGTGTAAAGTGAGTAGAGCGGGGGGTGGGTGGTGGTGGCAAGCACATTCTGTGGTGCACCTGTGCTGATGGAGATCATGGATCATGGATCATGGATTGTGGATATCTTATTTTCTTTCCCTAGAAGCTGCTTGACCAGCTGGGTGTTTTCAATAGTTTTGTTTGTATTTCAGATGTTCACCATTTCCAACTATCTTAAATTTTATATCTCAGCAAAGTTGAGTAAAGTATTATTTGAGATTGGGTTTTATTAATGATATGAAAATCCAAAAACTGCAGATGCTGGAAGTCATATAAAGACAGCAATCAAAGTGGACTAGGCTTTTAGCTGCATTTCATCTATTTCTCTTACCTCTGGTCTCACTCCCTCTTCTGAATAGAGCAAGAACAGAGTTCTGTGGGTCTTACCTTGTCAACAAGTCTCAACATTCCTGAATCAAAACTTGCGATTTCTACCAGTTCCAACAAAATTTCACTATCAGACATAGCATCCCTTGCCTTTCCTTTTCAACACTTTACAGGGATTGCTGTCAGTCCAACCCTACTGTTTTCTCACTTTACGCCACTTTTCCATGCAGCTGCAAGAGATGCAATACTTGGCCTTTCACCACCTGTTCACAATATCCTGGGGCTCAAGTACTCTTTCCGAGTTCAGCAATGTTTCATTTGCATATTTTCCAATCTAAATGCTGTATTTGATGTTGCAGAAAATCTGCACTGATTGGGTGATCACACCTATTTTCAGTCTGCTAGTTACCTTCTATTTTAATTTACCATACCATTTTTAGTCTGACCTTTTACACAATGTAGTCTCCTACACTGTTTAATACTTGAGGAATAACATCTTTCATTTTGGCATGTTGCAGTCTTCAGGACTCAACATCAAAATCTTCAACTTTAAGTAATTCATTCTTTTGTGTTCTTATTAATGTCAAGTTTAGTTAAACTTCAAAACCTAATTAAAGTTATTCACTGCTTACATTTTCTACCTCAGTAATGAATGAATTGAAACTATTCTCAATATACTGTACATGTCATCAACATCAAACTGTTATCTTTATCCTCAGTCATCACAATGATCTGTTCCACTAAAAATACTTATGCAAATTTCTTTTGATATTTAAAATTATTTTTAAAAAGCTCATGTCCCAATGGTATGATGACCTTCAGAAATATGTAGAAAGCAAATGAATAATTTCATGACAAAAGCTGATTCCATTTTGCAGCTGCATAATAGGTTGTTTGTAGCATAAATTTACATGTTAAATTTATGACAATGCACATAGAAATGATTTCAAAATTATTGGCTCTGTTATTTTAATGAACAACAGGTGGAGAATGACATTATGTATTGATTAACCCCAGCAATGGAGAAGATCTTCCTAAGGTCAATCTATTATGAATTATTTCTAAGGTCTAATTTTGTACATACTATTCTCCTTGCTTCGATATTGCTTGGCAGATAGGACCTGTGTACATACATCTACTGATGCTTCTGGACACATCTTCAGTGATGTTCCTGGAATCATCGGGTGTTTCGGGTCTTTCAACATCATACACCCTCCTCTAGGTGACCCAGCCAGGGCTGATCAGACACCAGCTTGTGTCCAGGTGGCTAGGTACTTATGGCTCCATGGTTCCCCTCTTTTGAGCCACAGCCATCTTGAGACCCTCTCTGCTGCATCGGTGGTACTGCAGATGGCTCTCCTCTTCCTCTCTCCCTCGATGCCCAAAATGCTGAAGGCTCTAACTAAGGAACGGGCTGCGAATCCCCTACAACCAACCTCCACTGGGAGACACCTCGCTCTCCATCCAGCCTGCTGACAGTTGCTGACCAGTCCTGCGTTCTTGGAGAGCTTCCTTTCAAAGGCCTCTTCCAAGCTATCTTCCCATGGGACTGTCAGCTCCAGCAGCACCACTTGCTTAGTAGACTCAGACACAGGGACAATGTCTGAGCGCAGGGTGGTGGCTGCGATATGGTTGGGGAACTAAAATAAATCACAGAAAAGAATATCAAAATTACTGTCTTAAGGCATTGCTAAAATGAAAATACATGGTGAATTAATATATTATTACGGTTTCAAGTCATGACATGCAAACTCAAGGAAATGTGAGCATGCGGGTTCTTCATACTCAGCATGGAATGCATTTATAGCTGATAGTACTTTTCATAATTGCTGTTTTTTTACTGTATACTGTAATTGTAGTCCACATGATATGGCAAAATGTGTTTGATTTGTGCACGAAAAAAAGAGCTAGTTTTAGTGTTGGTGAATGGGAAAGATCACCTTTCGTATCATGCTTACCAAAACTTCAAACTGTAGTGGAGTATTATCCAGCAATGTAAGAATATTTTGTCATAATCCAGGTTCAATGCCCACAACATGGAAGTGGCCAGACTTGGGCAGTACTATAATATTTGCAGACCTGTTAATAAAGGGAAATTTGTGCAGAAGAAATAAAAATATATAAATCAACATGGATTATGCTCTTGCAGGAGTTAAGATAGTTTTAGAAGGAAATCTGTTCTATTTTGATGCTACTACCATTCTGTTCTAATTGATTTTAGAATCCTTGACCTGGATCTGGTGGTTCGTGATGAAGATGGCAATATTTTAGACCCTGACCAAACTAGTACCATCAGTCTGTTTAGAGCACATGAGGTGGCATTAAAAAGGATAGAAGAAAGAATCCAGGAGGAAAAGGTAAATAAACAAATAAACTGCTGGTAGGTCTAAATTTGTTTTTAATATTTATACATAATCTGTTAATTTTGATTGTGTGTCAGAGTACCTTCAATAGGCAAACCTTTTGTTTTAA
Organism: Mobula birostris; assembly: GCF_030028105.1. Lineage (NCBI taxonomy): Eukaryota > Metazoa > Chordata > Chondrichthyes > Myliobatiformes > Myliobatidae > Mobula > Mobula birostris. The sequence continues at coordinate 48,286,892 of NC_092390.1, read as the reverse complement.
TATCCAAATAATAATGGATCATTTTGAGATTTGCTTAGAAAAATAAATGTACAATGTGTCCTGTAAGCCTTTTACATTCTGTGTGTAAATTATAATCAAATGAGCAAGAAGGATATTATGAAATTGACTACTGAGATAAAACAGTACATTTTCCAACTAATACATATAACTTGTTTATAATTCCTAAATTCCTGTTTTCCCCCAATTTCCACTTTCCTTCATACATTTGTTCACATGTAAAGCAACTGAAATGATTGCATTATTGACTGCGATTTATATCTCAAAATTAGCGTTCCATGTTTTTTAAATGTTCTAAGAAATTTGATAATAAAATTTAAAAGAAACGAACCACCAGCTATGACCCTTGTTTCACTTAAAGAACAGTACCATAGATCTGAGGGCGTTTCAACAGCTAAAACCCTTGATTCCTTTTGAATGAATTTCCTGTAAACTGTCAGTTGAGTTCATTTAATTTCCCACATGTGTGTCTGTGCAGACCAGGATAAAGGACACTTTGTCATTGCCTGTTAGTCATAGTACTTCCGCGGTTAAACTAGAGTTATTTGAAGATATAACTATTTTCAGAAATGTGCATTTCTTTGTTATAAAATTCCCTACTTGACAGACACCAACTGAGATGCGCTTGATTGTTTTTCTTTTAATTTGTAAGCAGTTGTTGATTACAAAGCCATAACTGTTGTATTGTGTGAAATTGGATAATTCACTAAGTAAGATATGTGGTTGAGTAAAAAATGGATTTATGTTGGCCACTTTATTTGGAATCTTCTGCCACTTTCTCTGCATCTTCAATTCTCTTTATACAGTATCTTGAATGATTCTTTTTATTTCCTTTGTTTCAAGGAGAAGAAAGCAGACATCCCACCTCTCCCGGAACTTCTGGGAGTCTCCCGCATATTAATGGTGGCTCCTTGATGCCCGCAAATTATATACAATATCACGGAAATCAATTTTTTTGAGAGCGAGCGAGAGAAAAGCAAGAGAGAGCGCGAGAGCGACCATGCGAGAGAGAGCGAGTGAGCGAGAAAGTGAGCAAGAAAGCAAGCGAGAGAGAGCGAGCGAGAGAGAAAGCAAGCGAGAGCGTTTGAGAGCGCGCGAGCGACCACGAGAGAGAGAGAGAGAGACAGCGCGAGCGAGAGCGCGCCATTGCAGAGTGTTCCAAAAAAAATAAAACTTACATCACCCTAGACTACACTAAAGTGTACTCCTGCCTAAAGGGGTCAAAATAATGACAGTGTTGCTCGCTGCACTGTTTGCAACAATGACTTTTCTATTGCCCATGGTGGGTTAAGACTGTAAAAGACATGTTGAGGTGAGTTTAACAGGTGTCATTCGTTCATTAGCATAGCTAACGTTATTTAAACTAGCTGGCCAGCTGCTAAGGAGCTACTCTATTTCAGACATCCCACCTCTCCCGGAAGTCTCCTGCAAATTGATGGTGCTACCTCCCTGAAATGAGTTTTTGCAGGGTGGGATGTCTGAGAAAGTAGATTTCTTAGTTGGGCCTAGGCCGTCTAGTGAAAAGCAAGATCCTGATGCAGGATTTCAATCAAAAGCACTGACTGTTCCTTTCCTTCCATAGATGGTGTTCATTGTTGCTAATGAAAAGTACTGTCTATTTTGCAGGAATGTGTAAATTGGCAAACAAAACTATTGCTAAAGAAAAATATTTTTGAACTAATGCTCCAAATATTGTTTGTGCTGCTTTGTATTTGTTGTTAGGTTTCTGCGTTTGTTTTGTTTTGTTCATTTTCCCTGCTGTTACTTATGTGAAATTGAATTCGTTTCATAGATCATATTTTAACACATGGTCTGAAGTTGTTTAAAAATAGTGTGATATATGGAGGGTAAAACACTGATATAGACAATAGATAATAGGTGCAGGAGTAGGCCATTCGGCCCTTCGAGCCAGCACCGCCATTCACTGTGATCATGACTGATCATCCACACTCAGTATCCAGTTCCTGCCTTATCCCCATAACCTTTGATTCCGCTATCTTTAAGAGCTCTATCCATCTCTTTCTTGAAAACATCCAGAGACTTGGCCTCCACAGCCTTCTGGGGCAGAGCGTTCCATATATCCACCACTCTCTGGGTGAAAAAGTTTTTCCTCAACTCTGTTCTAAATGGCCTACCCCTTATTCTTAAACCGTGGCCTCTGGTTCTGGACTCACCCATCAGTGGGAACATGCTTCCTGCCTGCAGAGTGTCCAATCCCTTAATAATCTTATATGTTTCAATAAGATCCCCTCTCAGCCTTCAAAATTCCAGTCTATGCAAGCCCAGTCGCTCCAACCTTTCAACATATGACAGTCCCGCCATCCCGGGAATTAACTTCGTGAACCTCTGTTGCACTCCCTCACTAAATATATTTAATCACTAAATGCAGAGAAAGATTTCTCTTTGAACCTCAGTTATTGTCTAGTGGGATCCTGTTGGTTTAATTTCAGACATTAGACAAAATGAGCTGTATGCAATGCAGAGTGTTAATAGCAGTGGAAATGTAAGCTTACCAATTATTTAAATAATCTATTTTAATGATTTAAATGCAGCCAATAATTTTAATAGCAAGATGGGGAAGATGAGTTGGCTTTGCTGATGGATTCAAATAAGAACCAAAGAGAAATCTCGGAGGACAAATAAATGCTCATTGGGCGGAAAGGTCTGCTGTGTGCTGTATGCCCTATGGGGTCCTGGTGCCTGCTTCAGTTTGGGAGTGCCCTGTAATATTATTCCAATTTTGCAGAGACTTAATAGTTGTATGCTGCATATTGTACAACCTTGCAATTTGAAGACAGCAACAGATGCTGATGCTGCACATAGAACAGCCTGCAGCCCTTGACAAAAGCTATTGTTGGCAAATGTGCAATAAAAATGTCAATCAAGCTTTAGATGATCTGAGCAATGGGATCAACATGCATGAAACAGTGCACCCTAACGCCTTCACCATGTTTTGGGAGATTTTAACCAGGCCAGTCTGAAAAAGTCACTAAGCAACTACCATCAACAAATCACTTGCAATACCAGAGGAAACCACACACTGGACCATTGCTACACCACCATCAAGAAATTACTCCCTGAGTATAGGCAGAGACGAAGACTGCAGTAGTGAGGACTAAGAAAGTATGGACAAGGGAAGCACAGGAGCACCTACAGGACTGCTTTGAATCGGTGGACTGGACTGTATTCAGGGATTCATCTTTCAACCTGGACGAGTATGCTGCAGTTGTTACCGACTTCATTTAAACCTATGTGGATTAGTGTGTGCCTACGAAGACTTACTGTACATTTTCAAACCAAAAGCGGTGGATGAACCGGGAAGTACGTTGTCTGCTGAAGGCTAGGTCTGTGGCATTCAAGTCTGGCAAACCCAGGCCTGTACCAGAAAACCAGGTATGATTTGCGGAGGGCTATTTCAAGGGTGAAGAGACAATTTCAAATGAGGTTGGAGGTGACATCGGATGCATGGCAACTCTGGCAGGGTTTGCAGGACATTACTTCTTACAAAGCGACACTCAATAGTATGAATGGCAGCAATGCTTCATTGCAAGCTGAACTCACCACCTTCCATGCTCGCTTTGAAAGGGAGAACACAACTACAGCTGTGAAGATCCCGTTGCACCTGATGACCCTGTGATCTCTGTCTCAGAGGCCGATGTTAGGCTGTCTTTAAAGAGAGTGAACTCTTGCAAGGCGGAAGGTCCCGATGGAGTAGTTGGTAAGGTTCTGAAGACCTGTACCAACCAACTAGCGGGAGTATTCAGAGATATTTTCACCCTCTCACTGCTAGAGTGGGAGATCCCACTTGCTTCAAAAGGGCAACAATTATATCAGTGCCTCAGAAGAATAATGTGAGCTGCCTAAATGACTATCGCCCAGCAACACTCACATCGACAGTGACGAAATGCTTTGAGAGGTTGATCATGACTAGATTGAATTCCTGCCTCAGCGAGGACCTGGACCCATTGCAATTTGCCTATTGCCACAATAGGTCAACGGCAGATGCGATCTCCATGGCTCTCTGCACGGCTTTAGACTACCTGGACAACAAAAACTTCTACTCAGGATGCTGTACATTGACTATAGCTCAGCATTTAATACCATTATTCCCACATTCCTGATTGAGAAGTTACAGAACCTGGACCTCCCTCTGTAATTGGATCCTCGACTTCCTAACCAGAAGACCACAATCTGTGTGGATTGGTGATAACATATCCTCCTTGCTGACAATCAACACTGGCGCACTTTGGGTGTATGCTTAGCCCACTGCTCTACTCTCTATATACACATGACTGGCTCGGCTCAACTCAAATACCATCTATAAGTTTGCTGACAACACAACCATTGTTGGTAGAATCTCGGGTGGTGACGAAAGGCGTACAAGAGTGAGATATGCCAAGGAGAGGAGTGGTGCCACAGCAACAACCTGGCACTCGACATCAGTAAGACAAAAGAGCTGATTATGGACTTAAAAATGCAAACATGAGGAATTCTGCAGATGCTGCAAATTCAAGCAACAGACATCAAAGTTGCTGGTGAATGCAGCAGGCCAGGCAGCATCTCTAGGAAGAGTTACAGCCGACGTTTCAGGCTGAGACCCTTCGTCAGGACTAACTGAAAGAAGAGCTAGTAAGAGATTTGAAAGTGGGAAGGGGAGGGGGAGATCCAGAATGATAGGAGAAGACAGGAGGGGGAGAGATGGAGCCAAGAGCTGGACAGGTGATTGGCAGAAGGGATATGAGAGGGTCATGGGACAGGAGGCCCAAGGAGAAGGAAAAGGGGGAGGGGGGAAATCCCAGAGGATGGGCAAGGGGTATAGTCAGAGGGACAGAGGGAGTAAAAGGAGAGAGCGAGAAAGAATGTGTGTATATAAATAAATAACGGATGGGGTACGAGGGGGAGGTGGAGCATTAGCAGAAGTTAGAGAAGTCAATTTTCATGCCATCAGGTTGGAGGCTACCCAGACGGAATATAAGGTGTTGTTCCTCCAACCTGAGTGTGGCTTCATCCTTACAGTAGAGGAGGCCGTGGATAGACATATCAGAATGGGAATGGAACGTGGAATTAAAATGTGTGGCCACTGGGAGATCCTGCTTTCTCTGGCGGACAGAGTGTAGGTGTTCAGCAAAACGATCTCCCAGTCTGCGTCGGGTCTCGCCAATATATAGAAGGCCACATCGGGAGCACCGGATGCAGTATATCACCCCAGCTGACTCAGAGCTGAAGTCTCGCCTCACCTGGAAGGACCGTCTGGGGCCCTGAATGGTGGTAAGGGAGGAAGTGTAAGGGCATGTGTAGCACTTGTTCTGCTTACAAGGATAAGTGCCAGGAGGGAGATGAGTGGGGAGGGATGGGGGGGGACGAATGGACAAGGGAGTCGCATAGGGAGCGATCCCTGTGGAAAGCAGATGGGGGGGGGAGGGAAAGATGTGCTTAGTGGTGGGATCCCGTTGGAGGTGGCGCAAGTTGCGGAGAATAATATGTTGGACCCGGAGGCTTCTTGCAATTCCTCCATCTCCGCCGCATTTGTTCTCAGGATGAGGCTTTTCATTCCAGGACGAGGGAGATGTCCTCTTTTAAAGAAAGGGGCTTCTCTTCCTCCACCATCAACTCTGCTCTCAAACGCATCTCCCCCATTTCACGCACATCTGCTCTCACTCCATCCTCCTGCCACCACACTAGGAATAGGGTCCCCCTGGTCCTCCCTTACCACCCCACCAGCCTCCAGGTCCAACATATTATTCTCCGTAACTTCCCCCTCCCCCTTTTCTTTCTCCCTAGGCCTCCCATCCCATGATCCTCTCATATCCCTTTTGCCAATCCACTGTCCAGCTCTTGGCTCCGTCCCTCTCCCTCCTGTCTTCTCCTATCATTTTGGATCTCCCCCTCCCCCTCCCCCTCCCACTTTCAAATCTCTTACTAGCTCTTCTTTCAGTTAGTCCTGACGAAGGGTTTCAGCCGGAAACATCGACTGTACCTCTTCCTAGAGATGCTGCCTGGCCTGCTGCGTTCACCAGCACTTTGATGTGTGTTGATTATGGACTTCAGGAAGGGTGAGACGAAGGAACACATACCAATCCTCATAGAGGGATCAGAAGTGGAGAGAGTGAGCAGTTTCAAGTTCCTGGGTGTCAAGATCTCTGTGGATCTAACCTGGTCCCAACATATCAATGTAGTTATAAAGAAAGCAAGACAGCGGCTATACTTCATTAGGAGTTTGAAGAGATTTGGCATGTCAACAAAATACACTCAAAAACTTCTATAGATGTATTGTGGAGAGCGTTCTGACAGGCTACATCACTGTCTGGTATGGAGGGGCTACTGCATAGGACCGAATAAAGCTGCAGAGGGTTGTAAATCTAGTCGGCTCCATCTTGGGGACTAGCCTACAAAGTACCCAGGACATCTTCAGGGAGCGATGTCTCAGAAAGACAGTATCCATTATTAAGGACCTCCAGAACCCAGGGCATGCTCTTTTCTCACTGTTACCATTAGGTAGGAGGTACAGAAGCCTGAAGGCACACACTCAGCGATTCAGGAACAGCTTCTTCCCCTCTACCATCCAATTCCTAAATGGATATTGAACCCTTGGATCCTACCTCACTTTTTTTTATTTATACAGTATTTCTGTTTTTTGCATGTTGTAATCTATTCAATATACATATACTGTAATTGATTTACTTATTTGCTATTATTATTTTTAGTTTTATTTTTTTTCTCTTCTGTATTATGTATTGCATTGAACTGCTACTGCTAAGTTAACAATTTTCACGTCACATGCCAGTGATAATAAACCTAATTCTGATTCTGAACTATATAAAAATTATTGATACGAGTTAAAGATTTCTTCGATTTGTAAAATCCTGAACATTATCTGAAAGGCTGTAGTTGCTGTTTCGTTAAGTAATTCCAAAGAGAATTTGGGAGTTAATATTCCTTTAGCCTTGGTCCTGAAACACAAGCAATCTTAGGAAGTGCCAATCTTGTAGCATTTATCTACTTGAAACATGTTTTGAAGATGCTTGGAAATGATCCAATTACAATGGACTGCATTGCAAAATAACCTGCTGTCAGGTTATTTAACATTTTAAAGACTAAAAATTATATAAAAATTATCCAAGTGAATTTCTCAGCAAGACCATTATTTATTTTACAAATTTGTGCTGGGTTAAATGGGGTACTAAGCAAGTAGCAACACAGCAAAGTAATTTGTGGACATCTTTTATTTTTTGGTGTCTGTGCTATGTAAACATACAACTTAATGTGAGGTTCCTTTTTTCAATATTCTCTATCAATTAAGTGACATTTTGTAGCTGCTTGCTAGACGATTTTTATAACCTCTTATGTGTGATAACACTTTATCTCATATAGTTAATGCAGTCTTGTTTTAAAATGGAGTCTATGTAACTCATATTGATGTAATGCGAGTTACTTAAGACTCTGTTATAATGAATATAAGAAGCCTTTTCAGTATGTAACAATAGTAATCTGAGAGTGGTTGAATTTATTTTCCACTTTCTAAATAATTCCACATTTTTAGTTATCATTGTAAGTCTGTTTTTAAAGGTATTCTGTGCATTTTCCTTAAGATAGCACATATCACAAAGGTAGCAGTCTGAAAATATATTTCCATTAGGTTGTGCCTCCATGAATCCTGAAAGGAGACTGCAAAGAAAATAATGTTTTGTTCATTTTCAGAAAAGTTTAACAGTGCTTGTCTCTGAAAGATCAAATTTGTCTTCACTACTATGCAAAATAAATAACAGCTGCTATCGAGAATAAACTTAAGTGTCAAGGAAATAGGATTTGGAAGGGGTGAGGCAAAACCAATGTTGTTTTTGAAGCTGGTGATATCACAAGTAAACTGGGACTGGACTTATTGCCTAGAAATTGACCTGTTTGTGCCGGATTCTAATTCACAAGTCATACATAAAAGACAAAATCTGATGAGGAGTCTTGGCCTGAAATATCGATTGTTTATTCCTCTCCATAGATACTGTCCCACCTGTTGAGTTCCTTCAGCATCTTGTGCTTGTTGCTTTGGATTTCCGGCGTCTGCAGAATCACTTGTGTTTAGAGAAAAATCTGCCTGCTTTGGATGTGTTTAAGCTTATTTCTGTCACCTTTAGATGTTTTTCACCCTAATAGTTGCCATTATATTTTTGCCGATTATATTTACTATGTTATGCATTGTTCATTGTAATGAATGACAATCAATGTTCAATGAAAATAATGAACTATGTATTATTTTAAGTTGGTTATTGTTCCGTGTTTAAAAGTCCTCCCATTATTTTTTCATTTATAAAATGATCAATGGTTTAGGCCTTTGTAAAGATTATAAATTTGGTGAATTCTGAAGTTTATTTCACAGACCATTCGATCTGTAGATCTGGTGTTTGTTGCTCGGTAATAGAGAACTGGAGCTATCAGAGATCATAGAGCATCATTGGTTCTGTTGTTAGTTGGGGGAAACTTTCTTGGAGGACTTTTGCACAGCTTTCCCTTTATCATATTTTCCATAATCTGGTCACTGAAGAGGTAGGATCTTTTTATGAGCAGTGTGGGTCAGTACATGAATGGTATGCTAGATACCTGTCCCGCTATAGTAGCAGTTGTTTATGAAATTGCTCAGATTGGTTTCAACACTTAAAAGGGGATTTAACTCTTAAAGTCATGATGGTGATGTCATAAAGTAAAGATGGCCCAATTTTATAGCTCAAACAACAGGAATTCTGCAGATGCTGGAAATTCAAGCAACACACATCAAAGTTGCTGGTGAACGCAGCAGGCCAGGCAGCATCTCTAGGAAGAGGTACAGTTGACGTTTCGAGCTGAGACCCTTCGTCAGGACTAACTGAAGGAAGAGTTAGTAAGAGATTTGAAAGTGGGAGGGGGAGGGGGAGATCCAAAATGATAGGAGAAGACAGGAGGGGGAGGGATGGACCCAAGAGCTGGACAGGTGATTGGCAAAGGGGATACATGATCCTCTCATATCCCCTTTGCCAATCACCTGTTCAGCTCTTGGCTCCATCCCTCCCCCTCCTGTCTTCTCCTATCATTTTGGATCTCCCCCTCCCCCTCCCACTTTCAAATCTCTTACTATCTCTTCTTTCAGTTAGTCCTGACGAAGGGTCTCGACCTGAAACGTCAACTGTACCTCTTCCTAGAGATGCTGCCTGACCTGCTGCGTTCACCAGCAACTTTGATGTGTGTTGCTCCACAAAACAAGTTCAGATCAAGTTTTTATCATCTGACTGTGCATATGTACAACCAAACAAAACAATGTTTCTCCAGACTATGGTAGGAGAACTAGAAGGGATCCAAATGCAACTTGAAGGCAGGATTTTATATGATCTGTTAACTAGCTGCTCAATGCACTTTATGATTGTTAAAGTCAGTGCCATTGAGCAGCAATTGTTTAGGCTCAATGGCGCTGGGCAGAAATCATTTAGGTAGAAGTTTCACCATGTACAAGTCCATAATAATAAACCTGAATCTGATTCTTCGAGAATTTTTAAGTTTGACATGGAAATGGAGGCAGTTGTTGATTATGTAGTCCAGAAATCTGTTGTGCAATTGCTGCTATTTTTTATTTGCATTGTTACATTGAGAAATAGATAGCTTATTGCAGGTGCAATGACTAAGAAGGTAGTTGATTTTGCTATGAAGTACAAAAGTATTTCTGGAAGTATAATTTTTTAATCACTGAAATTGTTTGAGTTTTGTCTTTTGCCAGGATAAATCTCTTAATACCATTCTTAAATTGGCTTTCAACTGGTGTGAAGTGTATACAAGTTCATATTTAATGTCAAAAGGATAGAGCAAGTTTGCATACATTTCGTGTAAATAGAAAATCTCTGTTGGATTTAGAAGCCAACAGTATGAATCAATTTAAAGTTATGATTTTAGATTAAAGTCTCAGAGAAACTATTGCTATCTTCCAGCGATCTATAGCGACTGAACAGCCGACCCTGCGTACTGTTGTGCTTATGTATGTGTATGCGGTATAATTAACTCCATGGCTTGTTATTCTTTCCACACACTAACATGTTAGCTATTTCAGATCAAAGATATTCAAAATGGAACATCTGTTTCAAATTAGATATATTAACTGTAATATTTATACCAGCAGCTATTTAGTGATGTCCACTTGCTAAACTAAGAAAAGGTACTTTAGTTTTCACAACTGTTGTGTTCAGATTAAAGAATTTTACACCTTAACATTGCCCATGACACATAGTTCACTGCTTTCTAGTTATCCCCTGTTCGGAGTTTTCAGTCAGACATCAAAGTACTTCTTTGAGATGAAGAGCTGGATCTTCCACAATTTGACAGCTATTTCAACTTTTTAAAATAATATTTCTGTTTTATGTCAGATAGTATTAAGCTAAAATCATTTTGTGAAAAAACAAAGCCCTTGTAAAACGTTCAAGTGCTTGCCATGGATTTTTGCAGTTGTGTGGGAAATTTGTGGTTACTCATCTGTCCTGTTTACGTTTTTTTTTACAATTTTTCATTTTGTCCGGTCAAGTCTGTGTACAATGCTTCCTCTATCAACATCTTCCAGGTAGACCACAAACTGCTTATTTCACTTCTTCTATGTCTGTTTTTCATCTTAAATATGTTTGTGGAACTGTTAGAGCCCGTGATTTACAGTTTGGAGATCAATTGAGTAATGCAGTTCTTTGCTGTCTCCAAGAAGATTCCGGGAAGTGAGCGTGAGCTCTAGCTCGAAGCCTTGAGGTGAAGAACATTTGAGATGGGGCGCAAGCTGATGTTCGATTCAAATTCGTTGATTACTACTACTGCTACTACTACATTGACTCAGGCCTGGGGGGCCGACGTCGGGCACGATGACGGACTCTCCACTTCTCCCTCTCCCTCATCAGTGTGTTCAGTTCATCTACATTAGCCACACTGCTGTCTTCTAGGAGCGTGTTGACCATAGTCTTGGGAGGGTGCCCAGCGTTCATCCTCCCATGCTTGGGCTCCCATATGATGACTAGACTGCCAGGTAGCTCAGGGTGGAGTAGATAGTGCCTCGCTAGTTGCAGTCTTCTCGCCTTGATTTTTGCGGTGAGCATCTGTAGTTCGTTATAGAGTTGGACGTTCGTCATGTGCTGTTGCCAACTCACGTCAAGAGCCATCCAGAGCATTCGTGTATAGCAGCCAACTAGAGACTTTCGCATAGTATTGGTGGGTGTCCACGTCTCGCATCCGTACATAAGAATGGACTCTATGACTGCTATGAAAATCCTCTTTAAAAGCCCTCTGGTCAGGTTCGACTCCCAGATTTCCTTCATGTCGTTCATAGACCTCTTTGCCAGCGCCTTCTGTATCTTTATGTCCTTCTCTGAATTCATCATCCTTGACCTGAGGTACTTGTAGTCAAATACTTTCTTAATGGTATCGTTCTTTACAGTCTTGAGAATACCTTCGTCGCAGTTAAGTGCCATGTACTATGTCTTTTTAGCGTTCAGGTGAAGTCCAACCATATTGCACTCAATTTCCACTATTGTCGATTAGAGCAGCCATTATTCGCCGATTAGAAGTGTTAAGGAAGCTGGAAACATTGAAGCGAATGCGGAAGGCAAGTCAGGGGTCAGGACTGACTAGATGCCTTTTGATCACTGATGGGATCCCTCTACTGACAGAGAAGGAGTCCGTGTGGTCTATTGCTCTGTGGTGGCTCACTGTGGCGGCTCACTGTGGCGGCCTGGAGGTAGGCATCTACTTTCGAGCGGTGTTTCTCTCTTTTGATGATGTTGGAGGATGTTACCGAGGTTCTGCGTTTATGGATTAAGACAATGGACTTCTTTAGTCTTATGCCTTTCATATCCTGTGTTTTCACCCATTCTTTCTCGTTTTTTGATTTTGTGTGGGGGGAGTGGGTTTGAGGGATCGATGCCCTTGTGTTTTGTGCGGAGAAGAGGGGTTTGGGGGTGGATGTCCTTTTTGCGTTTTGTTAGTTTTTTGTGTGGGGGACCGGTGTTTGGGGGGGGGGGGGGCTGATGTCCTTGTGGCTTTTATGCGGAGAAGGGGATTTTGTGGGGGGTTGATTATCGTAGCCATTTTTTTTTGGCGGGGAGGTGAGTTTGCTGCTTCAAACTGATTTCCATTGTTTCCTTTGTTTCGTGGCTATCTGGAGAAGATGAATCTGAGTGGTATACTGCATACATATTTTGATAATAAATAAATCTTTGAAACTTTGATTACCAAGCAGCATTTATGCTCTGGATAGGTGATACTACCATGACATTTTGTAAAAGTGCAAACTTTATTTGGAGTAAAGATGAAAATAATTCCAGAAGCTCCCTTTCGTACTTTAAATTTCCCTAGGAAAAAGGTGGCCATATTGGAAAATAGCCAATCTCTTTTTTTTTGTAGAACTATGGATGCTCCAAATAATGAAATAGTAATGTAGTTTTTTTTTGCAGAATAAAGTAACAATTTTTTTATGATTTGGTGATAATAACATTGGAAATGCTATCCTGTTTGCCTGTAAGCTGCAGCTTATTACTAAAAATTCATTGCAGATTTTTATTTGTAGAGGGTCACTTTATTGTACACTTGTACATCTGATTAATGCAAATATCTAATCAGCCAGTCACGTAGCAGCAACTCACTCCATAAAAGCTTACAGACATTGTCAAGAGCTTCAATTGCTGTTCAGATCAGATGTCAGAATGGGGAAGAAATGTGATCTTAGTGATTTTGACTGTGGAATGACTGTTGGTGCCAGATGGGGTGCTTTGAGTATCTCAGATACTGCCTCTCTTCTGGAATTTTCATGCATAACAGTCTCCAGAGTTTTCAGAGAATGGTGTGAAAAAGAAATAAATCCAGTGAATCGCAGTTCTGTGGGTGAAAGGTGAGAAGTCAGAATAGAATGGCCACACTGGTTCAAGCTGCCAGTAGGGTGGCATTAACTCAAATTAGCAAAAGTTACAGCAGAGGTGTGCAGAAGAGAATCACGTTGAACCTTGAAATGAATGGGCTATAGCAGCTGAAGGCTATGAAAATACACTCAGTGGCCTCTTTATTAGGTATAGGGGGTACCTAATAAAGGTGGCCACTGAATGTAAGCCCTCTCTAGCATTCATAAAGTGCAGAGGAAGTACATAAATTTTAATTCAGCAGTTAAGCATTCTATTGTTCTTTTAAAAGTAATGTATCCTGCCACCTAAGAGTTTGATGTGAGAATCTGTTGGTTGCAGTCTATTGGAAGTATTGACACAAACAGATACAATTTCTGTCAATACTGGGGGTTCCCAATCGTTTTTATGCCATGGACCCCTATCGTTAACTGAGGTGTCTCTGGAACCCTGGTTGGGAACTCCTGGTCTAGGCTGTTTAAAATCTGACCTTATAAATCCTACTTAATTTTAAACTTAATTTGTTTGTTGTTACATTGGGAATTGATGGCATTATGCAATATTAAATGATTTGCAAACAAAATCAAATGCACAAATCACTGCTGTGCTTATTACATGATCAATCGATTGAGCAGATGATCAACTTGCCTATAGGTTATCAAATCTAACATAATGTTTATAGGTTATCAAACCTAACAAAATTTTGGGCATGGTAGTTGGATTTTCATTAGATTGCCTGGTATAGTTAGCTTTTTAGACAAATATTAGGAGATTTTGGAAAGCATCAAGTTGGATAAGTCTCTGGGACCGGATGAGATGTACCCCAGGCTACTGTGGGCGGTGAGGGAGGAGATTTCTGAGCCTCTAGCAATGATCTTTGCATCATTAATGGCGATGGGACAGTTTCCGGAGGTTTGGCGAGTTGCAGATGTTGTTCCCTTATTCAAGAAAAGGAGTAGAGATAGCCCAGGAAATTATAGACCAGTGAGACTTAGTTCAGTGGTTAGTAAGTTGATGGAAAAGATCCTGAGAGGCAAGATATATGAACATTTGGGGAGGCATAATATGATTAGGAGTAGTCAGTATGGCTTTGTCAAGGGCAGATCATGCCTTATGAGCCTTATTGAATTTTTTGAGGATGTGACTAAATACATTGATGAAGGAAGAGCAGTAGATGTAGTGTATATGGATTTCAGCAAGGCATTTGATAAGGTACCCCATGCAAGGCTTATTGAGAAAGTAAGGAGGCATGGGATCCAAGGGGACATTGCTTTGTGGATCCAGAATTGACTTGCTCACAGAAGGCAAAGAGTGGTTGCAGATGGGTCATATTCTGCATGGAGGTTGGTGCCTCAGGGATTTGTTCTGGGACCCCTACTCTTAGTGATTTTTATCAATGACCTGGAGGAAGAAGTGGAGGGATGGTTTAGTAAATTTACTGATGACGCAAAAGTTGGGGGCGTTGTGGATAGTGTGGAGGGCTGTCGGGTTACAGCGAGACATTGATAGGTTGCAAAACTGGGCTGAGAAGTGGCAGATGGAGTTCGACTCAGATAAGTGTGAGGTGGTTCATTTTGGTAGGTCAAATATGATGGCAGAATATAGTATTAATGGTAAAACTCTTGGCAGTGTGGAGGATGAGAGGGATCTTGGGGTGAGAGTCCATAGGACACTCAAAGCTGCTGCGCAGGTTGGCTATGTGCTTAAGAAGGCATCCGGTGCATTGACTTTCATCAACCATGGGATTTAGTTCAAGAGCTGAGAGGTAATGTTAAAGCTATATAGGACACTGGTCAGGCCCCACTTGGAGTACTGTGCTCAGTTCTGGTCACCTCACTGCAGGAAGGATGTGGAAACTATAGAAAGGATGCAGAGGAGATTTACAAGGATGTTGCCTGGATTGGGAAGCATGTCTTATGAGAATAGGTTGAGTGAACTCATCCTTTTCTCCTTGGAGCGCCGGAGGTTGAGAGGTGACCTGATAAAGGTATACAAGTTGATGAGAGGCATTGTTCGTGTGGATAGTCAGAGGCTTTTTCCCAGGGCTGAAATGGCTAACACGAAAGGGCACAGCTTTAAGGTGTTTGGAAGTAGATACAGAGGAGATAATTTTTTTATGCAGAGAGTGGTGAGTGCGTGGAATGGGCTGCCGGTGGCAGTGGTGGAGGCGGATATGATAGGGTCTAATTAGAGACTCCTGGATAGGGACATGGAGCTTTGAAAAATAGAGGGCTATGGGTAACCTTAAGTAATTTCTAAGTAAGTGCATGTGTCGGCACAGCATTGTGGGCCAAAGGGCTTGTATTGTGCTGTAGGTTTTCTATGTTTCTATATTGGATAGTTGTCACACTTTTACAGTGATCTTTGGATCTGTGCTAAGTCTAGGCAAAAGAATGACAACACAAAACAATTGAGAAAGTGATTCCACTGAATTTTTGATAATTTTTTATGAATAAAGTTTATTGGAGTTTACACTTAATATCAGTGACATATTTGCTTCTTGAGTAGATCTGTGAACAAAATTTAGCTTCAAATATAAAAAGCAATTTTCTGAAAGCCTCATGTTCATGATTGGCTCTCTGATGTGCTTTGCTGCAGCAGTAGTTTCACTTGTCATATTCATTGCATGATGAGAAGTTCTGTTTTTCATATTTACAAAGAGATTGTAAGCCTTTTTATGAATAGGTTTATGATTTCATTGCACATACGGCCCTGAGTAAATGTAGCAAATGACCCATTGGTACTATTACTGCTGATGTGACATATTGTTTGGAACTCAAACTTTTCTGTTAATCAAAATTGCAAGAAATGCTCTTCCTCCCAGCAGTATTTTGTGTTCTCTTCTAATGCTTCAGAACCATAATATGAATCTATTGTTTATAAATATTTCTGTGATTTCATTATGCATAATGCTCTGAGAAAATCTTGTCCCAATGTTGTCCACCAATAACAAAGTTGATTAAAAAAAAATACATGCCAAGGAATTGTTAACGGAATTGGAAAATATTTCATTCCTTACCTCCTTATTTCGCATATTTTCAATAACATCCTGATTGCACTATGGAATATGAGATAGGGTAGATTCCCTTAATGGAGAACACCTGTGCATGACTTTATTTGACATGGGGAGGCTAATGCATGGGCAGCTACCACACGGTCATTGACAGATTGGGGTCAGCGTCCAGTGGTATGTAATGCAAGAAAAACAGTGGACCCTTCACTGCTGCAGCCTTCCTCTGCTTTCACTGCCATTGCGATGTATAATCATTCTCTGCCAGTTCCACCGTTGAGATCTTGGTTGGATCACTCTTTGTCTGTAACCTCCCCTTGGCCCTTAGTAGCCTTACCAGGAGCTAAGTGTCTGAAAGCTAAACTCCAAACGGCATCACTCTTAGGATCTCAGAAACCCACAAGCCTCTCCACAATGATCCTCCGATAAAGCAGTACCATCTACGATGGATAGGTCATGTCATCTGGATGCCTAATACACATCTCCTCAAACAGATCCTTTACTCCCCATTCAAGCAAGGTCATTGAGTCCCTGGTGGGCAAAGGAAATGCTTCAATGATACTATCAAACTCAGCTTGAAGAAATTCAACTAGGAAGACATTGCAATCAATAGATATACCAGGACAAAATCTGTTCAAGAGGGAGCTGTGCTACCTGAGAATTACCCTCACTGCACTGCAGAGGCAACTGGGAAAGGAAAGACTGAACAACTAAAAGACCCAACAACTAACCACAGCCACTGCTTATTCCCACACTACACCAGAATATGTGGAACACGGATCAGCCTCTACAACCACCTGAGGGCCCATCAACTTCGGAGAACTGAGGGCTTACCAATTTAGGAGAATATCATACAACTCGAGTGATCACATTTAGAATATGAGATCCATCTTGGAGCAGGGATTGTGCTGTTTTGGAGGTAACAAGTAGGCAGGGTTTGCTAAGAAACAATTCGTGTACTATGAAATTGTCCAAGCTGGACAAATTATTTATTCTTTCATTGTTAATACAGCTTTTATTGTCACTTCCAAATTAAATTATAGAGCCTTATTGATCCCAAGCATTCAATCTTCTTCATCTCTAGCATTACCATTTCATAGTTAAATGAAGTTTTGGAGCACAAGTTTCAATGTGAATAGATTAAAAATGGAAACTAATCAAAATATTTTATTTTTGTTTGAAAGCATATAATTCTACATATAAACCTGTATAATGCAATGAAATCCATTTTGACTGCTTTAGATGTAGTCAACATGGTTACTACCAGCAAATATGACCAGGAGAGATATTTTAGAGAGGATGGTTTTTAATCCTTGAGAAGAGAGATTTTAGCAAAGGGGTTCCTGTGAAAATCTGGAAGCTTAAAAATTTAGAAGAGCATTTTAAATAGTCATTGAAACTTGACACATTGTACATTTTCATATTTTAGGAGATTTTTCTGATTATTTTTAAGGGAACTTTCTATTTGAACATTGTAATTGTTCCCAAGAATGTTTTTTCTCTTTCTGGTGGAAATAGTAAATGAACAATTATGCACCTTGGCATTTTAAATTAATTTTTCAGAGAATGATCTTTTTTGTTAGATTCAGATATACACATCTATTTAAAAGCTATTTGTTTTCAGTGTGGAGATGTGAGACTGCTGTGCTGGAATCAAGAGCAACAAACAAACTGCTGGAAGAACTCAGAAGATCAAGCAACATCTGTGAAGGCAAAGGGATAGTTGATGTTTTGGGTTGAGATCCTATGTGTGGAATCTTTGCCTCCACAGTTGCTGCTTGATCTCCCAATTAATATATGTGTGGAGCCAGGAGATGTGGGTGAGGTAAATGAATACCCCTTCTGATTTCACCACGACAGATGAGAGTTCAAGGAATGGTATATGAATAATCTGGAACATGTTCATATTAAGAAGGAAGAGCTGTATTATTAAGGGTCAGAATGAGATATGTCCAAGGTTGCTTTAGAAAGCAGATTGGTAAGTAGGTGGGGCCCTGCAATATATTTAGTATCTTTATTAGCCACGGGTGAGGTACCTGGAGACTGGATGATAGCTACTATTGCTCCTTTATTTAAGAAGGGCAGCCTGGTAACTGTGGTTGCTGAGCATCAGATCAGTGATATTGAGCATATTGGAGAAAATATTGAGCACAGGATTTATGTACGTACATTTCGGAATTAGGAACTGATCAGGGATATTCAGCATAATTTTGTGTGGGGCAACATTGCCTCATTAATTTTTTTAAGGAGAGAACTAAGAAGTTTGAAGCCAGGAGGTTTAGTAAGATGTTAGTAAAATGGACTTTAGTAAGATGCTTGACAAGGGCCCCACATGGTAAATTGGTCCAGAAAGTTAAGGATCCGCAGTGAACTGCAAATTGGAACCAACATTGGCCTGGTGATAGGAGATAAACGGCAATGGTTGAAAAATATTTGTCTGATTTGAAATCTATGGCCAGTAGTTTACTGCAGGGTTTAGTGTTGTTTGTGATATGTCTTGACAACCTGGATGTGAATGTAAGAGGTATAATTAATATGTTTGTGAATGATGAAAGTTATAGATTTGATAAAAAGTTGGCTGGAACATTGGCGGGTAGAATTTAATCTTGAAAATTGCAAGATGACTTTGAGAAGTGAAATAGAGGAAGGACATATACAGCAAAATAACGTCAAAATCAGAGTTAAGTTTATTGTCAAATGTGCAAGTACAGTGTGCACAGGTGCAATTAGAACTTGCTTACAGCTGCACCACAGGTGCAGTGTGTCATATAAGCAGCATTCACAAGAAAAACATATGTTATTTTTATTTAAAAAGATGGAAATAGACCAATAAAACATCAATTTAGTGCATAGTGTTGTTATACTGTCATGATTAAAGCTTCCATTGTTTGCCGATTAAAACGATGAGGGAGATTGAAACATTGAGTCGAATGCGGAGGGTGAGTGCCAGCTTGCCTGCCTTATGCTCACTGGTGGGATCGCTCAACTGCCGTCGAGGAGACTGCTTTTTGATCGCTGACTGCCAGAGAGGGAAGGCCTGCCGCCTTCCCCAGAGAATGTTACCCAGATTTTCTAGGTTTTGGATATGGACTTGGTCTACAGACTTTTTTTTCGGTCTCATAATTTTTTTATATCCTGTGTTTTTTGCCAAATCTTTCTCGATTTTTTAATGTGTGGGAGAGGGGGAATTGGGGTTGATGTGCCTGTTCAGTTTTTGTTCATTTTTTTTTGTGCGGGGAGGAGGGATTTGGTGGCTGATGATCGTGATCTTTTCTTTCTTGGTTTCATGGCTATCTGGAGAAGGAGAATTTCAGAATTGTATAGTTTGGTAATAAATGAACCTTTGATTAGGGTTGTGCAAATTTGTACAAAAACCAAATGGTTGAAGGAACGTACCTGTTCTTGAACCTGGCAGTATGGAACTTATAGCTTTTGTACTTGCTGCCTAATGATATTTGCAACAAGATGACAAGACCCAGATTGTGGGGATCTTAGATGATGCATTTTGCTTTCTTAAGGCAGCACCTCATGTAGGTACTACCAATGGTGGGGAGAGATGTGCTTGTAATGTATTGAACAGTGTCCAATACTCACTGTAGCTTCTTGTGTTTCTGTGCATTCAAATTGCTATATGGACCAGGTGCAATTATGCAGGGTATTTTCAATTGTACATCAGTAGATGTGCATTAGAGTTCAGTGACAAGCTGAACCTCAACCTCCTAAGAAAGTCAAGATGTTGGGCATGCCTTCCTTGTGAATGCATCTATATATGTTGGGCCCAGGACAAATCATCTGATATGTAAATACCCAGGAATTTAAAGATGCTGGTTCTCTCCACCGCTAATGTCCCAAACGTAGACTGGTTCATCCTTGCCCTCCTTTTCCTTTCCTGATGTCAACAATCAGTTCTTTACTTTTACTGCCATTGAGTAAGAGATTGTTATTGTGGAATGTTAATGAACAGAGGGACCTTGGGGTTCAAGTGGATGGTGATAAAGGCACATTGCAGTCTTGCCTTTACAGATCGGAGCATAAAATATAAAAGATGTTATGTTGCTTATCTATTTTGGAGGATTTTGTGAGACAACATTGGTGGTGTTTTTCCGGCACCTTGAGTTATCCTGCTTTTGTTAGATTAGATTTCAGAAGCTTACAAGAGGGCATGGAGCACTTTTGTATGGTCAGTCATAAATCTTGTGTCAGATCTCAGGTAAATCTTGAACTTTTTTTTTAATAGATGTAAGGCTGTGATGGCATCTTGAAGGTGACTGAACTACATCAAAAATCCTTCCTGTTTGAGCATTTTAACTTGCTTCAGGAAATAATGATTATTCTTTTTGCTATCTTGTGGTGGTGTAAGTTATTTTGCTACTCACTTGTAATGTGTATACAAAGTATTGAATTGAAAAAAAGAGGCTAATGAAATGCATGGTATTTTCTTGGTGTCTAAAATGACCTTTTCTCATTTTTCTTATTTGCAGTCTCAGAAACACAATATTGACATAAACAGACAAGCGAAGTTTGCTGCCACACCTTCTTTCAGTCTGTTTGTAACTCTGAAGAATGTTGTCTGCAAAATAGGGGAAGACGCTGAAGTATTGATGTCTTTATATGACCC
Organism: Mobula birostris; assembly: GCF_030028105.1. Classification (NCBI taxonomy): domain Eukaryota; kingdom Metazoa; phylum Chordata; class Chondrichthyes; order Myliobatiformes; family Myliobatidae; genus Mobula; species Mobula birostris. The sequence goes on along the minus strand of NC_092390.1, from coordinate 48,266,371 downwards.
GATTAAGTCCAAGTTTATTAGGTTGGTGGTCAGCTTAATTATGAAGAGGGTAACTTGAGGGTGTGATGAAATCTATATTTTGAATAAGGTAAAAAATAGATGCTTTAATTTAAATTATGTATCAATGAAAACTGAATAATTAATGAATTCCAAATCAAGGAGATCGAGCATTCTCTTCTGCATTTACACAGAGAGTAATATTTAATTTTCCTCTACATATATGCTTTGCAGCACTTTTTTTAAAAGCATAAAAGATGGGTTATGTTGTTCACTCATAAAATATTGTATCCTGAATTATTGTATAGCACCTTACCGTCTTAACTCTTCAAGATAAGATGACTGTGGAATATTGCATTGATTATGTTTAGTACTGTTATTGTAATTTCAGACAGAACATTGTTTTGTAATCTGAAGAACAAAGCATGCATCACATGAATTTCTTAATCTGCTTTTAGAACATATTCTTCAGTAGCACTTTGTTTTGGAATGTTAATTAAAATCTGTTCTACATTCTCTGCTTTAGATAGTTAATTTGGTTTAATAGAGACAGAAATAATAAAAAAAAAGTGCATTGGTGCAATCTGATTACATTGTATCTGGGCAGGTAATTAATTTACATAGGAGTAGAAAGTCATTTGACTTCTGCACCATTTTCAGCCATTCTGTTTATCTGCCTCTGATTCTTTTTCTTTGTTTACTCAGCAAAAAAGATCTTTTAGTCTCAGTTTGAAAGTTTCATTTGAGCTCGCGTTACCAGTAAGAACACTCCACTTTTCCCCATCCTTTATGTGGGAAAATATCACCAATTTTCCACCACGATGCTCATGTTCTAATGTTCCTTCCAGTGTTATTCTATTCCAGTTTCTTCCACAAAAGAAGTTGTAACTATCCTATTGAACAGAGTTAATTAGGTCTATACTTAACCTTCTGTGCTCAGCAGAGTGTAAGACGTGCTTATGTACCAGGTCTTTTAAATTTAAGGCTTTAATTCTTTCCAGTGATTCTGCTGAAGTTGTACTCTAACCAAGCAAGATCAATATTATCCTTCCTCAGAAGCAGTATTAAATTATGTACATAGAGCCAAGAATCTGTATATCAATCATTTTGTATACTAACTTCCTTAGTGTTGATTTAAAAAATGTCTTTTTGTAACATTTCTCATTTTATAATCCTGAAATGAAAATCTTTCCAATTCCATAGTTTTCAATTCTGCATTACTAAGGAAATTTATCTTTTTTTCTGGATGCATTCTGGAGGAACCTTCTACCTTATGGGATTTTATCCAACTCATTTAACAGATCGATGCCCTAACATAATTTCTCGCTCTGCTCTATGGAACTTCCTTTACATCTTGGTGTAACTTGTAACTTTAAATATACAAAACACTGCTCCTTCATCCAAATCACACACAAAAAATGCTGGAGGCTCTCAGCAGGTCAGGAAGCACCTTTGAAGGAAAATAAGCAATCAGGGTTTCAGGCAGAGACCCTTTATCAGGATGGGAAAGGAAGGGGCAGAAGCCAGAATAAAGGACAGGGGGAGAGAGAGGAGCAAGAGGTGGGAGGTAGTTAATGGAAATTAGATTTCACATCGTCAGGTTGGAGACTACCGAGATGGAATATGAGGTGTTGCTCCTCCAATCTGTGCCTGGCTTCATTATGGCAGTGGTGAAGACATGTTGGTGTAGATATGAGAAGTGGAATTAACATGTTTGGTCACTGTGAGATGCTGGTTGATGTGATGGATGGAGCAAAGGTGCTTGATGAAGAAATCCCCCAATCTGCATTGGGTATCACTGATGTAAAAGAGGCCACACCAGTAGCACTAAATACAATAAATGACATTGATGGATTTGCATGTAAGGTGCTGTCTCACCTGGGGAGACTGGTTAGGGTGCTGAATAGTTATGAGGGAGTAGATGTAGCACTTAATATGGTTGCAGGGATAAGTACCCAGAGGGTGACTATGCCTGCCTAGATTCATACTTTGTCTTGAAATTTAATTCTTTGTTGTGGTACATTGTGCTACATGGTTGAATATTCAAGCTTGTTTCCAAATGCATTAAAGGAGCAGAGCAGAGTAGTTTAGAGATATAGTTAAAATAACAAACAGGTAACTAAAGGAAAAGAAAATTCAAATCTTAAATTTGTATCTAAGGGAATATACTTTAGAAACAATTATATTGAATTCCTCTCTTGCCTTGGCCAACATGCTTGCCTATTGTACAAACCCCATTTCCAGAAAAGTTGGGATATTTTCCAAAATGCAATAAAAACAAAAATCTGTGATACGTTAATTCACGCGAACCTTTATTTAACTGACAAAAGTACAAAGAAAAGATTTTCAATAGTTTTACTGACCAACTTAATTGCATTTTGTAAACATACACAAATTTAGAATTTGATGGCTGCAGCACACTCAACAAAAGTTGGAACAGAAGCATGTTTACCATTGTGTTACATCACCTTTCCTTTTAATAACACTTTTTAATTGTTTTGGAACTGAGGGTACTAATTGTAGTAGATTTGCAATTGGAAATTTTGTCTATTCTTGCTTGATCATTGCTCATCAGTCCGTGGTCTCCGTTGTCTGACTCTCCTTTTCATGATGCGCCATACATTTTCAATAGGAGATAGATCTGGACTGGCAGCAGGCCAGTCAAGCACACACACTCTGTGCTTACAAAGCCACGCTGTTGTAACCCGTGCAGAATGTGGTCTGGCATTGTCCTGCTGAAATAAGCATGGACGTCCCAGGAAGAGATGTCGCCTTGATGGCAACATGTGTCTCTCTAAAATCCTAATATATGCTTCAGAGTCAATGGTACCTTCACATACATGCAACTCACCCATGCCGTGGGCACTGATGCACCCCCATACCATCACAGATGCTGACTTTTGCACCTTTCACCGATAACATAGTCATAGTCATAGTCATACTTTATTGATCCCGGGGGAAATTAGTTAAATCTGGATGGTCGTTTTCATCTTTGGCACGGAGAACTCGACACCTTTTTTTTCTGAAAACTAGCTGAAATGTGGACTCATATGATCACAGCACATGGTTCCACAGTCTTTCGGTCCATCTGAGATGAGCTCGGGCCCAGAGAACTCGCCGGCCTTTCTGCATAGAGCTGATGTATGGCTTCCTCCTTGCGTAATACAGTTTCAAGTTGCATTTCTGGATGCAGCGACGGACTGTGTTGAGTGATAATGGTTTTCCGAAGTACTCCCGAGCCCAGGTGGTTATAATTGTCACAGTAGCATGACGGTTTCTTAGGCAGTGCCACCTGAGGGCTTGAAGATCACGTGCATTCAACAGTGGTTTCCGACCTTGCCCTTTACGCACTGAGATGTCTCTGAATTCTCTGAATCTTTTCACAATATTATGTGCTGTAGATGTTGAAAGACCTAAATTCTCTGCAATCTTGCATTGAGAAATGTTCCTTTTGAACTGACTAACAACTCTCTGACGAATTTTGGCACAAAGGGGTGAGCCACGACCCATCCTTACTTGCAAAGACTTGAGCCTTTGATGGACGCTACTTTTATACCCAGTCATGATACCTCACCTGCTACCAATTAGCCTGCTTAATGTGGAGTCTTCCAAACCAGTGTTACTTGAATATTCTGTTCACTTTTCAATCTTATTTTAACTCCGTCCCAACTTTTGTTGAGGGTGTTGCAGCCATCAAATTCTAAATTTGTGTATACTTACAAAATGCAATTAAGTTGGTCAGTAAAACTATTGAAAATCTTTTCTTTGTACTTTTGTCGGTTAAGTAAAGGTTCACGTGAATTAACGTATCACAGATTTTTGTTTTAATTGCACTTTGGAAAATATCCCAACTTTTCTGGAAATGGGGTTTGTATTTCCAATGATCGCCAGGTGTTGTTGAAGTTGACTTGCTGTTCTGAGCTGTCCTGATCTAAAGCAATTAATGGGGCTTGTTTAATGTACTGCCTATGTGATAAGAACTAGACCAAGATGCACTCACAAATAGCCTAAAATAAAGCTGCAATATATGATCCTTGACTTTATCAACTGTAAAAACTGTCAAGATCATTCTGAAACATTATTCCAAACCCATCAAAAATTAATCACTGAAAAATTTAACAAGTTTTTAAAAATCTGAATTAAATAATGTAAAACTTTGGAATACTGTATATAAAAATATGATACTTGCCCTTGCATTTATTCTACTCTATTTAAACAAAGGGCTTTCTGACTCACCAGAACTTACTTGGTGTAGGCTTATTGAGAAGGTTCTTCATGCAAGTGTATAGAGATTGCTGCAGTTTTAAAGTAATTCACTGGCCTCCTAGTGGAATCAGTATTGGGCCTCATTTGGAAACTAGTCTATGGGACGTGACCAACCAGAAATTTGGATTTTTCTCATTCCTGTGGGATTCCTGAGTTCCTTGTATTTCCCAGTGAGTTATGGCCCAATGTAATAAAGGTCAAGAGACACTAAAGGAACTGTGAGAAATAATTTGTTTGTATGGATAAAGTTTAAAGCTTTCTTTAGGAATCTGGGAACGTAATTGCAATATATTATTTAGAGTTTGTGCAAGTTAGATGATGTTTCGGCTTGTTGGGAAACATAATAACAATTGTTCATACCTGTCATGTAGTCATTAGGAAATGAAGCCTGGTATTTATTTGAATCTTTTTAACCAAGACAATATTTGTTATGTGGAAAATCGCACAGATAATTTAAAAGGTAGATATGTAAATAACAAAGAAAGGAGTGGAAAGATGATACTGCGATTAACTGAGGAATGACATGAGGAGGCTTGAGTACAACACAGATGTATTGAGGAGAAAGACCTGCTATAGTTATGTAAAACACTATTCTCAAATAGTTAATTAAAAATTATTTACTTCAGTAAAATTCTATTTATTCTTCAAATACATCACAGTTCTGCTTTCTATCTTCATTTTCAAAAGCAAATGCATTTTGTATGTGACAATGCATGCTCATTCAATCTTTAGTTATCACAGATAATTTATTAAGATTTTTTTGATTTTGTGTTTTGCATGTTTAAAACATTTGAAGAATGATTCCTATTGTGAAAATGAATTAAAACGCATTTTGATTTGGGTCTGATGCATCAATAGGAAAAACTAGGAAGGTTTGTATGCGTGCATGCTGAGAATAACATTTATGAACTTATTTATGTAGTGAAAACTACCTAGTTCGATGGGCAAGTTCGGGCCTTCCTAAAGACATAGACCGGCTAAACAACCTAAGAGCTGTATTTACAGTAAGTTATTCACACCTTTTAAAAAAAGTAATAGTTGATACTCTTTTGTGTATTTCCTCTGTATTTAGCATTATTTTAAATTGGTGTTGCAATGATTAATGATGATGCTTGTCTACAAAATAGTTAAGCAGTTAGCATATAGAAAACCAAACAGATTAGTCACACCATGGAAAAAGTGCACTTAATAGGTTGTCACTAACAGAAAGAGAATATATTGCACATCAGGAGGTAACATCAAATAGCTAGTGCTTTTCTGTCATATTATGACTAATAAACATCCTGGGCTTCCAGCTGGGTACAGGTCTTGATTATAACTGATGTTTCGAAGGAAAACTCCATCATCTTCATCAGGCATGATGCTTGGGCATGTCTAGGCCGATGGTATTTATACTCCCGTAGCCTTGTCTCTTCTGATTAGTTAGACCTCACCCAATCAGGTTTCTACACTTCCAACTTGTTTACAATTGAATTCTTTTCTTAGGGCGAGACCTTCGTCTTTGTTAAAATTCTTTTCCTTCAGTTTTATTTTAATGCTCTCTTTTACCAGGCGGTCCTAAAAGCCATTGGCGGGGGGAGGAGTGAGAGGGGGAAAGAGTCGAAAGAGGGGAGAAATGTAATGTTCTGCTACCGCCTATTTCTCTGAGTAATCCAGACGGATACACCTCCTGGTGTCCTTGATGTGGGTTTCCACTACATGTCCCATCTGGCCAATATACGCTGCTCTGCATTCATAGGGAATCCTGTGAATGCTAGCTGATGTGCGTCCCAGGTCATCTGACCCACAGAAACTGTGATTTGAGTTTTATGTCCATAACACTAGCATGTGTCATGAAATTTGGTAACTTAGCAGCAGTAGTTCAATGCAATACATAATATAGAAGAAGAAAAAAAAACAAACTAAAATAATAATAAGTAAATCAATTACAGTATGCGTATATTGAATAGATTAAAAATTGTGCAAAAACCAGAAATAACACATGTTAAAAAAGTGAGGCAGTGTTCACGGATTCAATGTCCATTTAGGAATCAGATGGCAGAGGGGAAGAAACTTTTCCTGAATCGCTGAGTGTGTGCCTTCAGGCTTCTGTACCTCCTACCTGATGGTAACAATGAGAAAAGGGCATGCCCTGGGTGCTGGAGGTCCTTAGTAATGGACGCTGCCTTTCTGAGACACTGCTCCCTAAAGATGTCCTGGGTACTTTGTAGGCTAGTGCCCAAGATGGAGCTGACTAGGTTTACAACCTTCTGCATAGTCTTTTTAGATCCTGTGCAGTAGCCCCTCCATACCAGACAGTGATGTAGCCTGTCAGAATGCTCTCCATGGCTATAGGCAAATTGCAGCGGGTCCAGGTCCTTGCTGAGGCAGGAGTTCAGTCTAGTAATGAGCAACCTCTCAAAGCATTTCACTACTCTGGATGTGAGTGCTGCCGGGCGATAGACGTTAAGGCAGCTCACATTATTCTTCTTAGGCACTGGTATAATTGTTGTCTAACCAATCAGGAGGAGTGGACTACAGGGATATAAATACCACCAGACTAGACATGCCCAGGCATCATCCCTGATGAAGATGGTGGAGTTTGTCATCAAAACTTTGGTTATAATCGATACCTGGCTGGAAGACCAAGAAGAGTTTATTCATACATCAAATATGTTCATTTACGTGTCTTAAATCTACAGAAGATCTGTCAGAAGTGGTGTAGGTGGCTACTAAAGAGACATTTCCTAAAAGAACATGATGTATTTATATAATCAGAGATTGTAGGGTGCAGAGACGTTACACGCCTGATTTATCTGGTGAATTAAAACACTGGGTTAGGTTCTTCATTTTACTTTGCAGTGCATTTCTATACTTGTAATCCCAGACAATAGTTTGAATTACAAGATTGTTTCCACATAGTAACATTACTAAAACTATAAAATTTGAGCAGACCTTTTACCAAACTTTTACACTGGCATTTCTGTGATGAAGTGGACAGCGATTGTGTAGAAAATTGCAAATTGTCATTTTAAGATTGTCTCAAATATTCTAGAAGGACAAGTAATTTAATTTTGATGCAGTTTTCCTTCACAGCAGTTCTGGTCTGACGATCAGATGCCTGAACTGGAAAAATTAAAGACATAATAACTTTCTATTTCTTTGTGGGCTTAACAAAAAAACTTTTGTGTGCTTGCAAAAGTTCTGCAATTGTTGGGTTATAAACAATGTCAAAATATTTTTCATGCAATCTGTGGAAAAAATTAAATTCCAGCAATACTTACCTTTGTTAAGGTGAATATGCTTCTCATTGTTTAAAATGCCTTTTAAATATATAGGAGAGTCTATATTTATATAGGGGGAAGAGAGGTTAAGATATTTATGCATATACACGTCTTCAGAGATCTTGTTTTATTTGAGTTATTCCCTCTATATTTTATAGGATCTTGGCAGTAAAGACCTTAAAAGAGAAAAAATTAGCTTTGTGTGCCAGATTGTCAGAGTGGGTCGCATGGAGCTGAAGGACAATAACACCAGGAAATTTACAACAGGATTGAGAAGACCCTTTGGAGTTGCTGGTAAATCCTTAGCTACGTGATAATGAACAGATAGAATTCTTTGCAAGAGAAAAACAAATGGCCAAGTATTTGTTCATTTCTCTTAGGATTATTTCAGATGTCCATCTAATTTAGTAAGCTGATAGAGTATATGTGGGCTTCAAGTTTTTCAATGCTTTTATTGACAGATCAATGTAACTTTACATTTAGCGTCAAGGGGACCAGATGTGCAGCAACATTGAGAGCCTGTGGGTGAACCCCAGTACGGGCAAATGGTTCAAATTAATTGTGACATAGGCATAGGTATACAAACTATAAGTACCATTAAAATTAGCCTTTTGCAGAATGGTACATTATAGTATACATTACAATTGAGCACAATGGCTTATTTGTGCATAGTAATATCTATGTATTTCTGAATGGAAATGTCTAGAATCTCTAATAAGTAACAAGCACTCAAAAATAATTGGGTCCATTGTGACTTTCCATTCAAATGCTGTAAACCAAGTAAATATCCTGTGCAAACCCCTCGATTATATAAAAACATTTTTTGGTTGAAACTAATTTATCTTTTATTATGATGTAACACTTCCTTTTTATTAATGTCTAATAATCTTAGGAAAAATGTAAACAATTAATTATTTTCAGAGAGTTCTTCCACATGGATTGAAAAGTAGTTTTTTTTTAACTTAAAAGTGGAATTCACCTACATGTAAAGTATTTTCTTATGGGAAGAGAAGAATATACAGCAAATTTACAATAATCCATTTAGGAATCCCCTACTTCCCTTCCACGCAGACATTTCTCATGTCCCCTTCCACTCAGCCAGGGCCCTGGTTCCTCTAAATTGAGTATGGTCTTATAGACAATCCTCCCTTTAGACTTGCCAGAGCATGAAATTGACTTTCCTAATCTTGTGTGAATATGGGATTGATTCATTTTACATTTGATTTGAATGTGGTTAATAATTCTTCTGGGATTATTCACTTCTTTGGCATGTTGAAGACTTCAAATACACTTATATTATCCAAAAGGAGCTTGTCTCTAAGGAGTGTTTATGGAAATGAAAGTGCTGAACCAGCTAATTGATAACAAACATGCCCAATATTTCCTTATTTCCAAATAATTGTAGGAAACTTTATTGTAAGCAGGTAGATACAGTTTTTTTCTTATTATTTCAGTTATGGATGTCACTGACATAATTACAGGGAAAATTGATGATGAGGACAAACAACATTTCATTCCATTCCAACCGTAAGTAGTATTTATTTTTGGGTATTTCATATTTTCAGCCAAAAAACCGGCAGTCAAACTAAATTTGGTTTTGTTTTGGCTTTAGGTGTAGAAATTTGTTCTTGTGCTCCAATTCTGAAATTTAGTTCCATTGAATTCAATAACATTGAATTTTAGAAACACAGTATAATAGGCATGTACTAGTCTATATAGCTTTCCTAATTTCTTTTCACTTTGTATTTTATCTGCATTTTCTCTGTATTCATCGAACTTATCTATTTGAGGGTATTTGGGAGTGTTTGATTCATAGTGCAGTATCTGTGACTTCCTTTCTGCAATATTCCATTTGCTATATGCTGGACTAGCATGTCAAATTTTTACAGTCCTTAATAAAGGCACACGTTTCTCTGTATTATGATGCAGATCAGATCATTTGCTTCCTTAAGTTACTGGCTGCCTGTGCTGAGCTGTGCTTTCTCCAGAGTAGTATGTGAAGACGTGACTCCTGGGCTATAAAGTGCAGAACATTGCATTGCAAACCTCTTTTATCCTTAATCATCTGGCTGCACTGATAGAACGTATTTAATGGCCAGAGAGACTCTGTGCTCAGACACATTTTGCAGAATATTTATATAGATTAGGATATTGACCAATTTTCAAACATTTTCAACTCAAGCCTTCTAGTCCTGGCAGTATCCTTATAAGTTTCTTCAGCACCCTCTTCAGCTTGACAATGTCTTTTTAATAACAAGATGACTAAAACTGTATATATTACTCCAAGTGTGATCTCACCGATGACTATAGAACTGCAGTGTAATGACCCTACTCCTAACCTCAGTGCCCTGACTGATTAAGAGTATCATGCTAAATGCTGCCTTCATACCCTGTCTATTTGCACGCCCACTTACAGCAAACTGTGCACTTGTACTACTCCCAGGTTCCTCTGTTCCACAACACTTGCTAGTGCCTTACAATTCATTATCTAGGCCCTCTCCTGGTCTGACTGTCTGAGATGCGTCACCTTACCTTTATGCAAGTTGAAATCCATCTGCCATTCCTCAGCCCATCAACCTGATCAAGATCTCTCTGCAATTCGTCATAACCTGCTTAACTATCAAGGCCCCCTAATATAGTATCATCGGCAAACTTGCTAATTGTTCCTTATACTGTACGTTTAAATCCAAATGTTTTAAATTAATAATGAATAACTGGTCCCAATACTGATCCCTGGGAACTTTACTAGTTACAGTCCTCCAGTTGGAGGAGTTGATCTTTAACCATCACCAGGTGTTTCCTATCATCAAGCCATTTCTGAATTCTCCTTGCAAGCTCCCCTTGAATTCTATGTGACCTAACCTTCCTGATCATCCTGCCATGTGAGACCTTATCCAAGGCCTTACTGAAATCCATATGGACAGCATCCACTGCCCTACCTTTATCTATACCCTTTGTTACTTTAAAAAAACTGAGACATGACCTCCAATGCACAAAACCATGCTGACTATACTCGACTGTTCAAGTGGTGGCAGATCTTGTCTCAGGATTTCCTCCAGTAATTTCCTTACAACTGAAGTGAGGCTTACTGGCTTGTTCTCAAGCTTCTTGCTACCCTTGAGCAGTGGAACAAAATTAGCCATTCTTCTGGAATCTCAGTAGTGGCTAATGACAAATCAAATATTTATTATCCTCATTTCTTTGGAATCCTTCATATTACGTTTAGGAAACACTGAGGAGAAGTAGACATTAAAAATCTTGGCCATCTTCTGTGGCTCCATACACAGGCAATTCATCTCATTTCCTTGTTATCCCTCTAAACCCTCTTAAAGTTAGTAAATCCCAGGAACTTAGATTGACAGGTCAGAGTTTTGGAAAAACATAGCAGCTGGAATTAAATAAAGAATGTAAAATTAGAATGCCTTGGAATAAATAGTAATATTTAGTAGACTCAAAGTGGATTTGTGAAAGTAAAATCATGTCTGACTAATCTGCTGGAGTCCTTTTTTGAGGATGCAATAATAGAATGGGGGATAGCAAACCAGTGAATGTGATGTATTTGAATTTGCAGGTGTTCCTGAAGGTCCCTCCCAGGAGGCTGATAATTAGAGGATGTTAAAACACTGTAATTAGCAGTAATATACTGAAATGGATTAAGAATTGGTTATTAGACCAAAAGCAAAGCATGGGTACAAACAAATTGTTTCTAGATTTTTAAGATTATGTGCTTCACAGTCCGTATCAGTGACTTGTCTGAATGTTCAATATATTACATTTCCTAGTTTACTGATGTTACACGTCTAGGTGGGAATGTGAGTTTGAAGATGTAAAGTTCTTTCAAGGGGATTTCAACAAGTTGAAGAGTTGCTGTAAACATAATGGGTAGCATATGTTACGGAAAAATGTAGGTTAATCACTGTGGCGCACATAATATAAAAAGCAGAGTAGAGTGGGTTCAATAGGACCTAAATTGATTTGTAAGAAAATTGCTGAATGCCAACATGCAGATACAGGAAATGATTGAGGATGGATTGCATGTTAGTCATTATTATGAAAGGAATTGAATACAAGGCTAATAAATATTGCAGTTGTGCAGGGTCTTAGTGAAACCATGCATGGAGATTTGTGCATAGTTCTGCTCTATGTACAAAATAGTGGATGTCATTGAGAGTGCAGTGACGATTCTCTATATTGGTTCAGGTGATGGCAGGTATTCTGTATGATGAACAATTGGCTAGATGGTGGCATTCAGTATAATTTACAAGAATTGTAGGAGATCTCATCAATGTATACTGAAATCTTAATGGTTTGATGGGTTACAAGTAGAGAATTTGTTTCATCTGGCTGTGAAATCTACGATTAACGACACAATTTTCTTCTTTCTATGTTTGAGAGTGTGAATGTTCTGTTACGATGTTAATTGAAAACAAAGGTCAATGGATTTTTAGGTATTATGAGGTATGAAGATGTGGTCAAATACTACTTTTCAGAGGAGGTAATTTCAAAATACTTTAACATCTCTACTGTTTACTTATTCATTATTGTTCTGCCACTCTTAGCTTCTAAGGAATAACAATAACTGCCACCTCACTGGATCTCTCCATGTGCTTGTTGAAATTCTTAAATCTAATTTTAATTTTTAACTTGTATTCTAATTTTAAAAAATTTTCCTTAGATTGTTAAGATTCTTCCTTTCTCTGGCCTGTTTTCTGGCAATTTTTAATATGTGTTTTTCTTTTCTATCTGAAACTTTTCCCACAGTTTCTCTGTTTCTTAATGGAATGTATATTCATTGAGGATTATAAAATATTTTGTAATGTTTGCCACTCCTTATTCATTATACATTTTTTTTATCTGATTCCCCAACCTATGATGGTCAATTTGTTCTCCATACTAATATGATTTTCTTTCTTCAGTTGAATATTAGTTTAGATATTTGCCTCACTCAAACTGAATACTGTGCAAGCTCAGTCAGTGAGTATATTCAAGTCTGAGATTGATAGATTGAAGCAACAAAGTATCTGCTGGGTGAACTCAAGCAATGTCTATGAGCTGAATTGTTGATGTTCCTCATCCAAGTCCTGCATCGGGACCCTTCCTGATCTTCACTATAGCTGTTCAGTTTCTACACCTCTATCCCCCATCAGGAAGGTCTTAAAGACTTCAGTCTCTTTCTGCAATGATCTCCTTGCCTCTTGAGATTGATTGAGGAATTACAGGGTATGTTTTTATACGGAGAAGTAATGTCAGCAAACTTCGTTCGTCTATTGTCGTCGATGAAGACCTCGACACCGTTAGTCACTTTGAGACTGGATGCGGTGTGTCCGAAGATGACTGGTCAGGCCAATTTGGGCACGGAATGTCCTGGCACATGTTGGGCAGACATGTGTAGGCACTGCACTTGTTGCACTGGTGGCTGTGGACTTGCACAGCTCGCGCTTATGTTGTGCTTCAGCAGTGCGCCTTGCTTGGTAAGCTTGACAGCCCTTGTGGATGAGGCTGCGCCAGGTAGGGCGGTTTTGTGCCAGAGTTTCCCAAGAGGTTGTGTCTATGTCAAATGACTTCAGGGAAGCCTTAAGTGTGTCTTTGTAACGCTTCTCTGCTCTCCATGCGAGCGTCTTCCAGCAGAGAGTTCCCCATAAGGGACCTGCTTGGGTGTGCGTTCGTCTGGCATGCAGATGACATGACCTGCCCACCAGGTCTGTGCTCTCATTAACAATGTGTGGACTGATGGCAGACTTGATCTAGAGAGAACTTCAGTGTCTGGTAGTTTGTCTTGCCATCTGATGCCTAATATTCTGCGAAGACAAGTCATGTGGAAATGGTTGAGCTGTCTTGCATGCCTTCGATACACAGTCCACGCTTCACAGGCATACAGGAGGGTAGTGAGTACCAAGGCTCTGTAGACCTTCAGTTTTGTTGCTGGACTGAGTCCTCGACGTTCCCATACAGTGGAGCGCAGTCTACCGAAAGCAGAACTTGCCTTTGCTATTCTGCAGTTAACTTCTGTATCAGTAGTCACTTCTCAGGAGAGGGTGCTGCCAAGGTAAGTAAACTGGTCCACTGTCTGTAGTTTCTGTCCTTTGATTGTGATTTTGGGTTCTTTGTACGGCGCATGAGCGGCAGGCTGGTGCATGACTTTGGTCTTTTTGATGTTGATGGTGAGTCCAAAGTTGTCACAAGCCGTGGAGAATTTGTCCATATTGACTTGCATCTCTGGCTCCGAGCCAGCATACAGGGCGCAGTCTTCGTTAAAGAGGAAGTCTCTCAGAACAGTCTCCTTCACTTTGGTAATAGCTTGGTCTCCTCAGGTTGAAGAGCTTCCCATCCACTCTACTTGATGCTGATTCCAGCATCACTGTCCTGGAAGGCATCATTCAGCATGGCAGTAAGCATCATGTTGAACAGTGTGGGTGCGAGCACAAAACCCTGTTTGACGCCATTGGTGACTGGGGACGCCTCAGAAGATTCTCTGACGTCCAGCACTCTGGCCATCATGCCATCATGGAACTGGCATACCATCTGAATGAATTTGGCGGGGCAGCCGAACTTTGACATGATCCTCCACAGGCCTTGTCGGCAGACAGTGTCGAAGGCTTTCATGAGGTCAACAAAAGTTGTGTAGCAAATGTTAGCAAACGGATTATACTGAATGGCAGAGTTGGCATGAGGAATATTTTTGCGTCTGTTTGATGGCTTCATGTTCTTATCAATTGTTTGACGTCTTGGAACTTTCACTGATCTGGAATCTGACTTAAATCAACTGACTATTTACTGATTATAAACTGTAGATAAGCAATGTGTTCCTGCACATGAAAGAAATGTGTAGTAAAATGCCATCCCCTTCTCGCAATTCCTCCGTCTCCGCCGCATCTGCTCTCAGGATGAGGCTTTTCATTCTAGGACGAGGGAGATGTCTTCATTTTTTAAAGAAAGGGGCTTCCCTTCCTCCACTATCAACTCTGCTCTTAAACGCATCTCCCCCATTTCACGTACATCTGCTCTCACTCCATCCTCCCGCCACCCCACTAGGAGTAGGGTTCCCCTGGTCCTCACCTACCACCCCACCAGCCTCCGGGTCCAACATATTATTCTCCGTAACTTCCGCCACCTCCAATGGGATCCCACCACTAAGCACATCTTTCCCTCCCCCCCCCCCTGCATTCCGCAGGGATCGCTCCCTACACAACTCCCTTGTCCATTCGTCCCCCCCATCCCTCCCCACTGATCTCCCTCCTGGTGCTTATCCATGTAAGCGGAACAAGTGCTACACATGCCCTTACACTTTCTCCCTTACCACCATTCAGGGCCCCAAACAGTCCTTTCAGGTGAGGCAACACTTCACCTGTGAGTTGACTGGGGTGATATGCTGCGTCCGGTGCTCCCGATGTGGCCTTTTATATATTGGCGAGACCTGACGCAGACTGGGAGACCGCTTTGCTGAACATCTACGCTCTGTCTGCCAGAGAAAGCAGGATCTCCCAGTGGCCACACATTTTAATTCCACATCCCATTCCCATTCTGACATGTCTATCCACGGCCTCCTCTACTGTAAAGATGAAGTCACACTCAGGTTGGAGGAACAACACCTTATATTCCGTCTGGGTAGCCTCCAACCTGATGGCATGAACATCGACTTCTCTAACTTCCGCTAGGCCCCACCTCCCCCTCGTACCCCATCTGTTACTTATTTTTATGCACACATTCTTTCTCTCACTCTCCTTTTTCTCCTCTGTCCCTCTGAATATACCTCTTGCCCATCCTCTGGGTCCCCCCCCCTTGTCTTTCTTCCCGGACCTCCTGTCCCATGATCCTCTCGTATCCCCTTTTGCCTATCACCTATCCAGCTGTTGGCTCTATCCCTCCCCCTCCTGTCTTCTCCTATCATTTTGGATCTCCCCCTCCCCCTCCAACTTTCAAATCCCTTACTCACTCTTCCTTCAGTTAGTCCTGACGAAGGGTCTCGGCCCGAAACGTCGACTGCACCTCTTCCTAGAGATGCTGCCTGGCCTGCTGCGTTCACCAGTAACTTTGATGTGTGTTGCTTGAATTTCCAGCATCTGCAGAATTCCTGTTGTTTTAGTTTTAAACTTGGCTACTTGTTATCTTCAATTCAGCAAATACCAAATATCAGGAATATGGCATGTAAACGAATCCTGTAATCCTGTTAAGGTGGAACAACTGGTATGTTCAGTGAAGTCTGCAGAGCAGTACTGTTAGTTTTTTCTGTCCTCTTTTTATTTCTCCATAAGGCATAGCACTAAAATATATTAAATGTTTTTGTTTACTGATTCCCAACCTGGTGACTAGTTTGTCGGAGGTAGAAATGATCTTAGAGAGTCACCCTGTCAAGGATAAGAGATGAAAACTCTTAAAGTTATTTACTACCTATCTCTGCAGAGTAGGGTGTAATCTATAGTTTAGAACACTTCAAAATTGAAACTTCACAATCATGTATAAACTTAGTACAGAACTGTGCATTTTTGTATATCGATCTCAAAATGTGGATGTAATTATTATGATCAAATGTTCATTGGACAATAATTAATCTTGCATTTGGAGGTGAAGTTTATGACAATTACTAAGTTTGTTTTTAGTTGCAAGTAAATGTAAAAATTAGCTTATAAGACTGGCTCTGTGCTCAGTTTTCTCTACATTTATTGCATTAACTTGCATTTCCTTTAATTTGCTTCAGTTAGAATTCGGATAAATTTTGTGGCATTAAAAAAATTGTCCATAGCTTTTATTAAATATTGCCATTTAATTTAGTGATTTGTTCCTTTCATAGCTTTTCTGTTATCTCAGCTAAAGCATCCGTGTTGGATAGTTTAGTGAACTTTAGTGTTACAGACAAGTCAAATTTTAATAGGAAAATTAATTTATTCATAATTTCCTACAAGTCAAAAGAGATAGGTTATGTGGTTTTTGTGTTTTTATACTGATTTAAAATATTTCAATGTCTTGGTGTGTATGAAATCCATTAAGGTTAGGGTTATGTATTTAGGGGTAACCAGCTTTGATATTAAATTCAGTAGAATTCATACATTCAGAATGGGTTGCATGCATGTTGCTGTCTGGCCACTTGGCTTACTAGCTACTCAAAAATTTTGGATTACTTTAATTGTTGAAACACTGGTATGGTCGCCTGTTTATCCTCTTTACCTCTGTACTTAAGTCAAAGAAAACATTTTATATGCTCCAATACTCTATCATTACAGCATTCTAAATTGTCTGTCCTCTCTATCAGGTACAGCTGTAACCATATAAAGGGCCGTTTCTATGCTAATTTAATATGATGTCCTTGGTAATGATGCATGTGGGAAGGCTTTGTTCTGCAAAAATGTTATCTCTTAACCTGTTTTTATCTTACAAAGTGCTAAACTGACCTTGTAAATTGTTTAATGCAAGCAAACATGAGACTAGGAATCAAGCTTTGGCAATTTGTACTTTTTCTAGAACTAAAATATGCATGTAGACATTTTAATTGCGAATGTAAGCTATCATAATCAATCAATATGAAGGATTGAAAAGATGAACCTATTTTGGTTAAACAATCATTATCATATTCTTACAACAGATGTTCCATGTAGATTAAATTACTCTTTCTTTTCTAATTAATTTAGTATGGCTCGCTTGTATTTTGAAATTACTCTTGTGTGCTTGCAGCTTCTGTGCATATTGGGTGACTTTTTTATTATGCCCCTGAGAAAAGATTTAAGGTGTTGCATGAAAATGTTTGTAAATGACAATTTGTGATTATTTTTGAGCATTCAACATTTTCTTGATTAATTATCTTCCTGTGTGTTCCTTGTTATTCATCTGTCTTTCCATTTGCATTGGCTTATGATAACTGTTTTATTTATGGAATGGTATTTCGTGAACCCTTGTACCATGACTTCTGTTTCCTGTTGTGTTAGTCATCATGTGCATCCACCAGGCTAACACTGGATGATGCCATTGGACATAAGCAGCTGAACATATCCTATTTTTCATCCAGGGTAGCAGGGGAGAATGACTTCCTTCATACTGTGATCAATAAAGTCATTGCTGCCAAGGAAATAAACCACAAGGGTCAAGGTATGTTACAAAATGGAATCGGGCATTATTACGTTGTGATTAAAATACCTTCTACTCAATCAGAACATTGTGATTTTGACAACTGTACAAACTTGCATTAACTTTAGCACTGAAAAAAATGGCAAAACATTAAGTGGCCAGTTGAATAGTTATGCCTGTCCTGTTTACCAGGTTTTGCATTGAAGCTTTCCTTTGATCTAAGCAAAATCATACTTTTTATATATAATAGTGGACACTATTGTGTGGAGCAAACACTGCTGCCGTTTTGCATTTCCACAAAATGTGGCTTGGATCCAGGCCTCTGGTATCTCCTTTGCAATTGCTTGGGCATTATGAAATGCTTCAATATCCTCCCAATTTCCAAAGACATGATTGGATGTTTAAATGGCTAATTAAAATCATCCAGGCACCTATCTGGGCAAATAGCAGAACTGCTACACCTGTCCATTCACTTCCTCCCTCATCTCTAAACAATCCTTCCAAGTGAGGCAACACTTCAGCTGTGAATCTGTTGGGGTCATCTACTGTTTCTGGTATTCCCGATGCAATCTCCTCTCCATTGGTGAGACCTGATGTAGATTGGGGAACTGCTTTGTCAAGCTCTTCTGCTCATCACCCAAAAAGCAGAATTTCTTGATGGCCAACCATTTTAATTCTCCATTTCTAGTCCAACCTGTATTGGTCCATGCCTCCACTTCTGCCATGATGAGTCTACTCTCAGGTTGGAGGAGCAACATCTCACATTCCATCTATGTTGCCTGATGGCATGAACATCGATTTTCCCAACTTCTGATTATTCCCCCCCAATCCCTTTGCCTCTTTTTCAATTCCCCACTCTGGTTTGAAATTAATAACTCATCTCAATCACCCCACTGTGGACCACTTCTGGAGGTCCAAGACACCGACTTCTACAAAGAAGGGATCCGTATGCTCCATGACTGCTGTACTAAGTGTGTAAATGTAGGAAAAATAAATGTGCTAGGTTTTCTAAAACCAACTCCTTCTACCTTGGGCCACAAACTTATCAATCACCCCTCGTATGTGTGCGTATGACATTAAACTCAACTTTGACTTCATAGATAAATGCCACTGTGTAGTAAGATTGAGAGAATGGGGGTAAGTAGGTTTATCACTTGTGCTGGTTCACTCACTGCCTCTACAGACCCAGTCTAATGTCTGTTTTGCAGGGCTAATGTTAGAAATCCACTCTTGGGATAAGGGTTGAAAAACCTTTCTATATCCTTGTTAATTTCAATGATTCTTCGAGGTGTTGTTCAACAGTGTGATACACTTATTCACCAGCTGATAGTAGATGATAGGTGGTGAACAGGAGAAGCTGTGATATGGTGCAATGAGATGTCATGGGATTTTGAGTCAATGTTGTGGACCGAAGGAATACTCTCTCTAGCCTGTATGTTGCACTGCTCCC
Organism: Mobula birostris; assembly: GCF_030028105.1. NCBI lineage: Eukaryota > Metazoa > Chordata > Chondrichthyes > Myliobatiformes > Myliobatidae > Mobula > Mobula birostris. The sequence goes on along the minus strand of NC_092390.1, from coordinate 48,247,339 downwards.
ATGTCCGATGGGTCTAGCCATCGAGAGGGACAGGAAGAACCAAGGGATAGTGATAGATGAGTGCAGCATGTTGTTTGTGAGGTAAGTGAAAATGACTGTGTAGCTTTTGCTTGATCTGTTTGCAATTCTTCTCTTCAATTTGGAACAGCACATAAACTGCTGGAGGGGCTCAGCAAGTCATATAGTATCTATAAAGGGACAAGAACAGTCAATGTTTTGGGTTGAAGCACTTTGTAGGAGTCCTCATGAGTCTTGACCTGAAGCGTTGATTGCTCATTTCTTTCCATTGATGCTGTCTAATCCAATGAATTTCTCCAGCATTTTCTGTATTGCTTTAGATTTTTAGCATCTGAAATCTCTTGTGTTTCCATTTTGTTGCTCCGCTGTGAAGTCTCTTTGAGGTATGCCTACTTTGCAAATTCCCGCCTCACACTCCTGATGAGGGTTCTCGACCTGAAACATTGACTGCCATTGCTCTTTATAAATTCTGTCTGACTAGCTGAATTCTAGCACTTTGTGTGTAGTTCCAGATTTCCAACATTTGCACTCTCAAGCATCTTTAATTTAAGATGCCAACTCCCCAGGTTTTGTAAGGAGAACTTTATATGATGGACTGGGCTGGGAGCAACATTGCGGTGCCCATATCCATATACAGCATCTAAGCTAATGCCGGGAAGTTGGTCCAGTATTTTTTTTTGCTTGAAAATAGCATAAATGGCATATTGACTCACACGCTCTACATGAGTGGCTTGCTGAATAGTTCGGAGTACTTCAAAAGGAATTTAAAAGTCAACTACTTGAGGTGGGTAAGTATTTACAAAGTAAATTTATTATCAAAGTATGTACATGTTACCATACACTAGCTTGACATTCATTTTCTTTCAGGCTTTTACAGAAAAAAGGAAAAAAGAAATACATTAGAATTTTATATAAGAAATATACATAGACTGTCCAATATTGAAAAGAATATTGTGCATATTCAAATAATCCAGAGTGCAGGAGTTGTAAAAAGTCCTTGAAAGTGAGTCTGTCAGTCATAAAATCAGTTTAGAGTGGTGGTGAGTGAGGTTACCCAAGCCGCTTCAGGAGCCTTATGGTTGTGGCTAATATAGGCTAGACAAGGTTAGGATGACAGATTTTTCGCCTTGGTGAACTTCAGTGAACCAGATTTTTTAATGGGGCAGTCAGATGGTGTTTGTGGTTGTGTTTATTTAATATTAAAATAAAAGCAGAAAATGTTGGAAATGATTGCTGGACAATCTGTGGGAAGAGAAGCAGCTAATATTTCATGTCCAATTTCAGGCTTGTTTCTTCTAACATGTCAGCACCTTTTCTTTTAACCTAGATACGGCCTGAACTGCATTTCCTAGTTTCATTTTAAATGTACAGCATTTGGATTTTTTAAAATTACTTACAACTTCTTTTTTCAAATTCCAGATTATCATCTGAATGTACAGTGTTTCTGGGAAGTTTGTGAACACTAGAATTTTCTCTATTTCTGCATAAGTATCACCTAAAATATGATCATATCTTCACATAAGTGCTAAAACTAGATAAAGGACTCAATTAAATAAATAACACAAAAACATTATATCTGTTCTTTTATATATTGAGAAAAATGATCTAGTATTACAAGTATTTGTTGGAAAAAAGGTTGTGAACCTTTGCTTTAGTAACTGGTACAGCAATAATTTCAACTAAGCGTTTCCAGTAACTGTTGATATGTCCTGCACATTGGCTTGGAGGAATTTTAAGCCATTCCTTCTTACAAAACTGCTTCAACCCTGGGATGTAGGTGGGTTTCCTTCCACAAACTGCTTGCTTCAGGTCTTTCCACAACATTTTTATCAGATTAAGGTCAGGCCATTCCAAAACACAAATTTTCTTCTTTTTAAACCATTCTGTTGTTGACTTATGCTCATCTTTCGGTTCATTGTCTTGTTGCATTATCCAACTTCTATTAAGCTTCAGGTAATGGACTGATACCCTGTGAAATACCTTGCTACGATTTTGAATTCATTGTTCCCTCAGCAATAGCAAACTTGTAAACACAAAATGCTCTGCAGATGCTGGGGTCAAAGCAACACTCACAACATGCTGGAGGTACTCAGCAGGTCGGGCAGCATCTGTGGAAATGATCAGTCAATGTTTCGAACCGGAACCCTTCGTCAGGACTGAAGAGGGAAGAGGCAGAGGCCCTATAAAGAAGGTGGGAGGAGGGTGGGAAGGAGAAGGCTGGTAGGTTCCAGGTGAAAAACCAGTAAGGGGGAAGATAAAGGGGTGGGAGAGGGGAAGCAGGGAGGGATAGGCAGGAAAGGTGAAGAAGGAATAGGGGATAACACAATGGGTAGTAGAAGGAGGTGGGACCAAAGGGGAGGTAGTAGGCAGCTGGGGGAGGGGGCAGAGTGAAACTGGGATAGGGAAAGGGAGGGGGAGGGAATTACTGGAAGTTGGAGAATTCGATTTTCATACTGGAGACTACCCAGACGGTATATGAGGTGTTGCTCCTCTAACCTGAGTTTAGCCTCATCATGGCAGTAGAGGAGGCCATGTATGGACATATCCGAATGGGAATGGGAAGCAGAGTTGAAGTGGGTGGTAACCAGGAGATCCTGTCTGTTGTGGCGGACGGAGCGGAGGTGTTCGACGAAGCGGTCCCCCAATCTGCGTTGGGTTTCACCAATGTAGAGGAGGCCGCACCGGGAGCACTGGATGCAATAGATGACCCCAACAGATTCGCAAGTGAAGTGTTGCCTCACCTGGAAGGACTGTTTGGGGCCCGGAATGGTGGCAAGAGAGGAGGTGTAGGGACAGGTTTAACACTTGTGCTTACAGAGATAAGTGCCGGGTGGGAGATCCGTGGGGAGGGACGTGTGGACCAGGGAGTCACGGAGGGAACGATCCCTGCAGAAAGTGGAGAGGGGTGGAGAGGGAAAGATGTGCTTAGTGGTGGGGTCCTGTTGAAGGCGGCGGAAGTTGAGGAGGATAATGTGCTGGATCCGGAGGCTGGTGGAGTGGTAGGTGAGGACAAGGGGAACTCTGTCCCTGTTGTGGTGACGGGAGGATGGGGTGAGGGCCAAAGTGCGGGAAATGGAGGAGATGCGGTTAAGGGCATCATTGATGACGGCAGAAAGGAAACCACGATCCTGAAAGAAAGAGGACATCTGAGATGTCCTGGAATGGAAAACCTCATCCTGGGAGCAGATGTGGCGGAGATGGAGGAACTGGGAATAGGGAATGGCATTTTTGCATGTGGCAGGGTGGGAAGAGGTATAGTCCAGGTAGCTATGAGAGTCAATGGGCTTATAGAAGATGTCAATGGACATTCTGTCTCCGGAGATGGAGACCGAGAGATCGAGAAAGGGGAGAGAAGTGTCTGAGATGGACCAAGTGAATTTGAGGGCTGGGTGGAAGTTAGAAGTAAAGTCGATGAAATTGACAAGCTCAGCATGAGTGCAGGAAGCAGCGTCAATGTAGTGAAGGAAAAGTTGGGGAGCAGTGCCAGTATAGGTTTGGAGCATAGACTGTTCCACATAACCAACGAAGAGGCAGGCATAATTGGGGCCCATGCAAGTGCCCATAACAAGCTATCTGGCCCCGAGGCAGGAAAGCAGCCCCAAACCACGATGCTACTTCCACTATGCTTCACGGTTGGGATGACATTTTGGTGTTGGTGTGTAGTGCACTTTTTCCAACGTAACTGTGTGCATTTCTGCCAAAAAGTTCAATGTCTGTCTCATCTGTCCACAGAACATTGTCCGAGAAGTGTTGTAGAACATTCAGGTGGTCTTTTGCTGACTTGAGACGTACAGCAATGATTTTTTTGGAGAGCAGTGGTTTCCTCTGGTGTCCTTCTATGAACATCATTCTTGTTCAGTGTTTTTCTTATAGTGGACACATGAACAGAGGCTTTAGCAAGTTCTAGAGATTTCTGAGGGTCTCTTGCTGATACCCTTGGGATCTTTTTCATTTCCTTCACCATTGTACGTTGTGCTCTTGGTGTGATCTTTGCAGGATGCCCACTCCTAGGGAGAGTGGCCACAGTACTGGGTTTCCTCCATTTGTAGACAATTTCTGTTGCTGTGGACTGGTGAACACTCAGGTCTTTAGACATGCTTTTGTAGCTTTTTCCAGCTCCATGCATCTCTCCAGTTCTTCTAAGGTCCTCTGAAAGCTGTTTTGATTGAGGGATGATGCACATAAGCTTATCTTTATTGAGAAGAGCTGGTCTTTCAGTAACCTGACTTTGTGTCTTTTCTGTAGGGCAGGGCACCTCTACAACCCTCACCTCCCATCTCATCTCATCTCATTGATTGGAACATCTGACTCCAAATAGCTTTTGCAGAAGGCATTACCCCAGAGGTTCATATACTTTTTCCAACAAATACATGTAATATTGGATTATTTTTCTAAATAAATAAATGAACAAGTACAAAGTTTCTTTGTTATTTATTTAATTGGGTTCTCTTTGTCTAGTTTTCAGACTTATGTGAAGATCTTATCATATTTTATGTGGTACTTATGCAGAAATGGAGCATTTTCTACAGGATTCACAAACTTTCTAGCACCACTATAAATTCCATAGTTGCTGTAGTGGGATTTCAACTTGGGTCTGTGAATTATTAGCCAAAGCTCTGAATGACCAGTTGTGTAATATTTTAACTGCAAGGTTTAGGTGACTTACTGGTAATGCTGGGTTTACATGAATAGAGAGCGGCATGGTAACATAGTGGTTAGCAGAAGGTTTTACAGTGCCATCGATCAATGATTGGGGGTCAATTCCTGCTGCTTTTTGTAGGGAATTTGTACATTCTTCCTGGGATCGCTTGGGTTTCCTCCTGCTGCTCTGGTTTCCTTCCACATTCCAAAGAACTACTGATGGGGGTATACTATGTTGACACTGGAAGTATAGCGACACTTGTGGATTGTCCTCGGACTGTGTTGGTCATTGACACAAATGATGCATTTCACTGTATGTTTTGATGTACGTATGTGTAACAAATAAAGCTAATCTATAGGCATTCAAAATGTGGTGAATAAGGTTGGTGAGACACATGTACTAACAGCCAATAGAATTATGAACTTTTGATCAGAGCTCAAATGTAAAGGAAGTTCTTGGAAGAAACAAGAAGATTGTTCTACACACCACCAAAAAATGAGGGGGAGGTAAAAAAAAAAGCAAATGACAGGGATGTGTAAAAACTACAGACAGGTGATATTGGGGAATTTTGCAATTGATGTAATGATATTGAAATGAACGCTGATAAGGGAGGACTTAGACGAATATATTCATGAGAAGTTCTTAGATCTCTATGTCTCACTGTAGAATATAGTTCTGGGGAATTAGTTGGGCAAGTGAGCAATGTGTCAACACGAAAACACTTAAATTTCAATATTTCTGTGACTGAATCTCAAAAGCAGCTTTTTCTTTAATAAATAAATCTTACTTGGCAAAATAATTTGTAGTCTGGTTCAATTTTATATTTAATTTTCTTGTTCAGGTTTGTGGGCTACAATGAAACTGCTCTTAGGGGATGTTCATCAGATCCGAAAAGATTTTCCTCACCTTGTTGACAGAACCACAGCAGTTGCAAGGAAAATGGGATTTCCTGAAATAATAATGCCTGGTAAGTTTAAGGTGTGATTTAAATGTGATTGTCTATTGCTTCAGTGTAGACTTCTATTTATTATAACTATATTAATATTAAAATATACCGTGTATTAAGAAATAGCAGAATGATTTAACTATTATTGCAATAATCAAATTGACCAACGTTGGTTTTGGAGTACACTCAGTACATCTCCTCATTAATGTAAGTATCTAATCTGCCAATGATGTGGCAGAAACTCAAAGCATGAGGGCCTACATCCCTTATTTATTTTAATTAGTTGTAATTAGTTATCTTTTTAGTTAACTGCTATGACAAAAAGCCTAAGCCTATCTGTTCTTACCTGCTCCTCAACTGTCTTTTTCCCAAAGACTTTCGAGCCAAAGCCTCAGGCCTCGGAGACTGCTCCATTGTCCCACTCATACAATGGCTGATCCAAAATAGCCTCTGAGACCTTGGCCTCTTCACGTTGAATTGCCTTGAGCAATTGTCTCAAGGGAGAGAAGCCTTCTGCCCTTTCCTATCAGTCTCCCCCTTCTCCAGCCCTGTATCTCGTCCACCAACCAACTTCCCAGATCTTTACTTCTTCCCTTCCCTTCCTGGTTTCACCTACCACCTTGTGTTTCTCTCTCCCCTCCCCCACCTTTTAAGTCTACTCCTTATCCTTTTTTCTCCAGTCCTGCCGAAGGGTCTTGGTCTGAAACGTCGACTGCCTGGCCTGCTGAGTTCATCCAGCATTTTATGTTTAAATTGCTATAATCACCTACTTAACTTTAACATTTAGAATATAGTCAGGTAAATTAGCAGAGTTGCATATTTATAATCATAGCATATCCCAAATGGCTATTCAATTTCAAAACCCCCTTGGGTATAAACTTCCAACATCCAAAATATACAGTGTTGAAAGGTGGTTCCCTGAATAAACAGCTAACCAGAAGGTTACATGCCAAAACAGATCTGTCCTGAACTATGCCTTAAGTGGCAGGAATACATCTTTAACAATGTGTAAGTATAAGGAATGTTCATCTGTTGTCTTTCCTTGTGCAGTTTCAGTTTTCAATGGGGCAGTATTTGAATGTTCCACACACAGTGATTGGTTTCAGCAGCCACAAAATATAAGTTGGAAAGTAAATTATGTGTAGGTTTTATTTCCTGAAAATTGACTCTCATTTTAGTTAATCTATAATTATGTCCATAAGTCATAGCCCCAGAATGATCCCTAACATTATGTGCATATTTGAATTGTGAAGCTTAGCTGCCTCTTCAGATGTCGCTGCAGCATTAAGTTATACTCAGATGTCCAGAATGATTTTGGACTACACATTTGACAGAATTAGAGAAGCAGTTTCACGCCAAAATTGGGTAGAAATTTTTCATTATTGGGTCTGCAGGAGTTTCCAAAGAAAATACCTCTTCTTTTTCCCCCTGCCATTGGGTCCAGAATTTTGTTTAATTTGTGCTGCTCAAGGTCATTTTCTCAACTTTAAAATGTCTCCTTGTTCTTGTGTTATAGAAAAAAGCTGTTAAACCATCATGTGTATGCTGGCTGTCAGAACAGTCCCATTTACCATCATATTTTCCTGTAACTTATTCTCTCTTATGTGACTTTCAAAACTCCCAATTCTTCTACCGGCTGTATAATCAGGGTTGTTTTACAGTAGCTAGTTAATCTACTAACCAGATCACCTTTGGGCTGTGGGAGGAAAGTCTGAGGACTCAAGAAAAACCCATGTGATCACTGCTACGTGCCACACAGATGTCATTGGAAGTCAGGTTCAAACCTGAATCATTAGAGCTGTGAAGCACTAGTCTTTTTGTTCTATCTCTGTGTCACTACATTGTATGATGATATCAAATTTGTTTTACAGTGTATAGCTGTAAAGATGTCCTACTGTTGTTGTTCAGGCAACAGATTAAATTTGTTCTTTTGGAAGTTTGAGTCTGTGCTGTTGACTTAACAGATATGGCATTTGAAAAATTCCATGATTTCTGGATATGTCTGCCTGATCTTTATTGATCAGGGTCTTGGTTATGATTACCAGTATCTTGTATATGCTGGGGAATTGCCATAGTTTTATTTCACAATAAGATCAATCTGCTGCTAAACCATATTCACCATGTGTGACAAAATGTGTGAACTCCAGTTGTTTCAGGGGATTAAGGTAATAACCCATTGCCTTGTTTATCTTCATTTGAAGAAAAATCTAAGAACAGTTATCACAAACTAAGAAGCAGAAGGCACTGGTGGGATTCTTGCCTGGATTAACTTTGCAATTAGATGCTATAAAATCTACCTTTGAACATGTAAAATTTTAGTGCTGGATGTAGGGGCATATGACAGGGCAACAACGGCAAATTTACCATTTTGAAGACGTTTGAGATGAAGATGAGTAGCGTTTAACATCAGACATTTGTACAGCAGTATGAGAATTGTTTCTGGAAAATATTTTATTCCAATAAAATCTCAAAAATACTATTATTTTAGGATTTTTTATCCTTACTTTTTCAAGGGGATGTTCGTAATGACATCTATGTTACATTATTGCAAGGAGAGTTTGATAAAGGTAATAAAACAACATCCAAGAATGTGGAAGTCACAATGATGGTGTACGATGAAGAAGGCAAGCGTTTGGAGGTATGACTATTCTGGATGATACATCTGTAGTAGTGTAAATAGTTTCGATTCAATTCCAACGTTTAGCTCGCTTAATGTTTTTGTACCCTGAAAATTAGGACATTTCCATTTTATCTTGAAAGATTGATCAATAATTTTTATAAAAAAAATACAGTTATAAAATACGGCACATACTTGGTCTTATTGTTATTTAACTTTTCAATTTCTGAAACATTTTAACATGGCTCTGAAAGTGAATTGACATTTCCTTTTTTTTTAAAGAACGTAATTTTTCCTGGTGCTGGGGATGACGGTATCTCTGAATATAAATCTGTTATTTACTATCAAGTAAAACAACCCCGATGGTTTGAAACTGTAAAGGTATGTTTTTCTTGTTGTAACCTGGAAGTAGGTATCTTAAAATCCCCATATTTAATTATCTTTTTAAACCATAGCTGGAGTACATAATATTTTAATTTTGTAGGTGGCAATCCCTATTGAAGATGTAAATCGGAGTCATTTGAGATTCACGTTCCGACATCGATCATCTCAGGATTGTAAGTGCTGAAAGTGATTGCTACTTTGTCTTATATTATTCATTTTTTAAGGAAGTGGAAAAATTATTTTGACAAGATTGCTTCAAAGCAGACATGCTGGCAAACTGCAGCTTACAAATTTAAGATGGGATACAATGGTGTTACTCTCAAGCAAGATCATGCTCCTGTTACTAAGTGATTTAGCTCAAGGAAATTTTGAACAATGCTTTGAGCAATCACAATAGGGTTGTAGCCAACAAATATACAACAATTAAAACTGCTGAAGTGATAACTGGAAAATAGTTCAGGATGTTCTCTGTGTTCCCTGATTCCCTTCTTCCCTAAAATGAGCTCACAAAGCTCACTCATCACATCCTTCAAAGGGACATTCAATAATAAACAGATAATGCTGTTGCTGCAGAGCTCCAGCAACCCAAGTTTGATCATGACCAGTGGTACTGTCTGCGTGGAATTTGCACGTTCTTCTTATGAACGCATGGTTTCATTCAGTATTATTTCTTCCCCCCCCCCCATTCCAAATTATGCTGGTAAATTAATTAGTGTCTGTAATATTCCCAAGTGTTGCTGAGTGTCAGGTAATTAGGGGAATTGAGGGACATCTGATAGAGAAGACTGGTGGGAAATAAATGGAGAAAGAACTAAGGAAAACCTTGAGAGATGGCATATTGGCAGAATTATGAAATATAATATGAAGTATGCTATCACCACAATTCAGCAATATTGGGTTTAGGATATGACCATTGACAAGATCTTTCTGGGATGTACTACCTAAAAGCAGAAGTATCCCTTATTTGATGAGCATTTTGAACAAACTAGATAATTTGGATACTTGTTTTGTGGATGGAATATAAGAATTTCCTTGGCATTACAATGATTCCATTACCAAATACAAGTTATATGTTCTCTGCATTTTAAATTGCTCTTTGTGATGCATTAGAAAGGAAAGTACTGTGAGACATTTTGTCGGATCATTTATATTGTTGTGGCCTTGGAATCTATTTTTTTAAAGATACCATTTCACAAAAAAAGAATGAATTGAAACATTTATTCTTCCTTTACTTAGCTAAAGACAAATCTGAAAAGATATTTGCATTAGCATTTGTGAAACTAATGAGGGCTGATGGAACAACGCTGAAAGATGGAGAACACGATCTTATTGTATACAAGGTATGTTGGTTTATGATGGCCTTTAATGGGCAGCTCTGTAGCAACTTAAAGGTTTGGATAAAAGTTACCAAAGTACATACGTGTCATGATATGCAACCCTGAGATTCATTTTTTTGTGGGCATACGCAATAAATCCATAATAGAATAATAACCATAATAGAGTCAATGAAAGACCGCACCAATTGGTTATTCAACCAGTGAAAATACAAAAAGAAAGAATAATAATAAATAAGTAAGCAATAAATATTCAGAACATAAGATGATGAGTCCTTGAAAGTGAGTTGATAGGTTTTGGGAACATTTCAGTGATGGGACAAGAGAAGTTGCATGAAGTTATCCCCTCTGGTTCAGGAACCTGATGGTTGAGGGATGATAACTGTTCCTGAACCTAGTGGTGAGAGTCCTGAGGCTCCTGTACCTTCCTTCTGATGGTAGCAATGAGAAATGAGCATGACCTGGGTTGTGGGAGGTTCTTGATGATGGATGCTACTTTCCTGCAACAAAGCTGCATGTATTAAAGCTGAATGATGGCTCGGCTTTACATGTGAAGAACTCATCCGTGTCCATTACATTTTCCATTCAAGTGTATTAGTGTTTCCATAGCAGGCTTGATTCAGCCAGTTGATATACTTTCCACCACTCATCCATGGAAGTTTATCAAAGTTTCGGATGTCATGACATCTTCACAAACTCAAAGAAGTAGAGGCGCTGTTGTGCTTTCTTTATAATTGTACTTACATACTGGGCCCAGGTCAGGGCCTCTGATAAAATAGAAGAACAATATTTGGTGAAATATAACATATAGAATCTTTCTCCTGAACAGTGGGATGCCAAAAAGCTGGAAGATGCATCACTGTATTTAAATGTAGTCGCAACTAAACCAGAACTTGAGGAAAAAGGCTACACTGGGAAAAGTATGCATGGTTCTGGAAATTTAGCCATCAGCAAAGACTCTTTTCAGATTTCCACTTTGGTTTGTTCAACAAAACTCACACAGAATGGTAAGATACAAAAAAGAATGACTTGAGTGTTGAATGTAGTTCAGTTTGAAAGCTGATTTTGTGAAAAATTACATTTAAAAAAGTTTAAAAAATATATTAAACATTCAGTTATCTGCTATCAGAATTTTGGATATTTGTGTAATGTATTATATACATTTCCAAATTTTTACTGTAAGATTTATTGGAGTGATTTTATTTTCTTTGGGTAATTTAAACCATTTGTTTTAATGGTATGAGTAGAAAAGGAAGTTATCCAAGTATAAACTCCCCTCAGGCTTCCAGATGGATACAGGTGTTGATTTTAACCAATGTTTCAATGTCAAACTCTGCCATTTTCATCAGGGATGATGCCTGGGCATGTCTAGTCCAGTGGTATAGAAACACAGAAAATAGGTGCAGGAGTAGGCCATTTGGCCCTTCGAGCCTGCACGGCCATTCAGTACGATCATGGCTGATCATCCAACTCAGAACCCTGGACCTGCCTTCTCTCCATGCCCCCTGATCCCTTTAGCCACAAGGGCCATATCTAACTCCCTCTTAAATATAGCCAATGAACTGGTCTCAACTGTTTCCTGTGGCAGAGAGTTCAACAGATTCACCACTCTCTGTGTGAAGATGTTTTTCCTCATCTTGGTCCTAAAAGGCTTCCCCTTTATCCTCAAACTGTGACCCCTCGTTCTGGACTTCCCCAACATTGGGAACAATCTTCCTACATCTAGCCTGTCCAATCCCTTTAGAATTTTATATGTTTCAATAAGATCCCCCCTCAATCTTCTAAATTCCAGAGAGTATAAGCCTAGCCGATCCAGTCTTTCATCATATGAAAGTCCTGCCATACTCAACTCCCGTTGTCCGTCCCTCTTGATTGGTTAGTCCTCAACTAGTCAGGTTTAAAATTGTATTCCAGTTCTTACTTAGAACGAGACCTTCGTCTTTGCAAAAACTCTTATTCTCCAGCCTTATTTCAATGGCTTCCTTCACCAGGCGGTCCCAAGAGTCATTGGCGTGGCACAGTAGTCTTGTGCCGTCAACGTTAATCCTGTGGTCATTCGACATGCAAAGTTCTGCTATCTCTGATTTCTCTGGGTGACCTAAACAGATTCACCTCCGATGCTCCTTGATGTGGATTTCCACTGTGTGCCCTGTCCAGCCAATACACCTGCTCTGAATTGACAGGGAATCATGTAAATGCCAGCCATCCTGATCCTAGGTCAGTTTTGACACTCTGTCAAAAATTCTTTTAGCTGTCAACTGAAAATAAATAAGCTGTCAGCATCCTGGCGATCCTTCCAGAGACTGTGGAAATATAGGGAAGACAGACAGTAGGGTTCCTCCTCATTGTTAGGTTTCCTGATTTTTCAGTTGTCTGAGTATATATACTCAGCTGAACTAGTTGTGCCTAGGCTTTGTCCCCGATGAAGATGGCGGAGTCTGTCATCAAAACGTCGGTTAAACTCGGCACTTGTACTTGGCTGGAAGCCTGAGAAGAGCTTAATCGTATTGTGTGCCAGAAAAGCGCTAGATCCTTTGTTAAGTTATCCAAGTGTTCAACTATAACTCAAGTTGAAAACGAATAGAAGTTTATTGGCAAAATTACAATTTTACATAGAAACATAGAAAAGCTACAGCACAGTACAGGCCCTTCGGCCCAGAATGCTGTGCCAAACATGTACTTACTTAGAAATTACCTAAGGTTACCCATAGTCCTCTATTTTTCTAAGGTCCACGTACCTATCCAGGAATCTCTTAAAAGACCCTATCATATCCGCCTCCACCACCATGGCCGGCAGCCCATTACACACACTCACCACTCTCTGCGTAAAAAAAACTTACCCCTGACATCTCCTCTGTACCTACTTCCAAGTACCTTAAAACTGTGCCCTCTCGTGTTAGCCATTTCAGCCCTTGGAAATAGCTAACTTTCCAACAATCAATGCTTCTCATCATCTTATATAGCTCTATCAGGTCACCTCTCATTCTCTGCTGCTCCAAGGAGAAAAGGCTGAGTTCACTCAACGTATTCTCATAAGGCATGCTCCCCAATCCAAGCAACATCCTTTTATCTCCTCTGCACCCTTTCCGCATCATTCCTGTAGTGAGGTGACCAGAACTGAGCACAGTACTCCCAAGTGTGGACTGACCAAGGTCCTATATAGCTGTAACATTACCTCTTGGCTCTTAAACTCAATCCCACAGTTGATGAAGGCCAATGCACCATATGCCTTCTTAACCACAGAGTCAACCTGTGCAGCAGCTTTGAGTGTCCTATGGGCTCTCACTCCAAGATCCCTCTGATCCTCCACACTGCCAAGAGTCTTACCATTAATACTATATTCTGCCATCATATTTGACCTACCAAAATGAACCACCTCACAGTTATCTGGGTTGAACTCCATCTGTCACTTCTCAGCCCAGTTTTGCATCCTATCGATGACCCGCTGTAACCTCTGACAGCCCTCCACACTGTGCACAACACCCCCAACCTTTGTGTCATCAGTAAATTTACTAACCCATCCCTCCACTTCCTCATCCAGGTCATTTATAAAACTCACAAAGAGAAGGGTTCCCAGAACAGATCCTTGAAGCACACCATTAGTCACCGACCTCCATGCAGAATATGACCCGTCTACAACCACTCTTTGTCTTCTGTGAGGAAGCCAATTCTGGATCCACAAAGCAAGGTCCCCTTGGATCCCATGCCTCCTTACTTTCTCAATAAGCCTTGTATGGGGTACCTTGTCAAATGCCTTGCTGAAATCCATATACACTACATCTACTGCTCTACCTTCATCAATGTGTTTAGTCACATCCTCAGAAAATTCAAACAGCCTCGTAAGGCATGACCTGCCTTTGACAAAAGCCATGCTGACTATCCCTAATCATATTATGCCTCCTCAAATGTTCATATATCCTGCCTCTCAGGACCTTTTCCATCAACTACCAACCACTGAAGTAAGACTCACTGGTCTATAATCTCCTGGGCTATCTCTACTCCCTTTCTTGAATAAGAGAACAACATCTACAACCCTCCAATCCTCCGGAACCTGTCCCGTCCCTATTGATGATGCAAAGATCATTGCCAGAGGCTCGGCAATCTCCTCCCTCACTTCCCACAGCAGCATGGAGTATACCTCATCTGGTTCCGGAGACTTACCCAACTTTTCAAAAAGCTCCAGCACATCCTCTTTCTTAATGTCAATATGCTCAAGCTTTTCAATCTGCTGTAAGTCATCCCTACAATCGCCAAGATCCTTTTCTGTAGTGAATACTGAAGCAAAGTATTTATTAAGTATCTCTGCTGTCTCATCCAGTTCCATACACACTTTTTCACTGTTCTCTCACATCTTATCCTTTTGCTGATTGAAAATGATTGAAATCATGAAATGATATCCTCAAAATGATTGAAAAATATTTGAATTAAACATAATTGGCAGGTATGTTTGGTATTTCAGGGCACTGATAAACAGTAGCTAAAGTAATAAACTGTATACTTAGTTTACTACATGGCACTGAGATCTAAATCTGAGCATTGCTGCTCTGTAGCATTTGAATGGAGTATTTGGCATTCCCCATTTTAGAGGACTTTCGGGGAACAGTAGATTTCTGTCACTTTTGTAGAGTTGTGACTGTGTACATACATCTCTTGATGGACACATCTTCAGTGATGTTCCTGGAATCATCGGGTGTTTCGGGTCTTTCAACATCATACAACCTCCTCCAGATGACCCAACCGGGGCTGATCAGACCCCAGCTTGTGTCCACATGGCTAGCTACTTGTGACTCCATGGCTCCCCTCTTTTGAGCCACAGCCATTTTGAGGCCCTCTCTGCCGCATCGGTGGTACTGCGGATGGCTGTCCTCTTCCTCTCTCCCTCGATGTCCAAAATGCTGAAGGCTCTAACTAAAGAATGGGCTACGAATCCCCTACAACCAACCTCCACCGGGAGAAATTGTGTTAACAGAACACTTTGTTGGCATTGCTGCACAGTTCCATTAATCTTAAAGTGATTTTTTGTCTTTAGTTGCTTTTTGACTATTTGAAAATGTATTCAATTGCCAACAGGCCCAAGAGTAATACTTAATAGAAAGGTAAGAAATAAAACTGCCGGTGCTGGAAGTGTTGAAACCTATAAAATAGTAGATGTCAAAATTACTGAGCAGATTGAGCATCATCAGTGGAAAATGATACAGAGTTGAAACTAGCAGGCCAGACAGCATCTATGGAAAAGTGTAAACGGTCGATGTTGCAGA
Source organism: Mobula birostris (assembly GCF_030028105.1). Lineage (NCBI taxonomy): Eukaryota > Metazoa > Chordata > Chondrichthyes > Myliobatiformes > Myliobatidae > Mobula > Mobula birostris. The sequence goes on along the minus strand of NC_092390.1, from coordinate 48,232,140 downwards.
CCAAGACCCTTCATCAGGACTTGGCTCAAAATGTTGGCTATTTACTGTTTTCCATAGATGCTGAGTTCATCCAGCATTTTGTGTGTGTTGCTTTTGATTTCCAGCATTTGCCGATTTTCTCATATTTCAGTGTCGAAATCATTGGAATCATCAGAATTGCAGAAAGGAGAGAGAAAAGGAAAGAACAAATGGGAATATTTATGAGGCATAGAAAACAGGGCAGATTCAAAAACAGAAGGGATGATTGGTGAAAGTATAGGAGCCTGATGGCCTGATGACATGACAGGATGATAGGAAGTTCAGAGTCACATTTGTGGACTAATTTGAGATGTTTCACAAAGTGCTCAACTATTTTGCTCTTGGTTGAGGAGAGCTCATCTTCATTAGATCATGAAAACATTAATCTGAATAAAGCATGTGTCATTTTATATTTTACTTGGAAAGATTGATTTTGATTATTAACAATGAAATGATAGAGGTTAAATGTTGTATCTCCTGCATTTTCTTGGAAGTGTTGTGTGAAGGTGTTAGTGATGATTGAAGGCTAAATCAACACAATGCAAAGGAAACAGTTGCTCAGAATGTTAAAAGGAGAGAAGAAAAAAAAACATGTTGCCAGGGAACAACAGTTGTTTTGTTTCTTATGGTTTAACTAGAACAGGTGCTCTGAACCAAAGAACGTGGACACTAGGACTATTCTCATATTGTTGTATGTGTCCTGCAGGATATGCAGGCTTTGGTGCAACACCACATGGGCACTGACAGAGGAATTCCTTTCAGTTGTGGTACAGATTTGAATGTGGGCTGTCTGAATAGCAGTGCTTATGGATTGATGATACCCTAAAGAGTTTTGAAGGCCACGAGGTCTCTCTGCTTGCCGTGAAATGAAATGAACCTTTGTTGTGAATAATTGGAATGCATGGAATGAGGAAAGAGATTCTGTTGAGGGAATTTGAGCAGCTAGGAACTAAATTAAAAAGCAGAACGAAAAGGGTGGTAATCTCTGGATGACTACCTGAGCCATCTGCAAATTGGCACTGTGTTAAGAAGATTAGAAAGTTAAATGCATGGCTCAGGGACTGGTGTGGGAGAAGTGGAAAATTGGCAGCAGTATTGGGAAGGAGGGAGCTGTTCCACCTGAACCTGAACCATGATGGGACCTGGATCCTGGCGAATTGCATAACTAGGGTTGTGGATAGGGCTTTAAACCAAATAGTGGGGGTGGGGGGGGGGAGAGGGGTGAGTTCAACAGATTGGAGAGGAATGGATAAAGTAAAAGAGAAAAGTGTGGATAAAGATAAAAGCAAAAGTTAAAAAAGAGAAAAGTAAGCGTAAAGTACAGAAAAGTCAAGTGCGTAAGAGGCAAAGATTACTAGATTTTAAAGGCACAATGACTGAAAGACCACCTTATCTGAATGCCCATAGTATTCGTGACAAGGTCGGTGAATTCGTGGTACAAATCAGTTTAAAAAGGATATGATTTAGTAGCCATTACAGAGACGTGGTTGCAGGGTGGAGAGGATTGGGAATTAAATATCTAAGGATAACAGGTAATACGGAAGGATATGCAGGAAGGTTAGGGAGGTGGGGTACCATTATTATTTTAGGATAAGGTCAGGGCGATAGTGAGAGACTATATAAGATCTAAGGGGCAGAATGTTAAATCCATCTTGGTAGAGATTAGGAATAGTAAAGGGAAAAAAAAAGTCACTGGTAGGATTTGTCTATAGGCCTATAGTCTATATGATTTGTCTATTAAGACAGAGATGAGGAACTACTTTACCCAAAGAGTGGTGAATCAATGGAATTCTGCCCAATGAAGCAGTGGAGGCTACCTCAGGAAATATATTTAAGACAAGGTTGGATAGATTTTTACATAGAAGGGGAATTGAGGGTTATGGGGAAAAGGCAGATAGGTGGAGATGTTCATGGTCAGATCAGCCATATTTTATTGAATGGCAGAGCGGACACATCGGGCCAAATGGCCTACTCGTGCTCCTATTTCTTATGTTCTTATGTAAATAAATACTAAGTAATATATAGTGTACACTAATGTATAAGCCGTGCCCCTGTTTTCAGTTTGCTCTCTGCTCTTTCTCATACTTGACACCGTTTGGAGAATTGGTAAGATGTCAATTTCTGTAATTAAATTTGCTCTCTTTATTGGCAGTAAACATAGGAATTGTAATTTAGAAGTTTGCAGTTAATATCAAAATTAGTAATTTGGTTATAATGAAGTCTAGTTTTCAATTGCAGTAAACTTGTTAATAGATGGGATAGAATGACAAAACAATAGGAAATAATGTGTGAGATAATGCATATAAGAAGAGTGAACAAGGCAGGAAAGTGAGATAATTAGAAGAGAAACAGTAAAATCTTGCAGCATATTTCCACAAATCTAGGAAGGTAGCAGTGGAGATAAATTAGATGTTGAGAAAGCGCATAATACACTTCTTTGTTCAATGCATGACCTATAAGAGCTGGAACCTTGTATTGGAATTGTATAATTCACTAGATATGTGAGATCTGTTGTTTATTTGTGGACACCCCATTCATTACAAGGAGGAATTGATTTAATTAGAAATTTATGATAATACTAGGGCTGCACAATTGTTATCTGTTGCAATTGGCTAGGCTGAGTTAATTATTTTTTAGAGTAAAAGAGGCTGAGTCACGATTTTATCAGATAAATAATTTTAAAAAAGTTACTTGTTACTTTTAATGCAGTGCCTATAAAATGTATTCACCCCTCTTTGAGGTTTTCATATTTTATTGTTTTACAGCATTGATATAATTTGGCTTTTTTAACACTGAATGACAGAAAAAGACTCTTTTGTGTCAAAGTGAAAACATATCTCTGCAAGTGATCTAAATTAATTACAAATATAAAACAGAATATAATTGATTGCAGAATTACTTACCCCCTTCAAGTCAGTATTTAGTCGATTCAGCTTTGGCAGCAATTGCAACTCTGAGTCTGTGTGGATAGGTCTCTTTCAGCTTTGCACATCTGGACACTGCAGTTTCCCCCATTCTTCTTTGAAAAAACTGCTCAAGCTCTGTCAGATTGCATGGGGATCATGACTGAACAGCCCTTTTCAAGTCCAGCCACAAATTCTCAATTGGATTGAGGTCCAGACTCTGACTTGGACACACCAGGACATTAACTTTGTTGTTTTTAAGCCATTCCTATGTAGCTCTGGCTTTATGCTTAGGGTCATTGTCCTGCTGGAAAACAAATCTTCTCCCGAGTTGCAGTTCTCTAAGTTTTCCTCAAGGATTTCTGTATTGCTGCATTCAATTTATCCTCTACCTTCACAAGCCCTTCAGGGCCCTCTGAATGGAAGCATCCCCTCAGCATGATGCAGCCACCATCTTGCTTCACGGTAGGGATGCTGTGTTTTGATGATGTGTAGCGTTTGGCTTACGCCAAACATAGCGTCTAGTTTGATGGGCAAAAAGCTCAGTTTTATTTTCATCAGAGCATAGAAAGTTCTTCCACTGAATTCAGAGACTCCCACGTCTTCTGACAAACTGGCCGATATTTCATCTGAGGTTTTATCAACAATGGCCTTCTCTTTGCCACTCTGCGACTGGTGAAGCAGCCGGCAACAGTTGTTGTATGCACAGTCTCTCCCATCTCAGCCACTGAGCTTGGAAAACCTACTGTGATTCCATTATGTAAAAGAATAAAACATGAAAACTTTGGGGGGGGGGTGGTTTTGAATACTTTTAGTAGGCACTGTAGATGGATCATTGGTAAATTTCAGGAAGGTCTTGGAAAACTTCAGAAGAGAAAAGATGGCAAATTGTAAGTTCAATGGTCTTCATTATTTCCATTTTCTACTAATTACTCAGATCATTACACTTGGGCCCTTCATCAGGTTTGCTGAAAATTGGCAGATGGAACACGAGGAAACATAGGAACATACCCACTTTTCAAGCATAAAATAAATGGCACATCAAATGTGATAAGGAGATTTTCTTGTGAGTGAAAATGAAGAGAATTGGCCTTTATTCTCTGGAGATAAAAATATTAGGGTGATGTAATTGAGAGTGCAAGGTTTTGAGATGGCATGACTGCTAGACGCTGGGAGCTTGTTTCTTTTCATAGGGGAGTCTAGAATTTGACAGTAAGATATTGTACACTTAAGATTGAGACAAGTCTGCTGAAACTTTGGAGTTGTTATAGTGAGAAAGCTGTGTATACAGAGTCATAACTTAGGCAAAAGGGCCCTAATTCTGCTCCCATAGCTTGTGGTCTTGTTGAGGTAAATTGTGGGTAGGGTTAGTTCAGGAAAATTGTGGCAAGGACAAAAATCAAATCAACCTGCACATTTTTTACTTTCTTAAATTTGTGTTTGTTGGCTAATATGAACAAAATGACCTTAATGATCTTCTTTCACATAACAGTTTTGAAATTGTGTAGTTTGTGATTAAGGCATCGGTTCTCTTTTGTTCCTTGATTACATCCTTTGGTCGGTTAAGACATCAAAGGATATGGCGAGAATGCAGGTGTATGGGGTTGAGTGGGATCTGGGTTCAGCTGAATGGCTTAATTCTGCTCCTATATCTTATGGTCTAATGGTCAATTCTATCTACATATCAACTAGGAGTATATGGGAGGCAGCGAAAAGGCAAAAAGGATCTTTTTATTCTCAGCATAGGCATGCCAAATACTAGAGCTGTGTTAAATCATTACATAACATCCAATAAAAATTGCCTTTTCTTTAATTGACTCAACCACCAGGTGCTTATAAGCATTTTAGAAATTCTTTCTCTTAGGATCCAGCACAAACAGGAATTTTCCTATCTACGTGTATATTGATATCTTCCATGACTAACATAACATTGCCATTTTTGCATGCCTTTTCTATCTCTTGTTGTAGTGTATACTCCACATTCTAGCTACTGTTTGGAGGCCTGTGTATATATCCCATCAGGGTCTTTTTACCCTTGCAGTTTCTTAAATCACACAATTCTACATCTTCCTATCCTATGTCACCTCCTTCTAAGAATTTGATTTCACTTTTTTACCAATAGTTACTACATTCTCTCCGTCTATCTGCCTATCCTTTCGATACAATGTGTACCCTCAGATGTTAAACTCCCAATTATGATCTTTCAACCATGACTCAATACTGCTTACCATGTCATACCTACCAATCTCTTAACTGTGCTAGAAGATCTCCTACCTTATTCCACATACTGCGTTCATTAAAATATATCACCTTCAGTCCTGTATTCATCACCCTTTTAGATTTGCCCCAATATTACACTTCAACCCATTCCACTGGTGGCAATTTTGCCCTCTCATCTGCCTGTCCTTCTTCACAGTCTCATATACACTGCATCTATTTGTATACCAACAGTCCAATCCTCAGCCTTATCACTATAGTTCCCATACCCCTTCCAAAGTACTTTGTCCTCCACAACAACTCCAGCAAATCTGTCTGCAAGGATATTGATACAGCCCTCAGGTTCAGGTGTAACCCGTGCTTTTTGTATAGGTAATACCTTCCCCAATGAACCAGAAATCTGAAACCCTGTCCCCTGCGTAGATTTCTCAGCCATGCATTCATCTGACAAGTCTCCTATTCTTACCCACAATGCAACATGGTAGAGGCAACAATCCAGGGATCATTGTCCTTGAGGTGCTGCTTTTTTTGCTTTCTACTTAACTCCCTGTATTCTCTCCTCAGGACCTCATCCCTCTTTTTACCTATGTCATTGGTACCAATATGTACCACAGCTTCTAGCTGTTCACTCTCCCCCTTTAGAATGCTGTGAACCCGATCTGAATCATCCCTGGATCCTGACACCTGGGAGGCAACATAACAACCAGGTGTCCTTTTCACATCCACAAAGTCTCCTATTTGCTCCTCTTCTACTCCCCTTCTGTTCTGAGCCACAGAGCCAGACTGTGACAGTGACTTGGTCGCTGCGGCTTCCTACCTGGTAGTATCCAAGGCAGTATACTTAATATTGAGGGGAATGCTGCACTGGCTGCCTATTCCCGTTCCCTTTTCTGACAGTCAGCCAGGTACCTGCTTCCTGTAACTTAGGTGTGACTACATCCCCGTAGCTCCTATCTATCACATACTCATTCTCCAATATGTGTCAAAGATCATCGAGCTGCTGCTCAGTTCTTTGAAATAGTCTCTAAGGAGCTGCAGCTCGATGCACCACATGCAGGTATTTTATTAGGGGAACTGGAGGTCTCCCAGAATTCCCACATCTCACGCATTGAACATACTAATAACCCTGGATCCATTCTTACCGCACTATGTGCTAGTAGACAAAGATGCAGAAAATTAACTTACGAGAAACTTAGAGCCTGTTAAATGAAAACCCGTTGAGTCAAAACCCGATCACTTTAACCCCGGCCCACTCCGACAATGGCAGCTCTGCTTAAACCTTATTTTTGAGCATCTAAGAAAACTGAACTATGATCACTTACTGAATGTTATTTGTTTAATAACAAATGTTCGTTCCAAACATAGCAGTACGTTTAATTGCCCTCTGTGGAAATAAAACAAAATGAGCATTTTATTGCACATTGTGGCCACAATTGATCAATGTGCCTACTCAGAACTCTAGCAGAGATATTTGAATTATCCTTAGCAACAATAGAGGTACTAGAGGATTGGAACATAGCCAATGTTGTTCTACTGTTTGAGAAAGGCTCTTAAAATCTATTAGGAAGTTATAGGTTGGTGAGTCTGACAGCAGTTGTGGGAAGTTATTGGAAGATATTCTAAAGGTCCAGATATATATACACACACACACACTTGGACTGATTAAGCATAGCATGCATGGTTTTGTGCATGCTAGGTCATGTCGAATCAATTTTATAGAGTCTTTCATGGAAGTTACCAGGAAAGTTGATGCAGGCAAGGTAGTGGAATTTAGCAAGGCATTTGACCTTCATGGGAGGTTGGTTAAGAAGGTACGTACATTTGCTCGGCATTCAAGATGAGGTAGTAAATTGGTTTAAACGTAGGCTTTTTGGGAGAAGCCAGAGTGGTAGTAGATGATAGTAGACTGGAGGCCTGTGACTAGTGGAGTGCCACAGTGATCGGTGCTCAGTCCATTGTTGTTTGTCATCTTTATCAACGATCTGGATGAGATAATGTGGTTAACTAGATCAGATATTTTGTGGATGATACCAAGATTGGGGGTGTAGTGGACAGTGAGGAAGGCTGTTATGCCTTGCAGAGGGATCTGGACCAGCTGGAAAAATGGGCTGAAAATGGCAGATGGAATTTAATGCAGACAAGTGCAAGTTGTTGCAGTTTGGTAGGATCAACGGGGAGGTCTTGCACAGTGAAGAGTAGGGCACTAAGGTGTGCAGTGGAACAAGGAGATTTGGGAGTACAGGTCCATGATTTGTTGAAAGTAGCATCGCAGGTAGATAGGGTGGTGAGGAAAGCCTCTGGCACATTGGCCTTCATGAATAGAAGTATTGAGTACAGGAGATGGGATGTTATGTTGAAGAAGTATAAAATGTTCGTGAGGCCTAATATGGAGTATTGTGTGCAGTTTTGATCACTTACCTCTAGGAAAGATGTAAATAAGGTTGAAAGAGTTTAGAGAAAATTTACAAGGATTATACCAGGTCTGGAGGACCTGAGTTATAAGGAAAGATTATAGGACTATGTTCCTTAGGACATACGAGATTTGAATGGAGGTTTGATAGAGGTATACAGAATTTTGAGGGGTATAGATAGGGTAAATACAAGCAGACATTTTCCACTGAGGTTGGGTGGGACTACAACCAGAGTTCATGAGTTGAGGGTGAAAGGTGAAAAGTTTAAGGGGAACATGAGGGGAAACTTCTTCACTCAGGGTTATGAGAGAGTGGAACAAGCTGCTAGTACAGATGATGCATGCAAACTCGATTTCAATGTTTAAGCAAAGTTTGGATAGGAACATGGATGGTAGGGTATGGAGGACCATGGTCCTAGTGCAGATCGATGGGAGTAAGCAGTTTAAATGGTTTCAGCATGGACTAGATGGACCAACGGGCCTGTTTCTGTGCTGTAATTTTTTATGACTCCATGAATCAACAATATTAATATTTCTTTTGAGCAAGCTCTGGTGATTTGTCTGGCTTTCATTTCCAAATCTTGGATTTCTAAACTTCATCATAAGCAAGAACCAGGGTTAGAACTCAGACAGTGAATTTTGGCATCACTATGGATCTCCATCGCCTGTTCAGAAAAAATATTGATACTGTCATTTTCCATCTCCTAGAGGTTCTGAATTGAAATGCTAATTTACCCAATACTGAACTGCTCAGGGAGAAAGCTGAGCATAATGTCCATAAATCTGACAATTGATTCAAACTCTTGTATCAGTAGTGAAGGAGCAACACTTTCACAGGCACATTTTCACCATATATAACAAAATACTTCTGAAATGACAGAACCGTAATAATTTGTTAAGCATTTCATTTTATCAGTCGTTTGTCATTATTTTAACTGCTTTGTCTATCACTTAAAAGTCTGCCAGAATGTCAATGTGAGTGCAACCCTCTCACCAGGCTAGCATACAAACCTGGCTCGTTAGCTAACTCCGATGACAGCCATGTGACTGAGTGGTGAGAAGACCTCCTTTCATAAGCAGTATTCATCTCGAGTTGTTATGATTTGGGGTTCAACTGAACAGGAAAGTTGGGATCTTCTGGGGAGGAACATTGATTGTAGCGAATGCTGTGTAAATAATGAATTATGCAAAGAAATTAACAGGTCGTATACCAAATAAAATTACAATATAAATATATTTACCAAATTTTCAACTTTAACAAACAGTTACAGAAAAAGAAAAGAAAATGAGAAGGACCCATTACAGTTAAATTTGTCTAAATGTGCACCTAAGCGTTGGAGCTCATTTCTGGAGTGGTTGGATGTATAGCTTTACTCACGCACTGACCCAGAGTCTGTGTTATGGTAACAGCCACAGTCTCAATTTCCCTTGAAGACCATCTTGAATCAATGGAATATTGGCACCTTCCTACTTGGAGCCATTGATCTGCACAAAGCACTTCTTACAATAAGGACTCTCTTTCGAATGGAATTTTGCGGCATATTCCCTTGTGCCCCTCTCCGCAGCTTCTGCCAAAAAAAAACAAAACCAGGTTACTGTCCTTCAGAAATCTCTTCTGCCCAGCGCTCCCCGGAGCAGAAAGTTACAACAGGTACCAAGACAACCCCAATTGGTTGACACCGCATTCCTAAGTTGAACAACATGGCTCCTTGTCCTTAGCCGAAACCTGGACACTCTTACTAGCAGGATACACCGCTTTTACAGAAAAATGCTCAAGTAAAAGTACCTCAACATAGATCTTACCCAGGATATTACATATGTAACTCCTAAGTAGCAAATTTGAAAATGAACAATTTTGTTAATTTATGCAAGAAAGTAATTCCTCCACACAAAAAAGTGACAGCACTTTTAGATACAAAATAGATACAAAAGAATTACATGAAATTGGCAGTGGTTGAAAATTGCTAAAACATGCACATCACCAATTTTGGTTCATGATATTCACAAAATTTAATTGCTATGTTGGTTGGCCAACATGCCTTCCAACTCTTGCTTCTGAAATTGCATCACTAAAATTTATTTCCTCTTATCTTTTATTCTTTAAAATATTCCTTAAAATCTGCCTCTTTGGCCATGCATAAACTATTTAAATATGTGATCCAGTGTAAAATATTTTAACGATCTATTAAATACTGAAGTATGCTTGTAAAATTAAAGGTTCTAACCCATTATCTGTTACAGAACTATAGGATCATTATACTAGAGATGTATGGCTTTCAACCTATCACAGCTGTGCCTCCTTTTCATAAAACAATCTAGTTTGCTCTATTCCCCCACTCCTCCCCCTGCATCCTCCATATACTTTACATTCAAATACATTACCATTTTCTTTTAGAAAGCTACAATTGATTTTCATCATAAATTCAGGCACTTTATCACACATTACTAACTATGTTCCTTAGATCAGCTCCAGATCATTTGTTACAAGTTTTTAATGTCATGTTTGATTCTTCATATTTTTGTGAAATGAAAAGGTTTTTCTCCACTCAACCTGTCTAAACGTAGATATCTCAAATCTCTCAATCTTCTCCATTATGATGAGATCTCTCCAACTTCCTCAATCTACCCCCATTCCCTGCTTCCTGGAACTATTTGAACAAGGCTTTTCTGCACCACCCTTGGTGATTTCACAAGGTTCAGAGAATGAAGTGAACTAAGCTGATACAGTAGTCTAGTTGGGACCTTACAGTGCAACATCAAGGCTTTAAACAGCTTTTTGCTTCTGTATAACTTTGCATCTCTATTTACGATGCATATATCTCCTGTCCTTCATTAAATTCATATGTATTCCAGCATATTCAAGTATTTATCCAGATATATGCCAAGGACTCTGTCCCTGCGGGCATTTTAAGATTGTATCACTTATGCTGTCTCTCACATCTCTACATTAAATGATATCTGCCAACTTTTAAGTTGGAAAAAAAATCCACCCCAATAGTCACCCATTAGTCCCAACAAACCTTGAAATTCTAGTCTGCATAAGATAAAAAAGAACTCTAAACAAATTGCAAAATATCAGAAGACCAAGCACACTCCCTTGCCTGCCCCAGTTTGTTCTAAGTGTGCTATCTAAATAGTTATTCCATCCATGAGCTCTGTCAACAAATCCTGGCAGGTTTTTGAACCAGGATTTGTACAGAATAGTAAATCAGAGCTATTAATGAGAAAAAAACACAAAATTACTAGGACAACTGTCCTTGAAATGAAAATAAATGGCTTTCCTTCCAATGCAATTAGCATTTTCTTCAGGGTCTGTGATGCTATTTTACCTGCATTTTCACACTTCCGTCATTTCTTCCATCCCTATAATCCTACAGGAAATCTGTGCTATTCTGTTTTTTTCCCATCAAATCCAATTTTAATTCCCCAATCATTGGTGCCAATGGTTTTACCTGCTATGATTCTAAGATTTGAAATTCATTATTATAATCAGAATTTAGAATAAAACAGCTCAATAATAGAGCCCTTTGGCCCACTGTTTTTGTGCTGAACTTTCCAAGTGCCAACCTAAACTATCCTATCTGTCTTCAAATGGTCTGTATCCCTCAATTTCCTGCCTGTTCATGTGTCTGTCTCAGTGCCTCTTAAGCATTACTATAGTAGACACTCTTAGGTACATATGTATAGCTAGGGTGGCTAAGAATTTTGCACAGTACTGTAGTAATTTATGTATTGCTGCTTTGGGGGAAAAAAACAAATCTCATGACATGTGTGAGTGATGGTAAACCTGATTCTGATATGGGTCTCTAATATGGACTGAAAGTGGAACAGGGGCAGTGAGAGGAGAATCATAGTTGGGAAAAGGGGTAGGCAGAGGGGAGGGAGCGGGAAGAGACATTCTGTGTTGGTCAACAAATCAATTGCCTGGTGTCTTAGGGCAGAGTGTGTCTGCACCTGTGCCGCCCTTCACACTCCTAGCACTTCTTCTCTGCCACCTAAGACTTTTGTACAGTACTGCAGATAAGTCACTTGCATCGAATGGACTACACTCCATGGTTCTGAAAGAGGTACTGAAGAGATTGTGGAGGCATTAGTAATGATCTTCCAAGAAACTCTAGATTTTGGAATGGTTCTGGGTCACTGGAAAATTGGAAATATCACTCTACTCTTTAAGAAAGCAGGGAAGCAGAATAAAGGAAAGTGTAAGCCAGTTAGCCTGACTTCCATAGTTGGGAAGATGTTGGAATTCATTATTATTGCCAGTTATCGGAGTACTTAGAGGTACATGATAAAATAGGTCACAGTCAACATGGTTTCCTTAATGGGAAATCTTGCTTGACAAATCTGTTGGAATTCTTTGAGGAGGTAGCAGATAGGGTAGACAAAGTCAGTGGAGTTTGTTTACTTTGATTATTTTGAAGGCCCTATTACAAAGTGCTGCACATGAGGCAGCTTAACAAGATAAGGGCCCATGGTATTAAAGGAAAGATACTAACGTGGCTAGAATATTGGTAGACTGGCAGGAGGCAAAGAATGGGAATAAAGGGGGACTTTTCTGGTAGGCTACCAGTGACTAGTGGTGATCCACAGGGGTCAGTATTGGGACCGCTTCTTTTCACATTATATTTCAAAGATTTGGATGATGGAATTGATAGCTTTGTGACCAAGTTTGCAGGTGATACGAAGTTGGGTGGAGGGGAGGTAGTGTTGAGAAATCAGGGAGACTGCAGGAGGAGTTGGACAGATTAGCAGAATGGGCAAAGAAGTGGCAGGTGGAATATAGTGTAGGGAAATGTATCTTCTAAACTATTTTCTAAACAAGAGAAAATTCAAAAATTAGTGGTGCAAAGGGACTTGAGGGTCCTTGTGCAGGATTCCTTGAAGGTTAATTTGCAGGTTGAGTCGCGGTAGTGAAGAAGGCAAATGCATTGTTGGCATTCATTTCAATAGGACTCGGAAATGAAAGCAAGGATATAATGCTGAGGCTTTATAAGGTATTGGTAAGACCGCACTTGGAGTACCGTGAGCAGTTTTGGGTCACTTATCTAAGAAGAGATCTCCTGGTATTGGAGAGGATCCGGAGGAGGTTCATGAGAATGATTCGAGGAATGAAAAGGTTATTATATGAGGAGCATTTGATAGCTCTGGGACTATACTCGCTGGAATTCAGGACAATGAGGGGGAGATCTCATTGGAACCTATCAAATATTGTTAGGCCTAGATGGAATGGATGTGGAGAGGATGGTTCCTATAGTGAAGGAGTCTAGGACCAGAAGGCACAGGTGCAGAATAGAGGGATGTCCATTTGGAAAAGAGATGAGGAATTTCCTTAGGCTGATGGTAGTGAATCTGTGGAATCCATTACCGCAGACAACTGGAGGGAAAGTCATTGGGTATATTTAAAGTGAAGGCTAATAGGTTCTAGGTTAGTTAGGATAACAAACATTACAGGTAGAAGAGAGGAGAATGCTTCTGAATGGGCTAATTTTGCTCTTATGTTTTATGGTCTTACAGTCTTGTATTTTATGGAATAAAATGTTTGCAAAGTCCAACAGTAAAGAGCCTAGTTTCTCTTTAAGTCTAGGCATAGAGGATCTGGAACTTTAAGGTCAAAATGGAATTCCGACTAGTTGTTTCGTGGTTTAATAAAGTTTGGTTTTGCATTTAAATATGAAGTTCATATTTTATTTCTAACAAAAGATGCAGACTGAATTACACTAACAAGTTGAATATTTTTTATTTTGTGATTAATGATGAGATTTCATTTAAAATAGAGCATAATTAAATAATTTATTTTTTCTCAATAAAATCAAAATGACAGTTTAATTGCAGGTGTTGTGTCCATAATGGATGACTGTGGACAATACAGTTGCAAGTAAATGTTCTATTTTGTTTCATTTCCATAGATCATTGTGGACAAAAGAAATTATTAGTACAGGTCCACAATCCCTTATCCAAAATCCTTGGGGCCAGTTGCATTTTGGAATTCAGAATTTTTCAGATTTCGGAAAATTGATAATTATATTGATAATTAACCTGTCCCCAGTGCGGGTGGTCTTTAGGAACCGGGAGAGCTCCGGACCTATGCACATCCTCCCATATACTTTAAATCATCTCTAGATTACTTATGATACCTAATACAATGTAAATGCTTTGTAAATAGTTGTTACACTGTATTGTTTAGGGAATAATGACAAGAAAAAAAGTCTGTACATGCTTGAACAATGAGTGCTGGAGAGAACTTCCGGGTTTTCCCGATATGTGCTCTTTTACAAATGCTATTACAGTTTATTTATAGAGTAATATACTGATAAATGAAATAGTGGGATAATTATAGACCATAAATACACTAGTACATTTTATTTCCAATAAAAACATTCAATAAAACATAAAAATATACAGCTTCAAACAAACCGAATCAAACACATGGTAAATGACTTATTGGAATAAATGTAGAACGTAAATACTCTAGGACATATACAGGTTCAAGCTAAGCTAAATACATACAGGTACCTCTCATTAAGTTGCATAATGTCTGGTAAACAACGCTAAATACTCTCCAGGTATCTGATGGGCCAGGAACAGGATCCTCAAGTTATGAAGCAGCACTACGATAGATGGCGTTTTTAAAGACTTCAAGTGCCATCTGTCTGATTGACATAGGTTTATATCTAAGCAATCTCTCTTTAACTGAGTAAACTGCTAGAAACTCTTGCTCACTGATAAATGCACGTTGTTCAAGGCCAGCAATTAACTGATCACACATTTCCACCATATCGTCTATGGAGATTTTTTCACTTGTGTTCAAATTCGTCAATGTAATTTTCAGCTGCTTCATGATCAGCAGAAGCTTTTTCACCACAGATTTTCAGATATTTTACACCATGACGCTTCTTAAAGTTTTGCAGCCAACCCTCTGAATATTGACGCTCACCTTCAATGTTCAGTTCTTCATGGTATATTCTAGCTTGTTTCATGATCAACATGCCATTCAGTGGCATACGTTCGCTTCTTTGTTGTCTAATCCACTCAATCAACACACGGTCAAGATCTTCATTCTTTGCCCTGTGCTGCGTTTTTCTATTTTTCATTAGCTTATGGTCATCACTGTCACTATAAAACTTCAGTAACTTGTCTTTCTGTTTCTTTAAATCATATATACAGTGAAGTTCCGACACCATCTTCTTCCGTAAGACGCTGCGCAGAGACACCACAATCAAGCTTCTACAATAACTCCACTTTCTGCGTTATTGATAATGATAGATGCTTCCTTCTCTTTTTCTCATTGTTAACCATAGGGGTATCTGCAGCTCTTTTTGACATTTTCACAGTGAAATTAAACACAAAGTCAACAGTGAACACAAAATATCAGCGAACAGCAAACACACGTGTAACCAGTACGAGCGCTGAGCCACAACTGACGTCTGGCGGCCTCTACTAGTGCTGCCACGTCACACCTGAGTGACGTCAGCTGTTGGCGTGCCAAACAAGCCTTGTTACGACATGCTGCACACTCCCACGAGAAAACTTCGGTTTTCGGAGCTTTTCGGATTTCAGAATTTTGGATAAAGGATTGTAGACCTGTACCAGTCACACACTGCAGTTGCATAGTACTTTTTGTTTACTTTGTTATTAATAAGAAACATCCTTGTATGTGGTTTGTTTACAGTGGACCTCTTGGGACTTTTGAAATGGCGGTCAAACACAAATTTGCTGCAGCAGAATTTGAGGCAGTTGATGAAAGTGGATGGAGAGGAGGTTGTTAAGGTAATTGGCTTCCATTTTCTGAAAAAAATTAGATGTCGTGTATGTTAAATTTCCTAAGCTAAGATTTGTGTGCATTCATGTGTGAGTATAATTTAAGACAAAAAGTAACCACTCATTAAGATGCAAAGTTGCAATTGGTTTTAATACTTAAACTCCAAGTATAATTTTGCTTTTGAAATGAAAGAACTTAACTGGATGTGGCACTTCATTGCAGTATTACTGAAACACTGCACTAACAAAAGTTCCAAACTAGAGATAAGATGCTGAACAAAAGCTGTGCCTGCCCTGAAGTGGTTGCAGTAAATCCCTTGACATTTGATGGGAGACCAGATGAGTTATCTTTCAAGAGACACAGTTGAATTGGATTATCCAATCATATCATTATTTATTGTGAGACTTCGTTGCTGCATTCTCCTCTAACTAGAGTGACAACTCAGTTCAGAGAAGACACATGCAGGTATTTCAATATTAGTTTTCTTTATATATTTATATTCATGAATTCTTGAAAAAAGGTAGATCACAAAGTTCAAAACAAATTTATTATCAAAATATGTATATGTTATCATATATTACATTGAGCTTCACTTTCTTGCATATTTACAAGGATAAAAAAATTGCAATACAATTTTACAAATAGCTGAATAAACAGACAAAATCTGACAAATAACCAAACTGCAAAAGAAGACAGGCTGGGCAATTAAAAAATAATATTGAACAAATAAGTTGTAAATATCTCAATGGTCTGTGGTCCTTAAAATTTTAGTTCATTATTGATGCCTGAGGGGTCTGCCATGTTGTTCTCTGTAACCTCAAGGCAGAACCAGAATCAAGTTTAATATCACAGGCATATGTCGTGAAATTTGTTGTTTTACAGCAAGAGTGCATTGCAATACATGGTAAGAATTACATGGCAATTCATGTACAAAGAATGCTGTCGTGCTTTCTTTGTAATATCATGAATATGTTGAGCTCAGGACAGATCCTCAGAGATGTTGTCACCGAGGAACTTCTGATTCCTTGATGAAGACTGGTGTGTGTTCCCTTGACTTGCCCTTCCTGAAACCCTCCAATCGATTCTTTGATCTTACTAACATTGAGTGTGAGGTTGTAGCTGTGATACCACACAATCAGCTGATCCATCTCGCTCCTGTACACCTCTTCATCACCATTTGAAATTCTGCAAACAATAGTTGTGTCTTTGGCAAATTTACAGATGTTATTTGAACTGTGCTTAGCCACACAATCATGCAACTAGTACAGTGGGCTAAGCAAATGTTCTTGTTGTGTGCCAATGCTGACTGTCAGTGAGGAGATGTTATTTACGATCTGCACGGACTGTGGTCTCCCAGTGAAGAAGTCAAGGATCCAGTTGCAGATGGAGGTACAGAGGTTTTGTACTTTAAAAAAGAATTAAAACTGAGGCTATGATCGTGTTGAACGCTGAGCTGTAGTCAATAAACAGCAGTCTGACATAAGTATTACTATTGTCCAGGAGATCCAAGACAGTGTGGATAGCCAGTGAGATGGCATGCATTGTAAACTTATGGTTAATATAACTAAATAACTTGTAGCATTTCAGATTGAATGATTAACTACTTTAGAAACTCTACTGATAGATACAAGGAAAGAGAAAGAAAATTGGGCATCACTGGCACTCGTCCCAGCGTTGTCTGCGTGGCTTTTTTCTTGTGTTTGTGCTTTATTAAAGCAATGAAATACTCAGAGAATGGGGTGTTTTTTACTGTGGTGCTTAACCAAAGAGTTTAAAAAAATAAAAATAACTTTAACTTTGTTTGTATATGTTTCAGTTTTTGCAAGATACACTTGATGCACTTTTTAATATCATGATGGAGAATTCTGACAGTGACACTTTTGACACATTAGTTTTTGATTCTTTGGTAAGTAAAATCTTTGGTGCTATTCATATTTTCATATTTCTTTTGTTAACTAGCTTAAAGCTTAAATAGCTATGAATTAGTTCTGTAATCATTGGTCTTCAAATAATGTTAATGAATTGATAAAGGTAAAATTTGCTGCAGTTTGTTCTCAAGCTTCAGAATCTTCACAGTAAAATACAAACTAGTAATGAACTTAATTATTACGATGATATTGGAGGTCTTATGGCTGGTCAATCAAATCTTTTTTCCGTCAGCCTACTTTGAAATATTAGATGCTAATATTGTAGATGGAGTTGAATCTCATCTTTTTGTGTTGTTACCTTGAGGACAAGTTTTTTTTAATAAGTTTTCTTTGAAATTTTATATTTCATTCTTGTTTTCAGATTCTTTCATTGTCTTATCTCTCTTTCTCTGTGAATCTTGCTCTGGCACTGCAACCCTTGACAACAATGTGCTGTTCCAGCATTGGCTGTTCTTGATTTTACTGATTTTATTTTCCACTATTAATGGCAATTCCTTCAATTGTCTGAGCTTAAAACTCTGGTCTTTCCTTCCTTGATCTCTTTGCTTTTCTAGAACAACACACACACAATGTTGCAGCAAGTCAGCAGGTCAGGCAGCATCCATGAACAGAAGTAAACATTCACCATTCTATGGCGAAATCAGACCCTGTTCTTTTTCCTCCATAGGTGCTGCCTTACTTGTTGAGTTCCTCCCGGAACTTTGTGTGTGTTGATCCAGATTAACGGCATCTGATTTTGCAGTTATTTTCTGCCTTAGCTCCCAGTGTAAATCATTTCAATTTAGTTTCGATATTATTTGGAGTTTCAAATTTGTTATACAAATTTAATACAAATGAATCTATCACCCACAGCATATCAAGTAATTAGATGTAGACTTATTAAGGATATGGTCTCTATAAAATAATTTTATTCATTTAAACTAATTTGTTTCTTTTCCCTCTCCAGGTATTTATAATTGGACTGATTGCTGATAGAAAATTCCAGCATTTCAACCCTGTTCTTGAAACCTATATCAAAAAGCACTTTAGCGCAACTTTGGCTTACACGTATGTTTTTTTAAAATCTGACATTTCATGTTTGCAATGTTGTATATGATGATTAGAATATATTCTGTTTCATTTCTACCTTAGGTTAAAGCATGTTTTCAAGATTTTTGTTATAAGTAATATACATTTCTTCTATAAGAAGTTTCCACAAAACATGTTCACTTTATTTTATAACTAATAAAAGGATTCCTGGTTCAATTAAAACTTTCCTTTAGGTCACTAATTCCTTGGAATTCTACACTTGTATCTGGAATTCTTCAGCATAATTCCTATTGCTGCATTTGGCAATCTTAAAAAGGCAGTCTAAAAATCATTTGAGTGGACATCCACAAAGTATGTTTTATTACTGGAAAATTGCTGGTGCCATGCATGTTCTCATAAATATGTTTAACAATATTTTGAATGCCTTAAGGAAAAAGGTGAAGGGCAACCTATTAGGTGTAGAGAGAATGTTTCCATTCTCAAATTATAAATAGAGGTAAAAAAAAATCCAATTGAGAATTCAGAAGAAACTCTTTTACCCAAGTAAGTTACAACGAAATTTCTTTTTCATAGGGGATGGGAAGCTGGAAAGCACATGAGAAAAAAAGTAGAGAGAGAATTTCAGTTTCAACAATAACATTCTGCAGTTTATAACTGTTGATTTTGAATGAATTAGGAGAGGATCAAGGAAACAATATTTCTCCTACCAGCCAATACTTGATTGGTTATGTCTGAACTAAGTATCAATGAATGCTTAAACAATCTGTATTCATTACCTGTGGTTTATCAAGAATGTATTGTATCCTTGAAACATGAATTTGATCAATAGCAGATGTTTTATTTTGCTAATTGCTGAAATTCCTGCAAAAGGTGAACTTTATGGAGAACTTTCTGCCGTAAATTTGGTCAAGAAGCTGGCTTTGACCTTTTTTGCTGGTCTGGGCATAAAATAAATCTTGAGAAAAGGCAGAAATGCTTCTTGAGCATAAATGCCTTTACAGCACATTAAACCATATCCTGGGTTTCCTCAGCTGTTGAAGGTGTCAGATATTTTAAATGTGTCTAGCATTTTAAAACTGTTAAAATCAGTTATATTAATAAAACATTAATCATGCATTTCAGTTTAAAATTTAAAAATAGTTAAAGGTAAAGTTCTTAAATATTTCAAGTACTTTAAAACTTACTAATTGAATAAAACTTGACTGGCTCCCTTGAAGACATTCCCCTCCACGAAATGAATGGAATCACTGAACCTGTGCCGTGTCAAAGTAGGTGCTGGTTCAGTAGCCGATGTATCAGCTAGGCGTTAGGTAACTGCAGGAAGTTGGCATGGTGTATGTCGCTTCGTGAGGAATCCAGCATGATAAAGGACATTTCAAAATTGGTCAAAATCTAGGCCGTGGATTGTGCCCAATGAGTTATTCTTTAGACTTCAACTCCTTTGGTAACATATCTTGAATGTTTCACTTAAGCACTCAATTTTCCATCACATCTGTATGCCACCAGTATCACTGAAAGTTGCAACCCATATGATATGATATGATATCAGTTTTTCAGTTAAGTGTCATAAAGTTAAGTAACAATAACATTAATAATCAATAAATTCTGCCCCTTTCTGCCATCACTGAAATCCCAAGTTTGCTGGATTATCTGAATTTTCAACCTATTTTGGTGTCCCTAATTATATGGAATTATACCTCTGAAACAACGGCACTATGCCTACCTTATTAAATCTTCCATAAACTTAATTATATTCTGTCATCCCTCAGTTTTGCCTGTTGTTAGAAAGGAATACTTCAGAACGTTCAAACTTTTCAGATAACATTTAATTTCTCAGTGCAGGTATCATTAGAGATTATCCTTGGAAGGCTCTTCAGAGCTCTTTTTGAAATGAAAAACAGAACACTGAAGTTTGGGTTTAAGGTAGATTGATTAGACTCATGATTAGGCCTGTACTCTGCACCATCCTTTGGTGCCTTCTGCTAAAAATGGATACCACATTTCTTAAATGTATCATTCTGTAGTATATTGTGGAGAGAATTGAGATACCATATTGTGAAATTATACAGAGTAAAAAACATTATAAGATCTTATGTCTGTTGTTTGGCTACTAGTCATTGTATCACAAGAGATGAGGGAAGTATTGCATCATAAGGGTTCAGACGTTGATATAGAAACATTTTTAAAGATCAAAATGTAATTCAGTGATGTGTTTTGGAATTGACAACGTCGTAATTTTCATTTAGGAAGCTCACCACTGTTTTGAAAAACTATGTGGACAACTCGGAGAAGCCAAGTGTGACAGACCAACTGTTCAAAGCAATGAAATCCTTAGAATATGTCTTCAAATTCATTGTTCGTTCAAGAATACTCTTTAATCAGTAAGTATTAAGATTTTTTCACGAATTTAATAGTTGTACTCATACACCCATGGAAAATTGTTTTACATATTGCAACTAATTTGATTTCAAGTCTCATAAAATAATTAATTTTATTTATGAAAATTGTACCTTCCATATTCATATTTAAGACCAGATAACAGAGTTTAGTATTTTTCATAGATTCTTTACGTGTCTAGTTGAACTTGTCCTCTGTTCATCAATCCTTCAATTCATCTGAAGATTTGGTCATGAAACTGATTACTGATTTTCAAATGCAGTCCTCCAATTTTGTTCATTTCTGGCCTGACTTTTCAAACATTCTTCTGCACTTTTTTCACTAAGTCAGGATAAAAATTGGAAATTGTCGGAGGCAATTTATAAAGGGGAATTGTCTGTCAAAATCTGCATTAACTTCAATGTAATTGATAGGTTATTGTAACACTGTTCAAAACCAACTCAAATTCCTCATGTCAAATATTGAATTTCTTGGTGGTGGTAGCTTTACCTTAAAACTAGCAGTCCTATCCCTTGATTCAGAATAATTGGATGATTGAAATTATCATAGAAATCTGAGGATGTAATTTGGACTGACAGCTGAAAGCCAATTCAAAACTTCGGCACTTTTGGAGATCTTTCTTTTGAAAAGAGATTTTAAATGGGCTTGTCACCAAGGCATGAGGAAGCTAGTAGTGCTTTCTGCAGAAGACCCGAAGTGATCTTTAGAAGTTTGTCAAAGTTTTATCAATCTTCAGTTGATAGTTAATTGTATAATTTAAAATAATTGAAAAATCAAAAAAAAAGTTATACAAAACTCTGAGGGCTATACATAGGCTTAAATGCAAGCAGGCTTTTGCCACTGAGGTTGGGTGTGACTAGAACTAGAGATCGTACGTTAAGGATGAAAAGTGAAATATTTAAGAGGAACGTGAGAGGGAACTTCTTCACTCAGAGTAGTGAGAGTGTGGAATGAGCTACCAGTGGAAGTGGTGGATGTGGATACATTTAACAGAAATTTGGCTGAGTGCATGGATGATGTTCATTGATTCTATTGAATTTGTTTTGTTCTGTTGTGAATGCCTGCAAGAAAATGGTTCTCAGGTAGTATATAGTGTTTCAATAATAAATGCACTTTGAATCTTTGAGGTGCAGGTTGATGGATGGAAGCAGAATAACAGTTTGACATGGACTAGATGTGCTGTAGTGGTATTTGACTCTAAATGGAGACAGAGAGACTGTTGATGCTGAAACCTAGAGCAAACACAAAAAGCTGGAGGAAAGTTAAATCAAAACTTTAATTCCTTCTGTTGTCACCAGCTTAATTGTAATCAAATGCAGTGAAATGCCACCTTGTGTATGGTACATAGGATGGATCATAGAAGTTATTGCTGTATAGAAAGCAAGTATTTATTGGGTGTGGGGGAACATAGTTGGTGGCATCCTGAGAAAGCGAGAACTTGAATACATAATGGGAAGTAAGAAAGTTCAGCTAATACAATGGAGTGTATTTCTCTGTAATTGGCATCATGCCTAATTGAATGATTTGTTTGTTTTTAAATAGTATACCACTGGTTTGAAGGGTAAGACAGTAATTTCTGTATGTTCTGCATTTATTATAATGATGGCAGCTAATATACACATGAATAAGAGTGAGGTAGTCATCTTTTCGTACTAGCTTGATTAAGACTTTATAAAGAACATTAAACAGTAAAAAAACTAAATTATATCAATATTTGTTGAGACCACCCTTTGCCTTTAAAACTTCATCAATTCTCTTAGGTACACTTTTGTGCAGTTATGTAAGAAAATTGGCTGCTAGGTTGTTCCCATCATCTTGGAGAACGTACTGCAGTTCTTCTGCAGACTTTGGCTCTCTGTCTTGCTCCTGTCTCTCCAGCTAATCATAGACAGCCTTGATGATGTTGTGGTCAGGGCTCTGTGGAGGCCATACCATCTGAAACCATATAAAAATCTCAGTCTCTAAGACTTTTGCACAGTACTGTATGCCAGTGATATTAAACTTATTCAGATTCTGATAATCAATTAACTTAGTTTTCTCAGGAGGGTTGTTTGGTGTTGAATCTGAAACAGAAACAGGTTTTTAGTATCACTGGCATATGTCGTGAAATTTGTTTTGCGGCAGCAGTGCTGTGCAGTACATAATATAAAAAACATACAAATTACAGTAAGAAGAAAATATATAACGAAATTTAATTAAATAAATAGTGCTAAAAGAGAGCAGAAAAGAAAAAAAATAGTGAAGTAGAATGAAGTACTGTACATTCTCCATTGAGAAATCTGATGGCAGAGGGGAAGAAGCTGTTCCTTAAATGTTGAGTGTGTCTTCAGGCGTCTGTAGATGTAACTGATTTGAAAAGAAAGCTTTCAAATAAAGTCCATGAGAATGAAAACAAAACACATTAGAGCACTATAGATAAGTAAAGATAATGAAATAAAGTGTAATGTTGTACACTTACCTTTTTTCCAACTTAAAGCTGCATCCAGCGACGAAGTATTGGTTAGCTACAATGCTGTCTATCCCTCAGCACATGTTTTACTTCACTTTTTGATCAGGAACACAGAAATTTAAGCCACCCTGAAGTACAAATTGCAGCTAAATAGCAGGTTTCAATCCACTGCAAATGTACCGCAGGTTAGGCAACATCTGTGGAGAGAGTAACACAGCTGATGTTTCAGGGTGATGGTAATTCATTAGACTGAACCCAGTTCTAATGGAATGTCATTGACCTAAAATTGATTTTTTTTATTAGCCTTTAGTAACTGATCAGCTGATCATTGCAGCATTTTCAGTTTTATTTCAGCTTTGCATATCATTGCGATGTTATTTTATATAAGACCGTAAGACATAGGAGCAGAATTAGGTCATTTGGCCCATCAAGTCTGCTCCACCTTTCAATCATGGCTGATCCTTATTTTTCTCCTTCTCAACCCCATTTCCCTGCCTTCTCCCCATAACCTTTGGTGCCATGTCTGATCAAGAACCTAGCATTCTCTGTTTTAAATATTCCCAATGACCTGGTCTCCGCAACTGCATGTGGCAACAAATTCACCGCTCTTTGGCTAAAGAAATTTCTCTGCATCTCTGTTTTGAATGGACACGCCTCTATCCTGATGCTGTACCCTTTTGTCCTAGACTCTCCCACTATGGAAAACATTCTTTCCACATCTACTTTGTCTAGGCCTTCTAACGTCCGAAAGGTTTCAATGAGTTTCCCTTCATCCTTCTAAATTCCAGTGAGTACAGACCCAGAGCCATCAAACGTTCCTCATATGTTAACCCTCCCATTCCTGGAATCATCCTAGTGAGCCTCCTTTGGACCCTCTCCAATGCCAGCACATCTCTTCTAAGATGAGGAGCCCAAAACTGTACCCAGTTCTCAAGGTGAGGCTTCACCAGTGCTTCAGCATCACATCCCTGCTGTTGTATTCTAGACTTCTTGAAATGAATGCTAACATTGCATTTGCCTTTCTCATCACCAACTCAACCTGCAAGTTAACCTTTATTCCAGTCATGGAATCATACAGCACATTAAAAGACCCTTCAGCCACCAACCATCAATTATCCATCTGTGCTAAGTCCATTGACCTGCACTTGGTCCATAGGTTACTATGCTCTGCTGATTCTACTGAACCTCATGTACCCATAGAAAGTACAGCACAGAAATTGACATTTTGGCCCAAATTGTTAAGCCACCCTTTTTGTCTGTCTACTCGAATAGCATTTTCCCTCATTATGTATATATCCTTTATCAACCAAATCTCCCCACAGATTTCCCTCAAATCTTTTTAAACACACCTTCCTTTCACCTTTAAACCCATGCCAGCTTGATTGTGATAGCCCTGTATCAAATATTGTATAAGCGCATGCAAAAAAGATTATCATTTTCTAAGTTGTGTGTCTATGACCTAAATAACTTTAGATCCCTCTATCAGGTCACCCCTCACCCTCCAGGGAAAATAAACCCAGCTTATCCAATCTCTTCCTATAACCGAGTACCGCCAATCTAGGCAACATTCAGGAGAAATTCCTCTGTGTACTCTACAACATAACCACATCTTTCCTATAGTGTGGTAAGCAGAACTGCACAAAATATTTCATGTCCAGACTAACCAGTGTTTTGTGAAGTTGCAACACAACATTCCAACTTTTATATACCATGCCCTGATTAGTGAAGAAAAGCTTGTTGAATGCCTCCATTGCCACCCTATCTGCCTGTGTTACCACTTTCCGGGAACTATGGATTTGGAATTTGTGGTCCTTCTGTTCATCAACATTCCTTAGTATCCTTGCATTAACTGTATATATCTTATCGCTACTTAATTTCGCAAAATCTGCCTCCTCAGGCTCATTAGGATTTGTTTTTTATCAGCCTATGTTCCATCCAACTTGGAATCTGTTCTACAAAACGCTTTAGTCTTGGGTAACCATCTTCGCTATCCACAGCACCAGCAAATTGAATGTCCACTGCAAAATTGCAGAATCCTTCCCGACGGGAAATATCCCCCCCAGTATCTAGCAGTCAAACAATCTCAAAACTTCCTATTTCGCACTTACATTATTTTAATCTCCGGACAGTAAAAGTCATTTCTGCTCAATATTTTCTCATAAGTTAATATTGTCATCTGATTTAAAATAATGCTGTGCTTTTTTATGCTTCCTACCAAAGTGGATATGTTCCCATTTTTGTACATGATATTCAATCTGCAAATTTTCTCTGAAGTTAGCATAAAGGGATCAAGTATAATGTTATATCTAAGGAATTCATACATAAAGTTTTATTTTTTTAAGATGGTGTTGGATTTAAGTTATGGGTAAAGAAAATAATAATCTCTTCAGATAACTTTTGCAGAATAACTAAATTCCATGTGATTCAATTTCTGAAATTACAAGGAAAAAATCCAGAATAATATTGTATAACCACGATTTTACTTATCACTAAATTTGTAATACTGTTGCATTGCTTGGACTTAATAATAAATCCAAGTTGTTAACAACCAGAAAGATTTAATGAATATTTTATTGAAAATTATTTTGAATTAATTGACAAGTTAATTCATTTGTTTTACTAAATTTGCCAGACTTATAAAATGTTGATCAGGTTTGTTTGTTTCTTTCAAGATTATATGAAGATAAAGGCGAAAGTGACTTTATGGATTCCTTGAGACAGTTGTTCAGATCAATTAATGACATGATGAGCAGCACTTCAGATCAAACAGTAATAGTTAAGGTATATTGTGCTTGAAATTTTTAAAGTTATTAAAAGCTGCTCCATATTTTTTTCTGCTTGGTTTAATTGCAAATATGGATTGTTTAAAGTATGGAAGATTATTTCTGCAAACCTACATGAGGTCTGCAAAGTGTATGTTAAGCATTGTATTTGTATTTAAATATAAATACAAATACAATCCTTTATTGATGTTAAAACGTATGAATATTAATACATATTTGTAAAATAAAAGCATGTTTTTCTCTCCCTTGCCCCCAACAATTTCTAACTCTGGTTGCATTGGTGAACAACTTTATAGTAGGAATCTTGTTTTGGACGTTTAAGCTCTGGTACTCTTTCAGATATTAAGATCTATTTTAATATCTTACAATCACTGTGGCTTTAAGAGAAGTGTATTTAGAATTGGCATGCTTTACCTAGCAGAAGATTTCCATTTGCACCATGCATTCTTTTCTGCAACTTGAATCTTCTGTAGCCATGCAGGATTCAATGTTCCCTAGTCTTCTACTCTATGGTACTTTTGTGAAGCAGAGAGGACCATGAAATGGTGACCAAGCATGGGTAGGGACTCTGAGCCTCTGACCATTAGAACCTTCCCTTATGACCTTCCTAGAGCTTGCTATATCAACCTTCTGTTTCTCTGGATGTATATATCTCTACTATACAGAGGTTTACATTGTTATGGAAGGTTAGTGATCATATTCAATTGGATGGGGTTGTCAAATGTACATCAGCTGTGGTGTAAAGTTCATAATCAGATGGTCCTTAGCTCAGTATCACCTGGAACCTTCACTGGACTGTGGAATCCAGCGACAGAGATGCAGTAGAATCTGATCTGTTACATTTCAATCTTAGTATTTCCATGTCTAAATGTTAAAGTTGAAAATATGTTGAACATCTGAACCTTTGCTATTATCACAACATGATCTGATTATTTTATATATTGTTTCGTTCTGCTGATTGCCTCAAGAAAGAAATGAACTTATGTAACCTTAAAATTTCCATAATTCTTGTAGAACTACATTTTACAATGCTTCCCTAGTGAAAATAACAGCATTTTTCGAAAATCCCAAGTGGTCCAGTGAAGAGTTTGTCTATTCAGTTTGCATCGTAATTGAACCCTAAAGACAATTCAGGATAACATTTTGTTTCAGTTCTCAGATAACAATAAGCTTAGAATTGCCTCAAAGCACAGCAGCTCAGTATCTGAAGGAATTTCTGCTGTTGTATTTGAGTGTCTAAAATTTTGTAATCCATTAAGAGAATTATTTAGTTGAGAGAGTGGTATCAGCAGTTGTGGGATTTTAGGTACTAATTTATTTGACTGATTAGTTGCAAAGAATGGATACATTAGCGTACAGTGGAGGAGACCAAAAGTTGATAAATTGGGAGGGGAAATGAAAACACTTGCAAATCTTGAGACATTGCTAAATGTGTTTCACTTTATTCTTAATGACAAAATTCTGATTAATACATTGCGTCTAGCATAAGCATGTTTAAAACTTTGCTGAAGTATATTTATTACTTATGCAAACAATTTGTTCAAAGATACTTGTATATTGTTCATCACAATATTCAGTGTTTAATGCTGTGTATTTGAAATATAACAGTTTGTCTTCAGAGCTGTTTATTTATTTTGTTTATAGGGGGCAGCTTTGAAGTACCTTCCAACAATTGTCAATGATGTGAAGCTGGTGTTTGATTCCAAAGAACTTAGGTAAGGAATGAGTTGTCACAAGTCA
This sequence comes from Mobula birostris, assembly GCF_030028105.1. NCBI lineage: Eukaryota > Metazoa > Chordata > Chondrichthyes > Myliobatiformes > Myliobatidae > Mobula > Mobula birostris. Next base: position 48,204,507 of record NC_092390.1, on the reverse strand, counting down.
TTCTTAACAAAGCTACTATTTCTACACTCTAAACACAAGATACTGCAGAAAGTGACTATTTGGAATTAGTAGATACATTTTATAATTTAAGCATTCAGGTTGCATTAGCTAGATAGTAAGTTTAATTTAATTTTGTGTTTCCTGATATTGGCTACATATGAGAAGTGAACAATAATTACCATTTCAGGATATGGACCAAAGCGTAACTATCTGGCATGATTTTGTTTATAATCCTCAAGCCTTCTATAACCTTAATGTGCAGAGCGTTATATCCCGGATCCCATTTCTATTATGGACCACATTAATTCCCATCTTCCTACTACATTGGAGCCTTTCCAGTTCGCTTATTGCTCAAATCAGTTCACTGATAAGGCCACAGCCTCTGTACTCTACTCCATTGTGTCTCATCTGAAAAATGGTGCTTCGCACTCCAGGGTGCTGTTCATTGACTTCAGCTTGGCATTTAAAATTGATCATTCTTCAGCGGCTCGTGGGTAAACTGTTCTTGTTGGGTCTAAACACCTCTCTCTAAATGGATCTTGGACTTCTTGATAGAAAAAAAACAGTCAGTCTGAGTTGACAGCAACATCTCTAGTGCCATCACACTAAGCACTGACACCCCTCAGGGTTGTGTGCTGAGCTTGTTGTTCATGCAGCTGACACATGACTGCACTGCTAGTTATGCAAACCAAATTATCAAGAATGCAGTTGACACAACAGTGGCAGGCCTCATCAACAGCGGTGATGAAATGGCGTGCAGGGAGGAGGTGGAGAGGTGGAGTGGCTAGTAGAATGATGTGAGCGCAACAACTTGAGTCTGAAATCAAAGAGAAGATTGTGTACTCTTGGAAGGTGCATGCTGACCACTCCTCACTGCATATAAATGGCTTCTTTGTGGAGAGAGTTAGGAGCACCAAGTATCTGGAAGTGCAATTAGTGGACAATCTCACCTGGTCCCTCAGCACCACCTCTTGTTAAGAAGTCACAGCAGCATCTCCACTTCCTGAGGAGATTGAGGTGAGTGAGGCATTCCCTCCCCCTGCCACCCCCATTCTAACCAATTTTTACAGGAGCACTATTAAAAGTCTCCTGACCAGCTGTATTACTGTCTAGTCTAGGAATTGCAAGGCATTTGAGCTCAATTTCCTACACATGGTTGTGAAGACTGTTGAAGGGATCCTAGGGGTGGGGGAGGGGTCTCTTCAACCAATCAGAGATATTTAGCTAATGGTATTGCATTAGCATTGTTAGTGACCCTTCCCAGCCATCCAACAATGTTTTTGACCCCCTACCATTAGGCAGGAGGTACCTTAGCATTGGGTCAAGGACTGTTAGGATGAGAAACAGCTTCTTCCCCAAGGTTGTAAGACTACTAAACTGCCTGGCACCACCCAAGTCTCATGATGTATGAAGCACCAATAACATTATATAGTTTACTTTTTAACTTGTGTCATAACTGCATCTTATTATATGTTAATGTATGTTGTTATATGTTGTGTTGTATGTGAGTTTTATGTACTCTGTTATGCAATGTTGTTTAATTTGGCAGTACCCGTGTGTACAGTTGAATAACAGTAAACTTGTACTTAAATGATTTGGTGGTGAATTGACGGACACTTCATTTTTCTCACTACATGATCTATTAATCCCGGAAACCTTTCTGATATACAGTATCAACAGTTTCGCTATCCTTCTTGATTTGGATCTAGCAGAGGTAGATTAGGAAAGTCTGCCTGAATGGAAGATGCCAAGTGGGAGGCTTTTAAAAAGATGATATTACATCCAGAAGCATCACGTTCCTGTTAAGAGTCCAGGGTAAACCTGGCAAGCTTAAGGAATGTGGTTAGATGAGAAATATTGAGCCACTGGTCAAGAAAAAGAAGGAAGCACAAACATTGGGTTTAGGAAGTCAAGATCAAGCAAGTCCTTTGATTATTTAAAAAAAAAGATGAAGATAATTTTAAGATTTAAAATCAGGAGGGCAAAGAGAGCATATGAGATGGATCTAACAGCTAAGGTTAAAGCAAATACTAAGTGGTTATTTAGTGATATTAAGAGTTAAAAAGGTGGCTAGGGTAAGAGTAGATCCACTTATAGATCAGCAGGGTTGCCTACGTCTTGAGCCACAGGAAATGGGGGATTTTTAATTAATATTTCTCCTCTGTGTTTATTGAGGGGAAAAATCAAGGTAGCTCAAGTGGTAAGGGAAGAAAATGAAGATGTTTTAGAGGGCATTTATTTTATCAGGTGAAAAGTATTTGCTGCCCTACAGTGTGTTAGATTTCAATACTGATAAATATGTGATGATACATTTCAGAAAGTCAAATCAGCTTAGAGCTTATACAATGAATGGTAAAGTGGTGAGTGTATGGAACAAGCTGCCAGAAAAAGTGTTTGAGGCTGGTACAATAGTATCATTTTATCATTTAAGCGACACGAATGGATACATGGATGATCATTGCTTAGAGGGATATTAGCTGAATGCAGCAAATTGGGATTAGCTGGGTGGGTACCATTGTTAGCATGGACTGATTGCGCTTGAAAGCCAGTATCCATGCTGTATTGCTTTGACTCTGACTTTATTTGGCAATTGGCAAAAAAGTAAACTCACGAAGTTGATCCAGTTCTTTATTTAATGGTATAATGGATCTAAAAGAATAGGAGACAATATTTGTAATTTTAGATATTGTATTCAAAGAAGAATTGTATTTGCAAATGATTATTAGCTAAATTTTGCACTGAGGTGATGTGCATTATGTTACTTCTTGAAATTACAAATGATAGCAGGTAGTGTTGGGATATATGTTGTAGAAAATCAGTCTTTACTTGTGAAGGGTTTTATTAAGAGTGAAATTTAAGAAGTGTTTTAAAAAAATCTGTTTAGGGCCCTAATTGGATTATAATTTACTCATGGGTATCTAATTACCTTTCTGACAGCAAATTATTTACAGACTTCATTCACAATGTTCCACCGGGTAGACTTGTGCGTCAGAAGCTTTACTGTTTAATAGAAATTGTACACAGTGACCTCTTCACTCAGCATGGTGAGTAGGACTTTCTATTTACTGAAATGGTGTTTCTGCGGCAATAGTGTTTTTGCCAGCCTTTAATGCATATTTCTTCTCTTAATGTTGATGCTTGAGCCAATTAAATCCCCTTTACAAAAGCAGTAATATTCTTTTATTACAAGTTTTGTTTCTTATTTCTCCAAGCAGAAATTTAAGGAAAATGCCATTGTGTAAATAAACCTCTTAGAGCTCTAGAAGTTTTATTTTACAGGATACTGTCAAGAAATTCCAGAGCTGATACGTAAATTAACCATGCTTTATTTTTCTGGTTTTGTTTTATCCAGCAACTTAATGGCTTTCAAATTAACATAAAAATCACTAAAATGTAAATTATCATGGCTTTGGGGTTGATATTAAATTTGGAATGAGGTAATGAAGCCATTGCTTGAGTGCATGGGAAATATTTAATTTTCTATTGTGCTTTATCTACATTACGACTTTCATATTGAAGTATGTGTTCACTGCTGCTGAGGCAATTGCCTTGAAAATTTAACTATTTCACTTAGCTTTTCAAGCTTAATCAGTGTAGCTGCTTTTAGGTTTATGTATATAGAGCATGTCTTTAATTTTGTGATTAAAATTAATGTCCTACTCAAGCCCCAAACACTTAAATAAAATAATGTTTTGCTACAAACAACAGGAATTCTGCAGGTGCTGGAAATTCAAGCAACACACATAATAGTTGCTGGTGAACGCAGCAGGCCAGGCAGCATCTCTAGGAAGAGGTGCAGTCGACGTTTCAGGCCGAGACCCTTCGTAGAGATGCTGCCTGGCCTGCTGCGTTCACCAGCAACTTTTATGAATGTTTCAGTACAGATGATTTGCTAAATTTGTGCTAATGCTATAGGCTAATTATGACCACGTATCAATTTTGCTGGTTACACAACATTCAAAAGCTGCAGATTCTGAATAAAAGAGAAAATATTGAAAGCGCTGAGATCAGGCATCATTTGTGGAAGGATTACCTGTTAATATTTCAGGTCTGAATCTTTCATCAGAACTGGTAAAGACAGAAAACAAGTTATTTTTCAAGAGCAAATAAAGTAGGGGATAGGAGGGTGGATAAAGGAAAGTGAACAGCTCTGATAAAAATGAGACTAAGTGATTTAATGTAGCAGATTAAGATTATATTATGCTTGTTTCTCTTTGTAATGTGTTGCTACTGTCCCCTAAGATTATATTATGCTTGTTTCTCTTTGTAATGTGTTGCTACTGTCCAGTAACAAGCTCTGAATATTAGCATTTGCTTTCTCTCACTGAGCCCTTGGTAAACTAACCAGCCATTTCCCCTTGAATCAACATACCAAAATACCAGAGGAGCTCAGCAGGGCAAGCAGTATCTAGGAAGGGAAATGATCAGTTGATGTTTTACGTTGAGGCCCTTGGTCAGTCCTAATCCAGAGTTGCAGCATTTGCAATCTCTCCTGTATTTTCCCTTGAATCCCTTGGGCTTTTAAATTTCTGAGCAAGCTCAGTCAGAATGCATGAGATTTGCCACTCTGAATGATACTTTTTTTTCCTCAACAAATTTTTGATGACTCTTTATCAAATTTATGCCTTTCTAGGCTGATATTTTATGTACCTCAGAACCTTTTGCAGTATTTTTCCATAATCATTGCTAGTCTGTATGAATTTCTTTCTTCAAACGCTGATATCACATTAACCATTTAGCCATGTGACAACCTACTTATAAGTATATTGCGAAAAGGTAGTCAGAGCCTGTGCTATGCCCTTTGTCCTTTCTGGAGTATGGGGGACATTTCAACAGAGAGAACAATGAAAGGTCTGGGATACTTAAAACTAGTTAATTTATCAAATCCAGCCCTGTGCCTAACAATTTAACCAGTTTTTGAAATAGTAGACTCTTCTCTTTGTTTGTTATTTGTAATGAATGTGGATTTTCCTTCTCAATAACACAAATATCTGTGAAACGTTAAGTTTTGGCATTGTCTTGATACTTAGTACTTACACATCAGTATATTGAAATCCTTATCAATTAAGGAAAACAAGCCTGCAGTTTTCGGTAACACATACTTGAATTAGAAACAAAATTGACAAGACTAAAGCATAGCATCAAAGAATCTTAGAGGGTAGGAGCACAGTGGTAGAATGAAATTCCATACCACATCCTGTGTACAATTCATGATGATCCATTACAAAGACACAAGCAATAACTCAGGATGGAAAGAGCAGAGAATTTTGTGCAAGAATATGGAATTACACTGTTATTTTAATTAATTTGTTTCAGATTTTGTATTATAAACTACCTGCTTAATTAAAAGCCAAACTTAATTCTGTCAGTAACTTCAAATACATTTGATGTTATGTTAAAGAGTAATTTTTCTGTTATAGCTATTCTTTGTTGAAAAATTCAAATTTTACCATTCTGAAGACTCATAATTTGTAATGCATTAGTATTTGAAGGTCTGATGTTTTGCAAGAATGAGACACAGATGAAATACTGTTCAAGTATGTTTTTAGGTTATAAGCAGTGCTGTTAAGTTAAATAATTTGAGTTAGCTGATTTTAATATTTTGAATACTATTATTAATTGTGTCTAGAATGCAGAGACATCCTTCTACCTATGATGACAGACCAGTTGAAGTATCATTTAGAAAAGCAAGAGGAGCTGGAAGCTTGCTGCCATTTGCTTAGCAATATCCTTGAAGTACTCTACAGGAAGGATGGGGTTAGTATAATTTTCAAGGACTCCTCATCTCATGTTCTCAAGATTTATTGCTTATCCATTTATGTATTTGTTTTTCTTTTTGTATTTGCAGAGTTTGTTGTCGTTTGCAGGTTGATGTTTGTCCAGCTTGTGTGTGGTCTTTCATTGATTCTATTATGTTTCTTTGTATTTGTATGAATGCCTGCAAGAAAATGAATCTCAGTGACATATACAGCGGCATGCAAAAGTTTGGGCACCCCTGGTCAAAATTTCTGTAGCTGTGAATAGACGATAGACAATAGGTTCAGAAGTAGACCATTCGGCCCTTCGAGCCTGCACCGCCATTCTGAGATCATGGCTGATCACCTTCTATCAATACCTGGTTCCTACCTTGTCCCCATAACCCTTGATTCCCCTATCCATGAAATACCTATCTAGCTCCTTTTTTGGATCGGGACTACAGAGCGTCGTGGGAGCTGAATTCTGAAGGAAGGCAGTTTTTTTAAAAAACTTCTTCGAGTGCAAGAAGGGCGAGACTGCACAGGCGCATGACGTCAACAGGACCGCGCGGAGAGTTTAAAAAGGCAGGTTGCTACCAACGGCTCTCCTTTGGATTGGGACTACAGAGCGTCGTGGGAGCTGAATTCTGAAGGAAGGCAGTTTTTTTAAAAAAAAACTTCGAGTGCAAGAAGGGCGAGACTGCGCAGGCGCGTGACGTCAACAGGACCGCGCGGAGAGTTTAAAAAGGAGACCACCCTATACAGCGGGCAGCTGTCGGAGCGGTAGCAGAGTGTAGGGCTTTGGCTTCAACGGGCTTTGGCGGTAAACGGGAAGAGGCGAGAGCGAAGCACCAACTCTTTTTTTCTCCACTCCCCCTTTTCGCGAATCGGCCCGGACAGACAGGAACAGCAGGGCTCTTACAGCTAACGGTACGAGCTAACGGTTTAAAAAGTTCGTCTGTTTGGCGAGGTAAGTGGGTGAGTAGACTTATTTTTCCTGTTTCATTCCTGTAGAATTAGGTAGCATGCCTGCAGGGTTAGTGCTTTGTTCAGGGTGTCAGATGTGGGAATCCTGGGAGACCTCCAGCCTCCCTGATGGCCGCATCTGCGCCAGGTGCACCGAGATGCAGCTCCTCAGAGACCGTGTTAGGCATTTGGAGCTGCAGCTTGATGACCTACTGCTTATCAGGGAAAGTGAAGAGATGATAGACAGGAGCTACAGGGAGGTAGTCATCCCTAGGCTACGGGGGTCAGAAAACTGGGTCACTGTCAAGAGAGGGAAGGGAAATGCCTGGATAGTGGAGAGCACACCTGTGGCTGTCCCCCTCAGCAACAAATATCTTGTTCTGGATGCTGTTGGGGGGGATGACCTGACAGGGGATGCCCATGGTGATCGGGTCTCTGGCACTGAGCCTGGCGCTGTTGTGCAGGAGAGAAGGAGGGTGAAGAGGGATGCGGTAGTCATAGGGGATTCCATAGTCAGGGGAACAGACAGGAGATTCTGTGAGCCTGACAGAGATACCCGCATGGTGTGTTGCCTCCCAGGTGCCAGGGTACGGGATGTCTCGGATCGGGTCCTTAATATTCTAAAGGGGGAGGGTGAGCAGCTAGTTGTCTTGGTACATGTTGGTACCAATGACATAGATAGGACAAAGGAGGAGGTCCTGAAGAGAGATTTCCAGGAGTTAGGAAGGAAACTGAGAAGCAGGACCTCCAGGGTAGTAATCTCGGGATTGCTACCTGTGCCACGTGCTAGCGAGGGCAAGAATAGTCGGATCAGGCAGATGAATGCGTGGCTGAGAGACTGGTGTAGGGGGCAGGGCTTCAGATTCTTGGATAATTGGGATCTCTTCTGGGGGAAGTATGACCTGTTCAAAAAGGACAGGTTACAGTTGAACCCGAAGGGGACCAATATCCTGGCGGGAAGGTTTAATAGATCTGTTAGGGAGGGTTTAAACTAATTTGGCAGGGGGATGAGAACCGGAATGATAGAGCGGAGGAAGGGGAAAACAGAAATAAATCTAAGATAGTGAGCAGTAAAGATGTCAGGAAAGACAGGCAGGTGATGAGGCAAATTTGTAGCCATTGGGATGAGCTACAGTGCAATAAAGTTGCAGTGAAATCAAAGCGAAAAGTATCAAATACTGGTCTTAAGGTGTTATACTTAAATGCACGCAGCATAAGGAATAAGGTGGATGATCTTGTACAGCTACAGATTGGCAGGTATGATATTGTGGCCATCACTGAGACCTGGCTAAAGGATGCATGTCTCTGGGAGCTGAATGTCCAAGGATACACGGTGTATCGGAAGGATAGGAAGGTAGGCAGAGGGGGAGGTGTGGCTTTATTGGTAAGAAATGATATTAAATCATTAGAAAGAGGTGATATAGGATCAGAAGGTGCAGAATCTTTATGGGTTGAGCTAAGAAATAGCAGGGGTAAAAGGACCCTGATGGCAGTTATTTATGGGCCTCCAAACAGCTGCAGGGATGTGGACTACAAATTACAACTGGAAATAGAAAAGGCTTGTCAGAAGGGCAGTGTTATGATAATTGTGACATGCGAGTAGATTGGAAAAATCAGGTCGGCACTGGACCTCAAGAGAGAGAATTCGTAGAATGTCTGTGAGATGGCTTTTTAGAACAGCTTGTTGTTGAGCCCACTAGGGGATCGGCTGTACTGGATTGGGTATTGTGTAATGAACCGGAGGTGATTAGAGAGATTGACGTGAAGGAACCCTTAGGAGGCAGTGGTCATAACATGATTGAGTTCACTGTGAAATTAGAAAAAGAGAAGCTGAAATCTGATGTGTCAGTATTTCAGTGGAGTAAAGGAAATTACAGTGGCATGAAAGAGGAACTGACCAAAGTTGACTGGAAAGGGACACTGGCGGGAAAGACAGCAGAGCAGCAGTGGCTGGTTTATGCGAGAAATGAGGAATGTGCAAGACAGGTATATTCCAAAAAAGAAGAAATTTTCAAGTGGAAGAAGGATGCAACCGTGGTTGAGAAGAGAAGTCAAAGCCAAAGTTAAAGCAAAGGAGAGGGCATACAAGGAAGCAAAAATTAGTGGGAAGACAGAGGATTGGGAAGTTTTTAAAACCTTACAAAAGGAAACCAAGAAGGTCATTAAGAGAGAAAAGATTAACTATGAAAGGAAGCTAGCAAATAATATCAAAGAGGATACTAAAAGCTTTTTCAAGTATATAATGAGTAAAAGACAGGTGAGAGTAGATATAGGACCGATAGAAAATGATGCTGGAGAAATTGTAATGGGAGATAAGGAGATGGCAGAGGAACTGAATGAGTATTTTGCATCAGTCTTCACTGAGGAAGACATCAGCAGTATACCGGACACTCAAGGGTGGCAGGGAAGAGAAGTGTGCGCAGTCACAATTACGACAGAGAAAGTACTCAGGAGGCTGAATAGGCTCAAGGTAGATAGATCTCCTGGACCAGATGGAATGCACCCTCGTGTTCTGAAGGAAGTAGCTGTGGAGATTGCGGAGGCATTAGCGATGATCTTTCAAAAGTCGATAGTTTCTGGCATGGTTCCAGAAGACTGTAAGATTGCAAATGTCACTCCGCTATTTAAGAAGGGGGCAAGAAAGCAAAAAGGAAATTATAGACCTGTTAGCTTGACAACGGTGGTTGGGAAGTTGTTGCAGTCGATTGTCAAGGATGAGGTTACAGAGTGCCTGGAGGCATATGACAAGATAGGCAGAACTCAGCATGGATTCCTTAAAACAAAATCCTGCCTGACAAACCTATTACAATTTTTTGAGGAAATTACCAGTAGACTAGACAAGGAAGATGCAGTGGATGTTGTATATTTGGATTTTCAGAAGGCCTTTGACAAGGAGCCACACATGAGGCTACTTAACAAGATAAGAGCCCATGGAATTACAGGAAAGTTACATACGTGGATAAAGCATTGGCTGATTGGCAGGAAACAGAGAGTGGGAATAAAGGGATCCTATTCTGGTTGGATGCCGGTTACCAGTGGTGTTCCACAGGGGTCTGTGTTGGGGCCGCTTCTTTTTACATTGTACATCAACGATTTGGATTATGGAATAGATGGCCTTGTGGCTAAGTTTGCTGAGAATACGAAGATAGGTGGAGGGGCCGGTAGTGCTGAGGAAACAGAGAGTCTGCAGAGAGACTTGGATAGATCCTGAATCTAAGGAACGTTGGAAGATGATCACCAATGCATCCGCAATTTCCAGAGCCACCTCCTTTAGTACCCTAGGATGCAGACCATCTGGACCTGGGGATTTGTTAGCCTTCAGTCCCATCAGTCTACTCATCACCGTTTCCTTCCTAATGTCAATCTGTTTCAGTTCCTCTGTTACCCTATGTCCTTGGCCTATCCATACGTCTGGGAGATTGCTTGTGTCTTCCCTAGTGAAGACAGATCCAAAGTACTTATTAAATTCGTCTGCCATTTCTCTGTTTTCCATAACAATTTCTCCCAATTCATTCTTCAAGGGCCCAACATTGTTGTTAACTATCTTCCTTCTTTTCACATACCTAAAAAAACTTTTGCTATCCTCCTCTGTATTCCTAGCTAGCTTGCGTTCATACCTCATTTTTTCTCCCCGCATAGCCTTTTTAGTTAAGTTCTGTTGCTCCTTAAAAATTTCCCAATCATCCGTCTTCCCACTCACCTTAGCTCTGTTATACTTTTTTAATGCTGTGCTATCTCTGACTTCCTTTGTCAACCACTGTGTCCACTTTCCCCCCTTTGAATCTTCCTTCTCCGGGGGATGAACTGATTTTGCACCTTGTGCATTATTCCCAAGAATACCTGCCATTGCTGTTCCACTGTCTTTTCTGCTAGGATATCCGACCAGTCAACTTTGGCCAGCTCCTCCCTCATGGCTCCATAGTGTCCTTTGTTCAACAGCAATACTGACACTTCTGATCTGCCCTTATCCCTCTCAGCTTGCAGATAAAAACTTATCATATTATGGTCACTACCTCCTAACGGCTCCTTTACTTCAAGATCACTTATCAAATCCTGTTTCTTGCACAACACTAATTCCGGAATAGCCTTATCCCTGGTCGGCTCTCGTACAATCTGCTCCAAAAATGCATCCCGTAGGCACTCTACAAACTCCCTATCGTGGGGTCCAGTACCAACCTGATTTTCCCAGTTCATCTGCATGTTGAAATCCCCCATAACTACTGTGACATTTCCTTTGCCACATGCCATGGTTAACTCCCTATTCAACTTGCACCCAATATCCATGCTACTGTTTGGGGGCCTGTAGATAACACCTATTAGGGTCTTTTTGCCCTTACTGTTCCTCAGTTCTATCCACAGTGACTCTACTTCTGCTGATTCTTTGTCCCCCCTTGCAAGGGACTGAATCTCATTCCTCACCAACAGGGCCACCCCACCCCCTCTGCCCACCTTTCTGTCCCTTAGATAGCACGTATACCCTTGTACATTCAATTCCCAGGTCTGATCCCCCTGCAGCCATGTCTCCATTATCCCAACAACATCATAGTTACCCATTCGCACCTGAGCTTCAAGCTCATCCGCCTTATTTCTGACACTTCGTGCATTCAGATATAGAATTTTTAACCCGTTTCTCCTCTCTCTGTTTAAATCGCTGCCTATTGTGCATAACCCAGCTCCCCGAACTCTCACTGGGCTATACGCCCCTTGAATTTTGTTGTCCTTCTTAAATTTGCTTACTCTTTCTGCACATTTAACTCCATGCTTCGTCAGACCATCCCTCTGCACATGTATCCTCCTTATCACTCGTTCTGCCTCACCTTTCTCTACTTCACAGTTAATATTCCGGAACCGTGTAGTTCCCACCTGTCCCTTATACTTCATCTCGCTATCCTCTCTCACATTCTGAATCCCTGCCCCCTGCAAATTTAGTTCAAACCCCCCCAAGCAGCACTAGCAAACTTTCCTGCAAGAATAGCTAAGCAAGTAAAAGATAACCTGATTTACAAAAAGTATAAAGTTAAAGATGACACACTTCTTTAATATTTTAAGCAAGAATACTTTTTTATTTCCATCTTTTACAGTTTCAAAATAACAAAAAAGGAAAAGGGCCCGAAGCAAAAGTTTGGGCACCCTCCACGGTCAGTACTTAGTAACAGCCCCTTTGGCAAGTATCACAGCTTAGATATGTACATGGAACTTAGAAAAATAGAGGGCTATGGGTAAGCCTAGGATTTTCTAAGGTAGGGACATGTTCGGCACAACTTTGTGGGCCGAAGGGCCTGTATTGTGCTGTAGGTTTTCTATGTTTCTATGTAAATGCTTTCTGTAGCCAGCTAAGAGTCTTTCAATTCTTGTTTGGGGGATTTTAGCCCATTATTCCTTGCAAAAGGCTTCCAGTTCTGTGAGATTCTTGGGCCGACTTGCATGCACTGCTCTTTTGAGGTCTATCCGCAGATTCTTGATGATGTTTTGGTCAGGGGACTGTGAGGGCCATGGCAAAACCTTCAGCTTGCGCCTCTTGATGTAGTCCATTGTGGATTTTGAAGTGTGTTTAGGATCATTATCCTGTTGTAGAAGCCATCCTCTTTTCATCTTCAGCTTTTTTACAGATGGTGTGATGTTTGCTTCCAGAATTTGCTGGTATTTAATTGAATTCATTCTTCCCTCTACCAGTGAAATGTTCCCCTTACCAGTGGCTGCAACACAAGCCCAACGCATGATCGATCCACCCCTGTGCTTAACAGTTGGAGGGGTGTTCTTTTCATGAAATTCTGCACCCTTTTTTCCTCCAAGTATACCTTTGCTCATTGCAGCCAAAAAGCTCTATTTTAACTTCATCAGTCCACAGGACTTGTTTCCAAAATGCGTCAGGCTTGTTTAGATCTTCCTTTGCAAACTTGTGACGCTGAATTTTGTGGTGAAGACGCAGGTAGGGCTTTCTTCTGATGACTCTTCCATGAAGGTCATATTTGTGCGGGTGTCGCTGCACAGTAGAACAGTGCACCACCACTCCAGAGTCTGCTAAATCTTCCTGAAGGTCTTTTGCAGTCAAGCGGGGGTTTTGATTTGCCTTTCTAGCAATCCTATGAACAGTTCTCTCAGAAAGTTTTCGTGGTCTTCCAGACCTTAACTTGACCTCCACCGTTCCTGTTAACTGCCATTTCTTAATTAGATTACGAACTGAGGAAACGGCTACCTGAAAACGCTTTGCTATCTTCTTATAGCCTTCTCCTGCTTTGTGGGCATCATTTATTTTAATTTTCAGAGTGCTAGGCAGCTGCTTAGAGGAGCCCATGGCTGCTGATTGTTGGGCCAAGGTTTGAGGAGTCAGTGTATTTATAAAGTTTTGAAATTTGCATCACCTGGCCCTTCGTAACGATGACTCTGAACAAGCCATAGCCCTAACAAGCTAATTAAGGTCTGAGAACTTGGTAAAAGTTATCTGAGAGCTCAAATCTCTTGGGGTGCCCAAACTTTTGCATGGTGCTCCTTTCCTTTTTTTCACTCTAAAATTGTACAGAACAAAAATAATACACTAATCTTGCTTAAAATGTTGAAAGGAATGTTTCATCTTTAACTTAATGACTTTTGGAGATTAGTTCATCTTTTACATACTCACTTAACTATTCACAGTAACAGAAATTTTGACCAGGGGTGCCCAAACTTTTGCATTCACTGTATGTACTTTGATAATAAATTTACTTTTAACTTTGAATTTTGATTCCACAAATATTTGTTAAATATAACTTTTCATTTGAGCTGCCTATTACGTCTTTTTATATCTTGTTTTCATATTTGTTGTGCACTTAATCTGATTATGACTTTCACAAGAGTGTAATGGATTCCGGTTAATTGGGCAATCGGTTAATAGGGGCAGCTGCTTAATTGGGACAACTGTTAAAGAACAAAAAATTAATTGAGAAAATAGTAAGGATTCCTTTCATTTATTTGGGGCACTATGGAGATTAACTGGAACAGGAAACTGTTGCCGACCATTTCCTAACTAGCGTCAGTTGCTTGCACTTGTGTGGCTGTTAGACACTTCACTGTTCTTACACAGAACAGTTTTTAATTACCATCAGTTGCATGTTTCCGTGTTCAACAAGCAGCGATTTTTGTCACTAATCATTGGCGAGAAATAAGCCATAAGGCAATTCAGAATTTTTTTGGTCATTGTGGTTTCAGGTAGGGAAGCTTGGAATGCCAGAAATGACGAGGAGTGAAAATGAAATTAATATACTATTTGAACAATTAGGGATTACAAAGGATTTGAAGGACTCAATAATTATCTTAAATGCTACAATGAAAATAAAGATTTGGAGAATGCAATTGTCTAAAGTATTATACGAAGGCAGTCCATTATCTGTCCTAGGTGTCTGTACTGATTTTGTTCATTTGCAGTCAATCAGAAGCACTCAGGAACATAATTCTTTCATTGATAACTATAGGGAACTAATACAGTTTTATAGTACTGTAGTTGTATTGATGGTGTTCTGATCTGTTCTGTTTTTCATTTAAATACATAATTTGTTATTCAGGTTTTCTTCATTTTGGATACCTTTATAACTTTTTCTGTGAAACTTTGGGTAATTGGGGCAGTCGCTTAATTGGGCCAAAATGTTGTAGTCCTTCGTGTCCCAATTAACCGGAAGCCACTATATTTATCTCTCATTTGGTGTTCTCTATTATAATTGGCTATTGTCTTTCTTATTTGCTTGTCTTATTGTGCCAGTGGTTTTCTTCAATTATATTTTTGCAACAATAATAGAGCATCTAATTCTGTTTAACAAAATTCATTAATGTTTTGGCATAAACATGTGGGCATCATGGCAGCATTTCCTAGAGTTTACCATCAAAAAGCCTTGCAGAATAGAAATTAATAGATTCTCAGTTTTCTTAAAACTGATGTTCAGTCTATTTGGTTGGACTTTGTAACTGAGTATTCAACAACCTTTAAATATAATTTCAGAAATATATAAAATAATTGTACAGCATTTTATTTATCTTAAGTTGAATAATTATCTCACCTTTATATTCCTCTTACCTGTTGTATAGCTGATGTGAAATGTTTTATTTTTGTTCGAGATCATTCACTGATCATTAAGATCATGAATGCCTATTTATATTTAATTTCGCAATTTCTGTCAGGTCTATAATTAACATACAATCGAATTGCAAAGCTAAGAACTTTCTCTAGTTTCTTGATGGTGGTGCAATGATGGCCTTCCTGTCAACACACCAGGGTTCAGTCGATCAATGCATGATTAATAAATAACTCAGAAGTTAATTATTGTGCATTGAGGCACATGTGTAAAGAACATAAAGGCATCAGAGCTAAATATGGACTTCAATCTTGCTGGTGTGTATTTTGAAGGAGTAAATAAAGTTCTGGTAGCCATCAAAAGAAGGAAAGTGTTAGGCCTGACTGGGAAATTCCCAAGTTCCTATAAAAAAGACAGGGACAGTGTACTTTTAGCATTCTTTGTTATTCACTGTACTTATGCTGTTTGGCAGAAAAACTTGATGAGAAACCTCTCCAGAGTCTTGATCGTCAGGCTTCCATCTGGCTCACAGTGAGGATCTTCAGTGACCAAGAGAAATAATTTCTATTTGCTGGTTGAAACCAGCCATTCAAAGAAGACAAATAACAGACTGACACAAGGCTTTGCATTTCAGGCTTATTATTCTGCTCTAAGGCAGTGGAATTGACAATGTTGCAAAGCTAATTTGAAAGTTAGTATTGGAACTCCAGTGCAACTTCCAAGACTTTCACTAAATACCTCAACTTCAAATTTTTTCGAATTGACAGGTTGGATGTTGTGGTATTCCTTGTTCACAATTTCAAAATCAAGTGTCTGGAAATCATGTGGGGTCAATAGTTCCTTTGTCATCAATACGCGTTGAAACCAAGAGCTGCCATTACTTAGCTGGGAGATCATTACAGAGTCTCTTTGCAAGCATCCATAGCCTCCACCTTCACCTGCTGCATTTAGTAATTACTCTTGGAGCTGATGTAGAGAATTAACTGTTTGTTGATGATTTAAATTTGTTCAAGTTGGTCACAACTCCTCCTGTAATAAAGCTAATTATACAGTAGCATGCAAAAGTTTGGGCACCCCTGGTCAAAATTTCTGTTACTGTGAATAGCTAAGCGAGTAAAAGATGAACTGATTTCCAAAAGGCATAAAGTTAAAGATGACACATTTCTTTAATATTTTAAGCAAGATTACTTTTTTATTTCTATCTTTTACAGTTTCAAAATAACAAAAAAGGAAAAGGGCCTGAAGCAAAAATTTGGGCACCCTGCATGGCAGTACTTAGTAACACCCCCTTTGGCAAGTATCACAGCTTGTAAGCGCTTCTAAGAGCCTTTCAATTCTTGTTTGGGGGATTTTCGCCCATTCTTCCTTGCAAAAGGCTTCTAGTTCTGTGAGATTCTTGGGCCGGCTTGCATGCACTGCTCTTTTGAGGTCTATCCACAGATTCTTGATGATGTTTTGGTCAGGGGAGGGTGAGGGCCATGGCAAAACCTTCAGCTTGCGCCTCTTGAGGTAGTCCATTGTGGATTTTGAAGTGTGTTTAGGATCATTATCCTGTTGTAGAAGCCATCCTCTTTTCATCTTCATCTTTCTTACAGACGGTGTGACGTTTGCTTCCAGAATTTTCTATTATTTAATTGAATTCATTCTTCCCTCTGCCAGTATACGTTCCCCATGCCACTGGCTGCAACACAAGCCCAAAATATGATCGATCCACCCCCATGCTTAACAGTTGGAGAGGTGTTCTTTTCATAAAATTCTGCACCCGTTTTTCTCCAAACATACCTTTGCTCATTGCAGCCAAGAAGTTCTATTTTAACTTCATCAGTCCACAGGACTTGTTTCCAAAATGCATCAGGCTTGTTTAGATGTTCCTTTGAACTTTTTGAATAGAACTTTCTGGCTGCAATGAGCAATGGACTACTCCAGAGGTGCAAGCTGAAGGTTTTTCCATGGCCCTCACAGTCCCCTGACCTAAACATCATTGAGAATCTGTGGATAGACCTCAAAAGAACAGTGCATGCAAGATGCCCCAAGAATCTCACAGAACTAGAAGCCTTCTGCAAGGAAGAATGGGAGAAAATCCCCCAAACAAGAATTGAATGACTTAGCTGGCAGAAAAAGTGCTTACAAGCTGTCATACTTGCCAAAGGGGTTTTACTACCCGCTGCCATGCAGGGTGCCCAAACTTTTGCTTTGGGCCCTTTTCCTTTTTTGTTATTGTGAAACTGTAAAAGATCGAAATAAAGAAGTTTTCTTAAAATATTAAAGAAATGTGTCATCTTTAACTTTATGCCTTTTGGAAATCAGTTCATCTTTTACTCGCTTAGCTATTCACAGTAACAGAAATTTTAACGGGGGTGATCAAACTGTACATCTGGATACGATGGGGTTGATTTGATGAGGGTTATGTAACATTTGTTTATTGTAACTGCTTATGGTATGTAGTTAGAAGAGAAATGCCCAATTACAAATATAATTATTTGTTTTCAGTGGATAGGTAAAAGTTATGGTTTTGCCTTTAGTGAAACATTTATTAATACTTTATTTTCACAGCTGCTATCTAAATCCAATGTAAAGGATGAAATTTATTCAAAGACTGAATATCACTATCCAATCACCATTATTACTGTTAAAAAAATCAAGAATGCAACATTTCAATTTTTGTTTGGAGTTTACTATTTCAAGTGGAAAGAATAAAAAGAACATCAAACACTGAGTCTCCTTATAGGAACAGCAAACTGTGCGCATTGATGGAGCTTTTGGAGCAAAAGTTGATTCACTTTCAGTTAGTATGTAGCCTTTATGCTCCATTATGAGCTAGGGTTTGATCATATGGTTTCTGGTTTCTAAGACATTATATTAATGCTTTCAAAGTGATTCACATAAAGTAATTTTTTTTGACTAATTAACGATTTAATCTGCTTCTTTGCTATTAACTTCAAAAGTAGTGTTTGGCATGAAATTTCTTACCAGCAAACTATTATTATTCACAGCTTTTTGCATCTGATCCTGCAAACTCTACTTGAGGCATTGGCATTACTGTAATGCTATTTTGAATGTGAGTGCAATTAAATGGAATTGGAACCAGAGTGCCAGAACAGTTAGTAGAAAGGTTGTGGAGACAGATGTTGGACAGACCTCAGACAACCAGGAATCAAAAGGTTGAGCATAGTGCAACTAGTGTCTTGAGCTGCGTATATTTCAATGGAAGAAGTATTGTACGAAAGGCGGATGAGCTCGGCATGGATCAACACCTGGAATTGTGATATTGTAGCCATTAGTGAGACTTGGTTGCAGGAGGGGCAGGACTGGCAGTACAATATTCCAGAGTTCCGTCGTTTTAGAACCAACAGAGCAGGAGGGATTAATGGAGGTGGAGTGGTGTTACTAGTAAGGGAAAATGTCATGGCAGTATTCAAGACAGACTGGAGAACTTGTCTAGTGAGGAACAGAGAAATAAGAAGGGTATGACCATGTTAAAGGGGCTATATTACAGACCACCAAAGGGTCCATGGGAATTAGTGGAATTAATTTGTAGAGAGATTGCAGACTGTTGCAAGAAATATAAGGTTTTTATAGTAGGTGATTTTAATTTTCCACATATTGACTGGGACTCCCATACTGTAAGAGGACTAGATGGGATAGAGTTTGTCAAATATGTTCATAACAGTTTTCTTAATTAGTACAAAGAGCTCCCAATGAGAAAGTGTGTGACACTTGACCTTCTAGGGAATGAGACAGGGCAGGTGACAGAAGTTTGTGTTGGGAAACACTTTGTATCCAGTGACCACAACGCTATTAGTTTCAAAGTAATTATGCAAAAAGATGGGACTGATCTTCGAGTTCAGATTCTAAATTGAAGAAAGACCAATTTTGATGGTATCGGAAATGATCTGGCAAGTGTGGTTGGGTCAAGTTGTCTACTGGTAAGGTGTACTTGGTAAGTGCAAGGTCTTCAAAAATGAAATTTTGAAAATACAAAGCTTGTATGTGTCTGTCAGAGTAAAAGATAAAGATAACAAGTGTAGGGAACCTTGGTTTTCAAGCGATATTGAGGCCCTGCTTAAGATAAAAAAAAGAGGTGCATAGAAGGTATGGGCAGGTTGAAATAAATGAGGTGCTTAAGGAGTATAAGAAGTGCAGGAGAAAACTTTAAAAGAACTCAGGAGGTTCTAAAAGAAGGCATGAGGTTGCTCAAGTAGACAAGGTGAAAGAAAATCCTAAGAAATTCTTCAGGTATGTTCAGAGCAAAAGGATGCAAGGGACAAAATTGGTCCTCTGGAAGATCAAAATGATAATCCATGTCTGGAGCCAAAAGAGATGGGGGAGATCTTAAATAAATTTTTTGCATCTGTATTTACTCAGGAGACGGACCCAGAGTCTATAGAAGTGAGGCAAAGCGGCATCAACTTCATGGACCCTATGCAGATTACAGAGGAGGAGGTGTTTGCTGTCCTGAGGCAAACCAGGGTGGATAAATCCGCAGGGCCTGACCAGGTGTTCCCTCCGACCCTACGGGAGGCAAGTGCAGAAATTGCTGGAGCCCTAGCAATCATCCTTAGTGACAGAGGAGGTATCAGAGGATTGGATGATAGCCAATGTTGTTCTGCTGTTTAAAAAAGATTCTCAATATAAACCAGGAAATTATAGGCCGGTGAATCTGACATCAGTAGTGGGAAAGTTATTGGAGGGTGACTGGATGTATAAGTAATTGGACAGACATGGACTGATTAAGGATAGTCAGCCTGGCTTCGTGCGAGGTAAGGCATGTCTAACCAAACTTAGAGTTTTTTGAAGAATTTACCAGGAAAGTTGATGAAAGCAAAGCAGTGGATGTTATCTACATGGGCTTTAGCAAGGCATTTGACAAGGATTTGCTTGGGAGGTTGGCCAAAAAGGTTCAGTTGCTCAGCATTCAAGATGAGCTAATAAATTGGATTAGACGTTGGCTTTGTGGGAGAAGCCAGAGAGTGTTAGTAGATGGTTGCCTCTGAATGGATGCCTGTGACTAGTGGAGTGCCGCAGGGTACGGTGCTGGGTCCGTTATTATTTGTCATCTGTATCAACGATTTGGATGATAATGTGGTTAACCAGATCAGAAAATTTCTAGATGACGCCAAGCTTGGGGGTGTAGTGGATAGTGAGGTAGGCTATCATGCCTTGCAGAGGGATCTGAATCAGCTGGAAAAATGGCAGATGGAACTTAATGCAGACAGGCACGAGCTGTTGCACTTCGGTGCGACCAACCGGGGTAGTTCTTGTACAGTGAATGGTTGAGCATTAAGGAGTGTGGTAGAACAAAGGACAAAGGGATCTGGGAATACAGGTCCATAATTTGTTGAAAGTGGTGTCATAGGTAGATAGGTTCATAAAGAAAGCTTTTGGCACATTGGCCTTCATAAATCAAAGTATTGAATACAGGAGATGGGATGTTATGTTGAAATTTATAGAACGTTGGTGAGCCCTAATTTGGAGTATTATGTGCAGTTTTACCTACCTACAAGAAAGATGTAGATAAGGATGAAAGAGTACAGAGAAAATTTACAAGGATGTTGCTGTGTCTGCAGGACCTGAATTATAAGGAATGATTGAATAGGTTAGGACTTTTTTCCTTAAAATGTAGAAGATTGAGAGGAAGTTTAACAGAAGTTTTCAAAATTTTGAGGGGTAAAGATAAGGTAAATGTAAGCAGGCTTTTTCCACTGAGGTGTGTGGGACTACAAGTAGAGGTCATGGCTTAATGATGAAAGGTGAAAAGTTTAAAGGGAACATGAGGGGAAACTTCTGTACTCAGAGGCTTGTGAGATTGTGGAACGATCTACCGGCACAAGTGGTGCATGCAAGTCCAATTTCAATGTTTAAGGGAAGTTTGGATAGGCACATGGATGGTAGAGGTATGGAGGGCTATGGTCTTGGTGCAGGTCAATGGGAGTAGGTAACTTAAATAGTTTTGGCATGGACTAGATTGGACGAAAAACTTGTTTCTATGCTGTACTTTTCTATGACTCTATGCTTTATTTCTTGGCATAAAAATAGTTTTGGATAATAAATATATCTTGTTTCCATCATTGCCTCTATTAATACACTGCATTGATTTCTAACTTAGGGACCAACACAGCGACATGTCCAGATAATAATGGAGAAGCTGCTGAGAACTGTAAACAGGACAGTCATCTCCATGGGACGTGATTCTGATTTAATAGTAAGTTCCTGTTGAAATCAGTGTTTGAAATTGTATTGGAGGTGTTGTAACTGCTCTTAAGTCGTTTTGGCTAGATTAAGCATTGGTGCAGTGCAAAATAATTGATGCCATTGCCTGAGATGAAGTATGTTATCTATATTAGAATGATTACTGGGTTAGAGTTTGTTTTATGATTAGCGATTAAATAAGAGCCCATCACTTTTGGAATTTAGAGAAATGAAAAGTGATATTATACAATATGCAAGATCCTAAGATGGATTGAAAGCATGGAATGCGATAAGCTATTTCCTTGGTGAAATACTTGAGTTGGACGTAGTCTTAAGAAAAAAATATAAATTATTGTGATTGCTCAGTCATTTAGAGTATTCAAGACTGGAATCAATATATTTTTCAACATGAAAATATATCACTGGATTGACTAGGTAAATTAACACAAAGTGGGTCATTAGTGCATTGTATGCCCTACAGTTTCTATATCTTAAATCTCATAAATGGGACCTTTTAAGAAACTCTTAGATAAGTACATGGAGCTTAGAGAAATGGAGGGTCATGTGATAGGGAAATTTTAGGCAGTTTCTAGAGTAGGTTGCATGGTCAGCACAACATTGTGGGCCGAAGGGCCTGTAATGCGCTGTAGATTTCTATGTTTCTATAAAGTGATAGTAAGCATTGCCCTCCACTTCCTCCATTCCCGCTCCGCGAACGTAATCTGAATTCCGAGTATCCTCAGGTTAAAAATTTCATCTTCTTGCCCTTCACCTGATACCATAAGACATCGGAGCAGAATTGGGTCATTTGACCCATCAAGTCTGCTCTGCCATTCAATCATGACTGATCCTTTTTCATCCTCCACAGCCCCACTTCCCGGCCTTCTTCCCATAACCTTTGATGCAATGTCCAATCAAGAACCCATCAAGCTCTGCCTTAAATACACCCAACAATCTGGCCTCCACAGCTGCCTGGTGGTAAAAGATTCCACAAATACACCACCCCCTAGCTAAAGAAAATTCTTTGCATCTCTGTTTTAAATGGATGCCCCGCTGTCTTGAGCCTGTGCCCTCTTGTCCTAGACTCCACCCCACTCCCCCCCCATTGTGGGAAACATCCCTTCCACATCTACTCTGTCTAGGCCTTCAAACATTTAAACAGTTTCAGTGAGATCCCCCCTCATCCTTCAAAATGCCAGCAAGTACAGACCCAAAGCTATCACACATTCCTCGTATGATAACCCTTTCATTCCTGGAGCCATCCTTGTGAACTTCCTCTGAACACTCTCCAATGCTCATCTTATTTTAGATGTGGAGCCCAAAACTGTTCACAATACTTCAGCATCACATCCCTGTTCTTGTATTTAGGCCTCTTGAAATAAATGTTAACATTGCATTTGCCTTCCTCATCACCGAATCCACCTACAAGTTAACCTTTAGGGTGTTCTGCAGAAGGATTCCCAAGTCCTATCTCAGATTTCTGGATTTTCTCCCCATTTAGAAAATAGTCTGCATGTTCATTTCTCTTACCAAAGTGCAGGCCATACATTTTCGGACATTGTATGTCATTTGCCACTCCCTTGTCAAAACTCCTAACCTGTGTCTAAGTCCTTCTGCAGCCTACCTGTTTGCTCAGTACT
Organism: Mobula birostris; assembly: GCF_030028105.1. NCBI lineage: Eukaryota > Metazoa > Chordata > Chondrichthyes > Myliobatiformes > Myliobatidae > Mobula > Mobula birostris. The sequence continues at coordinate 48,181,935 of NC_092390.1, read as the reverse complement.
ACCTGCCCCACCACCAATCTTTGTATCAGCTGCAAACCTGGCAACAAAGCCATCTGTTATATCAATAAATCATTGATATACAGTATAAAAGAAGCAGTCCCAACACAGATTCCCGCAAACACCACTAGTCACTGGCAGCCAACCAGACAAGGATCCCTTTATTCCCATTCATTGCCTCCTATCAGTCAGCCAATGCTTTAACCATGCCAGTGACTTTCTTGTAATTCCATGGGCTCTTAACTTAGTAAGCAACCTCGTGTGGCACCTTATTAAAGGCCTTCTGATAAGTCCAAATATACAACATTCACTGCATCCCTTTTTTCTTTCCTACATGTAATCTCCTCAAAGAATTCCAACAGGTTCATCAGGCAAGATCCTGAAGGAAACCATGCTGACTTTATCCTATTTTGTCCTGTATCACCAAGCACTCCATAACCTCATCCTTAACAATTAATTCCATTTGAAGTTCAGTTTTTTGTTTATATAACTCCTCAGAGGGAGCTGTAACATATTTCTTATCAATTTCCTTAATCTTGTCCACAATTACCAACTCCTCCTGCTTCAGCTTCTTCCTCAAAGCAGCAGAATACGAGATAATCTGACCACGAATATAAGCTTTAAAAGTATCCCAAAGAATGTTCACAGAAATATCCTCTGTATAGTTGATTGTAAAAAAAAGATCAGTCTGTTCATTCATAAAGTTAACAAAGTCCGAGTCCTGAAGCAACAGCAAATTAAAACACCATTGTCTATTATTTTGTGTATTGGCCTGAATTTTAATAGAAAGCTTAAGTGGAGCATGATCCGAAATGGTTATAGAGTCATAATCACATTTAATCACAGAAGAAATAAGACGAGAGTCAATAAAGAAATAATCAATTCTTGAATAGGAATGGTGAACATGTGAAAAAAAAGAAAAAGATAGAGTAGAATGGCCTTACTTACTTAAGGTGCTTGAAATGTTTAATTTTAGCTTGAAATTTATATCCTGGATCAAACTGTTATATCATTCTCCTGTGGCCTCAGTCCGTACTAACTCTCTAAGCTCACCTTTTTTCCCTCTTTTTCGAGGCACTCGACAAGGTTGTCCTCTTAGTCCTTTATTATTTGATATTGCATTAGAACCTTTTGCAATTGCCATTCGAGAATCTCCAAATATTACTGGGATAACTTGGGGCTTAAAGTCCCATAAAATATCACTCTATGCTGATGACTTACTTTTATATATTTCTAATCCTCAAAAATCCATCCCTGCTGTTTTAGAGTTATTAGCACAATTTAGTCTCTTTTCAGGTTATAAATTAATCTTAGTAAGAGCGAACTTTTCCCGATTAATAAACAACTTCCCTTATATCATAACTTTCCATTTAAATTGATTAATAATTATTTTTCATATCTTGGGATTAAAATTACTTGTAAATACAAAGATTTATTTAAGATTAACTTTTTACCCTTAATTGACCATATTACTCAACTTTCATCTAAATGGTTTCCTTTATATTTAACTTTGATTGGTCGTATTAATGCAGTTAAGATGTTTTTTTTGCCAAAATTTCTATATATATTTCAGGCATTACCAATCTTTGTTCCAAAATCTTTTTTTGATAAAGTTGACTCAAAAATTTCTTCATTTATTTGGCAAAATAAAAACCCGAGACTGGGTAAAATACATTTACAGAAAGCTAAGAGAGATGGAGGTTTAGCATGACCCAACTTTAGATTTTATTATTGGGCAATTAATATGCGACATATGAAATTTTGGTTACTTGACCAGGATATACTATCCATTCCTAAATGGGTAGCATTGGAATTACAATCTGTTCAGGGCTATACACTTGGCTCTATTTTAGGTTCCTCTCTTCCTTTTGATTTGAAACGCCTCAAACAGGTATCTAACCCGATAGTTAAATATACCTTACGCATTTGGTTTCAGTTCAGAAAATTTTTTGATCTTAACCAATTTGGGCTAGCGATTCCTATTTTAGGTAACATTTTTTCCTCCCTCTTTTACGGATCGTGCTTTTCAAATTTAGAATATTAAGGGTATTTCACGGTTTTTGGATTTATTTTTAGATGGTTCCCTTATGTCTTTTGAACAATTATCTAATAAATATAATTTATCAAGAATACATTTTTTTAGATATCTACAAGTTAGAAATTTCCTAAGTACTATACTTTCTTCTTTTCCAATGCTTCCTCCTACATACATTTTAGATACTATAATTAACCTTAATCCATGTCAGAAAGGTGCATCGGCTATGATTTATAATATTATTATGAAACTTAGGAAAGCTTCATTTGATAAGATTAGGGTAGATTGGGAACAGGAATTGGGGTCTATCATTTCCGTGGATGACTAAGGGCAGATCTTACAATTAGTCAATACTTACTCTATTTGTGCTAAACATTCCCTAATTCAATTTAAAGTTGTTCATAGAGCACATATGTCCAAAGATAAATTAGCTCGCTTTTATTCTCATATTAATCCTTTTTGTGATAGATGTCCGAGGCAGATAGCCTCTTTAACTCATATGTTTTGGTCTTGTCCTACTCTGGAAACTTTTTGGAGAGACATTTTTAATATTATCTCCAAGGTATTGAATATAGATATCTCTCCTCACCCTATTACTGCTATCTTTGGACTACCTAAAATTTCCAGTAATCTTTCTCCTTCAGCCCGTAGAATGATTGCATTTCTTACTTTAATGGCGAAAAGATGTATCTTACAACGTTGGAAAGAGCTTAATGCTCCAACTACCTTTTTTTGGTTTTCTCAGACGATATTATGCTTGAATTTGGAGAAAATTAGAAGCAATCTTTATGATTCCTCACTTAAATTTGAACAGACCTGGAGATCTTTTATTCAATATTTTCATTTAATGTAATTTTTTTTCTCCTCTTTTTTTGCTCCATATTTATATACCCTTGTTTTTTTTACTATTTTTAATGGAGGTTGGGATTGAGGATGTGATTTTAAGTTTTTTAACTCTGCTTGGTTCCAAGTTAGCCCATTGCTTTGCTTTGCTTTTAGTTAGTTGCACGGTGGTTTTTTTTGGGGTTTTTTTTTCCTTTTCTCTATTGGTATATATATATATAAATAAGTATACTATTATGTTACCTTAGTATGTTATGTTTAAATTACATTGTTTGTATCATTTTTTTTTGTATTAATATCTCCTGTAATTTTATTATATTCTAACAGTGTATTAGTGCCTTTATGGCTTACCCTTTTGTATACTTATTCAATAAAAAGATTTAAAAAGAAAGAACAATTAATTCCAACCTCTTCCCAACTACTGAGGTCAGGCTTAGCTGGTCTATAATTTCCTTTCTGCTGCCTTCCTCCTTTTTTAAAGAGTGGAGTGATATTTGCCATTTTCTAGTTCTCTGGCACCATGCCAATGTCCAATGATTTTTGAAAGATTATTATTAATGCCTCCACAATCTCTACGGTTACCTCTTTCAGAACCCTAGGGTGCAGTTAATCTGGTCTGGGAGACTTATGTACCTCTAAGTCTTTCAGCTTTTTGAGCACCTTCTCCCTTGTAATAGTAACTGCACTCACTTCTCTTCTCTCACACCCTTCCACATCTGGCACACTACTGGAGTCTTCCACAGTGAAGACTGATGGAAAATTCTCACTTAGTTCAATGGCAGCTCCTTGTCCCCACTGATATTTCTCTGGCCTCATTTTCTAGTAGTCCTGTGTCAACGCTGATCTTTGGTTTTTCATTTGTTTGCCGGCTTGAAAAAATTTTTACTGTCCACATTGATATTGTTTGCGAGCAGGACTGATGAAGGGTCTTGGTCCAAAACACTGTACTCTTTTCCATTGATGCTGCCTGGCCTGCTGAGTTACTCCAATATTTTGTGTATGTTGCTATCCTACACATTCCTCAATTTTCCTAGAAATTCACTCCTTTGCTGCTCTGCTGCCAGCATCTGCTTCCAATTTACTTTGGCCAACTCCTCTCTCATACCACTGTCATTTCCATTACTCCACAGAAATACTGCTACGTCAGACTTTCCTTTCTTCCTATCAGATTCCAAGTTGAGCTCAATCATATTGTGATCACTACCTCCTAAAGGTTCTTTTACCTTAAGTTCCCTAATCTCCTCCGGTTCATTACATAACAGCCATTCCAGTATAGCCGATCCCCTAGTGGACTCAATAACAACCTGCTCTAAAAAGCCATCTTGTAGGCATTTAACAAGCTCAAACTCTTGAGATACATTACCAACCTGATTTTCCCAATCGACCTACATGTTGAAATCTTCCATGACTATCATAATATTGCCCTTCTAACGTGTCTTTTCTATTTTCTGTTGTAATCTGTGGTCCACAACCCAGCTACTGTTAGGGGGTCTGTGTATAACTGTCATCAAGGTCTTACCCGTACAGTTTCTTAACTCAACTCACATAGACTCGACATCCTCTGATCCTATGTCACATCTTTATACTTATTTGATGCCCTTTTTTTTTTACCAGCAGAGCTACACCACCCCCTCTACCTACCTTTCTATCCCTCCAGTACAGTGTGTAACCTTGGACATTCAGCTCCCAACTGCATCCATCCTTCAGCCATGATTCAGTAATGGCCACAATGTCATACCTAATAATATGTTAATAGTGCACCAAAATCATCCTCCTTATTTCATATACTTCGTGCATTGAGATATAACACTTTGTGTGCTGCATTTGATACCCTTTTTGATTCTGCATCCCTTCTGGCTGTAGTTATGTCTTATCACCTGCCTGCCTTCTGACAGTCTGACTGCAGGCTATCTTTGTTTTTTTTAACCATCCATCCTATCCTGAGTCTCTTCACTCTGGTTCCTACCTCCCTGCCAAATCAGTTTAAACCCTCCCCATCAGCCCATGAGAATATTGGTTCACCGTTGGGTTCAGGTGCTACCCATTATTTTTGAACAGGTCAGAACTCCTCCAGAAGAGATTCCAATGATCTGAGAATCTGAAGCCCTGCCCCCTGCACCAGCTTCTCAGCACGCATTAATCTACCAGATCATCCTGTTTCTACCCTCATTGGCACATGGCACAGGTAGCAATCCAAAATTACTCTCTGGGAGGTCCTGCTTCTCAGCTTTCTACCTAGCTCTCTAAATTCTCTATGCCCTCTCGTTTTTGACAAAACTACTACAGGGAAATATTTCTTACATTCTACCTCATCCACTCTCAGCATCCTTTACTTCAGGGGATACACCTCCACCCAACCAGTCTCTTAAGTGTTTCAATGTAGATAACATCCTGGTGAATTCCCTCTTCATTGCAATCATGCTCTTTGTTATAACGACCAGAGCTGTATATAGTACTTGAACTATAGCCTTGTTCAAATTTTATAAATTTCTGATCATATACTGGAAGAGAGGTCATTCATGATGCAAATAGAAACCCTAGCCTGAGGTGTCTGCCCTGCAGCCCACTGTTTTGACTGTATTTCATTGTACTCATTTGGTTATGCTACCTTACATTCAGGAAGGAAGGAAACATGTTGAGGAATGACAGCTCAGGTGTTTAAATGCATACCAAATCATTTCTGCACTTTTGTTTTAATACTAGATTGTGATTTGGAATAATTATTCTCAGAAATTTAGTGTGAACTTATTAGATAAAAATATTGGTTTAATTGATGTGTGATATGTTAATAGTCCTGTAAAAGATTATACAGTTGAGGAAATTAAACCAGATAGAGTGAATTTCACTGTGGTTGAAGATTGTTCATACAATCCCATTCTGGTGCTGTTGTAAAAAATTTAATGTAAACTAGTGTTTTGAAACTTTTAGATGAGGGTAACGCAAGGCTCTACAGCAGACATTAGGATAAAAAAAATGTAAGAAAGTTTTGATAATGTCAAATTTAATTGAGTTGGTTGTAAAAGCATTTTGTTGGCTAAATGGATAGTTAGTAATTTTGCATTGTGATTTCAGATCCTATATTTGTCATGAGAACCGATTTGATATATCAGTGTTCCCAAAGTGATCTGTTTTTAATTCAGTTGCTTACGAGACTATTTTTTCCAGGCAGCATCTCTAAGAAGAGGTACAGTTGATGTTTTGGGCCGAGAACCTTCGTCAGGACAGTCCTGACGAAGGGTCTTGGCCGGAAGCGTCGACTGTACCTCTTCCTAGAGATCCTGCCTGGCCTGCTGCGTTCACCAGCAACTTTGGTGTGTGTAGCTTGAATTTCCAGCATCTGCAGATTTCCTCATGTTTGCCAGTTTCCATATGATTTTCTGTGTTGTGTCTGTAGTCTTAATGTGCTTGTCACTGGAAGTCTGTTTTGATTTTGCTGTAATTGTATACGTGTCTTGGAAGCATTTTAGAGGTGATGTCTTGCTATTATTTTGAACAAAATAAAATTTGCCAGGATGATGGGTCAAAATTATAATACTTTATGTGGATATGATGTAGCTAACTCATTATTGTTATTATTTCAATGTGTATTGTTTGTCAGTGTTAATTTTTACACCCATCGATAACTAACTTATTATTTCAGTTTTGTTAATTTGGAATACTTTCTACTCAAATCCTCAGCTGGTCAACTAGTTTCCATGTAGAGAGTAAAATTTCTTTGAATTCAGTCATTTTTTTCCAGGATTTGGGCATTGAGGGAAGATCAGAGATTGTTGTGCAGCTATAAATGCCATAGAGGACATGATGATGAGCCATCACCCTGAAGCCTTCCAATGAGTTTCAGCATTGTAGAGCCAATGATGATCAAAGATTGGTTAAAAACTTTCAAGTCTGGAATATGTGCGTCTTGCGGGGACCCTGCAGATTGTGGCATTCTCCTGTTCTTGTGATCTTTTTCCGCCTCGTGTGAAGATTAGATTAGATTCAACTTTATTGTTATTGTGCCGACTACAGATACAAATCCAATGAAATGCAGTTAGCATCTGACCAGAAATGCAAAGAATAGTGTTACTTACAAAATAACTGCGAATAAAAAGTAAGTGCTACAGCATGGGTGCAGTACTGCTTAGCGCTGTGATGTGAGGTTCAACAGGGTCACAGCCTCAGGGAATAAGCTCTTCCTGTGCCTGCTGGTGTGGGAGCAGAGGCTCCTGTAGCGCCTACCGGATGGGAGGAGAGTAAAAAGTCCATGGTTAGGGTAGGATGCATCCTTGATAATGCTTTTCGCCCTGCCCAGGCAGTGTTTATGGTAGATGTTCTCAATGGTGGGCAATTGGGTGCCAATAATCCGCTGGGCAGTTTTCACCACACGCTGGAGTGCTTTGCACATCTATGGTCAATGAATCAGGGTGGCATATGAAAATCAAAACTGATGCTGGAAATCTAGATTAAAGCAAAAAAAATGTTGTAAATACTTAGCAGGTTAGGCTCAACTTTGGGAAGAGAAACAGTTAACATAAAAGTTAGCATTGATGAAGGGCGTTAACCTGAATTGTTAACTCTGTTTCTCTTCTTATAGGCATGGTCTGACCTTCTGAGTATTTACAGAATTTTTTGCATATTAGGCAGCATATGAATAGGGTTCAATTATGTGCTTATGTTGGATTCTTGATGAGTGTATGTGTTGGTTGGGTGGCATTTCAATAGGTTTCAACAGGTGCATTTAATGTCAGAGAAATGTATACAACATATGGGTGATTTCACTAACTTTAAACTGGGCAAATAAAATTAATTTCTATATTGGTCTGTTAGGGCTCACTTTTGACATGGATAACTCGTCTCAGTAATAACAGTTCACCTTAGTATGAAGTTGAGACGGATTGCACTGGTACAATGTTGCCTGTTAGTACTACAGAGGTTAAAGTAACTCCTGACTTCAGTGGGAAAGAAGAGAAAATCTGCAGATGCTAGAAATCCACGCAGCTCTCACAAAATCCTGGAGGAACTCGACAGGCCAGGCAGCACCTATGGAAAAAAGTACAGTCAACGTTTCGGACCAAGACATCCTGCCAAAGGGTCGTGGCCATAATTGTGGACTGTACCATTTTCTGTAGATGCTGCTTGCCATGCTGAGTTCTTCCAGCATTTTGTGTGTGTTTCCTTACTTCAGTGGAATTGATTTTATGATATGGATCACTGTGCACATACCTTGCTGTATCATACTGTATGAGCATCAGTCAAGAAAAGAAGTTTTCCTTAACTTAATAATAAGCTACGTATTCTTGATGGGATAGGCTAAAGTAATAAAGTGAATAGTTATGATTGATTTATAAAATTATTTTTGTAAGATCCTGTTATGATTGAGGGATTTTTTTCTGCTTTAGCGGATGTGTATTAATTCACATTGGCTCTTCTTTCCCAGCTCCTAAATTACTCCTTCAAGCTTCTCAGTAGTTTCTTCGCATCTTTGTCTGCTCAGAGTTATTGATGTGTTGTAGCCTCTGAGCTCTGGGTGCATTAAGACAATTACAAAGTCAACCTGCTACCATCTTAAAAGATATAGTGAGAGTTAAAAGGCTGGTGTCTCCGCAAGATCTAGAAAAACTCATCTATGCATTTATTTTACTAAGCTTGACTACTGTAATGACGTTTTTACAGGTCACTGTAAAAACAAATCCTTCCGACAGCTGCAGCCCATTCAGAATGCTGCTGCTAGAGTCCTCACTAAGACCAAGAAAAGGGAACATATTTCTCCAGTTCTCAGGTTGCTACACTGGCTTTCTGTCCATCAGAGGACTGACTTTAAAATATTACTACTGGTTTATAAAGCACTTAATGGACTAAGGCCAAACTGCATCTCCAGTACACTGCTGAACCTTCCTGAGCTCTCAGGTCAACTGTGGCAGGTCTGCTTACCGTTCCCACGGTCAAAACTAAACATGGTGAAGCAGCTTTTAGATACGATGCTTCACCTATCTGGAATAAACTTTCATAGAAACCATAGAATCTGAAGTCTACCCCAACTTTAAGCTCCTTTAAATTGAGGTTAAAACTTTTCTTTTAATTAGAATCTCCTGCACTGTAACTTGTATTTATCATATCTATTTTTGTGTGATTTTATTCTTTTATATATTGTCTGAAATTTGATGTTTGATTTTTATATCTTGTTCTATGTAAAACACTTTGAATTGCCTTGTGTTTGAGGAAAGTGCTATACAAATAAACTTGCTTGCTTGCATAAAAATTTGCATTTTATTTGACAACACCCACTATCCTAACCAAAATCAAAAGTTACATTCCAAACTTTTATGCCTATGCCTTCTCACCTTTGCAGATAATTCCAATGTGTATTATATAGTTTAAGCTTGCTATTTTTCTTTCCTTCTAATTGCCCCACTTGGCTCAACATACTTTAATGCCTTTTAGAACATGTCTGATTGGTGTTGCTTATTTAAATTGTTCAAAGGGTGGAAATAGATTGACTTTCTTGAATAGGCATTGAAAAACATAATTTCATGAAATATATAAAAGGTAAAAAAAATCTGATAATTCACAAAGCCTGATAATTTGGCAACTGGTTCTCTGGGTGCTGTTTCCTGTTCTTTTTTAAAAAAATCACTGGAAATAGCTTTCCATGCTCATTTTAAACTCACCAGGGTCTTGTTTCCTGTGGTCCTTTAAAACAAACTGGATCCCAGTTTCCTGTACACCCTTTGCACTCTGTGGGGCCACATTTCCTGCACGTTCTTTAGATTCACCAGTTGTTGTTACCCTTTAAACACTTTGGGGGCTATGGTCCTGTGGCCTCTCTGTACACAACAGATTCTGTTTCCCCGACTCTTTGAGTTCAAAAGTCAAGAGGTTATGTTGCAATTTTATAAAACTCTGTAGAATTGCTTATAGTTTTGGTCGCCCCACTATAAGAAGGATGTTGAGAGTTTGGAGAGGGTGCAGAAGAGGTGTAGCAGGATACTGACTGGTGATATCATGAAAGGCTGGATAAATGGGTTGTTTTCTCTGGAGCAGTGGAGGCTGAGAGGAGATCGGATAAGTTGATAAGGTTATGAGTAGACGGAATATCTGTTTCCCAGGTTTGAAATGTCTAATACCAGAGGGCATACATTGAAGATGTGGGGAGGAGGGGTGGGTAGGTTCAAGGGGGATGTGAGTGTTAAGTTTGTCACTCGGAGTGGTGGATGCCTGGAGTGCGCTGCCTGATATGATGGTAGAGGCAAATACATTAGAGGCTTTTGAGAGATGTTTAGGTAGGCACATGGATGTAAGGTAGATGGAGGGATAGGTAGGGGGGAGATTAGTGTTTGGGTGATTTTGATCTGCTTTTTAGCTGATTCAGCATATCATTGTGGGCTAAGTGGCTTTTCCTATGTTCTTTTAAATATAATGGGCCCCATTTGCTGCACTACTTTTAAACACAGTGGGCTCCGTTTCACACACTGCTTTTAAGGACACCACTCCCTCATTTCCTGCCTTCCCTTTAAAAGGCTCCGTCCCGATTTTCTGTGCTCACTTCAATCTCATCTGGTTTGCTGTAAAAATTTATAATACTATTGTGTCATATCCAAGAAGAAAGCAATTTAAAAGTATGCTGGTGAATTAATGGGAATAAAATTTCATCTGCTGGAAAATCTGCCTCTCTGGAACCATTGAAATTCGGAGGATGGAAGTCATAAGGTCAGTTCATTGTCATAAGTACTTCTTTGCAAAAGTGAAACACTTACTTGAAGCAGCATCATAGTGTGGTAGTTCATTCTTCTGTGCAGTGAGAAGATGGCATTGTCAAGATGGTGGTGGTGATGATGATGTTTGATGATGTTGCCTGCTTGAGTCAGCTCCTCATATGGACACTACCAATGATAGGGAGTGGTATGTTTGTGATGTACTGGGCTATTGCCTTCATAGCTTACATTCTTGGTAGTTTATTAAGAGGTTTACTGTTGTTGAAGTAATTAACAAAAAAAGCACTGTGAGCATTGAACGGTTCTCATATGCAAATTAAATCCAATTGAAAAGCCTAGATAGAATGGAAGTGGAAATAATATTTCCTATAGCGGGGTAATCTAGAAACAGAGGGCACAGGCTCTGAGTAGAAAGAGGTCCTTTTAGAACGGAGGTGACAAGGAATGTCTTTAGCTGGAGGATGGTGAATCTGTGGAATTCATTTTCACTGACAGCTGTGGAGGACAAGACACTGGGTATATTTGAAGCAGAGGTTGATGAGCTCTTCATTGGTAAGGGCATCAAAACTTACGGGGAGAAGGCAGGTAATGGGTTGAGGGAGATGATGAAACAACCATGATAGAATGGCAGAGCATACTTGAGCCGAATAGCCTAATTCTGTTCCTATGTCTTAAGGTCTTATGCATCGTTCATATTCTTGCATAATAGGAATATTTTTCACAGGGTACAATTTCTCATGAAAAGTTATGATTAAATCAATATAATTATGAAAATATACATTCTATACCAGTTTGGCATCATAAAATGAAAGATAGTGTTGATATTGATATGTCTAATTTTCCTGCTTATCTTATCATAAGTGAGATGTGGTATATGTCGCTTCTTCATCGAGTTTTAGGATTTTAGTGGGGTTCTTTCTGTTCCTTAAGCCATGTTTTGGAGTTGTGGTATGCCTTCTCAACTTCTCATCAGTTAAAAGTGGTAGGTAGCAAGGCTGGCAAGAGTTTGTTGATGTTGATCGAGTTCAGGACACTTATGTTCTGTTTTGGGGGTATTTGAAATTTTCTCTTCAGAGGGTATTTTCTGTCACTGTCTTTGAGTTTCACCTCTGTTCTTCCATTGGAATGGAGGTTTTGGGATGCAGGTACATTTTGAAAGTTCAAAGTAATCTTATTATCAAAGGACATATATATGTCACCATATACAACTATTAAGATTCATTTTCTTGTAGGCATTCACAATAAATACAAAGAAACAAAAATACAAGCAAACTAATAATAATAAATAAACAATAAATACTGAGTACATGATATGAAGAGTCCTTGAAAGTGAGTCCTTAGGCTGTGGGAACAGTTCGGTGTTGGGGTGAGTGAAGTTATCCTCTCTGAGTCAGGAGTCTGATGGCTGAGGAGTAATAGCTGTTCCTGAACCAGGTGGTGTGCGTCCTGTGGCTCCTGTATCTCCTTTGTGATGGCAGAAATGAGAACAGAGCATGGCCTGGCTGGTGGGGTTCTCTGATGATGGATGCTGCTTTCCTGTGACAGTGCTCCATGGAGATTTGCTTAATGGTGGAGAGAGCTTTACCGATGATGGACTGGGCTGTATCCACTACTTTTTGTAGGAATTTCCATTCAAGAGCATTGGTGTTTTCATATCAGGTTGTGATCCAACCAGCCAATATATTCTGCACTGCACATCTACAGAAGTTTGTCGAAGTGTTAAATGACATGCAGAATCTTTACAAAGTTCTAATAAAGTTGAGTCACTGGTGTGCTTTCTTCGTAATTGCAGCTATGTGCTGGACCCAGGAGATATCCACTGAAATGATAAATAACACTGAGGAATTATAAGTTGCTGATCCTCTCCAACTCTGATCCCCTGATGAGATCTGAGTCATGAACCTCCAGTTTCCTCCTGCTCTAGTCAATAATCAGCTCCTTGGTCTTGCTGACACTGAGTGAGAAGTTGCTGTTTTGGCACCATTCAGTCAGATTTTCATTCTCCCTCCAAAATGCTGTTTCGTCACCACCTTTGATTCTGCCAACAGCTGTGATGTTGTCAGAAAACTTAAATATGGCATTGGAGCTGTGCCTAGCCTCACGGACATAAGTATAAAGCAAGTAGAGCAGGGGGCTAGTGGGGGTTAAACACATAGCTTTGTGGTGCACATGTGCTGTTAGAGATTGTGGAAGAGATGTTGCCAATTTGAACTGACTGGGATCTGCAAATGAGGAAATTGAAGATCTAGTTGCACAAGTAGCGACTGAGCCCTAGGTCTTAGAGCTTGTTGATTAGTTTTGAGGGGATCATGCTATTGAATATCAGGCTATAGTCAATGTGCAGCATCCTGATGTATGCACCTTTTCTGTCCGGATGTTCCAGAACCCAGATATGTCGTAGTTGTCAGTAAATTGCTGAGCTCTTGCATTCATTCTATCCATTGTCTCCTTTTAGATTACAGATTTTCTCCTGGATCTCTGACTTTGGAAACAGTGATCCATGTTCTCCAGATCTTCTCCTTTGCTACCCACAGTCAGTTTCTAAATGCAATGGAAAATACTACTTACGCTGTCTACACAAAATTCTCTAAATACACTGGGAAGATAGTAAATCAAAGTCGGTGAACTCTTAGCAAATGAACCAGCACTGAGGCTCTAGTTAAGCAACACACACAAAATGCTAAAAGAACTCACTAGGCCAGGCAGCATCAATGGAAATGAGTTGACGTTTCGGGCCGAGACCCTTCATCGGTTCTGAGTTTTTAAGTTATGTTGTATTCTGTCTATTAATCTTCTAGCTTTCAGTTAGTCTTGACTCCGCCTTGTGCCAGCACTGGTCAGTCTGTTTCATTGCGACTGAAATTAGATGCAGTGAATAACCAAATGTCTCTCAGGTCTGTTTTGTACTTGCTTAGCAGTTTTTCTCATATCTCAAAAATAACAACAAATTCTGTAACTGGTATTGTAAACTGAAATGCCCTACGAATATATAGGCCTTTGGAGTCATAGAACACAACAGCACAGAAACAGATCCATCTAGTCCATGCAGAACATTATTCTGCCATTAAACTGTCTTTAGTAAACCTTCTTTATTCTTCTGTAAAGCACAAATGCAAGCTACAAAATTCTAAATCTAAATTGTTTTACATTTTGTTAGTGTATATGTGGCAATGAAATATTATTTGAATTTCTATAAACTGGACACAAGCACATTAATTAATATCAGATTACTTTTGTGGATTTGGTTATTTATTCTACCTTGTTTATAAAATGGATTGCTTAATATTGGATGCCTAATTAAAAGTAAACAGAACAAAATGTTTGTTTTTTCATTGGGGTACGAGTGCATTGATAATTTTGGCTTTCCAAATGACTTCACAGATCCTGGAAAGCATATGAATAAGTTGAATTGTCATAAGCTAATAGATAGCTTCCTAAATAACAAGTATTAATTTATTTCATAAATTATGTGCAGAAAACCAGTGGATGGCTTTGACTGACAGTGAATGGCTTTGATTGACAACAATTTGATTAATGTGAATTATTTACTATTACTGTCAAAGTATACAATCAATTCTGCAAGTCAGAAAAGAAGAATTATTAATAATATATTAAAATGTTCATTAAAACTTACTTTTATCTAGTATATTTAGCTTTAGTGATATTTCTAATCTATTGAACTGGTATGATACTATCAGAATAAATCTCACTTCCCAAAAGAGAAGCTATTATTGGAAAAGTAATTCCTGTCAGTCATATTTTCCAAGGTTACCTAATTTTGAAACTCAAGATGCATAGTCTTGATTTCTTTATGGAAGAACAATAAAACGATGTAAATTGTGACTAAGGGAATGCAGACAACTATATACAACATATAATACTTCTGTGATATCTCTACATAATGATATTTACATTAGCTTCAGAGTTTTTAAAATTTCAAAATAATTGTTTTGTAAAACTTTTTCTTGAGAAAATTTGCATTTAAGTGCATCTGTTGTATTATTCTTTAAAATGATATACTATAAATCTGCCATTTGGGTCTGTTGTGCCATTTAATTAGATGATGTATGATCAGCATCTCAATTCTGCTGCATTTTTCAATGTATCTCTTTTGTCTTGGTTGACTAACAATCAGAATCAGAATTAATATCGTTGGTGACTGTATGTCATGAAATTTGTTTTGCTGCAGAACTAAAATGCAACATATATTTAAAAAACTATAAATTACAAAAATTGCATAAAATATAATTAAGTAGTGCAAAGAGAGAGGGAAAATAGTGAGGTGGTGTTCATGGGTTCACTGTCCATTCAGAAACCTGATGGGGGAGGGAAAGAAGCTGTTCCCGAAACATTGAGTGTGTTTCTTCAAGCTCCTGGACCCTCTCAGCTTTTTCTGATCCTGTGCAGTGTCTCCAACCATACCAGAAAGTGATGCACCAAGTTAGAATGTTCTCCATGTTACATCTATTGAAATTTGTGAGTGTCATCAGTGACATACCAAGCCTCCTCAAACTGTAATCAATAAACAGCAGCCTGATATACAGTACCTATATTCACCCTCCCACCCTTGGAAGTTTTCATGTTTTATTACTTTACAACAGCGGTCCCCAACCACCGGGCTGCGGACCGGTACCAGGCCGCAAGGCATGCGCTACCGGGCCATGAGGAAACGATATGGTTTGGTGATATGAGTCAGCTGCACCTTTCCTCATTCCCTGTCACGCCCACTGTTGAGCTTGAACGCATGCGAGGTCATTCACAGCGCGTCATCCATGTCAGCGCGGGAAGGAGATCAACTCCTCGAGCTTGCAAATGACGGCGGGCTGAAAAGTATGTTTGACATAACATCTCTGCCAGCATTCCGGATCAAAGTCAAGGCTAAATATCCTGAGGTAGTCAGGAAAGCACTGAAAACGTTGCTTCCATTTCCAACATATCTCTGCAATGAATGCAACGAAAACTAAATTGCGGAATAGACTGGACATAAGGAACCCCCTTCGAGTATCGCTGTCTCCCATCACCCCTCCATAGGACTGTCTTGTTGCAGGAAAACAAGCCCAGGGCTCCCACTGATTCAGCGATATTGGTGCGTTGCAATGATTTTATATGTTCATACGAGGAAAATATGCGCTGTGTTTGATATCCAAACGTTACTTAAAATGTTATGATGCTATTATAGGTGACTTATATAACCACGTAACAACTACATCATGGAAACAGGCGATCTCGCCCCTTCTAGTCCGTGCCGAACGTTACACTCACCTAGTCCCACCGACCTGCACTCAGCCCATAACCCTCCATTCCTTTCCTGTATATATACCCATCCAATTTTTCTTTAAATGATAATATCGAACCTGCCTCTACCACTTCTACTGGAAGTTCGTTCAACACTTCAAGCTCCCCTGTCCTCCCCTGATAATTGTCTTATCGCTATATTCATGCGAGGAAAATATGCGCTGTGTGTTTAATATTAAATTCGTTAGATAAACCCTTTTAGAAACGAAAGTGACTGTATTAGCCACTTATCACCTATATTCTGGTCGTGATTAACACGCCACCGCCGCCAACAGAATCGGCAAAAACAATTTTTAAGAAATCGGCACGTAAGCGCATGCGCAAGTTACGCATGCGCACTGGCGCCCGCGTTTGGATATCATGGTCATTGTAGTCTTTCTCGGGGTAAACCCAATGTATTTGACTGCTACTCTTGTACGTTGGCAACCCTGCCCCCACCCGGTCGACCGGTCCGTAAGAATATTGTCAATATGAAACCGGTCCGCAGTACGAAAAAGGTTGGGGACCCCTGCTTTACAATATTGATTCACAGTGGATTTAATTTGGCTTCTTTAAATACTGATCACAATAAAAGGGTCTTTCGTGTCAAAATGAAAACAGAAGTCTACAAAGTGGATCCAAATTAATTTCAAATATACAACACAAAATTGATTGTTCAGGTATTCACCCCCTTCAAGTCAGTATTTAGTAGATGCACCTTTGCAGCAGTAACAGCCTTCAGTCTGTATTGATAGGTCTCTCTCAGCATTGCACTTTTGGACACTGCATTTTTTCCTCGGTTTTCTTTATAAGATTGCTCAAGCTCTGTCAGATTGCATGGGGATCATGAATGAACAACCCTTTTGAAGTCCAGCCACAAATTCTCAGTTGGATTGAGGTCTGAACTCTGACTTGGTTACTCCAGGACATTGACTTTGTTTTTAAGCCATCCCTGTATAACTTTGGCTTTATGCTTGGGGTCATTGTCTTGCTAGAATCCTGGTTTTCCTCCAGGATTTCCCTTTATTTTGCTGCATTCATTTTATCCTCTATACCTTCACAAGCCTTCAAGAACCTGCTGCAGGGAATCATCCTCACAGCATGATGCAGCCACTATCAGGTTTCACGGTAGGATTATGAAGACATGTAGTCCTCTTTTATTGTCATTTAGTAATGCATGCATTAAGAAATGATACGTTATTTCCTCCGGTGTGATATCACCAAGACTGAAAAAACTGACAAAACCACATAATTATAACGTATAGTTACAAACAGTGCAACAATACCATAACTTGATGAAGAAGTCCACGAGCACAGTAAATTTCAAAGCTTCTCAAATGTCCCACAGTGGGAGAAGGAAGAAAAACTCTCCCTGCCATGCTGACCACAATCCGACTCTGAGTCATCCAAAAACTTCGAGCTCTGATCAGCTCTCCGACACCGAGTACTGAGCGCCATCTCTGTCCGAACGATTCACTCTCATTCTCGGTCACCAAAAGCAGGCAAGGCTGGGGATTTTGAGGCCTACCCTCCGAAAGATTCCCAACCACACAGTAATGACAGCAGCAAACGGGCGTTTCAGAAATTTGTCCAGATGTTCCTCCGTACTTTCATGTCCATTCTCCATCAAATCAGAATTGTCCACGGCCCCTATTTAACAGATACGATATCATTTTTCACCGGAGGGCTGCGCACAGGCAGGCGCGCCGCCATCTTCTCATTGACAATGAGGGATGGTGTGTTTTTGATGATGTGCGGTGTTTGGCTTATGCCAAACATAGTGTTTAGTCTGATGGCCAAAAAGCTCAATTTTGTTTTCATCAGACCATGGAACGTTCTTCCAGCTGACTTCAGAGTCTCCCACATGCCTTCTGGCAAAGTGTAGCTGATATTTCATGTGAGTTTTTTTCCAGCAGTGGCTTTCTCTTTGCCACTCTGTGATTGGTGAAGCAGCTGGGCAACAGTTGTTGAGGACAGCCTACTCTAGGCAGATTTACAGCTATGCAATATTCTTTCCATTTTTTTGATGATTGACTGAACTGTACTCCAAGGGATATTCAGTGACTTGAAAATTTTCTTGTCTCCATCTCCTTATTTGAGCTTTTCAATAACCTTTTTGTGAAGTTGCTTGGAGTGTTATTTTGTCTTCACGGTGTCGTTTTTGCCAAGATACTGACTCACCAGCAGTTTGATCTTCCAGATACAGGTGTATTTTTACTACAGTCAATTGCAACACCTTGACTGCACACAGGTGATCTTTATTTAACTAATTATATGACTTCTAGAACCCACTGGCTGTACCAGAGATGATTTGGTGTGTCATATTAAAGGGGGAAGAATACTTATGTAATTAATTATATTGTGTTTTATACTTGTAATTAATTTAGATCTCTTTGTAAAGATCTCTTTTCACTTTGACATGAAAGAGTAAAACAAAAAGGCAAATTAAATCCACTGTGATTCAGTGTTGTAAAACAATAAAGCATGACAACTTCCACGGGGGGGGGGGGTAAATACTTTTTATAGGCACTGTAGGTATTACTATTGTTTAGATGATCTAAGGCTGAGCGCAGAGTCACTGAAATGGTGTCTGCTGTAGACCTATTGTGGTTATAGACAAATTGCAACAGGTTGAGGTCCCTGTTTAGGCAGTAGCCATGACCAACATCTTAAAGCACTTCATCACAGTGGATGTGAGTTCCCCTCGTAATCATTGAGGCAGCTCACTCTGCTCTAACTGGGCACTGGTATGATTGTTGCCCTTTTGAAACAGGTGGAAACCTCTGACTATAGCAGTGACTGATTGAAGATGCCCTTGAACACTTCCACCAGTTGGTTGGCACAGATTTTCAGCTACATATTCAGTGCTTAACACCTTGCGAGGGTTCACCATGTTGAACAATGATCTGATGTTGGCTTCTGAGATAGAGATCACAGGGTCACAGGTGCCTCTGATTCGTACATTTGTAGTTCTATTGTCCTTTACAAAGTGTGCATAAACGGCATTGCGCTTATTGGGAGTGATGAATCCCAGCCATTAATGATGTTAAGTTTCACTTTGTAGGAAGTAATAGCCTGCAAATCCTGCCATTGTTGACGTACATCAAATTCTGTCTGTAACTTCAATCGGAAATTTTTTTGCTATTAAAATACCTGAACTTCTTGTATAACTCTGTATTACCAATCTTGAATGCCACAGGTCAAGCCCTCAGCAGACTATGAATCTCTTGGTTCATTCACAGCTTTTCATTTGTGAATGGTCCAGTGGTTCCTATATCCGATGCCTTTGGGATGGAGGGAAGAGATTTTGGTACTGGAGGGAGGCAGTTTTAAAACTACTCTGCAGCCTTTTGTGGGGATAAAGTATAAATAGAAAAGATTTTAAAAAGTGCAATAATTTTTAAAACTTCCACCTATAGTTTTAGATGTAAATGCTTTTGTTCCTCACATTCTCTATAATTGCCTCCATCCCCACTAAGTTCCAAGGTATCTAAATGTTTGATTCTGACCTCTTGAACTTATTCGATTTTAATTGCATCAGACACTTGGGCAGTGAGCTCTGAAATTTCTTTCTGAATCCTGTTTATATTTAATACATTCCTGAAAACTTCCAACTGCCCTAATAGCTCAAGCTGTAATTGATGAAGAATTCTGTATGATATTTCTGAAACATCTTGGGATGTTCCACTAGATTAAAGTATAATTTGTGTTTGCCACGTGGAAAAAATAGAGGCTTATCCATACATAAATTGTTGTACAGTGATTTGTTGGTTGTGGAAAATTAATTTTAATGTTTGGCCCTGGAAGCTGAATCCATGGAAGAACTTGATTAAAAATGAGAAAACTATTTGTTTCTTTTTGTCCATTAATATCCGGAATCTCCAGAGGAGTAGTCCTCTGAGTCCTCGGCTTTGCTTGTTTTGGCAGCTGGGACGAGGTCGAAGGCGCTCGGCAGAGGATGGCGCTCGGGAGGCTGTATCGGAGGGGCTGATCAGAAGCTCAAAGTTTTCAGATGGACTCAGTCGGCTGTGGTCGGGTGTTTCCAAAGCATCGGCAGTTGTCAGTTTATGGAGGTTTATGGCAGGGAGTTTCTCCCTTTTTGCCGCCTGCTATCAGGGACTGTAGGAGTCAATCGGGACTTGAGACTTTTTTTTACCGTGCCCATGGTCTGTTCTTTATCAAATTATGGTATTGTTTTGCACTGCTGTAACTATATGTTATAATTATGTGGTTTTGTCAGTGTTAGTCTTTGGTTTGTGCTGTTCTTGTGTGATAGCACTTTGGAGGCACATTGTATCATTTCTTAATGCATGCATGCATTTCTAAATGACAATAAATGAGGATTGAGTGTCCTCATAATCTAATCTAATCTAATAAACATAGCACAGTTGCACCACACTTAATCTTAGACTCAGTATTGACCATTGAAATCTATGTGGATTTGGCACATTTTCTTGTGAACATGTGAGTTTCTACACATGTCTGGGTTTCTCCTCGCATCCCAAAAATGTGGTGGTTGGTAGTTTAATTGACTACTTTAAATAACTCTTGGCCGAGATGGCTGGTGATAGGCAACTCAGGGGGGAGTTAATAGGTTACAGGGAAATAAGTAGGTGATTGGGACTAATGGGATTCCTCTGAGAGATAGCATAATCTTCATAAGTTGTATGGCCTTCTATGAAACAGAAATTTGTAACAGGTAATTCATTAGTTACTCTTTGAGGAAATCTCTGCAGAGAGTAGACTCATTGTATTTGGACTTCCAGAAGGTATTTTAAAGAAAGGTGCTTTACAGATTGAGAATCCATTGTCTTGGAGATATCGTAGATGGAAAAAGGGCAGCAAAGTGGGCACTGAGGAAGTCAGATCATCCATGATTCTACTGAATGAGGACTAAGCTAAAATGACAGAAAGCCAAAGTCTGTTCTCACCATTTATGATAGACTTGTAGTCTGGTGAAGCAACCTGGGTCATCTGGATAAATGAAGTTGAGGTAAATAGGACAAGCAAATACCAAAACAAGAATGGTTCTAATAATTGGCTAAAAATGTAGTGTACGACTGGTTGGATTAAAACCTCTGCTGTTGGTGACTGCTCGAAATTACTGTCATGATCTGTTTAATCTCTCAGAAATAACCTTTTGTTGTAATAAGGTCATTACTGATATACTGTACCTACAGTTAGAGGAATAATGCAAGGGATATAAAAGTACCTGGTCTAATTTCCCAATTATTCTATTTATTTTCAATTCTCCATTCCCTCAATCCCACCCAAACACATTTTTCTGACTAGTAGGCCATCTTCTGGTCATGAATGTTAAACTGGGAATGTTCTATTTTAACAGTTTTAATTATTCTATCACAGCAATATAATTTAGAGATTATGTTAAAAATTACTTGTTTTAATGTTGAGACATAAAATCTCTAGTTAGAAAAAAATCAATAAAATGATGAAAATGCTGAATAATTTCTGTTTTTATGTAAGATATGACTCTGGGGCATCCTGAAATCTTTAATCTTGAGAGAGGCTATCTGGTAGGGTTTTCCTGATCTGTGAGCACACCAAGGATGAAAACAAAGAATATTTTAAAACCTTCAAATATGAAACTTATTTCTCAAGACAACATTTCTCTTTCTGGTAAGCTCTGTTGTTCTGAAGATCTATTGAGTGAATTCCTCCACCACATAATTATTTAAAATATTAAAGGAATCCAGTACAGGTCGACTTTCACTAATCCGACTACCTGTAATCTGGTTCCTTCAATAATCCGCACTGATTTCAAATTTTCTGCACAACTGTAATTTCAAATTTTCTGGGCCACCGTACCAATCTGCTGCGCATTGTTTTGGTTGCGCTGGTTCTGTTCACGTGTTGGAGCGCTCTTGTAAGCACAGACAGGTGATTCCTGCCTGTTTTCCTGCATTCATTAATCTCATTTGCGTGAAGCGCGGCCGCCCAGCACCCGCCTGTCTCACCGGCCAGCGGCGGGAGGGGCTGGCGTGCGCTGGGTCGGTCCGCCTTCTCGCCTGCCTGCCGGCAGTGGCGCACTGCCCTCTGGTGTCACCCGGCCGGTGCTCTGTTCACTTTTGCCTACAACCTCAGATCAGATGTGGTGACCTGCTGAATTTAAGCATACTACTAAGCGGAGGAAAAGAAACTATAACGAGGATTCCCTCAGTAACCGCGAGTGCAATGTAGTCTTTGGGGTAACTGCAAGTCTGTGTCTTTACTATCGCTTAGCTCACGCTTGAGTGCTGGTAATGGGTGCGCTTTAATTTTTGCTGGTAGGGATCGTTGCTCGCTGCTGCTTACGCACAGGAGGGAGGGGAGTGGAGGAGGAACTTAGAGGTTCTAACATTTAATTGTTCATTCTTTGGGGCATTCCTCTGTTTTTGTAGATGGTTGCAAAGGAAAAGCATTTCAGGATGTATATTGTATACATTTCTCTGACATTAAATGAACCTTTGAATCCTTTGATATTTTAAAGGTATGATGAGGTGGTTAGCTATTGCTTAATGTGATCTTTCTGTGACTCGGCATTTTCACTAATCCGGCGCTCCTCAGGTCCCAGTGGTGCTGGATTACAGAAGGTCGACCTGTATATGATTGCATCATCAGACTGTTTAATTATCTTCATCTTGGCATTAAACTATAATTTTTTTTAAAAGGGGCATTTATTTATTAAAGGGAGGTATAGTGGTATAATAGATAGTGCTGCCATTTCACTGGTCCACAGAGCCAAAATTAATCCTGATCTCAGGTACGTCTGAAAAAGAATTTCAGGATGTATATTGTATACATTTCTCTAACATTAAATGTACCTTTGAAACCTTTGAACTATTGTTTGTGTGCTGTTTGCACTTTCTTCATGATTATGTGGCTTTTTTGTGGTGCCTGCTCATTTCAATGATTTCATCATACAGACAGGGCTAACCAACCTGTTGACTGGACCTTTTGAGAGAAAGTATACAGTGGCTGAAGCAGATGTTGGCAATCTTACAGGAACATTGACTTTCTTGATGCATGACTCAGTAATGGGGGTGAGAATAGACACCATTCATTTCAAAATGCATTAGATGCGTTGATTGAAGAATTGTTAAGTGGAGATCTTGTATTCCTAAGGTGGGAAGGAAACCTCTAGAAACACACTAGAAGGACATTAAGAACAAACAGTTGCAACAGTCTGTTGCAGTATTATCATTGAAAGCACCTGGACCTCTACTACTGCATGATTGACAATCAGTATCTTCATATGCAATATTATACAAACTGCATCATTAACCACAAATGATACTGTATAGCATTCTCTTATCAGTCAAATCAACAGCCAACGGATCATATCAATACTCCTACTCATACTGCTCCCGGTCGTGAGTATAGAAGAACTTCTCCATTTACTCCATCAAAAGGAGAAGAAGACTTTAAGAACATCAGCATGGTCAATGATGGTGGACTCTGGGATGTGTACCCAAGAGAGGGTGGAAATACTTGCAATAGGTTTAAGCTGCAAAGTGCCAAGTAGCCATCTTGGCCTCCTCCTGATGTCTTCCCCCGATCCCCACCATCTTTTGTTAAGTCACTTGCAACTTATTCACTGATGTTCAAACTTTCAAACTGATGGGATAATTCCCTTCAAGTCCCCATTATAACCTTGGTTAAAGCATATATTGAAGAAATTACGTGAGTAGGGTTATTGCAGCCATCCTGAACTTGGCTGGATTCATGCCTAATGAGAAGGAAGGTTTTTGTTGAAGTCTATCATCTTATTTTTAGGGCATCGCTTTGGGAACCCTTCAGAGTCATAGGTCCAGTGTAATTCTCAGGTGCTTTATCCATGACTTTCCCATTGTCAGAAGGACATAAGTTTAGCTGTTTAAAGTCTTGTAGGATTCAATTGCATTTGCAGCTTCTTAGAATGAAATAGTCTAAGCATCAAGACACAGAAAACATTTGGCATTCATTTATGGTTGTTGAGTAGCATTCACATTGCAGAAACATAAGCAATGGTCATCTTCAATATGCAGGTCACCCACTTTCTCATAATTTAACTGGACTACACACAGGAATGCTGTAATTGCAAGAGCAAATGATTAGCCTTTCCACCTTCTGGTTGGGTGAGGAAAGTTACAGAATGCCCTGAATATGTGCAAACCCATTGATACCCGAGTAGCTTGATAGCATCCTGACAAAGCAGTCTACATAATTGGCACCGAGTCCAGCATCCTGATCATTCACTTAATGGGCTGCCACTATGTTGCAGTGCGTAGCATCTGGAAAAAAATGCATTGCAGTAATACACTAATGTTGCTTTAACAACAGAATTTGTGAACTCTACCTCCTAGAAGTTCATGGGTAGTGAGTGTATGACAAAAAATGCAATCGTTTCACTTTCAGCTACATACTGTGCATATTTAGAAAATATTTATTGTTTCTTCATTGTTATCAGGGCAAAAAAATATGAAAGTCCTTCTATGATAACATTGTGGAAGTATTTTCATGACCTGATATATGATGGTTCAAAGAAAGAGCTCATCTATTGCCAGAAGCACCAGCAACTGTAATGAATTGACAAAAATCAGAACTTGTACCTAATGTATAAATTGCACTTCTGGCAAGCTTTGTATTTATATCACCGAGCTTGAATACACTGCTAGCTATTATGACAACCAGTTCATATAAATAATTTCATGCACCTCTATTCTCTTGACTATAAATAATAGAGGTTATTTCTAGTCAATTCTACCCTAATTCCCATTCAAGAGAAATGGCTAACTTTCATTAGAATAGCTAATGAAAGTGTGATAATATCAGGGCTGAATCAGTTGTTGCTATAATCTGTCCTTGTTTCATTATATTTTTCCCTTGTCAGATAATATTGCTTGATTTCCAGACAGTGCGGGGGTAGACATTCCCCCATCTCCTTCACCATAGTCCTCCTAATTCATATTTCATTTTGGATATCCAAGAGTTACAACTTACCAAGGCTACAGGATGGTCGACAGGAGTAATGGTGAAAAGACCATTATTTGATTTCACATTCATTACTGGCACCTCACTTATCAGCACTGCATGCATCTCTGAGAATATGCCAAAGGTGAAATCAGTAAATCTCCAGAGATTAGTTTCAAGTAATGACATATCAGCCAGTTATTGAGAAAAAGGTATATTTTGAACTCACAATGGGGAAAAGTTACCTTAAGGCTCTGCTCAGAAGAACTTGGAGTGAAGAATTCAAAGAAGCAGTGTACTGACTAAAGTGCATGCATATGTGCAAAAAAAAAGCTTTGTGTATTGGTAGTTCTGCAAGAAAGTCTGCTTTTGAGCTAATCACAGACTTTGCACAGTGTTTCATGCGGAATGAGTCCACCTTTTCCATAGTGATCGTGGTTTATTTCTGTAGACTTAACCATTCTGCCATGGAATCTCTTGCTTGGAACAAGTAAAGGTAATTTACATTCGGGGAGCTTTGATTGCTGTGGATAACAAAGTACTAAAACATACTTCCAGGGCGGAATGGAAATCCAGCAATTTCCTCTGTAACAGATTACTAGGTTTGCTGGTATGATTGCTTGAGAAAAGGCAATAGCAATTTGAGTAACACTTATTATCTCACTATATTGCTGTGTAGTTGACTGTCCACTACCCAGCCTAGATCGCTACTGCCCTGATGTTTTGCACTCCACTATGTCCAGAGTTGGTTAAAGCAATGTAAGGCCATTTGAAGCATAACTGTAAGTTGGCAGTCTTCTTCCTCAATGACGATATGGCCATCAGGGATGCATGTGATACATAGGGGCGCCTTCTTTGGCTGTTGTCATATGCGTGGAATGTGGCATGATTACAAAATATTTTATTTGGAGAATTTGTTGGTTGGTGCTGTTTGCATTTGCTCAAAGGTCAATCGCAGAGAAAAGATAAGATTTGGGATAGATGATGGATAGTTGCAGTTCCTGGTACTTGAATGAGTTTATCCTGGGTGGCTTAGGCAGGAAGGAGTTTCTCTAGTTTCTTTTCTGAGCTGTTCATTCGTTCTGTTTTACCTCACTACTTGCTTGGGTGGGGGAGGGAAGAACTCTTGTGTCTTCCTCCCCCTCCCCCCCCCCCCAACCTTTATTGTATGTAAAAGAGAATTGGAAATTTTGAGAATCATTCTTGAGTCCTTCTGGAGCATCCAGAGGTGGGAAGCAGTATTTTGGCATATCAGTGATACAACTTTGTGCCCAAAGTCATGAACCATGTTCTCACTGGCACTTTAGTTTGTTCACTGGTAGAATAAAAACATCATGACTGTTTTGAGAACATGAGATATAGCTGTCTATACTTGCACATCAGCCAGATGAAGTGGAATCCCTTTGAGTTTTTGGTGGAGCTGATATGGAGCATTTGCAAATAATGTGTGTGTAGTCAATGCTACACTGCTTCATCTAAACCCAGATAAAGCTACGCATTTTTCCCTATCTGCTAGGCTCTGGCAGAAGAATGAAATGTAATTGGCACATTTGGATTTGACATTGCTGGTGCCATTATTGATTGAAAACAATGGAATATTACAAATCTCTTAATTTACACCATTTAGGAAATCAGATATATTAAAATTCATTTCTAAATCCATCTTGCTAATTCATCAATGTTATCTTTGTGATATGTGGTTGCATTGTACGTGTGGCTGTGTTGAGAAGTATATTTCATTGAGTATGTTTGTTGAAACACATATTTGTCCTTTAATTCCTTCCTGAGGTTCAGATAGGAAGGAGAGTTGTCAGAACACTAGATTGAAATGACATTTCTAGAATTCTTTTAGCCAGTACGTTCACCTTCCTTTAGAAGTTTGATTTGATCTGGAGGCTCTCAGCCCAGTCGTTAGTCATGCTATATTCCAAAGGGAAAGCCATCCAATCCATTCAGAAGCAACTTTGAAAACAAGAAAAAAGTGACCTACTAAATTTGTTAACTTGCGCTTGTTACTGATAGCACCTGATATTTACAGTTGACATGCCACCAACCAATATGTAAAGGTGTGGATGATCCCATTAAATAGCGCTGCTGAATTGAAGCTTGGCTGTGAGGCCAAGGAGCAGCAGTGGTTGGTGTATTGATCACCAAAGAAATTGGTATTGGTTTTAAGACAGTGTTTCATGGATTGATGTAATCAAATTTAAGTATTATATACTTCTCGGAAGCTCTCACTACAAGTACACTTCATTGTCCTCCACAATGGCATTTGGTAGATTATCACAGGGCACTTCCATAATAGCGAATATTATGGAGTTCTGTGCACACTTGTAGTATTCACCGGAACATACGTTTTAATTCCTCACCAATCATTAGTGATTGAATAGGAAATATATTTTCAAAGACTGGTTTCTAATTTTTCATGTGATCTCTGTCATGCTAGGGTTTTGTGCCTCCGCAGACACTATGTACATTCTACAGCTAATTTACACCTTGCAGTCTTATTTTTCTAATTTTGAATATTTTAGTATCTTCCCTTTTTTCTAGTCTGAGAGAGGAAAAGTCAGTCTGTATTCCAAATGCTTGGGATGCAACACAAAAAGATAAAGATTGGTTATGTTTCAAATGTCTTTTTTAATAGAGGAAGAATGCAATTATGCAGTTTCGTATTTAGGAAGGTTGAATAAAAATGTTGAGATGTTGGATTTTCTTGTATAATAGCATATAAGAATTTCCTACCTTTTTGGATCAATGCCTTCAACTGTGCAACGATGTGATAAGTCATCTTCCAATGGGGATTTTATGAAATTTGTAAATAACTATTACATTATCTTAAAATTTAGTCACTAACAAATTTAGAAAATTAAAATTGAAAATTGGTAACTGTATATTGAAATTTGAGGTACACTAATATTTGGATCTTGCCCATAAACGTACAGCTCAAATAGTTGATTTGCTCCAGCTTACAAATTTGACTTTAAGAATAATAATTTGCAGAATTTTAAAAGGAATATTAGGAGCAACATGATAGTGTAGTGGTTAGCATGACAGTATTGCAGTGCCAGTGACCTGAGTTTGTATGTTCTCCCTTTGACTATTTGAGTTTCCTTTGGTGCTCTGGTTTCTTTCCACATTCCAAAGACGTACAGGTTACCAGGTTAATTGGTGACATGGGTTTAATTGGGCAACACAGGCGTGTTGGGATGATACGGCCTGTTACTGTCCTGCATCTCTAAATAAAAAATAGAATTACGCTGTTTTTTATAATAGCAAAAAACCTTTGTTAAAATATTATGGTTTTAAGATTTGCTTAAATTAGATTTACTGATTAAAACAATATTGAAGCTTATGTAAAATTAATGGCATTTATTATGATTTACAAAGATGTTAAAATAATTTCATAATGCATTAAATATGAAAGTTCTTTTCATTGTGTTTACAGTTAAACTGTTTCATATTCATTTATGTTGCTTTACAAATATACACTTGTTATGTTAATATTTAACTTCAAATGCTTTAAGCTTGTTAAACAAAATGAAACATTTTTGTAGTGCAAAATACTTATGTGAAAACTTGTGTTTACATATAACAAAAGACACTTCATATTTTCTAATACTCTGTGACATTTAGTAGTTATAATAAAGAGGAAAGAAATCCATATCCTCTACACTGAATTTTTATACAGCTTGTAAAGCCACTATCGTGTTTGCTAATAGTTTATCCCCCACCTTGCCTTTCGATAAGTGCATTCATCTGTGGTTGATATTTCTATTCAATCAAAATTTTGGTTACTATTGAATGAAGATGTTCTTCGTGAAGAAAAAATATATCCTGTGCCAGAGTTATCAACTGGAAATGCTTAAAGACGCATCAGTACTTATACATAAGAGAACACTTAATACTTTTTACAAGGAGAATACATAATAGCAAATTGGAAAAACGTTATGCCTTATTAATGTTGGGTGTGATTTTTTATAAGCAGATTTATTAAGTTATATTTTTGTTTGTAAAGCTTTATAAGAAACATGGTTGATGCTTGCCTGGACATTCCTATTTAAAGAACTGTGCTTTTCCTCCCAAAGTTGCAAAGTGCTTGAAAATCTTAATTTTATACCTTTACGATTTATGAGTGAAACATAAATGTGAAATCCCTGTAAAAGTAAGCTTTTCTCTAATTCTTTGCAGCATTATTTAATGGAAGAAGGTATTCTAGAATATGATATGGCGGATGAACATCAACGGGCCAAATCATATCATTTAAAGGATTAATAATAATTATTTAATAGATTGGAATTGTTACTTTGCTGTCTGTCTGTGAACTGTAAATATAAAAAAAACTTTGTTTCCCTATTATCCATGACATTAGAACTAAAATTTTGAATATTGCATGACTTGAATTAAATGCTGCCTTGAATTGACTGATTTTAAATTTCAGGTAATTGAATATTCAGCTCAGTTTTGAAATAAGTCAAAAAGGGTTCACTTCATATGAATGGAGTTAACATTTAGAAATTTTAATGGGTTTAGTTAAAGAAACCACAGTTTCCATTTCCCGTGCTTTTTTGATTCAGTCTTGCTAGGTTTTTGCTTTTGATAGGCAGATGAACAAAATTCTTGTGAATAAGGCAGGGTTGAAACCTGAGTTTCTTCAGTCGAATGTAGTTTTCTCATAATGGGCTGAAACTTGTCCTCTTGTTGTTTGAAATCCAGTTCAACACTAGGAAATAATAAATGTAATTTTAATCAATTAACTGTTGTTACATCATAATTCATTGTATATTCTAATGAGACATTGTATCCATATGTAAATTTTGCTTGTACAAATTCATTGAAGATTTGTAACGAAGTTAAATTCTTGCTGGCATTAGAAATGAAGTTTCCTTTTCAATTTATTTGGATCATAAGACGATAAGATAGGAGCAGAAGTAGGCCATTCGGCCCATCATATCTGCTCCACCATTCAGTCATGGGCTGATCCAAATCTTCTACTCATTCCCCACTCCTCTGCCTTTTCCCCATACCCTTTGATGCCCTGGCTAATCAAGAACCTTTCTATCTCTGCCTTAAATACACCCAATGACTTGGCCTCCACAGCCGCTCATGGCAACAAATTCCGCAGATTTACCACCCTCTGACTAAAGTAATTTCTCCACATCTCTGTTCTAAATGGACGTCCTTCAATCCTGAAGTCACGCCTTCTTGTCCTGGACCCCCTTACCATAGGAAATAACTTTGCCATATCTAATCTGTTCAGGCCTTTTAACATTCGGAATGTTTCTATGAGATCTCCCCCCTCATTCTCCTGAACTCCAGGGAATACAGCCCAAGAGCTGCCAGATGTTCCTTATGTGGTAACCCTTTCAATCCGGGAATCATTTTCATGAATCCTCTCTGAACCCTCGCCAATGTCAGTATATCCTTTCGAAAATAAGGAGCCCAAAACTGCACAGGGTACTCTTAAGTGTGGTCTCACAAGTGCCTTATAAAGCCTCAACATCACATCCCTGCTCTTATATTCTATACCTCTAGAAATGAATGCCAACATTGCATTTGGCTTTTCACCATGGACTCAGCCTGGAGGTTAACCTTTAGGGTATCCTGCACAAGGACTCACAAGTTCCTTTGCACCTCTGCATTTTAAATTCTCTTCTCATCTAAATAATAGTCTGTCTGTTTATTTCTTCCACCAAAGTGCATGACCATACACTTTCCAACTTTGTTTTTCATTTGCCACTTCATTGCCCATTCCCCTGAACTATCTAACTCTCTCTGCAGGCTCTCTGTTTCTTCAACACTGCCCACTCCTCCACCTATCTTTGTATCATTGGCAAGTTTAGCCACAAATCCATTTAATCCCATAGCCCAAATCATTGACATACATCGTAAAAAGCAGCGGTTCCAACACTGACCCCTGTGGAAATCCACTGGTAACTGGTAGCCAGCCAGAATAGGAACCCTTTATTCCCACTCTCTGTCTTCTGCCGATTGGCTAATGCTCCACCCATGCTACTAACTTCCCCTGTAATTCCATGGGATCTTATATAGCTAAGCAGTCTCATGAGCGGCACCTTGTCAAAGACCTTCTGAAAATCCAGGTACACCACATCTACTGCATCTCCTTTGTCTACCCTGCTTGTAATTTCCTCAAAAATTTGCAGTAGGTTAGTCAGGCAGGATTTTTCTTTCAGGAAACCATGCTGGCTTTGGCCTATTTTGTCACGTGCCTCCAGGTACTCTGTAATCTCATCCCTAACAATCGATTCCAACAACCTCCCAACCACTGATGTCAGGCTAACAGGTTTATAGTTTCCTTTTCTGCTGCCTCCCACTCTTCTTAAATAGCAGATTAACATTTGCAAATTTCCAGTCATCTGGTACAATGCCAGAATCTGTCGATTCTTGAAAGATCATTGTTAATGCCTCCGCAATCTTTCCAGCTACTTCCTGCAGAACCTGTGGGTGTATTCCATCAGGTTCAGGAGATTTATCCACCCTCAGACCATTAAGCTTCCTGAACACCTTCTCAGTCATAATTTTCACTGCACATACTTCAGTTCCCTGACACTCTTGAATGTCTGGTATACTGCAGATGTCTTCCACTGTGAAGACTGATGCAAAATACGCATTCAGTTCCTCTGCTATCTCTGCGTCTCTCATTAAAATATCTCCACCGTCATTTTGTATTGGTCCTACCCTCGACTGTCTTTTACCCTTTATATACTTAAAAAAGCTTTTAGTATCTTCTGTGATATTAGTCACCAGCTTCCTTTCATAATTCATCTTTTCCTTCCTAATAACCTTCTGCAAGTTTTTATAAGCTTCACTATCTTCCCACTGGCTTTGGCTTCATTGTATGCCCTCTCTTTTGCTTTTACTTTGGCTCTGACTTCGCTGGGATATTTTTAATACTGTGCTTTTATTCACTTCAAGAAGAAAGCTTGATATAATTAGGGAAATGCAATTTTGATCAACAATATTAATGTAAAACTTATATTGAATGCTGGTCTCCACTTAGAAAGGTTGGAAATGCTTGTCATTTTATTCGTATTATTGATCTCTAAAGTTTCAACACTTGACTTAATCCATCTAACCCATAGTGAATTAAACACACAATAAAAATAACTAGGATACGCCAAGGCCATGAGATGATTGATCTGTATTACCATACTGCAGATTGGTGGCTGATTGGATTTACTTACTTGGCTTCACTTGCAATCTAGTAATGTATTCATTTTATCCATGAATATACTGAACGATTCAGTATCTGTAGCACTTTGGAGTAGATAATTCTAATGGTTTACTTCTCTAAGAGATCACAGAAACAGCTAATACCCATATACTGAGGCCATGCCCCCTGTTTCTAGACTTGCACATCAAGAAAAATATACACACAGTATTTATTTCCTCAGATCCCTTCAGAATGTTGAAAGACTCATTACATCTTGTTGTCATGAACTCTGGAGAATATAGGCTAAATTTTATTTTATCTTCCTTTGTCTTGAACCAAACTGAAGTCTTCCCAGTTTCCTGTTCTTGAGTTAAGATGCACAGTTTTGCATTTAATGTAACACTACATTTAATTATATTGTAAAATACTCTGCTTTTCTATTTTCCCTACTTGAATATAACTTACCATTTTATCTGAAAGTGCTTTCACTAACCATCTTTTTATTCACGTATTTAAATGTACCCTTTTCCTCTCTATACTCTTTCTATTCCTCTCTGTACTCTTTCTATTGTCCTATTTACTTTCTCATCTATTTTATATCATCA
The DNA here is from genome assembly GCF_030028105.1 of Mobula birostris. Lineage (NCBI taxonomy): Eukaryota > Metazoa > Chordata > Chondrichthyes > Myliobatiformes > Myliobatidae > Mobula > Mobula birostris. The sequence continues at coordinate 48,149,367 of NC_092390.1, read as the reverse complement.
AACACAGTTCACTTGGTCTCATTTCCTAGGTTAGAAATAACTGAGGGTACCTCACCAGCTACAACATGCAAATTGTTTTCTGCTTGTAGCTAATCCTGTATCAATGTAAAGTTAATACTCTCAAATTCAGGAGCCCTTGTGATGCAAATTTTGTGAAAACCTAATGATGCCATTTGAAAATGCAAATACAATGTCTACTGATTGCCATTTATACACTGTATGCAGCTCGTTGCATCCTTCAAAATTCAAATATATTTTAAACTATTTCCCTTTGATAAAGTCATGTTGAGTTAACTGGATCAGGTTTTTTTCAAGTGGTCTATTATTTTCAACGGTTAACAAATGTTCAGGTGACATCTGTTCTCGAATGCTGCTACTTTTCAATTTGCTGGGATCTCTGCAGAACTTAGAAAAAAAATTGGACAATGACAGTCAATTCTTCACTCTCTCTGCAGTCACCTCTTTGAATTTCAGAATGCAGATCCAGAGTTTTCTTCCCCTCAAGCTCATCAGCTGATTTTGTACTTTCTTAAATGATAGTAATTGTATTCGGTTCCTTACTTTATTGTGTTCAATGGCTACTTACTTTCTTGACATTTTTTTATCTTTCTGTATAGGGAGAAATACAATTATGTTTTTAACGTCACTGCTACTTCCTTGTTCCTCAGTATTGAATATGTTGTAATTCTAAACAACCAGTGTTTACTTTTATGATTGTGGCTTTTTAAAAGTCCTCGTAGATTTTGCAACCTAATTACTGCATTTAATGTAAGTTTTCCTATTTTCTCCTTTAGATATACTTTGATTAGTTAAAATCTTCGAGTGCTTATGCCCAGTGCTGTACTTTGCTACTCCTCCTTCCCTCTTTATACAGGCTATCTCCCTCTCAATTTTTAGTCCTGATGCAGGGATTGACCCAAACATTGATAGTTCCTTTCCCCCAGCAGATGCTTCTTGACCTGCTGGATTTCTCCAGCAGTTTGTTGTTTCAGATTGAAGCACTTGCAGTCTCTTGTGTCCTAGCAATTTGATTTCCCTATCCTATGCAATTCAAAGATTGAATCCTCAGTGATTATTGCATCATCTTTGTTTCATGTTTAGCTTATATTATGGGGCTAGAGTTACTACTGCCAGCGTGTTCTTTGCTCTTGAATATTTCTTGTCTGCACCCAAAGTACTGTTCTGCTAGTTTCTCGATCTTTGGAGTTCAGATCCTTGTTCAGTGCTGTCTTAATAGCATTTAAGACCAGAACTGTTCTCTTTTTCTGTTTGCCCTTCTACCAGGTTGTCATCACTTCATCCTTTACCTTTCATTGTCGCGTGAACTTCATGGTGGGACTCTAAATTCAACTATACTGGGCTTGTCGCCACTTTCTTAAGGGAATTTGTGATGTACTTAAAAATTGGTTGTGTAGAACGCAACCACTTTTCCCCTGGTGGAGGATCTCAAGAACAAGGGACATAATCTTAAAATTATCTGCAGATCTTGATGTATGAAATTATAAGAAATACATAATTGATCAAAAAGGTATAATGATGTTCCAGAGCTTTATAGAAGATAGATGCACCACAATACATGTTTTAAGCCATGAAAGTCAGTGCAGTCTCTAGATTCCAGAGTCTGAAAAAAGTCAATAAGTCCGGTGGAGGGAAATCGACTGTTGACATTTTGGAATGAGACTTTCATCAGACCCAGGAGGCAGGTTTTTAGCATCTGCAGTTTCTTGTGTTTGAGGCTTGTTTGTGATTTGATAATCTGTTTTTTTTAAGTCTCTGAAGATATATGTCATTGAAAGAAAACAATAGGTATTTTTCATTTGTAAAATATCTGAATGTAAGACGACAAAATACATTTGAACAGAGGTGAATAAACTAAGCTGTGGTGCAAATGGAAGAAAAACTGCAGATACTCTAAATATTTAATTGGTAATCAGAATCAGGTTTAATATCACTGGGATAGATTGTGAAATTTGTTCTTTTGCTGCAGCAGTATGTTGCAATAAAACTAAGTTACAATAATTATAAGTATATAAAAATAAGAAAATTAAATTAAGTAAGTAGTGCAAAACGAGAGGAAAATGTACTGAAGTAGTGTTCATGGGTTCATTACCAATTCAGAAATCTGATGGCAGAGGGGCAGAAGCTGCTCCTGAAACATTGAGTGTGTGTCTTCAGGCTCCTGTACCAGCACCTTGATTGGAGCAATGAGAAGAGGGTGTGTCCTGTGTGACGGGTGTCCTTAATGACAGATGCCATCTTTTTTGAGGCTTTGTATTTTCAAGGTGTCCTCGATGCTGGCAGGCTAATACCCAGGATGAAGCTGGCAGTTTACAACTTACTGCTGCCTTTTCTGATCCTGTGCAGTGGTCCCTTCATGCGAGATGGTGATGCAACCTGTTAGAATGCTGTCCATGATACATCTGTAGAAAAGGTTAGACTATATCTGCGGGAAGGAAAACAAAACTAATGCTCTAGGTTGAAGACTCTTCTTCAGAACAGTGTCGGACTTCCTTCCCAGTTTTCATGTAGGATCTTTGACTTGAAGTATTTACTCTCTATCTCTTCCCAAGAGGTGGCCTGCTTCTGAATACTTACAACATTTTATGAATTTATATTAAGTGATAGTCATTGGATAATTTCTGGTTAAAATTAAACATGCAATAACTACATTTGATTTTGTGCACTTATCCTGAAGTTAGGTATTTTGTTTTTTTTTCTGCAGCCCTCAGTGCTTAAAAGTGTTTAGTTGAGATCTGGGAAGAAAGGTTCATGGGGTCATAATATGTAGACAAGCCAACTACAGGTGTGGCCATACTAGATCTGATACTTGGTAATGAACTTGGTTAGATGACAGATCTCTCAGTGGGTGAGCATTTGGAACAGTGATCACAACTTTCTGACCTCTAGCATAGCCTGAGAAAGGGATGGGATAGACAGTATGGGAAAGTATTTAATGGGGAGAAGGCAAATTATGATGCTATTAGTCAGGAACTTGGGAGCATAAATTGAGAAAAGATATACTGGAAATGCACAAGGGAAATGTGGAGATTGTTTAGGGCAGTGGTCCTCAAGCACCAGGCCGCGAGCATGTGCTACCGGGCTGCGTGGAAACGATATGATTTGGCGATATGAAATGACATGAGTCAGCTGTACCTTTCCTCGTTCCCTGTCACACACTGTTGAACTTGAACACCCCCCCACACCCCGTCAGCCAGTCCCTCAAGAATATCGTCAATATTAAACCGGTCCGCGGTGTGCAAAAGGTTGGGGACCCCTGGTTTAGGGAGCACTTGTCTGGCGTTGTGGGTAGGTGTGCCTTATTGGGGCTGGGAGAGGGTGGTGGGGTGAAGGAACCATGGTTGACAAAAGATGTGAAACATCTTGCCAAGAGGAAGAGAAATGCATACTTGAGGTTTAGGGAGCACAGATCATTCTGAGCTCGAGAGAGTTACAAGGTAGCCAGGAAGAAGCTTAACAAGGGGCTTATGAGAACTGGAAGGGGACATGAGAAGGGCTTATTGAAGAAAATGAAGGAAACCCCAAGGCCCTCTACATGTACATGAACAGAAAGATGACTAGAATGTGGGTAGGTCCAATTTGAGATAAAAGAGGAAACGTGTTCCTAGAATTGGATGAAGTTGGGGACCTTCTTAATGAATACTTTGCTTCAGTATGCAGCAGTGAGAGGGACCTTTACGAATGTGAGAACAGCATAAAACAAGCTGATATGCTGGAATATGTTGATGTTAAGAAAGAGGACATGTAAGATTTTTGAAAACCATTATGATAGTTAAATCCACAGGGCTGGATAGGATATACTTGTTACTATGGGAATTGAGGTCAGAGATTGGCAATGATCTTTGTATCCTCATTAGCCACAGACTGTAATACTAGAAGATTGGAGGTGGTATACAGTGGCATGCAAAAGTTTGGGCACCCGTATGGGTCCTAGCTATGCCTGCCTTTTTGTTGGCTTTGTGGAACAATCTATGTTCCGTGCCTATTCTGGTATCTGTCCCCCACTTTTCCTTCGCTACATCGATGACTGCATTGGCGCTGCTTCCTGCACGCATGCTGAGCTCGTTGACTTTATTACCTTGGCCTCCAACTTTCACCCTGCCCTCAAGTTTACCTGGTCCATTTCTGACACCTCCCTCCCCTTTCTAGATCTTTCTGTCTCTGTCTCTGGAGACAGCTTATCCACTGATGTCTACTATAAGCCTACTGACTCTCACAGCTATCTGGACTATTCCTCTTCTCACCCTGTCTCTTGCAAAAATGCCATCCCCTTCTCGCAATTCCTCTGTCTCCGCCGTATCTGCTCTCAGGATGAGGCTTTTCATTCCAGGATGAGGGAGATGTCCTCCTTTTTTAAAAAAAGGGACTTCCCTTCCTCCACTATCAACTCTGCTCTCAAACGCATCTCCCCCATTTCACGCATATCTGCTCGCACTCCATCTTCCTGCCACCCCACTAGGAATAGGGTTCCCCTGGTCCTCACCTACCACCTCACCAGCCTCCGGGTCCAACATATTATTCTCAGTAACTTCCGCCACCTCCAATGGGATCCCACCACTAAGCACATCTTTCCCTCCCCGCCTCTCTCTGCTTTCCGCAGGGATTGCTCCCTACGCGACTCCCTTGTCCATTCGTCCCCCCCATCCCTCCCCACTGATCTCCCTCCTGGCACTTATCCTTGTAAGCGGAACAAGTGCTACACATGCCCTTACACTTCCTCCTTTACCACCATTCAGGGCCCCAGACAGCCCTTCCAGGTGAGGTGACACTTCACCTGTGAGTCGGCTGGGGTGATATACTGCGTCTGGTGCTCGCGATGTGGCCTTCTATATATTGGCGAGACCCTGACGCAGACTGGGAGACCGCTTTGCTGAACACCTACGCTCTGTCCGCCAGAGAAAGCAGGATCTCCCAGTGGCCACACATTTTAATTCCACATCCCATTCCCATTCTGACATGTCTATCCACGGCCTCCTCTACTGTAAAGATGGAAGCCACACTCAGGTTGGAGGAACAACACCTTATATTCCGTCTGGGTAGCCTCCAACCTGATGGCATGAACATTGACATCTCTAACTTCCGCTAATGCCCCACCTCCCCCTCGTACCCCATCCGTTATTTATTTTTTTACACACATTCTTTCTCTCTCTCTCCTTTTTCTCCCTCTGTCCCTCTGACTATACCCCTTGCCCATCCTCTGGTTACCCCCCCCCCGTCTTTCTCCCCGGACCTCCTGTCCCATGATCCTCTCATATCCTTTTTGCCAATCACCTGTCCAGCTCTTGGCTCCATCCTTCCCCCTCCTGTCTTCTCCTATCATTTTGGATCTCCCCCTCCCCCTCCCACTTTTAAATCTCTTACTAGCTCTTTCTTCAGTTAGTCCTGACGAAGGGTCTTGGCCTGATACGTCGACTGTACCTCTTCCTAGAGATGCTGCCTGGCCTGCTGCGTTCACCAGCAACTTTGATGTGTTTAGTGTACTATTTTTGTTTTGTACAATGTTAGATTGAAAAAAAGGAAAGGAGCACCATGCAAAAGTTTGGGCACCCCAAGAGATTTGAACTCTCAGATAACTTTTACCAAGGTCTCAGACCTTAACTAGCTTGTTAGGGCTATGGCTTGTTCACAGTCATCGTTATGAAAGGTCAGGTGATGCAAATTTCAAAGCTTTTTCAATATCCTGACTCCTCAAACCTTGACCCAACAATCAGCAGCCATGGGCTCCTCTAAGCAGCTGCCAAGCACTCTGAAAATTAAAATAAATGTTGCCCACAAAGCAGGAGAAGGCTATTAGAAGATAGCAAAGTGTTTTCAGGTAGCCGTTTCCTCAGTTCGTATGTGTTTAAGAAATGGCAGTTCACACGAACGATGGAGCTCAAGTTGAGGTCTGGAAGACCAAGAAAACTTTCCGAGAGAACTGCTTGTAGGATTGCTAGAAAGGCAAATCAAAACCCCCGTTTGACTGCAAAAGACCTTCAGGAAGATTTAGCAGACTCTGGAGTGGTGGTGCACTGTCCTACTGTGCAGCGACACCTGCACAAATATGACCTTCATGGAAGAGTCATCAGAAGAAAACCTTTCCTGTGTCCTCACCACAAAATTCAACTTCAGAAGTTTGCAAAGGAACATCTAAACAAGCCTGATGCATTTTGGAAACAAGTCCTGTGGACTGATGAAGTTAAAATAGAACTTTTTGGCCGTAATGAGCAAAGGTATGTTTGGAGAAAAAAGGGTGCAGAATTTCATGAAAAGAACACCTCTCCAACTGTTAAGCACGGGGGTGGATCGATCATGCTTTGGGCTTGTGTTGCAGCCAGTGGCACAGGGAACATTTTACTGGTAGAGGGAAGAATGAATTCAATTAAATACCAGCAAATCCTGGCAGCAAACATCACACTGTCTGTGGGAAAAAAAAACTGAAGAATAAAAGAGGACGGCTTCTACAACAGAATAATGATCCTAAACACACCTCAAAATCCACAATGGACTACGTCAAGAGACACAAGCTGAAGTTTTTGCCATAGTGCTCACAGTCCCCCGACCTAAAAATAATGGAAAATATGTGGATAGACCTCAAAAGAGCAGTGCATGCAAGATGGCCCAAGAGTCTCACAGAACTAGAAGCCTTTTGCAAGGAAGAATGAGCGAAAATCCACCAAACAAGAATTGAAAGACTCTTAGCTGGCTACAGAAAGCACTTACAAGCTGTGATACTTGCCAAAGGGGTGTTACTAAGTACTGACCATGCAGGGTGCCCAAACTTTTGCTTTGGGCCCTTTTATTTTTTTTGTTATTTTGAAACTGTAAAAGATGGAAATAAAAATGTAATCTTGCTTAAAATATTAAAGAAATTTGTCATCTTTAACTTCATGCCTTTTAAAAATCAGGTCATCTTTTACTCGTTTAGCTATTCACAGTAACAGAAATTTTGACCAGAAGTGCCCTAACTTTCAGGAAAGTTAATGGTGATTATCCTGGGAATTATAGACTAGTGGGTCTTCCGTGGTGGGCCAACTATTAGAGGATTTTTACTGATAGGATTTGCAATTATTTGGAGAAGCCAAATAGTCTGAATTGAGATAGTCAGCAAGCTTTTGTGAGATCCAGGCCGTGCCTCATGAGTGTGATTGAATTCATTGAAGAAGTGTCAAAACAAGCTGATGAAGGTTCAGCTGTGGATATGGATTTTAGTAAGGTATTTGACAAGGTACCTCATTCAGAAAGTCAGGAGGAATAGGCTCAAGCAAAACTGATGGCTTAGATTCAGAATTGTCTTGGCCATAAATGGCAGGGTATGGTTGTAGATGGAGAATGTTCTGTCTGCAGGTTGGTGACCAATGGTGTTCTGAGAGATCTGTTCTGTGACTCCTGTTCTTTGTGATCATTATAAATCACTTGGACGAGGAAATGAAAGGGTGGGTTAGTAGGTTTGCAGATGACACAAGGTTGGTGGTTTTGTGGATAGAGTAGAAGGTTGTTGTAAGTTACAATGGCATATTGATAGGATTCACCTCTGGGTTGAGAAGTGGCAGATAGCATTTAATTCGAGAAAATGAGAGTGATACACTTTGGAAAGTTGAACATTAAGGCAGAGCACAGGGTTAATGGCAGAACTCTTAGCAGTGTAGAGCACCAGCGATCTTGGGGTACGTGTCCATCTATCCCTCAAAGTTGCCTTGCAGTTTGAAAGAGTGGTTAAGAAGGTATATGGTGAGTTGGCCTTCATTAATTGGAGGATTGAGTTCAAGGTAATATTGCAGCTCTATAAAACTGGTTAGATCACACTCGGAATATTATGCTCAGTTCTTCTTTAGAGAAGTTGCAGAGGAGATTTACCAGAGTGCTCCCTGAATTAAGACCATGTCGTATGAGAATGAATGAACTAGGGCTTTTCTCTTTCAAGTGAAGGAAGATGAGAGGTGACTTGGTAGTGGTATGGTTTATAAGCTGAATGGTATAGATAGAGTGGTCAACCAGAGACTTTTTTCCCAAGGCAGTGGGTAATAAGATAGGTCATAATTTTAATGGTGATTTGGCGGGAAGTAAAGGGGTTGCCAGATGTAGGCTTTCTTTGTACAGAGTGGTGGGCGTATGGAATGTGCTGTCAGGGGTGATGGTAGAGGCAAATACATTAGAGACATTTAAGGTAATCAGCCCTCCATTTTTCTTTCATCCATGTGCCTATGTGAAGATTGATCTCAGAGTAGATTCAAAGGTTGGCACAGCATCGTGGACTGAAGGACCTGTACTGTACTGTTCTATGTTCTAATGGTGAACAGTGTGACGTCAAAAGCTCCTGGGTTTTATGCTTCATGATCCCCTAGAAAGGCATGATAAATAAGAATTTATTAACTTTTCCTCTATTAAAATCCTCTTGATCTGTCATTGCAAAAGTTAGCCTCTGTGTATTTCTTGGAAGTTTTGAACCTGTAAAACCAAAGGAATTTTCAGAATGGGAATGTTGAAGATGCTAGACAAAACAAAATTTGGAACTCTCGGTTCAGCCAGTGTCTTTGTAAAGTAAAACATGATTAATATTTTTGGCCTTTGAAGTTTTGTTGGAATATTCAATATATTGAATAATAAACCTTGACAAATTCATAATTCAGTGCACCATATTACCACTTCTGGGGTTTGGTTCACACAGTAGCATTATTTTAAAATATATTTAAGTTAATTTGCATCTAGCTGGAAGCTGTGTCATAAAGTTTTAGTTTGGCTGTGATTTCTTGACCAGCTGTTTTCCATAAAATTATTGTTATTGTTTTGTAATTTCAAGGTTGCCTTGTATATTATCCATATGAGTTCTAGAAATCTATGTATTCAAGTTCACATTTTCTACTGACATAATGTCTTTCAAGTTGAACCATTCTAGGTATTAAGATGCCTTTGTAATGCGCTGAAATGGAGACCATCCTCTTGTTATACTGCAACTGGTTACAGTTGAATGGGAATAACTGATTCCATCATTCACAGGTGATTTTAATAAATCACAGCTGTGGAGAAAGAAAGACATGAATAACAATGTCCCTAACACTGCAACGTTTACAGGATTATAATGAGGTACTGTATGTATGAATGTAATGTAGCTCATAACTTGGGAAACTTTGGAAAAATTATCAACTCTTGTCTTCTACTTGAATCAAGCAAATAATACATTTTGACATAAGTATTTCACACAAACTGCTATACTATTTTTATTTTCATTCTTTCTAACGTGTGAAAGCTTTAGGTGAAGTTGTGGTTAAAATAAGATGGGATCAATTTCTAGGTTTTAATACTTGGTGTCTCTGTTTATAAAGCCCCAAATCCAAACTGATTTATTAATCTCTCTACTACTTTTCAAGATTCATGCACAGATGTCCCAGGTTTCTCAGTTCTTGAATTTACCATTTAAATAATATTGCCTGTCCATATACAGTACTTCCTGTTGAAAACCATTGTCATCAGCTTTACATGTGCCAAGCCTGTGTAGTACCTTGTAGTCTAATATATCCTCATATATTTCTACCCTTTCACATTTTAAAACACCAGTGTTCTTCATATATATACAGTTGAAGTCAGAAGTTTACATACACTTTAGGCAAAACATTTAAACTCAGTTTTTCACAATTCCTGACATTTAATCCTAGAAAATATTCCCTGTCTTAGGTCAGTTAGCATGATTTTAAGAATGTGAAATGTCAGAATAATAGTAGAGAGGATAATTTATTTCAGCTTTTATTTCTTTCATCATTTTCCCAGTGGGTCAGAAGTTTACATACACTTTGTTAGTATTTGGTAGCATTGCCTTTAAATTGTTTAACTTGGGTCAAATGTTTTGGGTATCCTTCCACAAGCTTCTCACAATAAGTTGCCGGAATTTTGTTCCATTTCTCCAGACAGAACTGGTGTAACTGAGTCAGGTTTGTAGGCCTCCTTGTTTGCACATGCTTTTTCAGTTCTGCCCACAAACTTTCTATCAGATTGAGGTCAGAGCTTTGTGATGGCCACTCCAATACCTTGACTTTGTTGTCCTTAAGCAATTTTGCCACAACTTTGGAAGTATGCTTGGGGTCATTGTCCATTTGGAAGACCCATTTGCGACTGAGTTTTAACTTCCTGGCTGATGTCTTGAGATGTTGATTGAATATATCCACATAATTTTCCTTCCTCATTATGCCATCTATTTTGTGAAGTGCACCAGTCCTTCCTGCAGCAAAGCACCCCCACAACATGATGCTGCCACCCCCATGCTTCACAGTTGGGATGGTGTTCTTTGGCTTGCAAGCCTCACCCTTTTTCCTCCAAACATAATGATGGTCATTATGGCCAAACAGTACAATTTTTGTTTCATCAGACCAGAGGACATTTCTCCAAAAGTAAGATCTTTGTCCCCATGTACACTTGCAAATTGTAGTCTGGCTTTTTTATGGCGGTTTTGGAGCAGTGGCTTCTTCCTTGCTGAGCAGCCTTTCAGGTTATGTCGATTATAGGGCTCGTTTTACTGTGGATATAGGTACTGTCTACCTGTTTCCTCCAGCATCTTCACAAGGTCCTTAGCTGTTGTTCTGGGATTGATTTGCACTTTTCGTGCCAAAGCACGTTCATCTCTAGGAGACAGAATGTGTCTCCTTCCTGAACGGTATGACGACTGCGTGGTCTTATGGTGTTTACACTAGGTACTATTGTTTGTACAGATGAACGTGTTAGCTTCAGGCGTTTGGAAATTGCTCCCAAGGATGAACCAGACTTGACATCATTTTCTGACCTCAATCTGATAGAAAGTTTGTGGGCAGAACTGAAAAAGCATGTGCGAGTATGGAGGCCTACAAACCTGACTGAGTTTCACCAGTTCTGTCTGGAGGAATGGAACAAAATTCCAGCAACTTACTGTGAGAAGCTTGTAGAAGGCTACCCAAAATGTTTGACCCAAATTAAACAATTTAAAGGCAATGCGACCAAATACTAACAAAGTGTATGTAAACTTCTGACCCACTGGGAAAATGATGAAAGAAATAAAAGCTGAAATAAATTATCCTCTCTACTATTATTCTGACATTTCACGTTCTTAAAATAGTGACCCTAACTGACCTAAGACAGGGAACGTTTTCTAGGATTAAATGTCAGGAATTGTGAAAGACGAGGTTAAATGTATTTGGCTAAGGTGTATGTAAACTTCTGACTTCAACTGTAAGCATTTGAAAGAATGAGCACTGGATACATCACTCTCCGGCAGGGGAAGAAATGCACCGGGATGCCATTTTTGACCCTTAGTTGATATTGTTAAAAAACCTGTTTTGTACCAAGGGTTTTGATTTTGCTAACAAGGACAATGCTTGACGTTTTATCAAATCTTGAGCTTTATGAGATCATATATGTAATGTTAATTACTATTCCTCATTAACTTATTTGTTATTACATCAATTTTTAAATTGATTAAATATGATTCGCCCTGAAATGTCTGCACTGACTGCTAATAGTGTTGACCTGATTTCTTCTCAATGTGCTCAACGTTGCTTTATAAATATTTAAATGTTTACTTTTGATGACAGCTTTGTGCATGTGTGCATTAATCTTCCTCTTAAAGTGGCATCTGAATTTTCAGTTTGGATCACAAAATTTGGCTAATAATCTCATCTATTTGTTACACTTTTACATTGCATCATTAATTTAGTAAAAAATCCATATTAATTATTAAAACAAAATTTGACACAGGTTTGAAAAGAAGATGTTGTGATGGGTAGTCAACAGATTTGTCATAGAAACAAGTTTTGTCAGAGAAACATTTGTTTCTAAAGTATCTCAGAGTAGGTGACAGAGATATTATAGAGAGACTTGAAGAAAAGATTCCACAGTTCAGGGTTGAGTCAGTTGAAGGTGTGGCTTTGATGATGATGCACTGAAAATAGATGTGCAGTACGGAATATGCTAATGAGCTGGAGGAAGCAGTAGGATGGAAATGACCGTGAACATGTGGGAATTTTAATACAAGATGAAAAGTAAAATAGGGACACTGATGTACTTGAGGGTGGGGTGGGGTGGGGTGGGGAAATGGGTAGCAGTGAGTAGGAGTGATAAATGACCAAGATGGAGAAAGGGCACACATGGATAATGAAGAGATTAAGTTTATGGAGAGTAAAGTGAGGGGTGAAAAATAAGATGTGGACAGCCAAATCAAAACATGCTTAATAACTCCTAAGTACTATGGCCATATCTTATGAGATGTAGATGATGTACTATATGCATATCAGTATATAGAATTTTTTGAAGTATTTATTTGTGAACTAACTTTATAATTTCAGTCCTGGGTGCTTTGCAAACTGACGATAATGCTAATTTTGTTTCTGACAAGTAGTTCCGCTTTTGAAGTTCACAAGGTCTTAATGCCTAAATTTACAGGAATACCAGAAACAGTGATTGCTTTAAATTCATTAAAGAATGACAGGAAAAATATTCATGGTATTTAAGGTCAAAATCCATATTGGTTATTAAATTGACCTAATATCAATTTGTTTAAAGTATTGAAAACACCCTACTACATTTTACAATAGAAATAATGATGGGATAATTCACATGATGGACTATGAGAAAAGGCTATTCAGTCTACACTACATTACTTTGCTTGATTTTGTCATCATTGCCATACATTCTTTCAGTAGTGGACTCTGAATTATAATAATTGAGTGCATAGACTTTTTTCCCTATTATTTCCACCTCTTATGCCTTTAAAACATAAATCTGTTTTCTGCTCATTAAACCTTCTACTAGTAGAAACAGTTTCCTAATATATACCAAAATGTTCATAATTCTTAAGGCTTCTCATGCATTACTTCTTACTTAAACTGTACTTGGACAAAATAATCCCAGTTTCCATAAAATTTCCTGTGGAAATTTGGCTATAATTCTAATACTAGTCTGCAGCCCATTCAAGATCTTGACATTTTCCTCTTATAACCATATAACCATTACAGCACGGAAACAGGCCATCTCGGCCCTTCTAGTCTGTGCCGAACTCTTACTCTCACCTAGTCCCACCGACCTGCACTCAGCTCATAACCCTCCATTCCTTTCCTGTCCAGATAGCTATCCAATTTAACTTTAAACGACAACATCGTACCTGCCTCAACCACTTCTGCTGGAAGCTTGTTCCACACAGCTACCACTCTCTGAGTAAAGAAGTTCCCCCTCATGTTACCCCTAAACTTTTGTCCTTTAACTCTCAACTGATGTCCTCTTGTTTGAATCTTCCCCACTCTCTCTGCAAGCTTTGAAAACCTATCTTATCATCCACAACACTACCTATCTTAGTATCATCTGCATATTTACTAATCCAATTTACCACCCCATCGTCCAGATCATTAATATATATGACAAACAACATTGAACCCAGTACAGATCCCTGAGGCACACCACTACACACCGTCCTCCAATCTGACACACAGTTATCCACCACTACTCTCTGGCATCTCCCATCTAGCCACTGCTGAATCCATTTTACTACTTCCATATTAATGCCTAACGATTGACCCTTCCTAACTAACCTTCCATGTGGAACCTCGTCAAAGGCCTTACTGAAGTCCACATAGACAACATCCACCGCTTTACCCTCGTCAACTTTCTTAGTAACCTCATCAAAAAATTCAATAGGATTTATCAAACAGGACCTTCCACGCACAAATCCATGTTGACTGTTCCTAATCAGACCCTGTCTATCCAGATAATTATACATACCATCTCTAAGAATACTTTCCATCAATTTACCCACCACTGACGTCAAACTCACAGGCCGATAATTGCTAGGTTTACTCTTAGAACCCTTTTTAAACAACGGAACCACATGAGCAATACGCCAATCCTCTGGCACCATCCCCGTTTCTGATGACATTTGAAATATTTCTGTCAGAGCCCCTGCTATTTCTACACTAACTTCCCTCAAAGTCCTAGGGAATATCTTATCTGGATCCGGAGACTTATCCACTTTTATATTCCTTAAAAGCGCCAATACTTCCTCTTCTTTAATTGTCATACTTTCCATAAATACCCTTCTTGTTTCCTTTACCTTACACAATTCAATATCCTTCTCCTTAGTGAATACCGAAGAAAAGAAACTGTTCAAAATCTCCCCCATCTCTTTTGGCTCCGCACATAGCCGTCCACTCTGATTCTCCAAGGGACCAATTTTATCCCTCATTATCCTTTTGCCACTAACATAACTTTAGAAACCCTTTGGATTTATTTTCACCTTACTTGCCAAAGCAGCCTCATATTTTCTTTTAGCTTTTCTAATTTCTTTCTTAAGATTCTTTTTACATTCTTTATATTCCTCGAGTACCTCATTAGCTCCAAGCTGCCTATATTTATTGAAGATCCCTCTCTTTTTCCGAACCAAGTTTCCAGTATCTCTTGAAAACCATGGCTCTCTCAAACTTTTAACCTTTCCTTTCAACCTAACAGAAACTGATTCTGAACCCTCAAAATTTCACCTTTAAATGACCTCCATTTCTCTATTACATCCGTCCCATAAAACAAATTGTCCCAATCTACTCCTTCTAAATCCTTTCGCATCTCCTCAAGGTTAGCCTTTCTCCAATCAAAAATCTCAATTCTAGGTCCAGTCCTATCCTCTTGTGTGATATCCAGAATTAGTAGCTCTAATCTAGTTCTGTCCAGTTTCATTACATTATTCAAAACAATATTTTTAAAGTTTTGTTTGAAACTGTTGCCTTACATTATGAAATATGCAAATTTGTTGGAACAAAATACTAAATACATAGGTTGCCAGGGGCATAATAATATTTTGTTTATAACAAGAGCATTAATGTAAGTAACAGAAATTATAACAAGGAACATGGGGATTAGTTCATGTTACTCATGAATTATTTGAAATTGTGTAAAATTTTCATTTCCAGTATGTGCATGGAGATTAGAGGAAATTCAGTTTATTTCTCTGTGTTATATAAATTGATCTTTACTGTACAAATGGATAAATTGGTGAATGCAGTGTAATATGCATTCCAATGCTTTTTGGTCAGATATACAATGAATGAATACATTGTGTAAATGGGACTAAGATGAACTATGATGAGTTTAAGTTTCTGTCTGTTATATAATGGTAAATTTCTTAAATATATGAAATTAATTAAAGAAAATATTCTTGGCAATATGACCTCTGGGGTGGGGGGGGGGGAGCAGGGACACGATGCAGGTAGTGCAGCATTCCACAGCTTCAGAGATCCAAGTTTAATTCTGATATCTAGTAATGAGTGTGTAGAGTTTGCATGTTCTTCCTGTAATTTTGGTTGTTCCTCTAACACACCAAGGATGAGCTAGTTAGGTGAATTGTTTCTAGTTTAGGTGAGTGGTAGAATTAGAATGTGCTATTAAGGTGCACATGTAACTAAATATTTTGCAGGGAGGATAGATATAAACAAGTTATTTTGAGAGCTGAAAAATTGGCTGTGGTCATCGTGGTTTCCTCAAAGGAAGATCTTGCCTGACAAATCTGTTGGAATCCTTTGAAGAAATAACAAGCAGGATAGACAAAGGAGAATAGTTTCATGTAATATACTTGGATTTTCAGAAGACCTTTGACAAGATGCCACACATGAGGCTGCTTAATATGCTACCAGCTCATGATATTACAGAAAAGATTCTATTATGGATAAAAAAAAATTGGCTGATTGGCAGGAGGTAAAGAGTGGGAATAAAGGGACCCTTTTCTGACTGTCTGCTGATGACTAGTGGTATTCCACAGGGGTCTATGTTGGGGCCAATTGTTTTTACGTTATATGTCAATGATTTGGATGATGGCTTTTCTGCAAAGTTTGCAGATGATACAAAGATAGGTGGAAGGGCAGGTAGTTTTAAGGAAGTAGATTGGCTACAGAAGGATAGGTTAGGAGAATGTGCAAAGAATTGGCAGATGGAATAGTTTGTCACGAAGTAAATGGTCATGCACTTTGGTAAAAGAAATGAAAGGATTGATTATTTTTTAAAGGGGGAGAAAATGCAAAAATCTGAGGTGCAAATAGACTTGGGAGTCCTTGTGCAGGATTCCCTGAAGATTAATTTGCAGGTTGAGTCTGTGGTGAAGAAGGCAAATGCAATGTTAGCATTCATTTCAAGAAGACTAGAATATAACAGGAAAGATACAATGTTCAAACTTAACAAAGCACTGCTGAGGCCTCACTTGGAGTATTATGAGCAGTTTTGTGCCCCTTAGAAAGGATGTGCTGAAACTGGAGGGGTTTCAAAAGAGGTTTACGAAAATGATTTCAGGATTGACTGGCTCGTGAAATGAAGAACATTTGATGGCTCTGGGCCTGTATTCAGTAGAATTCACAGGAATGATGGGTGACCTCATTGAAACCTATAGTATGGAGAAAGGCCTTGATAGAGTGCATGTGGAACGGATGTTTCCTATGGTGGGTGAATCTAAGACCAGAGCACACAGAATCAGATTAGATGGGCATCCTTTTAGAATGGAGATGAGGACGAATTTCTTTAACCAGAGAGTGCAGCTGTGGAGGCCAAGTGTACATGTACAAACGTATATTTAAGGCAGAGATTGATAGATTTTTGATTGGTCAGGGCATGAAGGGATATGGGGAAAAGGCAGGAGATTGGGGCTGAGAGAAAAATTGGATCAGCCGTGATGAAATGGCAGAGTAGACTGGATAGGCCAAATGTCCGAATTCTGCTGCTATAAGTTATGGTCTTACACTGGAGGTGTGTGGAATTGTGAATTTCTGTGTTAACTGTCCTTTCAGTCTGGTCAACAAAATATCCATGAATACTTTCTGAAAATTAGATTTCTGAACTCATTGCTGGAGTGTTATTTCACCAAAAAAAAAATGGTAATGAAAGTCAGTTTTACTCTAGGTGGTTGGTAACATTTATGCCATATCCTCACGCGGATTTGTGCATCTACATCTCCTGTGTCTGAATTCCTCCAGCCAGTTTTCTGCCCATTACCAAAGGTTCTTTCCAATTTTTGTTACAAACCGTGTAATTTTTAAATGTCAGGAGATGTAGATAACAATACACAAAAACATATTCTACATCTCTTTTTAAGCTTTCTGTTACCTTTGATATGGTTGATCATATTTATCCAATGTTTTTTCTTTCTGTATTCCAATTGTTGGTATAGTACTTTTCCCATTAATAATCTAGTCAGAAGAAATGATTTACCTCACCTCTCACTATTAATACTTGTTCAATTCAGAAAGCTAATCTTGTACTCTCTAGTTTTTAAACTGGTGTGCTGCCTCTTAATAACATTATCGGAAATCACAAAAAGCAGTTTCTACACTTTTGATGAAACCCAGCTCTACACTACCACCACTCGGAACACCTCCACTGGCTAATTAGCTAACCTCAAGGACTTATTGAGTATGTAGAAATTTCCATCAGCTAAATATTGATAAGTCCAAAGTCATTGTCTTTAGATTGTACTGCAAATTGCCTTCATGGGTTATATCTCTCTCTGGCAAGTGTATGAGACTGAATAATCTCTGTATCAGTTTCAACCCAAAGATGAGCTTCTGGCAATTTAGCTCCACCCTGCCTTGGCTCATCTGCTGATGAAGGATGCATATCTTTGCTACTATTGAACATGCGTTAGAAGTATATTACTGAGGACCTTGCTCAGTAACAAAACTGTGTTCTCCGTGGCCTAATTGAAACTCCAGTCCTGAAAAGCAATTATCTTTCTGTGCTGATCTACTGCTTGACCTTCTCGATTCTTGTAAAGTAATTTTTCTAGGGATTCTCATACTTGTTGCATCTGTTTGAATGTAATTTAAATTTTCTAATTTTGTTACCTTGAGCTGACCTGATCTCAATTGTGGTAACTTCTTAATTGTGAAGCCTCTAAACTTTGGAGCTCCCTCCAAAAACTTTTCTGTCTTACGATCTTGACACTGTCCTAAGTGCTTTACAGCCAGTGAAATAATTTTTTATTTTTATTTCACCATCCAGTCACATGTTTTAATGTAGAAAATTATTTTATTGGTAGGTGCAACAACTTCCCACCAGCAGCAATTAACTAGGAGATTAATTGAAGGATAAATATTCCTGGGAAATTTTCCTTTTGTTTTGAATTAGTTGCTTTGGGTTTTTTTAGACCTATTTGAAACAGCAAATATATCATATGTCTTTAGAATTGTACATAGATGGTCCTTACTTCAACTTGTAGATTGCTTGGCAACAAGCAGCACGTCCTTTTACAATAAGCAATGCATGAAATCTTGCTGTCTCTCATTAGAAAAATGGAAGAAAGACAGAATACTGCAAATGTTGCATAGGTAAATTAAGACTGTTAGCAATGAGCAATTTTTTGAGCAATACTAAGTAGTCATACAAAGATATGAAAAGGCAGTACAGTAATTGTTGAATGACAAGTCCATTTAGTTCACTGTATTATTTTGATAGTTGCATGATGCCAGAATAATATGACTATAATCTGTTTTTGTTAAGAAGTCTGGACCAAATTGACTTTTTAGTACTTAGCAATATAATGAGTGCGACGATATATACAGTAACATGATGCTAGGGTTGTTTGGCAGTTTTAATTTTAACCCTTTGGGCACTGCTGGGTTGATGACATATGAAGGCACAGCAGCAGCAGGCAAGCCAGTGACACATTGAGTGGCTATGACACTCTGCAGAAAGGGGTAAAAGCAGGCAGAGCAATAGTGATAGGAGACTCTATGGTTAGGGGGTAACTGGGTGATTCTGCAGCCATGTAAAACATACCAGAATGGTGTGTTACCTCCCAGTTGCTAGGGTCCAGGGTGATTCGGAGCAGCTGAAGACAATCCTCGAGAGGGAAGGTGAGCAGTCAGAGGTTGTAGTGCACTTTGGCTCCAATGACATAGGTAAAAAGGGGGAAGAGGTACTGTACAGTGAGGCTGAAGAACAGGTCCTTCAAGTTAAATAATCTGTGCAACATGCCAGTGAGGTAAAAATAGCATGATTTGGCAGATGAATGTGTGGCTGATGAATTGGTGCAGGGGGCAGGGTTTAAAATTTCTGGATCATTGATATCTCTTCTGAGGAAGGAATGACCTGTACAAAATGTTTCGCCTACACCTGAACCAGTGGGAAACCTATATCCTTATGGGCAGGTTTGCTAGAGCTGTTGCGGAGGGTTTAATTAGCAAGGGTATGGGAATTAGAGTGATCGGGCTGAGGATGGGGAAGCTACAAAACAAGTAGATGCAATGTGTAGTGAGACTGAAGAAGGACAGGTGGATGACAAGTCAAAATTGCAATCAGTGGAATGAGTTAAAGTGTAACATGGGGCAAAATTGAAAAAGGGGATGAATACAGGACTGGAGATGTTATATTTGAATGCATGCAGTATCTGGGATAAGGTAGATGATCTTGTAATGCAGTTACAGGTATGATGTTTTGGGCATCATTGAGTCATGGCTGAAAGAAGATCATAGTTGGGAGCTTAACATCCAAGGATACACATTGTATCGAAAGGATGGGTTGGTAGGCAGAAGGGGTGGTGTGGCTCCCTTGGTAAAAAATGAAATCAGACTCTTCAGAAGAGGTGACATAGCATCAGAAGATGTAGAACCCTTGTGGGTAGACTTAAGAAACTGCAAGACTCTGATGGGAGTTATATACAGGCCTTCGAACAGTAGCTAGGATGTTCGGTACAAATTTCAATGGGAGATCAAAAGGACATGTTAAAAGGGCAATGTTACAATAGAAATGGGGATTTTAATGTCAGGTAGATTAGGAAAATTAGGTTATTGCTTTATCACAAGAGAGGGAATTTGTAGAATGCCTACGAGATGGCTTTTTACGAATAGGTTTTGGTTGAACCCACTAGGGGAAAGGCATTTCTAGTTTGGTTGTGTAATGAACCAGGTTTGATTTGGGAGATTGAGATAATGAAATCCTTAGGTGGCAGTCATCATACAATGATAGAATTCACCCTGCTTGTTTGAGAATGAGAAGATAAAGTTAGCTGTATCAGTATTAGAGTAGAATAAAGGAAATTACAGAGTCGAAAAAGAGGAGCTGACCAAAATTAATTGGAAGAGGGCGCTAGCAGACATGACAGTAGAACAGCAATGACCGGTATTTCTGTGGGCAATTCGGAAGACACAGGATAGATGCATCCCAAAGATGAAGAAGTATTCTAACGGGAGGATAATGCATCCATAGCTGACAAGGTAGGTCAAAAACAGCATAAAAGCAAAAGAGAGGGCAGAAAATATAGCAAAAAATCGGATTCTGATTCTGAAACTAGTGCAAAGTTAGAGCATTGGGAAGCTTTCAAATATCAAAAGAAGGCAACTAAAAATGCAATAAGGAGAGAAAAGATCAAATGTGAAGGTAAGCTAGCCAAAGTTTTTTTCTCAGATATATGAAGAGCAAAAGAGAGGTGAGAGTCAATTTTGGACCGTTGTTAAATGACGGTGGAGAGGTAGTAATGGGGGCCAAAAAAAGTGATGGATGAACTTAATAAGTATTTTACATCAGTCTTTACTGTGGAAGACACTGGCAGTATGCCAGAAATTTGAGATAGACAGAGGGCAGAAGTGAGTGCAGTTGCTATTACTAAGGAGAAGGTGTTTGGGAAGCTGAAAGGTCTGAAGGTAGATAAGTCACCTGGGCCAGATGGAATTCACTGCAGAAAGGGAGCTGAAGAGATTGTGGGGGCATTAGTAATGATCTTTCAAGGATCACTGGATTCTGGAATGGTTCTAGAGGACTGGAAAATTGTAAATGGCACTCCACTTTTTAAGAAAGGAGAGAGGCAGACAACAGGAAATTATAGGCAATTTAGTCTCACTGCAGTGGTTGGGAAGATTTTGGACTCCATTATTAACCATGAAATTTTGGAGTACTTGGAAGCACATGATAAAGCAGACTAAAGTCAACATGGTTTCCTTAAGGGGAAATCTTGCCTGACAAATCTGTTGGAATCCTTTGAGGAAAATACAGGCAGGATATACAAAGGAGAGTTAGTTTATACTTACTTGGATTTTCAGAAGGCCTTTGGCAAGATGCCACTAATGAGTCTGTTTAACAAGATGAGAGCCTATGGCATTACAGGAAAGATACTAGCGTTCGTTGAAGATTGTCCTACTGGCAAGAGACAAAGAGTGGGAATAAAGGGGGCATATTCTGGTTGTTTGCCGGTGACTAGTGATGTTTTGCAAGGATGAGTATCGTGATCGCTTTTCACATTATATGTCAAATAACTCGGATGATTGAATTGATGGCCTTGTGGCCAGGTTTGCAGACAATATGAAGATAGGTTGAGAGGCAGGTAGTTTTGAGGAAGCAGAGAATCTCTAGAAGGACTTGGACAGATTGGGAGAATGAGCAAACAAGTCGCAGATGGAGTATGGTGTAGGGAGATTTATGGTCGTGTACTATGGTAAAAGGAATAAAGGCGTAGTGGAGTGAAAATTCAAGAAACAGCTGCAGGAAGATTTGGGAGTCTTTGTATAGGATTCTTTAAAGGTTAACTTGCAGATTGAGTTGGTGGTAAGGAAGGCAAATGCAATGTTAGTGTTCATTTCAAGAGGACTGAAATATAAGAACAAGGATACGATGCTGAAGCTGTATAAGGTATTGGTCAGACTTCACTTGCAGTATTGTGAGCAGTTTTGGGCCTCATATGTAAGAAAAGATGTGCTGGTATTAGAGAGGGTCCAGAGAAAATTTCACAAGAATGATTGTGAGAATGAAAGGGTTAATGATGAGCATTTGATTGCTCTTGGCCTGTATTCGCTGGAGCTTAGAAGAATGGTGGTGATGGGGGAGGGGGGGTTATTTCATTGAAACCTACCAAATATTGATTAGCCTATATAGAGTGGATGTGAAGAGGATTTTTGCTTTAGTGGGCGAGTATGATCAGAGGCCAGAGCCTCAGATAGAGAGACATGCGTTTAGAACCGAGATGCAGAGAATTTTCTTTCAGCAGAGGGTGTTGAGTCTGTGGAATTCATTGCCACGGAGAACTGTGGAGGCCGAGATATTGAGTATATTTAAAGTGAGGTTGATACGTTCATGATTAGGCAAAGCGTCAAAAATTAGGGGAGAAGGCAGGAGAATGGGTTTGAGAGGGGTTATCAATCAGCCATGATGAAATGGTGAACAGGCTCACTGGGCTGAATGGCCTAATTTTGTTCCTATGACTTATGGTCTTATTGACTTAATTTAGCATTGATTGTGAAAATTGCAGGAAAACCAAAATCATGTTTTTCTCCACCACTTCTCACTAACTTTTCAGAATAGAAAGTTATTTGTTGTTAGGTAAATAAATGATTTAGATGATGGAATAGGTGGCTTTATTGCCAAGTTTGCAGATGATATGAAGATTGGTGGAGGGGCAGGTAGTGTTGAGGAAATAAGCAGGATGCAGAAGGACTTAGACAGATTAGGAGAATGGGCAAGAAAGTGGCAAATGAAATATAATGTTGAGAAATGCATAGTCATGCACTTTTGTACTAGAAATAAATGTGCAGACTATTTTCTAAATGGGGGAGAAAATCCAGGAATCTGAGATGCAGAGGAACTTGGGAGTCCTTGTGCAGAACACCCTGAAGGTTGACTTGTAGGTTGAGTCAGTGGTGAGGAAGGCAAATGCCATGTTAGCATTCATTTCAAGAGGTCTAGAATACAAGAGCAAGGATGCGATGCTGAGGCTTTATAAAGCACTAGTGAGGCCTCACCTTGAGTATTGTGAACAGTTTTGGGCCCATCATCTTAGAAAGGATGTGCTGGCATTGGAGAGGGTCCAGAGGAGGTTCACAAAGATGATTCCAGGAATGAAAGGGTTATCATACGAAGAATGTTTGATGGCTCTGGGTCTGTACTCACTGGAATTCAGAAGGATGGTGGGGGTGGGGGATCTCACTGAAACCTTTCGAATGTGGAAAGGCCTAGACAGAGTAGATGTGGAAAGGATGTTTCCCATGGTGGGAGAGTCTAGAACAAGAGGGCACAGCCTCAGGATGGAGCGGCACCCTTTTTAAACAGATGCGGAGAAATTTCTTTAGCCAAAGGGTGGTGAATTTGTGGAATTTGTTGCCACAGGCAGCTGTGGAAGCCAGGTCGTTGGGTGTATTTAAGGCAGAGTTTGATAAGTTCTTGATTGGACATGGCATCAAAGCTTACGGGGAGAAGGCCAGGAACTGGGGTTGAGGAGAAGATTAAAAAAAAGAATCAGCCATGATTGAATGGTGGAGCAGACTTGATGGGCCAGATGGCCTAATTCTGCTCCTATGTCTTATGGTCTTATGCTTTCTATTTGTAGGCCAGTTGGTTTTATTCTGCTTTCTAGCTCAAGTCATTGTAGGTTTAGGAAACTTGAGGTTTGTACTAAAGTTCAATATGGAGTATTGTCAACTATCGCTTCTTGGGGCATAAAGCTGAGGCACTCTGCTCATCATATAGAATGATTTTCAAGAGCAGGCAGTTATTCCCAGTCTATTGGCTAATTTTAATATTAATGAAATTATTGGAATTATTATCAGTTTCTGAGAGAGTTGTATATAATTTGGCTGCTATATTTCTTCTGTTATAACAAAAAGTAGTTAGTTGACTATTGACCATTTTGAAGTAGAAAA
The DNA here is from genome assembly GCF_030028105.1 of Mobula birostris. Lineage (NCBI taxonomy): Eukaryota > Metazoa > Chordata > Chondrichthyes > Myliobatiformes > Myliobatidae > Mobula > Mobula birostris. The sequence goes on along the minus strand of NC_092390.1, from coordinate 48,125,764 downwards.
TGCATTATATAAATGCAAATGTTACATTCCTTCTCTCTGCAATAAAATTGAGCATTTTTAAATGTGCCAGACATGGTGTGCTTGCCAAAGGATGACAATTAATCTTAGTATTACATCCATATTGCTCTCCTGTCTGATCTGAATGACAGTAAGCACTATGTTGACAGTTTGTAACACAGAATAACCTCAGGCTTTATTTACAAGTAAGAAAATTAGACAAGCACAAGTGGAATGAAAATGAGATTGCTGAACTTCATGAAGTGTTAAATTAAGGTAGTTGGGGGCTATTTCATGTTCTTCAATGTACCATGATGTAATTTAGTGTGATGTCCATTGTTTTGTTTCTATGTGGATGTGGAGATATTTCTGCCCATTGTAGAATGGCAGAAATGTAGAATTCATTAATATTTGTTACCGGGAGCATGGCCTAGCCACATGAATGGAACTTCCATTTGGAATACGTAACAACTCTTAATTAACTGATGCTGCGACCCATTAACACATTTCAATATGAGTGAGGCAACCAGAGTTTTACAGCAGATTTTTATCATCCCTTATCTTTTCAAAAATAATTATCTACTACTGGTTTGTGTAGCATGTGCACAGTAGTTATGTTGCTGGACTCATTCCAGGGCTTCTGACCTGGAGACACAAGTTAAAGTTTTATGAAGATAGCAGGAGGATGAAAAAAAAAGCCAGTTTTAATCATGAAATTAATTAATTTTTGTTTTAAAAACTCTTGTTCATGAATGGCTTTCATGTCTTTACCACTTCCGACCCTTTGTGACCCCGAAGCTCTTAACTGCACCCAGTTGAGGGAGAACTAAGAATGGGCAATAAATGTTATTTTACCCAGCAATGCAAGATCCTGTGAATGAATAAATAAAATAAATTGCAATTGAGTCTGGTTATTTGCACCCATAATAAATGTGGCAGCCAAATGATGCTGAACTGGTTCCCAGAAACAGCAGTCTGATACATCTAGATAATCTGTTTTTGAATTTTATTGAAATTTTTCTTAACACCTGAAATTGATTGATTTTTTATTTATTGATTGATTGCAGTTCATTGCAAGTAAGGATCCATTAAATAATAATATACTTGGGCCAATCTGCCCTAAAGAGACGTCTTCAATATCCTTTCTGCTAAGACCTCCAAATCCACAAGCGGGATAAACAAGCTATTATCTCCAGATAGAAATCCACAGATTCATTTAGGAAGCCACATACTTTGCTTGTACGACACCAGACTCCCAAAATACTATTCCAAGCTCTGTTCAGTAAAAGATTACTAGGTGGACAGAGGAAAAGGTTCTAAAGAAGTGCAACATCTCCACAAACTCAAGTTTATAGAATGGCATTGATAATCTCAGATTTGTTAGTCAGGAGCACATGAGTGGTAGAAGGAGTACACCATCATCCAAGCTACCACCCTCCTGCCTCATCAACCACCTCCTGTCCTACCTCTGGCAGAGTCTGTGGGTTCCACGTTGGCTTCATCAGCCATCTCAGAACCCGCAGAACTGGAGTCGAAGCAAGTCACCTCAATGCCAAGAAATAGCTTAGGAAGGAAAAGAATATCACAAATTATGTTATCTTCATGCACAAATCATACAGTACTTTTAATTGAACCTCCAAACGTGGTGTGGTGCATATAGTCAAAGACATTCAAAGGATGATTGGAAATAAAATGTTGTTGCAGATAAGTAATGTTTAAAGCTTATGTTCTTGAAATATTGATAGAATTTTTTTTCTTTTGTTTGCAAGCTTACCTATAAATGATGCATGCACTGTTTCGACAAGTGTCACAGTTTGCAGTGTCCTGTCCTGTTCTGTAGGAGAGACTGTAAAGATAAAATTGAGCATTTTAATGTAAAGCTGTATTTAATTAGTTTCCAGAGAAATGCTACAAAATAATTAGGGGGAAAAGGTTTTGATTTCCAGATGATAAACAAAAATCTGATATTAGATTTAATTTTTTTATTTAGCTTAGTTTATAAGACTATGAGTTGAGAATCCTTGATCAATGAAGTAGACATAGATTCAGATCAATCATGGCTGATAAATTCAGTGATGTAACTTGCATTAAATAAAAATATATTAGTAAGAATAATGTATGAAATAGAATCAAGAGTTGTATCTCGGAAGCTTAAACCTGTTCTGCCATTCATTAAGATCTTGGCTGAAACTGTGCTCCAAATCCAGGATCTTCTACTCATTTGAGTTCTAAATTATTAACCTGTTGTATATTGACATACTGTTGTGTATTTCTAGATTCTCCAAATGGAGGAGGCATTTCTTAACATCTCATCTTGTTAGTCCTTTGCGCAATGTCTTAGAGACTAAAAAGGCAATTTCAAGTGAAATTAAATACACATTTGGACACATGACAGCTGTGGCAGGGTTTTGCATATAATTACTTCCTATAAGGTTCATAATGTTTTTTGAATGCTTTGAAAGGGAGAATAATGCTGCACCTATGCAAATTCCCACCGCATTCAGCAACCCTGTGATCTCTGCCCAAGAGGCCAATGTCAGAACATCCTTCTATAGGGTAAACACTCACCAAGTGTCAGGCCTTGGATACTGAAAGCCTCTGCTGACCAACTGGCTGGAGTGTTAATGGACATCTTTAGTCCCTCACTGCTGCTGTGTGTGCTTTCCATCTGCTTCAAATGGATAGTAATCAGACTGGTGCCCAGGAAGAGTAGAGTGAGCTACCTCAGCAAATATTGCCCAGTAGCATTTGCATCTACCATAATAAAGTGTTTTGAGAGGTAGGATGTTGCTAGAATTAACTCCTGCTTGAGCAAGGACCTGGACCTGCTGTAAGTTGCCAACTACACAGCCGGGTTAGTGTGGACACAATCTCACTGGCTCTCCACTTTGTGTTGGAGTACCTAGACAATAGCAAAACATAAGTCAGGCTGTTGTTTCTCAACTAAAGCTCAGCATTAAGTACCATCATTCCCTCAGTATTAAACACAAGCTTCTAAATCCGGGCCTTTATACTTCCCTCTGGATCCTTGACTTTGTCATTCTGAGACCTCAGTCAATACAGATCGATGGTAACATTCTTCTACTTCAATCAATAGAGGTGTACCTCAAAGATGTGTGCTTAGTCTGCTGCTGTATTCTCTCTACACTCATAACTGTATAGCTTAGTGCAGCTCAAATTCCATTTATGAATACATAGATGATACTGTTTTGGGAAAATTTTAGATGGCGACAAAGAGGTGTAGAAGAATGAGAGAGACTGGCTGGTTGAGTGCTATTGCTAGAACAGTCTTGCACTTCATGTCAGCAAGACCAAGGAACTAGTTGTGGACTTGAAGAGAACATACACCACTTAGGTGTCAGCAGTGGAAAGGGTGAGAAATTTTAAGTTCCTGGGCGTCATCATGTTGGAGGATTTATCCTGGGCCCATCACATTGAATCAATCATGAAAAAAATATACCAGAGACTCTACTTAGTTAGGAATATGAGGGGATGTGGCATATCACCAAAGACTCTTGCAAATTTCCATATATCTACACTGCAAGGTATTTTGACTGGTTGCATCACAGTCTGGTGTGGAGGGTCCAATGCACAGGATCGTAAGAGGCTGCAGAGATTTGTAGACTCAGCCAGCTTCTTCATAGGCACAATTCTCTTCCACCATGGAAGACAACTTCAAGAGCCAGTGCCTCAAAAATGTGACATCCATCACTAAGGTTCTTTACCATCTGGTACAGGCTCTTTTCTGGTTACTACTATTGGAGAGGAGGTTCAGGAATCTGAAGACCCACATTCAACAATCCAGGAATAGCTTCTTCCTCTCTGTCATCAGTATTTTTGAACAGTCATGGTCTTTAGTCCTTTTATTTGTGCTAGTTACTTACATTTATTTATTTATTTTCAGAGATTTTAAAAAAATTTTGTAATCGTGTAATTTATACCTTTGCACTGAACTGACAAACCTTACATAATTTAAGACAGTTATTAAAAAACCTAATTGTGATCTCTTATCCTCTGAAATGCAGCAGAATGTGAGAAAGCCAACATAAAGGGAAAGCCTGCTTGACTTCATATTCACCACCCTGTCTGTCACAAATACATCTCTCCATGATTGTGACCGTCGTGCAATCTTTGTGGAGATGGTCCTTTCAGCATTCTGAGGGCTCACTACATTGTGCTTGCGCTCCCATCATGCGAAAAGGGCTAGATTCAAAATTAATAGATCAAAACTTGGCATCTGTAAGAACAAATAGAAACAACAAAACTTTCACCAAAATTTCACCACAATCTCTGCCGTTGAAGCCTAATTAACCCTCATTTTACAATTTTCATCAAGCCAGGTAATTACTGTGGTTCAACAAGGAATGCAGAACAAGAATCAAATCATACTACTGAAGTTAATATTGAGGAGTCATTTGTCTTAAATGGCAGATATGACATGTTATAAGAAACACAAGATAATCCTACAAGGCACTATCATGTGTGGTCAGATATGGTAATGACAATTAAGCAGCTAATAAAAAGAGAAGGCTTCGACCTCAGTTTCATCACTGTGAGTGCGATGGACTTATTAGAATATTTTCAGCTAAGAAATTGTCTTCATCATCGCAAAGGCTATTCTGGGCAAATTGTTTTTATTTATCTGAACTGTTGCTCCATATTCTTGCATTTTAGAAGTACCTGTACCACTTTCCCATGACTTGAGTACAGTTAGAAATTTTACAGTCTGACCAATAATCAATCCTGCTACCTCCGAAACATTGCTTGGTATATTTAATCCATCAAAAGCGGAGCAAACTGTTTCCATCAATTACCACTCTCTAGTTCAGTCTCAACCTTCAGAAAAGTGGAATGTGTTGATAATACTGCTTAGCGGCGTATAACTTTTTTTTCCTTGCCAAATTATAACTTAAGGGTAAACGTGGATAAAAGATCTGAATTCTAGAAATGAGAAGAGTGTGAATCTCTTTGTCAAGGCAGTACGTGACATTGAATAGTCTTAGTGAAAGCAAAGAGAAAACTATCCAATATTCATGGTCATTGTGGTTCACCCAATTATGTACCAAACCTGTTAAAGCAAGTTAAAAGCTGATATCCAGAGATGGCTGGTTCAATTCCTGACTCCCCATAGGTTTTCTGCAAACTGTAAGGTACAAGTCAGGGCAGTTATGCAATTCTCAACATATTGATGAATGAATGTAATTCTCAATAACACGCTTCCGTTTAAAGCAACCTGTATGACTAGCACATAAGCTACCATCCACCACCTGTGTGCTGAATGAACTATATGCACCACCATAAAACTCACAATACTGCCTGAATCTTAAGTCAAGTCACACATCAACTTTATTTGGAAAAATGTTGTTATTCTTCCATACTTGGAACCCTTTCAAAGCCAGATCTGGGAACTGTTTCAAATTTTCTTGCGAAGAATACCTTCACTTGCCGTATAATTTCAACTTAACAAGGCAATATCTTAGGGTTGAGAACGATATGTTTCCAGCATGTGGGTTCTGTGATAATGAAGTCCCAGGTGGGTTCTGCATACTGTGCCACTGTTGGGACAGAATAAGTGTAATGGGAAAAACAGCTCTATTGATTGGATTATTTCATGACATTCTGCTGTTAGCACCATAATGCTCACTGATTTGGATGCTCTTTTGCCAGTTTGAGGATTATTGGCCCAGAGATTGTCATGAATCCATATAGTGTTGCATTTTTCCAGAATTTATAAGACCGTAAGATATAGGAGCAGAAGTAGGCCATTCAGCCCATTGAGTCTGCTCTGCCATTGAATCATGGGCTGATTCAATTCTTCCAGTCATCCCCACTCCCCTGCCTTCTCCCTATACCCTTTGATGCCCTGGCTAATCAAGAACATATTTATCTCTGCCTTAAATACACCAATGTCTTGGTCTCCACAGCCACTCATGGCAACAAATTCCAGATTTACCACCCTCCGACTGAAGTAATTTCTCCGCATCTCTGTTCTAAATGGACATCCTGAAGTCGTGCCCGCTTGTCCTAGACTCCCCCACCATGGGAAAAAAAACTTTGCCATATCTAATCTGTTCAGGTCTTTTAACATTTGGAATGTTTCTATGAGATCTACCCTCGTTCTCCTGAACCCCAGGGAAGACAGCCAGAATAGGATCTCTTTATTCCCATTCACATTTTTCTGCCGATCAGCCAATGCTCCACCCATGCTAGTAACTTCTCTGTAATTCCATGGGCTCTTATCTTGCTAAGCAGCCTTGAGTGCGGCACTTTGTCAAAGGCCTTCTGAAAATCCAAGTACACCACATCCACTGCATCTCCCTTGTCTACCTTGCTTGTAATTTCCTAAAAAAATTGCAGTAGGTTAGTCAGGCAGGATTTTTCCTTTCAGGGAACCATGCTGGCTTTGGCTTATCTTGCCATGTGCCTCCAGGTAGTCTCATTCTTAACAATCAATTACAACAGTTTTGTGAAGGTGGCATTTTTGCTGCTTCTCCATTGCTTTGAGGTGTCCACTGTATTTGATGTGCATCTTAAAACTAGTTTTTCCTTTAAAATTTACAGATTTTAATGAAAGCACATTGACCTGAAAGTCAAATATGATTCTGTCTTCACAGATGTCCCTTGATATCCTGACTAATTCAAGTATTGTCTGCTAAGTGACCTTTTTGATAGTGTATGATCAACCTTTCTAAGCAATAGAAATTGTAAAGATAAGAGATATTGTGCTTTTTTAAGGTTAAAAAGAGTTCATACAAAGTGAAAAGCTCAGGCACAAAAGTATTAGCATATGTCAGAGCTCAAAGCTCCCTTCTTTATAACACTTTTTTGTAGTTGGAGGTTAGAAACAATTTCCCCAAGGAAATAGAAAATCGTAAACAATATTGTATTTGCAATTTGTAGTGGCCCTTAGGCAGCAATGAAACTTAAATTTTAGATGTATTGAAGATTGCTAACAACAAAAGATAGCAGTATGTATTTTGAAAGAAACATTTGTTGTATTTCCCTTTAATGTTATTGCAGTTGAAATGGCTCTCAGTGTAATATTCTTGGTGCTTACAATAGTGTAGATTTTGTTCATCGATTTTAAAAAGGAAGGAATTTTTCTTCTGGTAGAAGTTTAACTTAAAAATAAAAAAAATGTTTTGTATTAAGTGATTTATGCCATCAAGTAATGATTGTGGGATTTTTCATTTTTGTTGGAACTTTATTGTCAGATGTGATTATCAGAAAAAAAAATGAGCGCACCAAATTTTCAGGATTGTTTACATTTCTGTGAAGCCACAATGCTCAAGGTGGTTTATCCATTCCTTAATAGAGCTGCCTAAAACTGCATTTTAAATGGGTCTTGTAATTGTATTTGTACTATGATATTATTGAAAGGTTGCATACCTTAATTAGATGTTCTACAGTTTCACTCTTTGAGCCTGCATATGTTTGTGGATCTAATTCATTGTTTTCTCCCTTTCCTCCCCTGTCCAAAGAGAGGACATGATTGGTATTAAAATAAAGCAAATTGTATCTAATTGGCAACATATAGTGCAGCAAACTTTTTAAGTCTAAGCTTGTATTTGCAATGTGCTGTCCTAAAACAAAATAGTGAATAGATTAGCTTATTGAGCGGTGTCACTGCAACAGCGTTGCTTTTTAATGCAAGTAATGCCAACGAGTTGATTGTGGACTTGAGAAGTGGAAGTCGAGAGAGCACACACCAGTCCTTATTGAGGTTTTAGCAGGTGATGGAGTGAGCAGTTCCAAGTTGCTGGATGTCAACACCTCTTGAGGATCTAATCTGGGCGCAACGTATTAACACAATTACAAAGAAGGCAAAACAGTGGCTATATTTCTCTACAAGTTTGAGGAGAATTGGTGTGTCACCAAAGACTGGTCCAAATTTCTACTGATGTACCTTGCAGGGCATTCTAACTGGTTCCATCACTGGTATGGAGGGGCCACTGTAAAGGATCAGAAAAAGCTGCTGAAAGTTGTAAACTCAGCCTGGTCCACCATGGGTATAGCCTCCCCAGCAATGAGGGTGACTTTCAAAATGTGATGCCTTAAAAAGCCAGCATCTATCAGCAAGGAGCCCTATCTATCACCTAGGACTTGTCCTCCTATTGCTACCATCAAGAAGGAGGTACGGGTCTCTGAAGATTTGCATTCAATATTTCAGAAATGATTCTTCTCCTCTGCTATCAGTTTTCATGACATATGCCAAGGATATTAAACCTGATTCTATTTCACCACTAGTAATTGTGTTGGCATATAGCAACAAGTGTGCAATAAATACCATAAGGGATAAGTTTGACCTTGCATTCAGGTATCAATCTTTAAATGTATGTATTCATGATTCTTATGATGTAAGTCCATTCTTCACACCGAGAACACTTCCCTTGGTGTTGTATGCCATTAGAATTATATGATAATATAATTACAGCAGATCTGGCAACTCAAAACTGGATATGTATCCTTTACATTCATTGCCATAAGCACTAATGAGTTCACTCTCCCCCCCCCCCTCCCCCCCACCTCTGCTAGCAAAATGCTGAGTGTCACCAGTGACCAGAAATTCAACTGGACAATCCACTTATAACAGCTGCAAGAGCATGTCAAAAGCTGGGCGTGCTGCAAAGAGTGACTCATTACTTAACTTCTGAAAGCCACTCATTATCTATAAGGCACAAGTTAAATGCATTGTGGAATATTGGCTCCTTATTTGGATGAATGTATTTTAATAATATTGAGAAACTTGATGTGGGACAAAGCAATTGGACTAGATGGAATCATATTCACTATCCTAAATATTCATTCCTTTTGCACCATGGAATATTCATTCCTTGTCTAGATTCCCTTCAAAAACTGGAACGTCCATACATGAGAGTACCACGAAGTATAGGTTCCTATCTATGTTTGACGTAACACTGATTTGGAAATCTTTTGTTCTTTAATCATTGCTGGACATTAATGCCACCGAACAGCATTGTGGGAATACTTTTACCAGAAGGAGAGGAGCTTTGTTTACAAGGAAACTCACCATCAGCTATGGGAAATGAAAGTAATGTTCATGCCACAAAAAAATCTTTTTCTAAGAGATCAGGCAACCAATCTTGATCTGAGGAGTAGTTCTTAAGGAGAATCATAGAGAAGAAAATGTAAATTACCTGAGGGTTTGAAGAAATGTGTAGATGTATGAATAACTTGGAGAGTGAGGTCTTGCCAATGGGGGAAGGTAAATATTGAGTTTATATTACAGTTGTATGGCCTGCAACTGAACTAGCCAGATACATTACAGAGATGATTTTTAAAAATTTTCTGCCTTTTCGTTTTGTTGACTGTAACTGAAATAGTGATCAAAGTGTTCATCTTTTGCTGTTAATTTGGCGGAGGAAGGCACCTCTTCATGCTTCCCACTATCAAGTCAGCTTCCCCCCTATTCTCAAGCTGATACCAGAGCCCTGATCTTGCATGAAACAACTTGTAATTTAAAACAAAAGCCACGTAGTATGTTAGTAATATACTGAAGGTTGAACCGAGGTTGCAAGCATGCAATGTAGTACTTACATTTCTGTTATCAGTGAATATTATATGTCTGATTAAGTAGTTTCAGTAAATGCTATCTTTTAATATTCTCATGTTTTGCATTTTCCTGTTTATATTTTTATTTTTGAATGTATCTAACTGCAAGAAAGTTCAGAAACATACCACAGACAATTTGATAAACATCAAAATTGTAGGCATGACTTGGTTGGCCATAAAAAGTTTATTTCAGGAGTTTTGTGGGCAGGCCTGTTTTAGACCTAATTATGGCATGGCACATAAGCTCTGCAACACTCTCCTTTGATTAGCTCCAGGACTGTGGATCAGTAAATTGCAGATGAGCAATCATGTCTGAAAAGAGGATGCTGTCCAAGGTGCATGCCATCTTGGACAATGTCTCCCATCCACTACATAATGTACTGGTTGGGCACAGGAGTACATTCAGCCAGAGACTCATTCCACCGAGATGCAACAATGAGCGCCATAGGAAGTCATTCCTGCCTGTGGCCATCAAACTTTACAACTCCTCCCTTGGAGGGCCAGACACCCTGAGCCAATAGGCTGGTCCTGGACTTATTTCCTGGCATAATTTACATATTACTATTTAATTATTTATGGTTTTATATTGCTATATTTATACTCTGTTCTTGGTGGATGCAATTGTAACAAAACCAAATTTCCCTCGGGATCAATAAAGTATGATTATGACTATGATAGAATCAGTAGAGTCTCCGGCATGTATAACTTGCTTTTGGTTCTGACAAATCATCCTCGGTGTGCAGCGTGAACTCTGTTCCTCTTTTCACAGATGCTGCCTGTCCTGTTGAAATTTTCTTTTTATATATTTTGTTTTAGTAGAGTTGCTTTTACTTTAATTGTTCCATATTTTAGTTTTTGTTTTTCTTGAATCCAGGCCTCATTTTGAGGGCTATTTTATAAGTGAGGAACTTTCCATTGTATTTATAAAAAAGAATGCTTGTGAAGGAACCATAGAACCATAACCATAGAAACTACAGCACAGAAACAGGCCTTTTGGCCCTTCTTGGCTGTGCCGAACCATTTTCTGCCTAGTCCCACTGACCTGCACACGGACCATATCCCTCCATACACCTCCCATCCATGTATCTGTCCAATTTATTCTTAAATGTTAAAAAAGAACCCGCATTTACCACCTCGTCTGGCAGCTCATTCAATACTCCCACCACTCTCTGCCCCCCCCCCAATGTTCCCTTTAAACTTTTCCCCCCTCACCCCTAACCCATGTCCTCTGGTTTTTTTCTCCCCTTGCCTCAGTGGAAAAAGCCTGCTTGCATTCACTCTATCAATACCCATCATAATTTTATATACCTCTATCAAATCTCCCCTCATTCTTCTACGCTCTAGGGAATAAAGTCCTAACCTATTCAACCTTTCTCTGTAACTGAGTTTCTCAAGTCCTGGCAACATCCTTGTAAACCTTTCTCTGCACTCTTTCAACCTTATTTATATCCTTCCTGTAATTTGGTGACCAAAACTGAACACAATACTCCAGATTCGGCCTCGCCAATGCCTTATACAACCTCATCATAACATTTCAGCTCTTATACTCAATACTTTGATTAATAAAGGCCAATGTACCAAAAGCTCTCTTTACGACCCTATCTACCCGTGATGCCACTTTTAGGGAATTTTGTATCTGTATTCCCAGATCCTTCTGTTCCACTGCACTCCTCAGTGCCTTACCATTAACCCTGTATGTTCTATCTTGGTTTGTCCTTCCAACATGCAATACCTCACACTTGTCTGTATTAAACTCCATCTGCCATTTTTCAGCCCACTTTTCCAGCTGGACCAAGTCCCTCTGCAGGCTCTGAAAACCTTCCTCACTGTCTACTGCACCTCCAGTCTTTGTATCATCAGCAAATTTGCTGATCCAATTTACCACATTATCATCCAGATCATTGATATAGATGACAAATAACAATGGACACAGCACTGATCCCTGTGGCAGACCACTAGTCACAGGCCTCCACTCGGAGAAGCAATTCTCTACTACCAGTCTTTGGCTTCTTCCATTGAGCCAATGTCTAATCCAATTTACCACCTCTCCATGTATACCTAGTGACTGAATTTTCCTAACTAACCTCCCATGCGGGACCTTGTCAAAGGCCTTACTGAAGTCCATGTAGACAATATCCACTGCCATCCCTTCATCCACTTTCCTGGTAACCTCCTCGAAAAACTCCAATAGATTGGTCAAACATGACCTACCATGCACAAAGCCATTCTGACTCTCCCTAATAAGTCCCTGTCTTTCCAAATGCTTGTAGAGTCTGTCTCTTAGTACTTCCTCCAATAACTTACCTACTACTGACGTTAAACTTACTGGCCTATAATTTCCCGGATTACTTTTCGATCCTTTTTTAAACAACGGAACAACATGAGCCACTCTCCAATCCTCCGGCACCTCACCTGTAGACAGCGACATTTTAAATATTTCCGCCAAAGCCCCTGCAATTGCAACACTAGTCTCCTTCAAGGTCCGAGGGAACACCCTGTCAAGTCCCGGGGATTTATCCACTTTAATTTTCCTCAAGACAGCAAGGACCTCCTCCTTTTCGATCTGTACAGTTTCCATGATCTCACTACTTGTTTCCCTTAATTCCATAGACTTCATGCCAGGACTTGAAAAACATGAAATGGTAGAGGTGAATTCATGGCTAGGTATGTTGAATGTGGTTTGTTTGAGTAAAGATAACATAAAATGCTAGCTGCATCAAACTGAAACTGTGATTGCATGAAACATCAGAACTGGAAGGTACAGAATTCATGGTTTTAGAAATCAGTGGTCTGCATTTCTCTGGTTGAGAGGGAGAACAAGACTCTAGTGTTTTTGTTAAGAGTTAGTTGCAAATGGAAATAGCACTAATTACACAGAATGTAAAACACAATTGCCAGTAATTATTTTCTCCAGTATTCTAACACAGATTTTCCTTAATTTTGGAAAATAAAATGGTTGAATATAACTAACATGCTGTTGTATTGTGATGTGTCAAGTACTGACTTTCAAGTTTGGAGATGCAATCATTCCTCAAGTAATCACTTTGTTCCACTTCCCGTATGCACAAATGGAGTGCAAATCTAATGTTCTGCAATAATGAGCTACAATTACACACATCACCTACTGAATTCCCATCACACACAGCTACCATATCCAGTATCTATCAGGAAGAAGGTACAGGAGCCTCAGGACTCACACCACCAAATTCAGGAACAGCTATTACCCCTCAATCATCAGCCTTTTGAATCAAAGGGAATAACTTCACTCAACATCAATTGCCCATCACTGAGCTTGTCCTGCAACCTACTCTTCACTTTCAACGACTCTTGATCTTATGTTCTCTATATTTATTGCTTGCTTGCTTGTTCGTTTGTTTATTTAGTTATCTATCTATCTATTATTATGATTTTTTTCTTTCTATTTTTGCACATTGTTTGGGAACCTGTTGGTGCAGTATTTTATTGATTCTATTATGGTTATTGGATTGAGTATGCCCACAAGAAAATGGATCTCAGGGTTGTGTATGGTGACATATATGTACTTTGATAAATTTACTTTGAACCTGGATATTATGAATACATGGACACTTTCTTATTATTATTCACTACTATGACATCAGAATCCCATATGCATTTAAGCCTGTGTAATAATTAATTTGCTATATAATGCCGCATAGTTGGCTGTACAACTTCAGTCCACTGGCTGTACATTGCATCCCCTCATTCTTGCTCGGAGGTGGAAAATTGCTGTTTACGTTACTTGTCAGTTCAAGCTTTAGGATTTTTGGATTGCATTGTCAATCTCATATTTTGCATATCAGTGAAATCTGTATTATGCAGTATGCATTCATTAATATTTTTGAAACTGGTTCTTTGTTTCTGCATAACTATATAATAGATCTATATATTCTATTATTGGAACATTCATTTCTATGCAAACATATATAAATTGTGTTGTGTAGTCTTACCCTTCTCTGAGGGCTTCGCCTTTTTCTAATTCTTGAATAACCCCAAGCAACACCTTAATAGTTTCCTGACTGGAACTAATCAGGTTTTCCATTATTTGTAGCTGAGCTTTCAGATCCACAGCTTCTGTAAGAGGTACGATTTGTTGATCTGTCTCCAGTACAGATACTGTTGTTTGATTAGACTGATCTTCATCTCTAGGTGCAATATTTGTTACAGTTGATTCAGAGAACTCTTCTCTTTGAGGAGACTGTAGTGAACAGAGTTGTCCATTCACTGATTGAGGTTGGTGGCTGGCTGGGGACAAAGTTCTTTTAGGCACTTCCCATGCAGCCAGTTTTTGTAAGGAGTTTGAGGGATCAGTCTGAGTAAGTTCACAGATGCTGTCTGTTAAATGGAAGGAAGTGAGATCAGCTAGTTGCAATTCAGTTTGATTAAAGTTCTGATTTCTTGAAGATGCCTTATCATACATTGTCATATTGCACTGTTGGTAATTTTGTTCAGTTGAGTCTTCAGTACAATTGTGCATTTCGTGAACTTTGTTACTGGGAGTATCCAGTCTCATGCTGCCACCTTGTTCATTCAGTTTGTTGAAGTTATTAGTATCTACACTGGTGTGTTGATTCTTCTGGCTGCTCCTCTTTGAACTGCTTGTATTACGTGCTCCCAAGTCATTATTGAGGTTATCTTTAATTTCAACAGCGAAACTATTGTTTTGTTGCCTGAACGTTTCTAAAGTGGGAGCAATTTTAATGATATTTACTTTCTTCCTTTCCAAAGGAAATGTCTGATAGCGCTTTTTGAGGTCAGGAGATGTCTGCACACCTGTGCTTCTGGTAACATTTGGAATTGACCTTCGTGCAGGCACTGTCATGTATTTGCGATAAGCTGCCTTACAAGAAATAGATTTCATTGTTTTTTTGTCCATTTGCTGTGTTGCAGCAAGTCTCTTCTCCTGTTCATTCTGAGCTTCACGGATATCTTTAAATCTCACCTGTAATGCTTTATTCCTTTTTTTAATATGTCTATTTGGATCTTGAGCATATTTCATCTCCAGTGCTGGTGAAGTTGTTTGCTCAGTTTCATTCTCCTTTTCTGTGAGTTGGCATTTACTTGGTTCCTTACTCACCATGTTTTACCTACAAATGAAAACAACATTTCAAAGCAAAATTTAAACTGTGTCCAGATCTATTATAGTAAGTCCTGAAAGAATCATTTCTATTAAATTGACATCATTATGCATTTTATATAAATGCAAAATTGTGTAAGTTGCAAACATAGACAAGTGTTCGAGATAGTAATATATTAGAAGGAATTGTAGTATAGTGGTTATGTTATGAGACTAGCCATGCAAAAGCCTTTTCAATCAACACGGAGCCATGAGTTTAATTATCATTTATAAAAAATAGTGGCCTTTAATGATTACCGTAAAACCCATCTGTTTCATTAATTCTTCAATTGAGGAAATTTGCCAGTTTATCCAGAATGGCTTGTGTCTGATTTCAAATCCACAGCTTAATTCTGTCATGTTTAAACAGAATAAGAATAACTCCAGACTACCCAGCCACGTCGATTTTGAGAAAACCATAAGACATCGGAGCAGAATTAGGCCATTCAGTGTATCGAGTCTGCTCTGCCATTTCTTCCTGGCTGATCCTGGATCCTACTCAAACCAATACACCTGCCTTCTTGCCATATCCTTTGATGCCCTGACGGATCAGGAAACTATTAACTTTCGCCTTAAATATACCCACAGACTTGGCCTCCACCACAGTCTGTGACAGAGCATTTCACAAATTCACCACTCTCTGGCTAAAATATTTCCTCCTTACCTCCATTCTAAATGGTCAGTTTTGAGTTTGTGCCCTCTAGTTCTTGATACCCCCACCATAGGAAACATGCTCTCCACATCTACCCTATCTAGTCCTTTCAACATTCAGTACATTTCAATGATATCCCTTGCATTCTTCTAAATTCCAGTGAGTACAGGCCCAAAGCTGCCAAATGCTCCTCATGTGTAAACCTTCATTCCTGGAATCACCCTAGTGAACCTTCTCTAGACTCTCCAATGGCAACATATCCTTTCTGAGATATGGGGCTCAGAACTGTTGATAGTACTCCCAAGTGTCTTATGAAGCCTTAGCATTATCTCCCTGCTTTTATATTCTATTCCCCTTGAGATAAATACCAACTTTGCATTTCCCTTTACCACAGACTCAAACTGTAAATTAACCTAGGAGTCTTGCATGAGGACCCCTAATTTCCTCTGCACCTCTAATGTTTGAACCTTCTCCCCATCTAGACAATCGTCTGCACTTTTTTTCCTTTTGCCAAAACGCATTATCATACATTTCCCAACACTGTATTCCATCTGCCGCTTTTTGCCCATTCTTCCAATTTGTCTAAGTCTTGCTGTAATTACTTTGCTTCCTCTGGACTACCTATCTTTCCACCTATCTTCATAACATCTATAAACTTTGTCACAAATCCATCAATTCCATTATCCAAATCATTGACAAACAATGTGTAAAGTAGCGGTCCCAATACTGACTCCTGAGGAACATCACTAGTTACTGGAAGCAAGCCGGAAGAGAACCGCTTTATTCCCACTTGTTGCCTCCTGCCTGTCAGCCATTTCTTTATCCATGCCAGTATCTCCCCAGTAACACCATAGGATTTTACCTTGTTAAGCAGCCTCATGTGTGGTACCTTATCAAATACCTTCTGAAAATCCAAATAAGTGACATCCACTGCCTCTGTTTTGTCCACTCTGCTTGTTACTTCCTCGAAGAGGTCTAACAGATTTGTCAGGCAAGATTTCCCTTTACAGAAACCATGCTGACTTTGACTTATTTTATCATTAGTTTTCAAGTACCCCAAAATCTCATCCTTAATAGACTCCAACACTTTCCCAACCGCTGAGGTTAGGCTAACTGGCCTATAATTTGCTTTCTTTTGCTTTCTTTTGCTTTCCTCCCTTCATAAAGAGTGGGATGACATTTGCCATCTTCCAGTCCTCTGGGATAATGCCAGAATCAAGAGATTCTTGAAAGATCATGACCAATGGATCTGTTATCTCCTCAGCAACCTCTCTCTAGACACGAAATGTAGTCCACCTGCTCCAGGTGACTTATCCACCTTAAGACCTTTGAGTTTGCCTAGCATTACGATGGCACTAGCTCCTGCTCCCTGACCCTCAGGAACTTCTGGTGCACTGCTAGTGTCTTCTGCAGTGAAGTCTGATGCAAAATATCCATTAAGTTTATCTGCCATTTCTTTGTCCCCCATTACTACCTCACCAGCATCATTTTCCAGTGGTTCAATATCAATGATCACCTCCCTTTTACTCTTTATATAACTGAAAAAACTCTTAGCATCTTGCCTTATATTATTGGCTAGTTTGCCCTCTTTTTTTCATCTCTCCCCTTCTTATGGCTTTTTTAGTTGCCTTTGGTTGGATTTTAAAAGTTTCCCAATTATCCAACATCTCACTCAGTTTTGCTACCTTATATGCCCTTTTATTGGCTTATATGCAGTCCTTAACTTGTCAGCCATGGTTACCTACCCCTGCCATTTGAGAACTTTTTTGTTCTGTGGGATATATCTATCCTATGCCTTGTGAACTATTCCCAGAAATTTCAGCCATCTCTGCACTGCCGTCATCCTCGCCAGTATCCGCCTCCAATCCACCTGGGCAAGCTCCTTTCTTGTGCCACTGTAATTCCCTTTATTCCATTATGATACTGATACATGCGACTTGTGCTTCTCTCTCTCAATTTGCAGTGTGAATTCAATCAGATTATGATTACTGCCTCCTAAGGGTTCTTTTACATTTATTTCCCAAATAAGATCTGGGTTATTAAACAACACCCAATGTAAGATGGCCTTTCCCCGAGAAGGCAAAACCACAAGCCGCCCTAAAAAGCCATCTCGTAGGCATTCAATAAATTCTCTCTCTTGCACTCCAACGCCAACCTGATTTTCCCAATCCGCTTGCATATTGAAGTCCCACATTACAGTTATGACATTGCCCTCCTTACATGCCTTTTCCAGCTCCCTTTGCAATCTCACCCCCACATCTTGACTACTACTTGGTTGTCAATATATGATTCCCATAATTTTTTTTCACCCTTGCAGTTTCTTAACTCCACCCACAAAGATTCAACATTCTCTGACCCTGTGTCACCTCTTTCTAAAGATGTAATTCCATCTCTTACCAGCAGAGCCACACCACTGCCTATGCCGTCCTGCCTGTCCTTTTTATACAAAGTGTATCCTTTGATGTTAAGCTCCCAACTGTGGCCTTCTTTCAGCCACGACTCAGTGATAGGCACAATATCATACCGACGAATCTCTAATTGCGCCAGAAGTTCATCCACTTTGCTCCGAATGCTAGACGCATTTAAATACAGCACCTTCGGTCCTGCATTCGTCACCCTTTTGAATCCTCTCGCTTCAACTGGTACTTACGTTTGGAGGTCAGTCCAACAGTCAGTCAAAGCAACAAAGATGTAGAACTTTCCTTTCAGATAATGCCAGATGCCTCCATCACAGTCTTTGCAAACATGTTATCGCATTGGCAGTTAGGATTACCCAGAGATGTGATTCAGCATGTGAAATAACATTTAAATACTTGCAACAGAACTGTTGAGTGTGATCCTTGTAAAAGAATGGTTGATCATTGGGGATCAGAAGATTCAGAAGGATAATTTTGATGCTCAATGACTCCAAATCTATTCCACAACCAGTTCAATTCATTCCATGTGATATATAGAAACAGCTAAGAGTCCTAGATACAGCAAAGGCTGTGTAGCCAGACAGCGCCTCAGCAGCAGTATTAACAGTTTGTATTCCAAAAGCTAGCTGTACTTCCAGACATATTGTTCTAGTGTAGTTTCAACACTGGCATCAATATGCAACATGGAGAAAATGCTCACTATGTCGTATCTGCACAGAGCAGAACAAATCCAATATGGTGCAATACTGCCCAGTCTCTTTTCTCATTCAGCAAAGATGTTGTTAACAGGTCTGTCAAATGGAACATTCACACAGATGATGTTTCAATGTTACCAGAACCATTCAGCTCCAGATACTATTGCAGCCTTTGTCTGATTGTGAACCAGTAAGCTGAATTTCAGAGAGCAGGTGAGATTGCTAAAGCAGCATTTAATTAGGTGAGCTGATAAGAATCTCTAGTAAAATGAAAGCTGGGGCTGTAAAGAGGTGATATTTCAATTATTGCAGCAGTACTTTGCACAAAGGTAGTTGGTTATATAGGTGTTGGAGGTAAATCATTGCAGCATGCAGCACAAGACATGTTTGCAGGAGTTCTGTTTTTCTGAGTGGTGTCTTAAGTCATTGGCGTGACCACCAGCAACTTAACTGAACCAACGATATGCATCAGGTCACTACTAAAACAGTTCACAAACTGCATATTCTGACACCTCAAAGTTTGTTTCATTTAGAAAGCCCACACAAGGAACTTAATGGCATTCTGCCCACTTTACTGGATGAGTGCAACTCCCAACAATGTTCAATAAATTTTAATACCATAAAGGACAAAGAAACTCACATGATTGGTACTCAGACACCGTATGTATTATTTACAAAGTATATTGTAGTTACAGGTGCAGTATTCCAGCAGCACCTCCCAAATCTTAAATGTCTGCCACAAAGAGAGACAGTAGGAGGAAGATCGTGGAATGCCATTACCTAGCGATCCTCCTTTAAATTGCAAACTGTACTGACTTTTAAATACATCTCTATTTCTTAATTGTTATTGAGACCAAATCCTGGTACTCCCTACCCAACATCACTGCTGGAGTCCCATCACCAGAAGAATTGTAGCTTCCCGCCACTTTCTCAATAGGTTTGAACAACTAATACAAGCTTTGCCTTTAACTCATATATGCATACAGAAAGAAATATTAGAGATTATAGGGAACTATTTCTCATCGTAATCATTTTAAATAAGTAGTTTTTCAAACATACAAAGAACAATCTGCCTTCTCACCTAAGTTTCTTCAACCTTGGAACAAAATGTTTACATGTAACTGACAATTAATTCTAGGTTTTGTTTTTGTTTTAATTAATACATTTCACCATTCTGCCCCTACTACCTGGCATTGTAAGTCACCTCACTGGAAACTCTCATATTATGAATTCACTGTTGCTTAAACTTCCATGATAATTGTAGAGTTTGTAATCGATGATTTTATTGAACAGGAAAGGGCTGCTGTTATTAGTGCTTTGGATCATGGCTGGTTTGACTTAAGAGTAGAGAAAACTATTTGAAATGAAAGATTGAGCATTTATTTCATGAGAGTGTATTTCAGGATACAACAACGCAATTGTTCATGATCATGCTTCATTTCACATGTTCCATTGCTGTTGGTCTATATCTGAAATGGAAACCAACACTGGAAATGAGTGATAGAATTCTTACAAGGAATGTATGATCTTTGATTGGGTGAATGCACGATCTAAGTACAAACATACATCATTCAAAGAACCAGCAGATGAAACCGATTCATCTGCTTAGAAAGTTAAAATTTGCCAATTTGACAGCAATGCTGTGGTTGTCTGTTTTAGATAAAAATGTGCACTTCATCAAGTTTGAATAAATATCTCTTGTGATTGCTGATACTATTTGTTTACTGGGGCCAGGAAGGGAAGGATAATTTATCTGAATCTTATATGGAAATTTTAATCCTTTCCTGTCACAAACATTCTTTCCATTCTTTCCTTTGAAACCTTACTGCAACTGCTTTTCCAGCAGACTTATTTGTTAACCAAAATATGTTTCCCAAATCAAAGAATCGATTACATATAGACTGAATTTTATCTTCATATTTTAGATGCATTTAGAACTTCAGTACAGAGAGATTATATTGTCATCGATGCTTGTATTCTTCTTGGACCCTTTTTTATCATATCCTAAAAATGATTGAAGGCATTCTGTGCTTTCTAGGTATACTGGGAAAGTTTGGGTGAGAGCTTAATGAAGGCACAGAAATAGGTTTTCTATCCTTAACCTAGAATTCTAATGCACTTTTAAGGTTATGATAGATGGAATGAGAATTGCAGAATGACATATACTTGATATACTTGGTGCTTAGTACTTGACATAAATTGGTCTTTGTACTTTTGAAGCCACTTTGTCACCCCAACAAAGTGCTGTGGGATTGATATTTGTGGAAACTGGGGGTATATATTTATATTTTTTTCTTGATCCACTAAAAATCTTCACATGCTATGATTCGTATCTCAGTGCTTTCTTTTAAGATATCACATTTCTTGGCACCTTCTGTAAATGGTAATTTGCATTTTTTCTTGCTCAGCAATGCAGTGTCCAGTGTGATTCTGTTGTGACCCAGCCTGAAAGATGATCAGGCCAAAGACTGATGTCATCGGATGGGCAACAATTCAGAATGCTCTCATCCTAAATTATAACTTTGGAACTTGAACACAAAGATATCCTATTGTTAAAACAAAGTTGTTGTCAAAAATTTCTGTTTGTTTTTTCTCTTTTCCAATTACAAACTTATTTTAGGTATTCTAACAATAATAGCTCTTGACTTACTGCCAAGTTATTTGTATTCAAATTGCATTTAAAAGAAATCTAAAAATATCAGATAATGTTGCAAGGATCTAATTTACACTGTCACCGGCTTATTTTGTTAGTATAGTTCAAAATTAAACTGGTGACTATAGAAAAATAAATAATTTCAACTTCCAGAATAAAAGTTTCCTATTTTTACCCCAGTTAACTGTGTACCATTGCAACAGATTTGTGTTTACATTCACACAGTTCTCTTAGGAGTTATCAGTACATTATTATTTATATAATGTTTAGTTATTTATTTTAATATGCATTTTACATCATCCAACTTGAAAATGAAAGACTTGGTTTATTAAAGCCACTGAGTAATTCCAAGCACTTTATAGCCAATGAAGTATGTTAGAATTGGTAGAAAAGGCAGCAATAAATGCATATACAGTAAAAGCCTACAAGTAATAATTGATAAAGATGGTATAATTTTGAGCAGAGGTAGATTGATGAATTAATATTGGCCTGCACGGATAAGTTTCCTTCTCTCCTGTGAATTGTTTCCAAATGAGACAGCAGGTAGGGCTCGGTTGATGCCGTGTACTAATTACGTTCCCTTAGTAATGCACTGGAAAGTCAGCCTACATCAAAACCAAAGATTACATTTCAAAGGATGTATCTTAAACCCTTAGCCCTGATCTGGAGTAAGACCACTAACAGCCGAAGTATGACTGACAGGTCATTACCTGTATTGTAGCTGATCATTATAAAGTGATAAATTAAGCAACAAAAGTGGAATGAGAAAATTTCACAGGCAATCATTTAGGTTTCCTTCTTCTGCATTTTGAGATATAGATTTGAGGAGTGTAATAATGTGTTAAGAGCCATGAAAGCACTTCTCATTTTCAGCAGTTGCTTTCTCAAAAGCATCCACCACCTTTAGGAATGCATATATTCTAAAGGAAAGTTGGGAATGCTCAATTAACACTGGCCTGGCCAGAATCTCCAGATCCCAAAATATGAATTTTAAGAAAATAACATGAATAAATATTGCTGTAATTCCTCATGATTCCAGAACAATCACTTTGAGTATTTTGGAAAGTTATAGTGTCTTGAAACTAGGAACAGGAAACTTGACTTTGAAATTGATACAAAAATGGATGTTCTACAGATATAAAGTGCACATGTAAAATAACTTACTTGTGGGATTGTGGCTTGTATAAACTAATACATAATCCTTTCAGATTTTGTGGGATTTAATGGGCACCACAGTAGCATAACGGTTAACGTGACTCTATTACAGCTTGGGGCATCGGAGTTCAGAGTTCAGTTGCGGCGTCCTTTGTAAGGAGTCTCTGTAAGTCCTCCCCATGGAATATGTGGGTTTTTTTGAGAGTGCCCTGGAAAAGATGCACTGGGTAGGGTAATTGGTCTTTGTAAATTGTCCTGTGATTAGGTTAAAGTTAAATCTGTTGTTGGGGGTCGCCAGGGTGGCAAGACTCGAAGGGCCAGAAATGTCTACTGCACACTGTCTCTCTAAATAAAATAAATACAGAAAACTGCCTGTTCTGGTTTGAGCTATTTTTTCATCAGATATTCATGCTGTGAATATTTCTAGCTAATGAATAAAACGATGTATAAAGAATACTAAACTTCAAAGCCAAGATAAATTGCAATTATTTATTAATGTTTTGATCTCTAGTTTTGCTTTACTAGTTTACTATATACTGTTTTGAGGATTGTGTGGATAGTTCAGCTATATATGACTATTGAATTAAATGGGATAGTTCTATTAAAATAACACTTAAGTTATGATTTCTACACGAAGAAGATTGTGCATCATGGTGTTACTTTTGGGTTAGAGATATGTTTCTGGCTTTTTTTTATTCCCCAACTATAGCAGGAATAGATTTCTGGTATCTATTCAAAATCTTTTATGAAATCTCATATTCATGTAAAGCTATTAAGCTGTTTTGAGAGTATTTATATGGCCTTAGATTCTTCCTATAGAAATTTATCGATTCTAGTTGCAAAACATTGAACCATGGATGAATTACTATAAAACAGTAATTAAATTTACCCAGGAATCTGTAAAGAATTCATATTAAAAAAATAAAATTGTATTTGCATTTTTCATTGTAAAATAAAGTATTAAGATCATTCCCGGAAATACTTAGTGAATTTTACTACATAATAATTAGAGTGATTACAAAATAAAGGCTTACTTTTTATGTTTACATTTAGGGTGCTAAAATATAAGTGAGGAGATTAACGGACTATTGCTTACAGAAAGTAAATACTTAATATTTTGTTCTTAAAACTTTCAAATAGCTATGATTTGCTTAGACTGAGATAGTTGATCCTTCCTTTTATCAGTTTGCTCTTAAATATTGTTAAGGTTAATTTTGTTCTCTATTTGTTGGTGTAGGAAAATTATAAGTGAATTATTAGTTCATTGTTTAATTGACACTTGCTTAACAATTCTGAAATAATTCTTAACAGGTGAAGCATGTTGTTAACCATCATTTGTTAAGTCCCATTGATCTGTTTCTGTTGTGATCATTTTTTCCATAGAATCTAACTCTGGTAATTAATCTTCTAATTTATTTCCAAGAAATAAGTTCAAATAAATCACATGTGTAAAAAAATGTCTGTAAATGACTGCACTAGTTGCTTTTAAAGAAAGATAATTCACCTCAGCTAGATTGCAAGACTTCTTGCAGTAAGCAGAGGATGATCTCAAATCATTATTGTTTAAACAGAAGAAACAATTATTTCCTTAAGCCTCACTTACAAACCTCATGAAGTACATCTTAAATAATACTAATGTTAGTGGGTAAAATAACCTTTAATAAGGAACTGAAGGGGTTAAAGTGAAGTAATTCTTTCCTTGCAGCCAACCAGTGATATGAAACCAAATGGTAAAATGGACTGCTGTTCTTTTCAGCCCAACCGTTTGTTACACACTAGAGCATTGACATTATGGAATTCTTTCTAAAATTTCTGCATTATTATAGAAGAATACTTTTATTTTGATGAAGTTCCTGTGAAGAAACATTTTTAGGGAGGGTTTAAAGGCAATGGAAATCATTCATCTTTCAGTAGCAGAGAAGCGCTGGTTTGCTGCATCTTTATAGGGAATTTCCGGGTTAACGTGCACACAACCAAAAACATGGTCCCCAATTAGTATGTTGATGGTTCCAGTTATTACAAATTGTTATTTTTTATTTTTTGCTTCTCTACATGAACCATTGGATCTCACTGGACATTGAATCACAAATGATATTGTGCTCACCTCTTTTCTAAATTACACTTCTGTCCAGCAGACACTTATAAATTATTAGATGCTAGGAAAGCCACTGCATTCAGGTGAAGAAACTCGTTTGAGTTGGATATTTGTATAACAGTCTGGTTTTTACATTAGTCAAAAACAATCCGGATATCTTACATCTAAAAGTAACTTAGGTTGCAGTCAAAGTATTTGCATATCATAATTTTCATTCAAGATAACCTTAAATATTTGTATTTCTATTAATTGGTATATATGTTCATGAACTGCATTTTTAAATTGGATACGATAGAATTAATTTAAGTTAATTTTCCAACTAGACTCTAAATGGTTGCTTACCTTTAGGTAAATTAGAAATGAAAGAGTGATGTCTGTGCACTACTTCTGTTGTGGATATCCATGTGTACGTAGATTCTCTGTAATAATCCAGTACTGTGAAATATGAAGTATCAGTTTACTTTCCAGGCTGCATTTTAAGCTATTGCTGAAAGTTCCCTCCGCTCCATAGCATTTAGCCGGCACCTTTCCCTTTATAATACTGAGACATCTAGCCAGCTGTGACCAACGGTGCATTCGCTAGAGGCAGCCACACACTTATGAAATTTCCTGTTACTGAGATTGCCGTATACAAGCTCTCCAGGCTGCTGGGGAAGACCAATTCCTATCAGCTGCTACTGGCAAGCTGTACATGCAAAGCAAGACCTCGCCTCCTTATTATTTTGGCTGAAGATGTTTCTATAGTGGATACGTGCCAGCAAGCTTTTACACAAACTGATTCCAGGCTTCTTGAAGTGAAACTGAAAAATGATATTTTGCTGCAGTTTTTTTTAATTGGATGTTTTCTGCCCACATGTTCCATGCTGACATTTGAGAGAAAACAATCAATTCTGGAAGTATTGCAGGCTGCTGGCTCCCCACTAAGGAGATTTAGAATATTACTGCTTTTTAACCCCTTTCCTAATATAACTGAATTTTGATGAGGAACTTGTTGAATCTGACATGCAGGCCACTCAATTGTAATGGACAAATTGTAATAATACAAATTTTCAGTAAGCTATAATATTATCTTTTCAGTTAACATTTTTCTATTCTTTTGATTTGTGATTTGTTAGACCATCAAGAGTTATTGCATACTATCAGTTTAACCATAGCTTCATGGGTATTTTATTAATTATTGCTTTGCCCTGTAATTTAGTGGCAGGGCAGTCTTATTCAAAATAGTACTGTTATAAAGATTTCTTTAAAAGGCTTTTTATATGTGAAGCTACATTTAAGTTTTGTTTTAAGCAAAATTACAAACCCATATGTCTTATTTGCATTGAGTTAAAACAAAGCTAGGGGTCGTGTGAGAGCTGTGCATCTTGAGAGTTAGCAGCTTTAATTGTGGAAAGACTGCTGTCTGCATCAGTTGACGCATACAGTGTGAACTATTGGGAGTCGTTCATCAGTTTAGTCAGTTGGGAGCACTAGGATCATTAGTTGGTGAGCTAAAAGCAATTCCTTTCATATTGCTGCATCTTCAATGACATTAAATAGGTCACTGCTCTTAGACTTGTAATGCGACTCTGGAGATTTTTTCCTTATTGGGGATCATAACTTGTAGAAATTGCAGATGCATTTCATTTGAATTGCTGCTAGTTAGTATCTGTCCTTTGTTATTATATATATGTGGTACTAAATTTTGCATGTTGCGCTGGACAACTTTCTTATATGACCCCTTTTAGCCCAGGTTAATTTTTTTTCAAGTGACTTTTTAATTACACGTTAGCTCATGGAATATTCATGTTATATTTAATCAGAATCTATTAGTTTAATTTGTGTGACTATTTTACTCACTGCCCGTTATGCCTGCTGGCATTTAGGGCAGCAATTTAGGTCTTCCATCTGTCTCTCAGTGTTCAGGCTTCATCGTGTCAGTGGCTTCACTTGATTTTCACTACTGTCAGCCATGCAAGTCCTGGGTGAAGACTCAGGAATACCATTGCACACAGACGTAGAAGGAGTCTTTATTGCTGTTTCCGTAGCAATTTTGTTTAACTAGTCAGGGTTGTTAGCTCTAGACTGAACCCCCGAAACTGGAGAAACAGTGAGCAACATTTTGTCTGGCCTCTACCCTTTGAGGTGCTTGCCATCGGTGATCCTACCAAAAGCCAAAGCATAAGGCCCTGATTCTGGGTCAATAAGGCACACAAGCCGCCAAACCACAACAAGGTCCTCTTGGAGGAATGTGTGAATTGAAGAAGAAATTATTTTTTCTCAATGAAAAAAGAATTTATTAGAGTTTAGTAGAATTAAATCAACACACACAAAATGCTGGAGGAACTTAGCAGGTCAGGTAGTATCTATGGAAAAGAGTAAACAGTCAACGTTTCAGGCTGTGACCATTCTTCAGGACTAGCAGTCATGTGTTACTGTTGTTTGTAATTTACATCCGTTGTGTGAATGTAATTTTTGTGGTTAATCACGATATAATTTGATAGATACATCAAAGTGACTTGCAGTGCCATGAATAGACATTTTGTGTTTATGTTCAAAAATCATTTAAACTTGTCATTGTTAGTGATGATTTGTGTCTGTAAGGTTTTATTGATTGTCTTCCTGAAGGCCTTAATGTACGCGGTGAGTTATAAAACTTCCTTAGGTGACATGTTCAAGAAGGCTCTGACATGTAACAGAAGAGTTTATGAGGGTTGTTAAAGGGCTGTAGGAGACATTTTTATCAGAATGTTGTACTGAATGAGTCTAAATGCACTTTGTGTTCTACAGGGTTATTACAGATTTCTGGATGCAAATTCCTTCCAGATGCTTCGCATTTTTAACCAATATACATAATTTACTTCAGCTTCACATCAAGTAAAATGTTTGCGGTTGCTGGGAGTTGATAAATGCTATAATACAAATGAAAATATGATATTTTAAAATTTTATCGTGCAATTGAAGGGAAGTTTAGAAATCAGAAAATTTCAGGAAACTGATTTATTCAGAACTTTTCCATTGAAGGAGGTATTGTAAAGCATGAAAGTTACTGGTTTAATGCCTCAAAAGTATAATGATGCTTTTCCCAGTCATCTACACACAGCCTTAACAATTTGCCAAATCAAGTTTTTGTGCTGCTTAAAAAATAATTCTTCAGTGTTTTAGAGCTCACAAGCACAGACAAAAATATGTGACCTAACAAGTAATGTTTGTTTTGAAGAAGCACTGATGCTTTGCCGAGGTAAGTATGGCAGTAGGAAGGAGAAGAAGGTGGTATTGATTAAGAGATATAATATGTAGAGTGAGCAAACTTGAAGATTGAGTTCACTGGGGCAAGATTTAGCTGCAAGATTATTTGAAATTGAAAAGAATAAGAAGACACATTTCTTCTTTATTTCCGGAAGACATAATGAAGTAGAATAACACAGAAAGTGCTGGAGGTCAGGCAGCACCTACGGAAGTTAATAAGCAGTCAACATTTAAAGCCAGTATCCTTCATCATGAAGTAGAATAATGCAGATTAACAATTTATGCGGTATTTTGTAATTATGTTACTAAACCTCGATTATGGTATTAGCATCAGTAGGTGTAAAAATTGGTTGATGTTCCAATTTAGAATCGTTATTTGTAACAATATATCTTTAATAAGGAGAAGGGATAGAGAAACTTCAAGAGAGTATTTCATCGGAGGATCAGAGGTGGAGAGGGTCAGGAACTTTGAATTTCTAAGTATTATTATTTCGGAGGACTTATCCTGGGCCCAACATGTAAGTGAAATT
This sequence comes from Mobula birostris, assembly GCF_030028105.1. NCBI lineage: Eukaryota > Metazoa > Chordata > Chondrichthyes > Myliobatiformes > Myliobatidae > Mobula > Mobula birostris. The sequence goes on along the minus strand of NC_092390.1, from coordinate 48,097,635 downwards.
CTGAAGAAAGCACGGCAACCCCTCTACTTCCTTAGGAGTTTGCAGATTCGGCATGACACCTAAAACTTCGATGTATTTCTATAGATGTATAGTGGGGAGTACATTAACTGGCTGTATCACAGCCTGGTATGGAAACACCAATGCACTTGAATGGAAAATCCTACAAAACATAGTGGATATGCTCATCTTATCATGGCTAAAACCTTCCCAATCATTGAACACATCTAAATGAAACACTGTTGCAGGAAAGCAGCATCCATCATAACGGAACTCCACCACCCAAGTTATGTTCTTTTCTTGGTGCTGCCATCAGGAAGAAGGTACAAAAGCCTTGGGACACGCCACCAGGTTCAGGAACAGTGTTACCTCTCAACCATCGCTCTTAAACCAAATGGGATAACTTCAGTCAACTTCACTTGCCCCATCATTGAAACATTTGAAACCATTAGACTTACTTCTATAGACTCTTCATTTCATGCTCTCAATAATTATTACCTATTTATTTATATTACTGTTTCCTCTTTTGGCATTTGCGCAGTTTGTTGTCTTCTGCACTAATTGTACCCCTTAGTTGGGCGGTCTTTCATTGATTCTGATAATAGTAATTTTTCTATAGATTTGTTGACTTTGCCCACAAGAAAATGAATATCGGTGTTGTCTATGTCAACGTACAGTATTTGAATTTATTTATTTAAATTTTACATCCGTTCCACAACGTGAGGAAGTAAAATCTTTGTGTTATGACTCTGTCATAGTGTACAGACATAGGTATTTATAAGTCTAATGGCTTGTACAAAGAACCTGTTCTGTAGCCTGTTGGTCCTGGCTTTAATGCTGCGGTACTGTTTGCCAGACAGAAGCAGTTGAAGCAGTTAATGGCTGGGATGACTGGTGTCCCCGATGATCTTCCAGGGCTTCTTTACACACCTGCTGCTGTAAATGTCCTGGATGGAGTGGTGTTCACATCCTCAGATGTGCTGGGCTGTCCAAACCACTCTCTGCAGTGCCGTGATCAAGGTTGGTGCAGTTCCTGTACCAGATGATGATATAACCAGTCAGGATGCTCTCAGTGGTGTCCCTGTAGAAGGTCTTGAGGATTTGGGGGCTCATGCCGAACTTCTTCAGTCACCTAAGGGGGAAGAGCCGCTGTTGTGCTGTTTTGTCACACAGCTCATGTGTACAATCCAGGTGAGATCTTCGGTAACAACAGGAATTCTGCAGATGCTGGAAATTCAAGCAACACACATCAAAGTTGCTGGTGAACGCAGCAGGCCAGGCAGCATCTCTAGGAAGAGGTGCAGTTGACGTTTCAGGCCGAGACCCTTTGTCAGGACTAACTGAAGGAAGAGTGAGTAAGGGATTTGAAAGGGGGAGGGGGAGATCCAAAATGATAGGAGAAGACAGGAGGGGGAGGGATGGAGCCAAGAGCTGGACAGGTGATTGGCAAAAGGGGATCGAGAGGATCATGGGACAGGAGGTCTGGGAAGAAAGACAAGGGGGGGGGACCCAGAGGATGGGCAAGAGGTATATTCAGAGGGACAGAGGGAGAAAAAGGAGAGTGAGAGAAAGAATGTGTGCATAAAAATAAGTAACAGATGGAATACGAGGGGGAGGTGGGGCCTAGCGGAAGTTAGAGAAGTCGATGTTCATGCCATCAGGTTGGAGGCTACCCAGACGGAATATAAGGTGTTGTTCCTCCAACCTGAGTGTGGCTTCATCTTTACAGTAGAGGAGGCCGTGGATAGACATGTCAGAATGGGAATGGGATGTGGAATTAAAATGTGTGGCCACTGGGAGATCCTGCTTTCTCTGGCGGACAGAGCGTAGATGTTCAGCAAAGCGGTCTCCCAGTCTGTGTCGGGTCTCGCCAATATATAAAAGGCCACATCGGGAGCACCGGACGCAGTATATCACCCCAGTCGACTCACAGGTGAAGTGTTGCCTCACCTGGAAGGACTGTTTGGGGCCCTGAATGGTGGTAAGGGAGGAAGTGTAAGGGCATGTGTAGCACTTGTTCCGCTTACACGGATAAGTGCCAGGAGGGAGATCAGTGGGGAGGGATGGGGGGGACGAATGGACAAGGGAGTTGTGTAGGGAGCGATCCCTGCGGAATGCAGAGGTGGGGGGAGGGAAAGATGTGCTTAGTGGTGGGATCCCGTTGGAAGTGGCGGAAGTTACAGAGGATAATATGTTGGACCCGGAGGCTGGTAGGGTGGTAGGTGAGGACCAGGGGAACCCTATTCCTAGTGGGGTGGCGGGAGGATGGAGTGAGAGCAGATGTACGTGAAATGGGGGAGATGCGTTTAAGAGCAGAGTTGATAGTGGAGGAAGGGAAGCCCCTTTCTTTAAAAAATGAAGACATCTCCCTCGTCCTAGAATGAAAAGCCTCATCCTGAGAGCAGATGCGGCGGAGATGGAGGAATTGCGAGAAGGGGATGGCGTTTTTGCAAGAGACAGGGTGAGAAGAGGAATAGTCCAGATAGCTGTGAGAGTCAGTAGGCTTATAGTAGACATCAGTGGATAAGCTGTCTCCAGAGACAGAGACAGAAAGATCTAGAAAGGGGAGGGAGGTGTCGGAAATGGACCAGGTAAACTTGAGGGCAGGGTGAAAGTTGGAGGCAAAGTTAATAAAGTCAACGAGCTCTGCATGCGTGCATGACGACTGCATTGTCGCTGCTTCCTGCACGCATGCAGAAGTTGTTATCTTGACACCATTGACACCATTGTGTCAGGGTGTTAACCTCTCCTCTGTTGTATATGTACTTTGATAACATATACTTTGAACTTATGAAGGAGTAGGATACTGATGGCAAAATGTTCTGCCACTATGAAAAGTGAAAAGATGGGGTAGGATGCAATAAGCAATAAGTTAAAATCACTAGAAAACTTAAGCTGAGAATATAGTGGAGTGTAAGGCTGGAAAGATATGGAATGCTAGGAGATCTGAAATCAAAATATGATTTTAAAATAAAGTAATCAAGTCTGAAGTGTTGTCAAAAATATTCTGTAATGTGGCATTTAATGCTGTCATAAGGCGTTTAGTGCCAGATGGAACATAGAACATAAAATATAGAACAGTATAGTACAGATTCTTTGGCCAGCAATATTGTGCCAACCTTTTCACGTTCTCTTAAGATCAATCAAAGTCTTCCCTCTTACATAGCTCTTCATTTCCCAATCACCCATATGCCTATCTAAGAGTTTCTTAAGTACCCCTAATATACAGCCTCGACCACCACCTTGTAGGTGTTCCACACACCCACCGCTCTGTGTAAAGAATTTACTAGAAATTTCCCTCTCTATACTTTCCTCCAATTACCTTAAAATTACACTAACTTATGCTAACCATTTCAGTGCTGGGAAAAAGTCTCTGGCTATGCACTCAATCTATGCCTCGTATCATCTTGTACCTCTCTCCTTCCTTCACTCCAAAGTGAAAAGCTCTAGATTGCTCAATCTATCTTCATAAGATATGCTCTCTAATCCAGGCAGCATCCTAATAAATCTTTTCTGCATCCTCTCTTAAGAGTCCACATCCTTGTAATAATGAGGTGACCAAAACTGACACACTATTCCATGTGTGGTCAATCCAGAGTTTTATCGAGTAGCTACATTACTTCACAGATCCTGAACTCAATTTGCTGACCAGTGTCTTCTTAACAATCCTATCAACTTGTGTGGGAACTTTAAGGGATCTATGGTTGGGAACTCTGTTCCTCCACATTGCTGTATCCCACCATTAACTTTGTATTCTGCCTTCAAATTTGACCTTCCAAATGAAATCATTTCAAAAGTTCTAAGTATATAACTCTGAAATTTTCTTCTCCAGATAATCAGGAAGCCAAGAAAGAAAAGAACGGCAGCACAATCTTCAACCTCCAAATCCCTCCTCCCCACACAAAAAAATGAACAACAACGGAACAGGCACATCAACCCCCAACCCCCCCCCCCCCCCGCACACAAAGAACGAGAAAGATTGGGTGAAAAATTGGGAGCAGAACAATCTCACCAGCGATTAAAAAGGCAGAATACAAAAAACACCCATGACACACATACAAAAAAAATGTCCGGCGTTCAACTCCACATCCAAAATGGAGAAAACCTGAACAACATTCTCGCTTTCCATAGCAGAACAATCTCACCAATGATAAAAAGGCAGGCTCCCCCCATCTGGCAACAGCAATTACCCCCAACGATAAAAACGCATGCATTTCAATTTCCCTCATCGCTTTAATCAGTGAACAATGGAAGCTTTAATTAGTAAAATAGAATCGAACATCGACCCACAGCCTTCTTGCCACAGGATTCCCACATGCTGCCTCTGTCTCGCAGAATCCCCTTGGAGACTGCAGAGCATTGAAACACCCAAACGATCTCCCAACTGTAAATCACAGGCTCCAACAGTTCAAGAATCACATTCATGACAAAAAAAAAGACATAAAAGTAGTGAAATATATGGTTTCATGCTCTATCCAGAAGATGTCAAATGAAGGAGCATTGTACACAGACGTCATCCTGGCAGCATTTCACATTTTTCTGGGTTGAACTTCATCTGCAACTTCTCAGCCCAACTCTGTACAACATATTTAAACATATTGACTTTAATGACTTTGAAGCATGGAGAGTTAATAGGAAGACTTTTGAATAGTGAGAATAATTGTCCCTGCATGTTGATCAGTACGTTATCAATAAACAGAAATTCCTTATACTTCGGTTTCAGCAGTTTGTTGGCAACAGTTTTCCCCATTTTTCCCTCCTTTCTTGTATATCAGTTTTAAAATTTCTATCCATTAATGTTGGTTTAATGATTCTGGAAAGATGCTGAGAACCTTGGGAATTATGGAAGGCTAATTGTTTTTAGCTGTATCATCCAGCTATTTTAAGGGTTGGGGATATTACTAGTTCTGCTAGTCCTGGTCTCTCCCCAACTACCAGAATATTGAATCTACTGGCCAATCTAACCCCGTAATGAGTTAGTAACAGTTCTCCACTGTTGTTGGGTAGGTTGCAATTTGCCTTTACTTTGAATTCTGTTTGAGATCTTTAATATTAAGAGTACAGTAAGCGTTGAAGGATTTTGTGAATAAAACAGTCAAGAATCGTTTTACATGCTTACCAAAAGCTGCAGGCCTTTACTTCCATAATGATCAAAAAAAAAACATTGCCTTACGCTGATATCAGTACGTCAGACACAGTCTCTTAAAGTGAACAGGACAATTCAGTGATGATGTTTGTGAATTATGTAAAACAGTTTCTATTATAAACAATATCAGATGGGGTGCCAAACTGTGCTATCCAGATGATGATGAAAGCTCAAGCCACGTCCACAGCCGTCATTGACACTAGAGAGACAACATAAAAGGAGAGCATCAGTTTAGCAGCTTGTGGAATGAAATGGTGTTAAAAATTCGCGATACTTAAAAACTGTTGCAGGGCTTTAGTATTGAAAAGTCCATGATAGTGGTGACTTTTTGACAGCAAGTGCTTTACACCTTCTGCAGAAATGGGGTGGCTGAGAAAGTCAGTGGTAGACTACTCGAACCGGCATTCAGCAGGCTTAATAATCAGCCCATGTTGGGTTTAAGCAATTGAAAAGTGTGCAGACATGTGATAAGTTTTTGGTTTTGGATGCACTGGCAACAAGTTTATCAATTGATGTAGTAAAATTTGGTATTGTCCATGGTGATTTCTTGCAGCGTGACCTGGGCTTCTGCCTGTGCAAACCACATGGTAGCGTGCCTCTTACAAAACTCCAGAAGCTTCAAAGTGAGTGTGTTGGTTGACATGTCCTTGAGAAACTCTGGAATTGTCTGAGAGCATAGGGGGTCACTATTGTAGGATATTGTGAATAAAGCATGCAAGAGTCATTTTATGTGCTTAACAAAAGTCGTAGTCCTTTACTTCCATTACGAACAGACAAAAAGCAGTGGCCTTACGCTGAAGTCATTACGTCAGACTTCATCTGTTGAAGTGAACACAACAACGCAATGGCTGTGTTTGTGAATTATGTAGAACAGTTATGAATAGTATGTTTCATTTGTCACCCATTACACTACCGTACAGTGTTCTCTTTACATGCTGGGCATGTGGTTTATTAAGATGTATATTGGGGCTTAATCTTCATTTTAGCACATTATTGCATTCAGGGCAGACTAGATAGCATCTTTTACTGAATTAACGGTTTTCCAGCAGTAGGTGATGTTCATCTCCCGTGTCCATACATAGCCTTTAGAGCAAGCATCCTGTGATACGTGGTTACTGGAAATGAAGCTCAAACCAAAACCCCTACATCTCTTCCCAGAGAAAGGTGGCATGGCGTATTGCAATATTTGAAGATTCAATAAGAAGGGCCTTTCTTGCCAAAAACTAAGCAAGGTCTTGGTGTTTCTTTGAAACCTTTGATTGGCGTTTTCCAAATGGCCTTGAGTACTCACTCAGGACCCACTTTTTTTTTTACCTACAAAGTTCCTTGTTTTGTATAGACTGTGACTAAACGATTTATGATTAAAGGGTAAGTGTTCTGAGAGATGGGTGGTGCAGATCAGTAGAACCAAAAGGAGTATTTCAAGTTGAAAAACTCGGTATAAAAGTATTTTTTGGTTCTTTTGTATTTTATGCTGTGAGGATATTACTGATCCATTGTTTTATTTAAGGCTACAGCTCTCTTCCACAAAACGTAGCATTCCACCATAAAACATAGTGTACCCTCTGCAAAGCATAGCGGCCCCTCCATAAAGCATGGCTCCATCCAAGGATGATCTCAGAGGATTCTGTAGCAAGGACTGAGAGCTTTTGGAGCTCTATACATCTGCCCCATTGACTGGAGCAGTACAGTAGATTCTGAATTCTTTCCTGGATTTTTGAGGATGTTATCCTGACTCAATGACTGAGTTACAGAGAGAGATTGAGCAGGTAGGACTTTGTGGATGGTAGGGTATGAGAATGTGGGGTAATCTTATAGACATGTATAAAATCATGAGGGGGATAGATTGAGTAAATGTAGTCTTTTTCCCAATGTTGGGGAACCACGAACTTGAGGGCATATGTTTAAGTGTGAAGGGAGAAATTAAAAATAGGAGCATTTTGGCAACTTTTTTCACCCAGAGGGTGCTGACTATGTGGAATGAAATGCCAAAGAAAGTGTGTGAGGCAGATACATTAGCAATATTTAAAAGGCACTTGGAAACTGCAACAAGCTTCAGTGCAACCCTCAGCATATTCCTGTACCTTGGAATATGCCAATCAATAGCATATTGTTGTTCTGGGAAAACAAGCTGTGCCTTTCACTGAATTCATAATTTTCCAGCAGCCATTAATAGTTTTTCCATGTATTTAAGTGAAATTTGTATAAGTACATGGACAGAGGAGTATGGACGGCCATGGTCCAGGTCGATTAGAAGTTTGCTATGGACTAGGTGGGTCAAATAAATTTTTTCTGTGTTGTAGTCCTCTATGTCTCTTGTGTATGATTAGGAATAGCGTTAAGAACTCTCGCTGTGAATCTTGTTGAAAAAGTATTGTAAGATATCTTTGGGAAACTCTGAAGCAAAATACAAGGCTTTCTTGCTATTTACTTCGAGGAGTTCCTTTTCCACATGCATTTCCTATCAATTGCATCAGGAAGTGATTATGGTTTCAATTCTGTCTGTCTCCAGCTTTCTGAACACATTTGAACTTAAAGAACCACCTCCTGCCAGCGCATTAGGAATCATTGGAGGGTTTCATGGTTCTCTAGCCTGTAAAGTACCATAGAAGTTTTGAGGTGGAGGCAATGGTGAGCACTGGTCAAAGGTGAACACTGCAGTGATGTTGGAAGGCTGCTCAGGACTGACCCAAGCGATTTGGCCTGAACCGGGGCTCCACTGGTGGGCTGCCAAAGATTTCCATGTGGTGACATGGAGTTTGCTTTGACTCAATCAGATCTGTGATTCACATTGTTAATGCAATTGAAGTCACTGGATAGATTGACGAACAGTTATTGCCAGGAGTGCTGCATACTGATAGAAGGTGATCAACCATTAGGAGAGTCATCTAAAGTCTGCTCGCATTGGGGTTATATATTCAATCCATTTATTCCAGATTTGATAAAATTTTTCTTTTTGAGTTCTCAGGGAGTAAGTCAACTTTTCCATTTTAAATATTTCCAAGATAATTTCGTACCAATCTTCTAATGTAGGTGGTATTGGATTTAGCCATTTTCTAGTGATTGATTTCTTACTTGCCGCTAAGAGGGCCTGCAGCAACTTTATATCTTCCTTCTGTTCAAGGAACAATACATGCCCCAAATAGAGCGTCTCAAAGTTCCTAATGATTTATATTGCTCTTCTCATCAACACAGTAATATTGCTAACGTAAGCACCCCAGTCTAAATGTTTGGTTTTTTTTTTGGTTTTTTTTTGGAAAATAGAGAATTAACACAAGTAAAGGGAAAGATTTGGGAAAGGGATAAAAAAAATGAAAAAATTAAGTAAATAAGTACATAGGGATTGGATAATTATGTCTGTGGGCAGGAGCAAGCATGAACAAATTAGGATATAAACACCTACAATGGTTGGTATATAGGCTTGTATACAACATTTTGGACCAGTGGAAATGGTCCAGAAGGGTTGTGTGGAAACTATTATTACATACATTTTTCTTAACAACTAATTTCATTACTTAGCCTAATAGGTTAGATTTACCACAGTACATAATTATCTATTTAAATGTTTATTTTCCTTTTATATCATCTCAATGTGTACTTAAGAATGTATAAATAATTGTAGTTTTATACATATAAAAAAATGGAAAAGGTTATATGTGTGAAAAAAGTACATGATATTTGTGAATTCCTTATCCAAATAAAAATAAAATTAAAAAAAAAGGTGATCAACCATTTTTTCGTTAAATCTGGTTTATACATTGATCAACTGAAATGGAGAGCTTCTGTACTCTAGATATGCTTCAAGAAGATGGCCACCAAACACTTGACTTCAGTAATAGTGAAGTTGGCTCTCTGTACAGAGAGAGCAATAGTAGTAATGCAGAAGCAGCAGTAATTGCTTCCAGACAACATCAACTGCCCATGAGGCCACTATCACAATGAATACCTTGACGTTATATCTTCCTCTTTTCCCTTCAATTTTAATGTTTCTTTCTGTGTCCAACTTTGACCTATCAGTCAGCCAATATCCTCGGATCAGAGGAAGCTACTGACTTACTTCTGAGATACACGCTGCATTTTGCCATTGCTCTTGTGAGGGGCCCTTTAAGTTTTTTTTTCCATTCACCTTTTGCCATTCTGTGCTTATTCTTGCCACGGTTAGAGCCAGTGCTCTAACCGTGCCAGTAACTTTCCTGTAATACCATGGGCTGCTAGCTTGTTAAGCAGCCTCATGTCTGGCACCTTGTCAAAGGTCTTCTGAAAGTCCAAATATACAACATCCACTGCATCCCCTTTAACTATCCTACAGGTCATCTCCTCAATCAATTCTACAAGGCTTGTCAGGCAAGATTTTCTCTTAAGGAAACCATGCTGACTTTGTACTACTTTGTCCTGTGTCACCATGTACTCCATAACCTCACCCTTAACCATTGACTCCAACATCTTCCCAACCACTGAGGTCAGGCAAGCTGGTCTATCATTTCCTTTCTGCTACTGTCCTCCTTTCTTAAAGAGTGGAGTGACATTTGCAATTTTTCAGTGCTCTGGCACCATGCCAGAGTCCAATGATGTTTGAAAGATTGTTAATGCCTCCACAATCTCTACCGCTACCTCTTTCAGAACCCTAGGCTGCAGTTCATTTGGTCCGGGTGATTTATGTACCCTTGGGTCATTCAACTTTTTGAGCGCTTTCTCCCTTGTAATAGTAACTGCACTCACTTCTCTCAAACCCTTCAACATCTGGCACATTGCTAGTGTTTTCCACAATGAAAACTGATGCAATATTATTAACTACTGTACCTTCAAATTTCATCTTTTCTGTCCTTATTGTTTTTAGTTGCCTTCTGCTGGTTTTTAAAAGCTTTCCAGTCCTCTAGAGTCCAAATAATTTGGCTCCATTCTATGTCCTCTTTTTGCTGTTATGCTGTCTTTCTCAGCCACAGTTGCCTTATCCTCCCTTTAGAATGCTACTGCTTCTTTTGGATAAATCGGGAGGTGGGAGGAGAAGATGGCGGCGTGACACAGCACGTGTAGCCTCTCCGGTGAAATGAAATCATATTGTTAAATAGGGGCTGTGCACAATCCTGATTTGATGGAGACAGCCGTGAGAGCACAGAGGAACATCTGGAGTAACTTCTGAAATGCCCGGTTCGCTGCCGCTGCTACTGTGCGATCGAGAATCTCCAGAGGGAAGGCCCCAAAATCCTCGGCTTTGCCTGCTGCTGGCGGTTGGGGCTGGGGTCGAAACGTTCGGCAGAGATGGTGCTCGGTGTCAGAGGGCTGGTCGGAGTTCGAAGTTTTCAGACGACACAGAGTCAGACTGTGGTTGCGTATGGCAGGGAGAGTTTTCTTCCTTCTCCCGTCTGCGTGAGATGTGGGATTTTTGAGAGACTTTGAACTTTTTACCATGCTAATGGCCTGTTCTTCATCAAGTTAAGGTATTGCTTGCACTGTTGTAACTATATGTTATAATTATGTGGTTTTTGTCAGTTTTTCAGTCTTGGTTTGTCCTGTGTTTCTGTGATATCACACCGGAGGAATATTGTATCATTTCTTAATGCATGCACTACGAAATGACAATAAAAGAGGACTGCATGTCCTCATAATCTAATCTGATCTAATTTAAATCAATCTTGTGTCTTCCCAATTACTCTCAAAAACTCCAGCCATTGTTGCTCTACTGTCTTCCCAGCTGGTATTTCCTTCCAACCAATTTTGGCCATCCCCTTTCTCATGGCTTTTTAATTATCTTTACTCAAGTGTAATACTGACACAATCAATTTGAGCTTCTCTCCCTTGGACTGCAGGGGAAATTCTAACATATTCACTGCCTCTGAAGGGTTCCTTTACCTTAAGTTAACTCATCAAATCTGGCTCATTACACAGCACCAATCCAGAATTGCATTTTCCTTGGTGGGCTCACTAATCTCCTCTAAAAAGGCATTTTTAGGATTAGGATTAGATTCAACTTTATTGTCATTGTGCCAAGTACAGATACAAAGCCAATGAAATGCAGTTAGCATCTAACCAGAAATGCAAAGAATAGTGTTATTCATAAAATAACTGTGAATAAAAAGTGTGACAGCACACAAATATAAAAGTACTGAGACAGTAGAATATGGGTGCAATACTGCTTAGCGCTGTGATGTGAGATTCAGCAGGGTCACAGCCTCAGGGAAGAAGCTCTTCCTGTGCCTGCTGGTGCGGGAGCAGAGGCTCCTGTAGCGCCTACCAGATGGGAGGAGAGTAAAAAGTCCATGGTTAGGGTGAGATGCATCCTTGATAATGCTTTTCACTCTGCCCAGGCAGCATTTATAGTAGATGTTCTCAATGGTGGGCAATTGGGTGTCGATAATCCGCTGGGCAGTTTTCACCACACACTGGAGTGCTTTGCGGTCCGATACGGGACAATTGCCACACCACACTGAGATGCACTTGGTGAGTATGCTCTCAATGGTACAGTGGTAAAAGTCCGTCAGTATCCTGGGACAGAGTTGAGCTTTCTTGATGCTCCGCAGGAAATAAAGGTGCTGTTGCGCCTTTTTGATTTCATAGATATTCTACAAAATTCCTTCTCTTGAGATCCAGCATCAAACTGATTTTCCCAGTCTACCTGCATAGTTACATCCTCCATAACTATTGTAACATTTTTTCTATCTCCCATTGTAATTTGTACCCCAGATCCTAGCTACTGTTTGGAGGTCAATATATAACTCCCGTTGGGGTCTTTTTACACTTGCAGTTTCTTATCATTCCCACAAGGATTCTCCTTCTTCTGATCCTCTGTCAATTTTTTCTAAGGATTTCATTTTTTTAAATCAACGGAGCTACCCCACCCACTCTGCCCATCTTTCTTCCCTATCGATGTCCGAAACATCATATCTGTCAATTTCTAAACGTGCTGCAAATCATCTACCTTATGTCATATATTACATGCATTCACATATAACTTGTATTCACCGCACCGCTTTTCAATTTTGTCACCATGTTGCTTGAAATTAAATTCTTATCACATTCTAAGCTTTTTCTTATTCTTTATTCTGGAGACTAGTAACTTCTGCTGCACTCTCCTTCTGTTTTACTGTGCCCATAATTTTCCAATCTGTTAAACTCACTATTAACTTTAAAGCCCTATCCACAGCCTAGTTATGTGATATGCCAGGACCCTGGTTCTGTCGTGGTTCTCGTGTTACCTGTCCCATCAGAATAGCTGCTTTCTTTGCAATACTGGTGCCAATGTCCCATGAATTCAAAGGTACCACTCCCACATTAATGTTTGAGCCACATATTTAGCTCTCTGATCTGATCTGATTAACCCCTTATGTGCTGTATTTTGTATTCCCATTAAATCCATTAAATTCCTTGTTACTTTGCTGTTTATGTTATTCTAGGTCTAAGTCTGTGCAAGTGAACTAGTTTGGAACTTGAGGCTGAGTCGTGCTGTTGAATTAGTTTTATTCTAGTTCTAGATTTCTGACATCTGAACAAAGCAGCTTGTGGCTAAAATAATGAATCATTCCCTCAAAGAGCACTGATGATCAGTAAGATAAAAGTATTGTGGATACTTCCATGGAAATTATTTTTAGAAGGATGTTTTCATATTTGAATATGCTTTGTTCAATCACAAACACAAGAAAGTCTGCAGATGCTGGAAAGGGTTCTGATGAAGGGTCTCAGCCCAAAATGTCGACTGTTTACTCTGTTCCATAGATGGTGCCTGACCTGCTGAGTTCCTCCAGCGTTTTGTGTGTGATGCTTTGTTCAATTCACTCTTTGTTCTTCTGATGGTTACATAGCAGCACACAGTTGATAAATCAATAGGGCATCAAAGGTTGTTGGGAGAAAGCAGGAGAATATTGTTGAAAGGGATAATAAATCAGCCATGATGGAATGGTGGAGCAGACTTGACGGGCTGAATATCCTAATTCTGCTCCTATATCATATGCTCTTATAACTATTCAACCATTGAGTGACTTAAATTTAAGTAAAACCTAAGTGTTAGAAGCAGGAAAAGATAAGTCTTCCCTATTCTACTGTTCACTAAAATCTCAATTGATCTCTTACCCACTGGGGCACTACTGTAGTGTAGCAGTTAGCACAATGCGATTTCAGCTTGGGACATCAGAGTTCAGAGTTGAGTTCCAATGATATCTCAAGAAGTTTGTACATCCTCCCCATGAAACACATCAGTTTCTTCTGGGTACTCTAGTTTCCTCCCACTGTCTAAAGACGTACTGGCTGGTCGGTTAATTTACTGTTGTAAATTTTCCTGTGGTTAGGGCAGGGTTGAATACGTGGGTTGCTGGGCAGTGCGGCTCGTTGGGCCAGAAGGGCCTGTTCTATGCTGTATTTCTAAATAAAAATGAATTCTGATTCCCTGCCTTCATTGCCATGAACTAGTGCAATTCATTAAGGATTTGGAACATAATTTTTACTGATTGATTAACATATTTAACAGTGATACCTTTTTGCAGTTGGACTATTGTAGATCAAAATTAGTTTATTTGACAAAAACAAGCTTTCTTTATTCAATGCCTACATAACCCTCGGTATAACCTGATACTAAATAATTGGAAATGACTTTTAAAAACTATACAGGGCTGAAGTATACTGTACTGTGGTTGGTTTCTCAATAGGTTCAATGATAGGTATATTAAAAAGCTTTGAAAATTTGATTGATGTCCTCATCTCTCTTCAAAAAGCTTGGCTTTCAGCGTATTCCCAGAAGCACTTATGCATACAGCATCACACACAAAGGTGAAGTTTCAGGTGAATGTAAAAGAAAGTTCATACTTTTGCAGAAGAGCAGGAAAGTACTCCCCAGTATATTTACCAATACAGGTGTCCCCCGCTTTTCGAACGTTCGCTTTACGAAACCTCACTGTTTCGAAAGACCTACATTAGTTCCCTGTTTTCGCTAACAGAAGGTGTTTTCACTATTACGAAAAAAGCAGTGCACGATAAAAGGCAGTGCACGCCCCGAGCAGCTGCTCTCCCCCGGATTCGGAACGGCGTTCTCGCCGACATTGCTTAAACATGTGCCTGTGAGCAGCCGTTTGCAAGATGGATTCTAAGGTATCGGAAAAGCCTGAGAGGGCTCGTAAGGGTGTTACACTTAGCGTAAAACTAGACATAATTAAGTGTTTCGATCATGGTGAACGAAGTAAGAACAAAGTGAGTTTGGCTTGTGGAAGTTGACGAAGATGATGTTGAAGAGGTTTTGGCATCCCATGACCAAGAACTGATAGATGAAGAGCTGATGTAATTGGAAGAGGAAAGGATAACAATCGAAACCGGTTGCGTAGCGCAAGTGAAGTTGTCCAGGAACTGAACATGATGCAACTGCGTGAGATTTTCGCTGCAATGATAAAGTATGACTTTAGTTTTGAAAGGGTACGTCGGTTTAGTGCATATTTGCAAGATGGTTTGAGTGCTTACAAAGAACTCTATGATAGAAAAATACGCGAGGCTAAGCAGTCAAGCAAGCCTTCAGCAGACGACGAACCTGGACCTTCGACATTGAGGCAGGCAGACATAGAAGAAGATGGCCTGCTTGCCCTGATCAACGATGAGATGACACCCCAGAGTCCCACCACCCCAACCCCCAGGCCGCAGACAGATACCGGTTCGCGGAGAATGCAGCGGTAGCTGGGAGGCACCCAGCATATCTTTAAGAAAAAAAGCCAAAATAAACAAGCTAATTAATTAGGTGCCGCCCGGCACGTAAATGTCGGCCCAAATCAGAGGCGATTGCGGATTGCGTCGCCTCTGATCTGGGCTGATAATTACGTACTAGGCGACACTAATTAATCAGCTTGTTTATTTCAGCTTTTTTCTTAAAGACGTGCTGTGTGCATCCCGGCTACCGCTGGGCCCCTGCATGCTTCGTGGATCGGTATCGGTTTGCTGCTTGGAGGGTGGGGGCCACTGCACCACCCGAGCCTCCGACGACTCGGCCTAACACACCATCACCAGTGTGCTCGACACTTTCTCAATTCCGGTAAGTGATACTACACTGTACGTACATTAGTTCTACTTTATATAGGCTGTGTATTTTTATGTGTTATTTGGTATGATTTGGCAGCTTCATAGCTTAAAGGTTACTGGAGAGAGTGTTTTTTCCGAGAGTGCTTGTGCCGTGTTTCTGCCAAGAGTGCTTGCGTAAGATTTTCGCTACGGAGAACAGTGCAGGCAACATTTGTAGAGAAGTATTTCTACTTTATATAGGCTGTGTACTTATCATATCATTCCGGCTTTTACTATATGTTACTATTATTTTAGGTTTTATGTGTTATTTGACATGATTTGGTAGGTTATTTTTGGGTCTGCGAACGTTCACAAATTTTTCCCATATAAATAAATCGTAATTGCTACTTCGCTTTGTGACCTTCCAGCTTACGAACTGTTTCATAGGAATGCTCTACCTTCGGATGGCAGGGGAAACCTGTATCCCTCAAGAAAAATGTTTTAAAATCTTAGACAATTATCATATTGCTGATTGAAAGTTATAGCTGTGTACATAAAGCACTGCAGCACCCTCAGCATTGCAACAAATTCAACACTTAGAAAATTCCCAATTTTCCATATGTTTTCAGATTTTAATATCTATTGACCAAGGTAAAAGCCGATTATCCAGTAATTTGCAGTTGTGAACTAATTTGATTTCCTTATGGCAAGACTTTGTGTATCAACAGCGTAATATTGATATAATGTTATAATGCTGGATGGCTAGAACAAAACTGATCTACAAAAATGTGTATAAAAACTTTGCCAGTTGGCTATACAATATTAATGGGCTGCTATTAATCCTTCCTTGAATATACCTCAGTGCTTTTGGTGTAGAATTCCTAAGATTCTCAGCTCTCTAGAAAAGAAATTCCTCTTTATTTCAGCCTTAATTGAGCATCTTTATACAGAAACTTCTCTCACCTCACCCCACCCCACCCCCACCCAATTTTTACATCTTCCCATCAATAAAAGCCAACTCAGGTTATCTACTTAGTTGAACTCTTTTAGATATTTTTTCTTCAATTTATGTGTGTAACTGCTGTGCTTTTATTATATTTACACCCCTTCCACATTCAGTGATTTGATCCTGGTTTTAAATATTTGTATAAATCTCATCCCTAATTGCTTCTGAATTGAGGTAATTATTTTTCAATCGTTTTGTACTTTGGAATTATTCAGGTAATGCTAGTTCTGTTGAGAATGTATTATAAACAGATCAAATCTGTAGTATGAATTTTTGAAAATAACATGATTTTCAATTTGCAGTGAGATCCTGGCTGCTCCAGAAAGGATTTTTAGATATTCTTTAATATCTACTTTATACTGTCTATTGGAATTTGTATGATCTATTCACCTGTTATGATACTCGACAAGGAGCTATAATATAAAATAGTGTTGTAAGATACTGGAGTGGTGGCTAGAGGCTTGAATTGCTTAATAGGGATACAATTCAATCCAAACATGGCAGGTGGGGAATTTAAGTTTAACATATTAAATATTAATATTTATCATTAAACTACTATTTATTAATAGAAACATCTATTTTACTAATTTCTCTTGGGGAAAGAAACCATTCAGCCTTATTCTAGTTCATCTTTCTTTGATACCAGGCTCACTATTCCAGTTGACTGTTTCTTCTGAAACAGCTTAGCAAGCCAATCAATATGGGACAGTTCGGGGAGAGAAAGAGCCTAGTCCTTATTATGTGGATAACAATAAATATCAAATTAAAATATTCAGTACTTGTATTCAGTGCTTCCAAACAGGAGCATTCCAAGTGGTTATATTGAAAGTTGGGTATGATAACTTAACGTTGATGATTAATCTTTATTTTTCAGTTTTGTCAGCATAAATCTGCTACTTAATTAGCTGAAGAACTCCAAAATCAATATAACATTTATTTACTTGACATTCACACGATATTATTCTTGCAGTTTCATTGGATTGAAATCAAGTGCAGGATCACTTCTACATTGGAACTTTTACAGTCTGTATACTTTTGTGGATAAATAGCTGATATACTTTATGTAATTCTGTAATTCTTCTGAACAAAGTTGACTGCAGACTTTAACAGTGATGGAATGAGAAACTGATATGAAATCAACTGAAGAAAATTAATAGTTTCTGCATACAATTTTTTTAAAAAAATGCAAGGTCATTGGAAATGTGCATCACCACAGTCTGTAATGTCATAGCCTGGTATATCCCTTGCTCTCCCATTACTATCAAGCCAGGGGATCAACTATCGTTTAGTGAAAGGTGCAGAAATCAATGCTGGGAGCAGCATCAGATATTCCTAAAAATAAGGTGTGCTGACCATTATTATTTGTGAAGTGGCACCACAAAATCATATTTACAGCAGCAACCAATAGACCGAGTTAAATAAATGGATCAAATCAAAGTTTTAAGCCCTACCACATCTAGTTTAGAATGGGAGTATTCAATTAATGACCTTATGAACATCCTAATAATAGTGGAGCCCAGCATATGAATGCTAGAGACAAGCTAGAAACTTGAAGTCCCACACCAGCAGGTTCAAGAACAACTACTTACCTTCAGCTACTTAGTTCTTGAGCCAACCTGCATAGCCCTAATCTCTTTCTCAGTATTAAAACACTACAACCACTTTAATTACTTTACTCTATGGAGTACTTCGTCCTGTATTCTATCTTTTTGCATATTTGTTTATGTTCTTTCTTGTACAGACTGCATATAAGTTATGTTTATATGATTTTTTCTTGTGACTGCTGCTTATCTGGTGCTATGTGCCTGTGAAACTGCTGCAAGTAAGTTTTTATTGCACCTGTGCATGCATATACTTGTCTGCATGATAATAAACTGGACTTTAATTTTGGTTTTGAACCATGTGCAGTTGACACTATCAAATATATGATCCATCATAGCTTCTTTCTGGAAATGTCACCAGGATAGAAAATAGTCTAGTCAATTTGATACATTTCATTGTATATGATATCAAGAAACTGTTGAGAAAACAGGACACAACATAAGTTAGGTGGGGCGAGTGGATGTTGGGGGTTGGGGTGGTGTTCGCAGGTAGCATCCCAGCAATAGTACTGAAGAGCTGTGCTCAATGCACCTCTGGCTAAGTGACTAGGTACAGTTGCAACAGTGGTATCTACCCAATATTGCTATTTCCTGTGAATGAAAAGTACATCTATCTAGTCTAATAAATAACTTTATTTTCATCATGAACAAAGTCATGGATGGTATTAATTGACCGCACAAATCAGCAGCAACACGTAACTTGTTCACTGATACCCATTTTGGATTTTGTCAGGATCATTCGATTACAGACCTCTTCATTGCCCTGTTCCAATTGTGAATGAAAGGGCTGGTGAGTTGAGAAGGACTTCTGATCTGTGGCAAGTAACATTTACACAAAAAAGTGCCAGACAATGACCATATCCAAAAAGAGGGCATCTAGTCACTTACCCTTGATGTTTCATGACATTACCTTTGCCATTACCATTCTCCACCTTGAGGGCCACTTTTGAACAGCCACATAAATACTGTAGAACAGATAAGTGGCTGGGTACCTTGTGGCAGATGATTCACCTTCCGATACCCGGATGTTTTCCACCATCTGTAAGACACAAGTCAGAAATGTGACGGAATAATTTACTCAACACACACAAAAAGTGCTGGTGAACACAGCAGACCAGGCAGCATATATAGGGAGAGGTACAGTCGACGTTTCGGGCAGGGACCCTTTGTCAGGACTAACTGAAAGAGATAGTAAGAGATTTGAAAGTGAGAGAGGGAGGGGGAGATCTGAAATGACAGGAGAAGACAGGAGGGGAGGGGTGGATCTAAGAGCTAGAAAGTTGATTGGCAAAAGGGATACCAGGCTGGAGAGGGGAGAGGATCATGGGACGGGAAGCCTGGGGAGAAAGAGAAGGGGGGAGCCCGGAGGGTGGAGTGCAGACAAGGAGTTATAGTGAGAGGGACAGAGGGAGAAAAAAAGAAAGAAAAAAAGGGGGAAAAATAAAAAAATATATATTAAAAATATATTAAATAAATAAATAAGGGATGGGATGTGAAGGGGAGGAGGGGCATTAACGGAAGTTAGAGAAGTCAATAGAGAAAACAAATCTCAGAGTAGGATATGGTGACCTTATATGTACTTTGATAATAAATTTACTTTGAACTTCGTGCAATTCTTAAGAAGCCCAATGTGTTTAAGAACAAAGCAACTAATTTGATTGACATCGGATCAGACAAGTTAAATATTAATTTTCTCCATGGTCGGCGGACTATGATGCCAGTATTATCATCTTCAAAATGATTGGCAATTAGTTATCTATGTTGCATTGTAAGTATTACCGAAAGTCATGATCTCTGTCACCAATTTGGCTAAGTTGCTTAGGGACATCAGCGTTTTCTCCAAATTACACATCAAACGTTTGAAAATATAGATGATCTTTGATGATTGTTGAACCATGGAATCCCTCTTTAACAGTGTATGAGAGTATTTCACCAAAAAGAATGCAATAGATCAAAGCAGTGGTTCAACTCCATCTTTCTAAGGGCCACTAGTGATGAGAAGTGACTACTGTTCTTGGTAGCAAAGCTCAGATCTCAAAAAAATTAGTAAATTGAGGAAAATGATTGAAAAGGAAAACATTAACTGGCAAATCAATGTGGAGTAAATAAACATGGATTGTTTACCTACAGAACAAATTAGATTATTAATGCAGTCATTTTAATGTAATGTTGGAAGTGTCTCACTGTTAGTAGATTAAAAGTAAAATTTTCTTTCATCTGTACATCTGAAAACTTAGTGATTTGCAAGGATAATGATTTCGGATTAATACTGTCTTTTTAGATAAATATGTTCATTCCCACTCATTCAGTTTGGATGGCTGTTGGCCCCACAATCCAAGATCTTGTTAGTTTCAAATAGATCAATTTAACTGGGGTATTTAGGCTTGTGGGAGGCAACATTTAGGAGGCAATAATCATGGCAAGTTACCTTTTATTTAATTGTTTTTTGCTGTTTTTAATTGTGGTTTAATTGTTATTTTCTAATTATTTAGTAACTTAAAATTGCTAATTTGGCTTTTAATAGTTGTTAATTATTTCTGATCACCCCATGCTTGAACCACAATTTCTTGCAGCAAACAAAAAACATTCTGACAAATGCCGTATAATTTTGCTTTGGTTTATCATTATAACATATACTAACACAGAGTAAAAAGTGTGACTTGCATGCAATTTATGCAGATCAAGGGGATTCAGCTGGATTAAGATAAAACAATATCAGTGCGGATTGGAGTGTAAAAGCATCCAAAAGGGTGCACTGCATGTAATGAAAAGTGGAAGATTTTTACGAGGTAAATTGTGATGCCAAGAGTCTATCAAATCACACAAGAAGTCTGTTCAAAAGTCGAATAACAGTGGGATTGAAGTGCCTTTAAGCCTGGTGGTATGTGCTTTCAGGTTTTTGTATCTTTTGCCTGATGGGAGAAGGGAGGACAGAGGATGCCCAGGGTGAGTGGAGTCTTTGGTTATGGTAGCTGCTTTACTGAGGCAGCGAGAAGTATAGACAGAGTCCATAGAGATTAAGCTGACTCCCATGTTATGCAGAGCTATGTCCACAACGTTTTGCACATTATTGCAAGAAACTCTAGAGACTTCTATGGTGCATTAATAAAAATTGCTAAGCGCCGTGCTGAATTTCCTTAGCCTCTTAATGAAGTAGAGGTGTTAATGTGCTTTTTGGCCATGGCATCAATTACCTGCTGTGCCTTGCTCATCCTCATCCTTCCATTTAGAGTGAGTAGAGAAGTGCCCAAAGCCAAAGAATGAACTACAGTGAAGTTAGCCATGGAGCACAGAATTTAAAGCTGCAACAGGCCAAGCACCATCAATCAGATTGTCAACCTGCTCTCACAGGTGACATCCAATGACAAGGACTTCACAACTGTCTGTGGCTGGAGCCCTGAGGCCCCTCTATCTTGGCTTCTTTCTTAATTTCTATCTCTGTACTTGAGTATTTGAACCTTTTGCAAAATTGACAATTTGCCTGCAGTTATCCAACATAATAATTCAATATATTAATTTAAATCAGCTTCCCAAAGAAGGACCCATATATAACATAGAAACATAGAAAACCTACGGGCACTTCAGCCCACAATACTCTGCCAAATACGTACTTACTTTAGAAATTACCCATAGCCCTTTATTTTTCTAAACCTTATATGCCTGTCCAGGAGTCTCTTAAAAGACCCTATCGTATCTGCCTCCATCACCGTTGCCTGCAGCCCATTCCATGCATTCACCACTCTCTGTGTAAAAAAACTTACCCCTGACATCTCCTCTGTACCTACTTCCAACACCTTAAAACTGTGCCCTCTCCTATTAGCCATTTCAGCCCTGGGAAAAAGCCTCTAACGATCCACACGATCAGTGCCTCTCATGTGTTGGCATGTGACCAAGTGGTTAAGGCGTTGATCTAGTGATCTGAAGGTCGCTAGTTCGAACCTCAGCTGAGGCAGCGTGTTGTGTCCTTGAGCAAGGCACTTAACCACACATTGCTCTGCAACGACACCGATACCAAGCTGTATCGGCCCTAGTGCCCTTCCCTTGGACAACATCGGTGGTGTGGAGAGGGGAGACTTGCAGCATGGGCCATTGCCGGTCTTCCTAAGCCTGTGCCCTGGAAACCTTCCAAGGCGCAAATCCAAGTGAGACTAACTGATGCCTCGAATGCCTCTCATCGTCTTATACACCTCTGTCAGGTCACCTCTCATCCTCCAGAAAAGGCCGAGTTCACTCAACCTATTCTCATAAGGCATGCTCCCCAATCCAGGCAACATCCTTGTAAACAACAGGAATTCTGCAGATGCTGGAAATTCAAGCAACACACATCAAAGCTGCTAGTGAACGCAGCAGGCCAAGCAGGATCTGTAGGAAGAGGTGCAGTCGACGTTTCAGGCCGAGACCCTTCGTCCTGACGAAGGGTCTCGGCCTGAAACGTCGACTGCACCTCTTCCTACAGATGCTGCTTGGCCTGCTGCGTTCACCAGCAACTTTGATGTGTGTTGCTTGAACATCCTTGTAAATCTCCTCTGCACCCTTTCTATGGTTTCCACATCCTTCCTATAGTGGGGCGACCAGAACTGAGCACAGTACTCCCAAGTGTGGACTGACCAGGGTCCTATATAGCTGCAAAAGTACCCCTCGGCTCCTAAACTCAGTCCCACGGTTGATGAAGGCCAATGCACCGTATGCCTTCTTAAGAACAGAGTCAACCCAGCTTTGAGTGCCCTACGGACTCTGACCCCAAGATCCCTCTGATCCTCCACACTGCCAAGAGTCTTACCATTAATGCTATATTCTGCCATCATATTTGACCTACCAAAATGTACCACCTCACACTTATCTGGGTTGAATTCTATCTGCCACTTCTCAGCCCAGTTTTGCATCCTATCAATGTCCTACTGTAACCTCTGACAGCCCTCCACACTATCCACAACACCCCCAACCTTTGTGACGTCAGCAAATTTACTAACCCATCCCTCCACTTCCTCATCCAGGTCATTTATAAAAATCACAAAGAGAAGGAGTTCCAAAACAGATCTCTGAGGTACACCACTGGTCACCGACCTCCATGCAGAATATGACCCATTTACAACCACTCTTTGCCTTCTGTGGGCAAGCCAATTCTGGATCCACAAAGCAGTGTGCCCTTGGATCCCATGCCTCCTTACTTTCTCAATAATCCTTGCATGGGTTACCTTATCAAATACCTTGCTGAAATCCATATACACTACATCTACTGCTCTATCTTCATCAATGTGTTTAGTCATGTCGTCAAAAAACTCAATCAGGCTTGTAAGGCACAACCTGCCGCTGACAAAGCTATGCTGAGTATTCCTAATCATATTATGCCTCTCCAAATGTTCATAAATCCTGCCTCTCAGGATCTTTTCCATCAACTTACCGACCACTGAAGTAAGACTCACAGGTCTATAAATTCGTCGGCTGTCTCTACTCCCTTTCTTAAATAAGGGAACAACATCTACAACCCTCCAATTCTCCGGAACCTCTTCCGTCCCCGTTGATGATGCAAAGATCATTGCCAGAGGCTCAGCAATCTCCTCCCTCACCTCTCACAGTTGCCTGGGGTACATCTCGTCCAGTTCCGGTGACTTATCCAACTTGATGCTTTCCGAAAGGTCAAGCACATCCACTTTCTTAATATTTATATGCTCAAGCTTTCCAGTCCACTGTTAGTCATCCCTAGCATCACCAAGATGCTTTTCCATAGTGAATAATGAAGCAAGGTATTCATTAAGTACCTCTGCTATCTCCTCCGGTCCATACACTCTTTTCCACTGTAAAACTTGATTGGTCCTATTCTTTCAGGTCTTATCCTCTTGCTCTTCACATACTTGTAGAATGCCATGAAATTTTCCTTAATCCCGCCCGCCAAGGCCTTCTCATGGCCCCTTCTGGGTCTCCTGATTTTATTCTTAAGCTCCTTCCTGCTAGCCTTATAATGTTTGTTTTGTTCTAATAAGTTTTGTTTTTGCTTCATCAGGTATATTAAATTTCATACATTTGAACTTCATCTTGCAGAATACCTCCCTGCACGTTATGTTATAAGACAAGCTGAGTATATAATAATTAAAGCTCATAAATGATAAAATTGTATCTTTAGAAAGTAAGGACAGTTTTCTTCCATTGTGACACACAAATTTAATAGTATTGCTTTCTTTTGAGCCATTCAAAAATATTAGTCTTATATTATTGCCTTACAGTGCATTTAATACTGTCATTAAGTCCAAATAAATTATTTTAATCTCATTTTATAATTTAAATTTAAGAAATTTTCTTTCAATGGAAACAACTGAGATAGAAATGAGTCAGCACTGAATTGTTGAGATTTCTCAGCGTGTATACTTATAGTATTCTGGATGTCTCAAACTTACGGTCCTGTTCCATCAACCTTTTCCCAGATTCTAGTGACATTGGTGTCCACTGCAATCTAGTGGTTGAGCTGATGTTCCATATCCTTTGTTTTGGGAACATGCCCTCAGATCTTGCACTGTGTTAGATGTGGCATGAGGATTGATTTCCATCAGGATTGGGGGATAAGATGCGTAGACACAATCTGTTTTTTAAGAGTTTTTTTTTTTAGCTGTTTTCAAGTTTTATTTTATTAATCATTTGTAAAGAGGAGGTGTTTATTAATAAGATTGTGATCCATATAGTGGTATGAAATAATCTTGGTTCCCCAGATTGGATGCAGAATTAGAATCATTTGGGTGGAGTGGAGAAAGAGCAAAGGGCTGAAGGTAATAGTGCAATTTATGTACAGGGCACAAAATACTAGCTGTCATACTGGAAATGATATCAGGAAACTAAATATATCTTCCTACAATGGGCTTATCCTGAGCAGGAAGTGCGCAAGAAAGTTTTCACTTATGGCAGAATCTTACTACCAGGATTGCTGATAACAAAAGCTGGGAGAGACTTTATTAGTTTTTAAATGTTGCTGCAATCAAACATTAAAAATACTCCTAAAATCAAAATGCATAATTTAAAGCTTTTTAAGAAACACTTGGAGGCAAAAAGTTAATTTGGAAATGCCAATACCTAAATATTTAAAAATGCTAAATTTAATAAAAAATAATATTTTGTTTGATATTTATTTTGCTGTTGTTTTTATACAGCCTGACATTTTAAATAGAAGTTGTTGCAGTTGCAATTCCAGTGCCAAATCTAACTTTAATGTGAGGAGTATTTTTCAAGCTGAAATACTGGGAAATCAACATTAAGTAAAAACTGGTAGAATCAGCATTCTGGTTTTTTTTCCCAGTGAGTTTGGGACTTGCAAGTCGATAGCATAAGTGTAGGGCCAGCATTTTAATGTGCATGTATTAGTGTTTGATGCATTTTCAAAAGAAATATCTAATCTAAGTTTTAAACCTTTAATAGTTGATGTAAATTTGATGGTAAAAACTCAATGGATTTTGATAGCTACATTTAGAATATTTGAGTTTTATTGGATGATATCAATTTCTTTTTATCACCCATGTATATATTCTAATTAAATGGTTCTATTGTCAAACTATAACCTCTAAATAGTGTCCTTATGGTCATGAAACTAATGCATTTGTTAAGCCACTTTTTAATTTCAAAAATGTACATAAGGAACTCCTTTTTATTTCCCTTTTTTCCGACAACTCTTGCATTACGTTGGTTTTGCCACCAAAATTATTGTGATTTATCTATTTTAAGAATTTTTATGAGAAATGACTATCAGAGTGGAAGTTAATTTAGTGTCACTTTCCATTTTGACCCCTAATCATGCTAAATAAATAAAGTATGAAAAGCAGTATCTAGTTACAACTTTACATAACCATGATTTTCCTTCAAAGTGAAATTCATGATTGCTCAATTAGAACATTTTTTTTATATATCACCTCCCTCTTATGCTGCCCACCTGGAAAAATAATTGAAAATTGAGAAAGTGAAACTTACTATCAAGTCAATCTGCAAAATAAGGCTTTTTAGTTAATAGTGATGTATTCCCACACCCTCAATATATAGACAAATGCCGTATTTTCAGTCTAAATTGACTTGGTTTGGCAGTCTAATTTTGTAGCTAGCTGAGACATGTTTCCATCTTTTATTTTTAGATGGATGAGGAAGTAAGAGATGATAAGAGGGGACACAGACACAGACCTTTTTCCAAAAAAGAAATTGTCTATCTGATAGACAGCGCTATATTATAATAGGTGCCCTCCTCTTCTGCCATTCTCCATCTTTTATTAGGTTCTCTTATCTAGACTCAGGCATTGTTCAGGCTCAAACTGTGAAAGAATCACAAGAAATCTTGGGATACATGCCCTTAAGTAGGCAGTTAGAAACAGTAACCATTGAGTACCAATCCACTAAGCACTTTCATGGCCAGTGACAAAGGTAACTCGTGCAGACAGCTTTGTTCAGGAATGGCTGTGTAACAGGGTCATTATGCTCCCTGCCCTTCTTACTCTCAGAGAAAGAAGAAATATTGTTATTTTGGTATCTTTTATGCCAAGTTTGAAATTCCTGTTCAGTCTTTTGCAAACTTACATTGTATTTGTTGTGATGTCATGTGCTATGTTTTTTTCTGTATTTTCTAAATTCATTTATAGGAAGTACATTCATTTGATTTAGTTATAAATGTTTGTTTTATCTTTACAATGTTAATTATTGTGTCTGTTTAGTTTTGTCTATTTTGGAATGTGGTGGGGTAGACAAAGGTCTCTACCTTAGGGAGTGTAAGGTGTTCCTTCCCTCCTTGAGCCTCCAGGTCACCCTTGGGCATGATGTGGCACCTGCTTAGCCCCTGATCAAGGACATATGAAGCTATTGGAGCAGGTGGTGGATGGTCGTATGAGCAGCTCGTGAGCACCGATGCTGGGCAGACAATCTCTAAAGAGTATTCATAATGGCCGGGGTCACCCATCTTGTAAATACACTGCCCAGAAGGCGGCAATGGCAAACTGCTTATGTAGAAAAGTGTGCCAAGAACAATCAGGGTCATGGAAAGACCATGATTGCCTACATCATATAACATGGCACATAACGAATGAACAAATTTTGAAAATGATATTAGTGTTTTTAGTGAATAAATAGTTTATTTTAAACAGAAATAATTCCTAAACAGGTTGTGCAGCTGAGTAAAGAGGTTTTCAATAAAGTTCAGCTTCTGGATCATAGGTAACTTATGATTCCATGGTCATGGGCACATGTGAACCTTTTGACAAAGAAAATAGTTCAATAACAATATTGCAAAAACTAACTCTGTAAGAGTAAGGAAGGCCAGCTGAAAGCAATAGTATAGGATTACTGCAGAACAGACAATTAAAGAAGATGGGTTTTGGGATCGCTGAGAAAATTGACCATCAAAATGTATCTGATTCTGACCTGATAACCTTAATTGTGCATGCATTTTTATTACACACATATATTGAAGAAGTCAGATAATGCCATGTTGTCAGTTGGATAAATACATAGGCCCAAGGTTGAGAGAAAGCGGAAGGTGAACACCTGATTGAGTGGGAAAGTGGAGATAAAAGAAAGAAATGGGTAATCAAGCAGGTAGAATGGTAATAATTGGGCATGATATTAAGATTTCAGAAAAGAACTTGCTTTGCCTTCACAAGCAAGAGAAAATCTGCAGATCACACACAAAATGTTGGAGGAACTCAGGCCAGGCATCATCTATGGGAAAGAGTATAGTTGATGACTCGTGCCAAGACCATTCATCAGGACTGGGGAAAAAAGATGAGTAGTCAGAGTAAGGAAGTTGGGGGAGGGGAGGAAGAACCACGGGGTGATAGGTGAAATCGGTGGGGGGGAAGGGGGAAGGAGAAGTGATTTCAAGGACTGGGAAGTTGATGAGTGAAAGAGATAGAGGGCCTGGTGAAGGGGGATTCTGATAGGAGAGGACAAGGCAAAGAAAAGGGAGAGGAGCACCAGATGGATGGCCACTGGGGGATGCCACATCTTCTGGCAAACGGATTCCCTTGTCCATTTGTCCCTCCCCACTGTTCTTCCTCCTGGCACTTAACCTTGCAAGCAGAGCAAGTGCTACACATGCCCCGACAGCTCCTCCCTCACTACCATTCAGACCCCTAAACAGTCCTTGCAGGTGAGGCAGCACTTTACCAGTGGGTTAGTTGGGGTCATCTACTGTATCCAGTGCTCCTGGTGGGGCCTCTTGTATATTGGTGAAACCTGACGCCGATTGGGAGACCACTTCGCTAAGCACCTACGCTCCGTCTGCCTGAAAAAGCAGGGTTTCCCAGTGGCTACCCATTTTAATTCCACTTCCCATTCCTATTCTGACATGCCAGTCCATGGCCTCCTCTACTGTTGCAATGAGGCCACACTCAGGTTGGAAGAGCAACGCCTTATATTCCGTTCAAGTAGCCTCCATCCTGATGGCATGAACATCGATTCTCAAACTTCTGGTAATGCCCCACCCCTTTAACTATCCCCAATTCCGATTTCTGTCTCTCACCTTATCACCTCCCTCTGGTGCTCCTCCCCCTTTTGTTTTTCCCATGGCCTCTGTCCTCTCCTATCAGATTGTTTTTTTAAACAGTTCTGATGAAGGGTCTCAGCCTGAAGCATCGACTGTACTCTTTTCCATAGGTGCTGCCTGGTCTGCTGAGTTCCTCCAGCATCTTGTGTGTGTGGCTTGCTACGCCTTCCTATATTTCTAGCTATGGATTTCAAGCCATATAACTGTTTAAACACTTATTTCTCTAAAATATACAACTAAATTAAATTTGTAGAAAATGTTTGAATTGATTGCAGCACATTTGATATTATGCCTTCCAAGAAACATGGCTTTTCTGCTTTAAAAAGCCTTCACAGGTTAAGGAAGATGAAAAAAACACTTTAAGAACCCACTTTAAAAATCAAGTGAATCAGCATATGGGGACTAAAGAGCTCTGAAAGCCGCAGTAAGTGGTTCCACCGACTTTTCTGAGGCTTTTGGTGAAACATGCAGTAAGTTGTTAACCGGAAGATTTTTGAGTACTGTGAGTTTGAAGAAAATGGTGAAGAGGTGAATGATCAAGGAACATAGGCAAAAATTTATTTTCTATCCTGTTATCTCTTGGAATGGTCACAGAACTTTTGAAAAGTATCCAGTCTTCTTCTCAAAACAAAAACTATTTGTGAGTTGCAGAATGACATCTACACAAGAACATAGACGAGATCAGGCTAGGGATATGGTTTAGACTGTATATAGTGGAATATGTGTACTAGGACTGACGCAGGGTAACAGTTTATGGGAGGTTTCTCTGAAGTTCAGTCCCTTTGGCTGAAATAAATGAATCATAGTTGAAGGAAAGAAGTAAGACCGTTCACTGATATGAGCCATCTGTGCTTGAAGTAGACTGATGGGTCGCCATTTACACCTCGGACTTCAACTACTGCAGAGTCTTGTCATCTTCAGAAGTTTTCGGATGACTCTGCCATAGTTTGATGCATCAGCAAGAGAGATGAGGCTGAGTACAGGGCTACAGTAGGAAACTTTGTCACATGGTGTGAGCAGAATTATCTGCAGCTTAATGTGAAAAAGACTAAGGAGCTGGTGGTAGACCTGAGGACAGCTAAGGTACCGGTGACCCCTGTTTCCATCCAGGGGGTCAGTGTGGACATTGTGGAGGAATACAAATACCTGGGGATACGAATTGACAATAAACTGGACTGGTCAAAGAACACTGCGGCGTGTCTGCAAGAAGGGTCAGAGCCGTCTCTATTTCCTGAGGAGACTGAGGTCCTTTAACATCTGCCGGACAATGCTGAGGATGTTCTATGAGTCTGTGGTGGCCAGTGCTATCATGTTTGCTGTTGTGTGCTGGGGTAGCAGGCTGAGGGTAGCAGACACCAACAGAATCAACAAACTCATTCATAAGGCCAGAGATGTTGTGGGGATGGAACTGGACTCTCTGACGGTGGTTTCTGAAAAGAGGATGCTGTCTAAGTTGCA
Organism: Mobula birostris; assembly: GCF_030028105.1. Lineage (NCBI taxonomy): Eukaryota > Metazoa > Chordata > Chondrichthyes > Myliobatiformes > Myliobatidae > Mobula > Mobula birostris. Next base: position 48,067,960 of record NC_092390.1, on the reverse strand, counting down.
TGCCATCTTGGTCAATGTCTCCCATCCACTACATAATGTACTGGGTTGGGCACAGGAGTACATTCAGCCAGAGACTCATTCCACCGAGATGCAACACAGAGCATCATAGGAAGTCATTCCTGCCTGTGGCCATCAAACTTTACAACTCCTCTCTTGAAGGGTCAGACACCCTGAGCCAATAGGCTGGTCCTGGACTTACTTCCTGGCATAATTTACATATTACCATTTAATTATTTATAGTTTTATTACTATTTATTATTTATGGTGCAACTGTAACGAAAACCAGTTTCCCCCGGGATCAATAAAGTATGACTATGACTGTGACTATGACTATGACTATAAGTTTATTATTGTCACAGGCACAACTCTGCCAGCTAAAATTGTATTAACAAATGACAGCAGCTAAAGACATTTGTTTCTAGGACATTGTCCTGAAGAACTCCTGCAGTGATGACCAGGGTGTGAGATAATTGGCTTCCACCAATCACAACTATTTTCCTTTGTTTGGTATGAATTAAGCCAAAGGAGATTTTCCCTCACATACTTGTTGAAATTTGTCCAAAGCTATTTAATGTTATATTTGGTTGAAAAGTGGGTTAATTTCAATGTCTATACCTCAGCTGTCAATGTTGGGATTTTTTTCTGCCCTTGTTTAGACAGGACCTTAGTATGCTCTGGAGCCAAATGATCCTGGTGGAAACCAAATTCAAGGATTTGGCTAGTTCTGGAGCATTATAACTAAAAGGTTGTTGGAACACATTAGTTGTATCCAGAGTGCTTTTTGATGTCAATAGAATTTATGTTAAATTGGCAGTATACTGGAATTTGTGTTGGTTGGGAGGAGGCACTAAGCAATACTGGCTGAATATAATTATAGATGATTTGGCTTGTCTTAACTGTTAGATTGTTGCATTGTAACATCACTGTTGTGGGGCTATCCATGAGCTGCCCCACCTGTTAATTATTGGACCAGTAAAATTCAAAACAAAAGTGGAATGTTAAACATAGAAACATAGAAAATAGATGCAGGAGTAGGCCATTCAGCCCTTCAAGTCTGCACCGCCATTCAGTACGATCATGGCTGATCATCCAACTCAGAACCCTATACCTGCCTTCTCTCCATTCCCCCTGATCCCTTTAGCCACAAGGGCCTTATCTAACTCCCTCTTAAATATAACCAATGAACTGGCCTCAACTGTTTCCTGTGGCAGAGAATTCCACAGATTCACCACTCTCTGTGTGATTAAGTTTTTCCTCATCCCGGTCCTAAAAGGCTTCCCCTTTATCCTCAAACTGTGACCCCTCGTTCTGGACTTCACCAACATCAGGAACAATCTTCCTGCATCTAGCCTGTCCAATCCCTTTAGAATTTTGTACGTTTCAATCAGATCCCCCCCTCAATCTTCTAAACTCCAGAGAGTATAAGCCTAGTCCATCCAGTCTTTCATCATATGCCATCCCAGGAATCAACCTGGTGAACCTTCTTTGTACCCCTCTATGGCAAGAATGTCTTTCCTCAGATTAGGGGACCAAAACTACACACAATACTCCAGGTGTGGTCTCACCAACTCTTAGAAGCGACTTCCAAATCAAGCAGCAACAGAATTAATGTTTTGAATCAAACATGAAAGTTGAAAAAAAAAGGGTATTAAATTGCAAGATGTTGTGGTTGGGGAAGGGCAAAATGACAGAACAAAAATAATGTCTTTGATAGATTGCAGACCAAAGTTATAGAGTCCCAGAGAATCAGGACCATTAGCTCATTAAGTCAGAGCAAATCGTCAATCTTTCATATATACCAACCTTGCACTCTCCCGTTCTTTAATTTTCTCCACATATTCAACAACTTCTCCCGATTTAACTACTCAGTTTCTAGTTGCCAGTTAACTTATCGACATGATATCTTTAGGATGTAAGAGGAAAGTGGAGCACCTGGATGAAATACTTGCAATCACAGAGAATGTGTAAGTTCCTCACAAAGAGCACCATTGTCAGGATTGAACCTGTGTTTGCTGGCACTGCGAGGCAGCAATACTAGTAGCTGCATTCTGTCTAATCATTTATCAAGATGATGTTATGTAAAATCAGCAGTTAGAGGAAAAAGTGAATCAACGTGATATACCAACATCTGCACAGAAAGCAATATAAAATGGAATGGTCAAATGAAGCTGTTGAATTCATTGCTAACACTCCCAGGCTGAAAACGAGCTGTTGTTCTTCAGACTTGATTGTAGGAGCAATTTTGAAAACAAATACAGAGGTTAGAATGGCAGTAGGTCAGAGAATAAAAGAGACGGGTGACTAGAAGCTCAGGCTCACTGATATTTACTTATCAGAGGTGGTTTGCAAAGCAACTCCTATCTTTCAAGTTCAAGTTTGTTGTCATCTCACTGTACATGCTGTATGTATAATGAAATGAAACAGCATTCTTCCAAGCCTTGGTGCACCCGGCATTATTATCATAAATAAGTATAACACAAAATGCATATGAAGTGTGCAGCACTGTAAACAGCTCGCTGTCCTCATGACAAGACCTCAGTGGTGGCCAGGGCATTCATTGGTGTCACAACATGGGGAAGAAGCTGTTAACTAGTGTGGCAATCCTAGTCCTGATGGTCCTGTACTTCCCTCCTGATGGTCGTGGATCAAAGAGATTGTGGGATGGGTTGTAAAAATCCTTAACAATGCCTTAGGCACTTTGTATACAGCACTTCTGGTAAATGTCGCAAATGGTGGGGAGGGTGACCTTGGTGATCTTCTTGGCGGTTTTTACTGTCCTTTGTAGGGTCTTGCCTTGCAGCTTCTGTACTACACAATGATGCAGCCAGACACGACACTCTCAATGGTGCTAGAAAGTTGTTAGAATGGGCAGGGAGCCTTGCGGGTCCAGGTTAAATTGTCTTTTAATTTGCACACCAAGGAACTTTGTGCTCTTCACTGTCTCCACGGCAGACCCATTGATGTGCAATGAAGAGTGGTTGACCTGTGCCTTCCTGAAGTCCACAATTATTTCTTTTGTCTTGTACACATTGAGACTCAGGTTGTTGTTCTCACACCATTTGACAAGCCTCTTTACCTCGGTATGCTGACTCATCATTGTTGCTAATGAGGCCAACCAACTGTTGTATCATCAGTGTACGTGATGATGCTGTTTGAGCTGGGTCTGGCAGTGCAGTCACGAGTCAGTAATGTGAACAGTATTAGGCTGAGCACACAGCCCTGGTGGGCACCAGTACTCAACGTGAAGGAGCTTGAGATGTTGCTGCCAACTGAGATGGATCGGGGTCTTTCCATCAAGAAGTCCAAGATCCGGTTACAGAGACGGGTATTGATTTCCAATGAGGACAGTATACCCACCAGCTCTGAGAGATACTCATGTTATGTTTTCTGGCCCCGCAGCTTTGCGTAGTTTTATGCTGGCTAAGATGCTTTTTACCTCGGCTGTGGCCAGACAGTGTTTCTGTATCCTCGAGGGAGAGAGGTCTTTTCTCAATGTCATTTCATTCATAGCATCAAATCGTGCATAGAAGGTATTTAGCTTATCAGGAAAGGACGTGTTGCTGTCAGTGATGCCCAGGGTGGATTTGTAATTTGTTTTGGCTTGTATATCTTGCTATATGCACAACACGTCCCTGGTATCACAAGGTGTGTGTGAATTTTCTGGGAGTACTTTGGCTTTGCCTTCCAGATGGCACAGGAGAGTGCAGCTCTTGCTAAACTTGAAGTTATCTTACCCTGCAATCTGAACACAGCATTCAGATCCCTAAGCAGTGCACAAACCTCTGTGGTCAGCTATAGTTTCTGATTTGCCTTGGTGGTGTAGTATTTAATCACAGTAACCTCCTTAATTCATTTTCCTATGTAGCCTTTCATGAATCCCGCATATTCATCAATGATGACAAACAATATGCTCCAGTCTGCTTTCAAAACAGCTTGTAGTGCCAAGGTGGCACTTTCTGACTAGGTCCTGGTTTCCTTGAAAAGTTGTTTGACTCATTTAACCAGTGGGTCTGTATGCAGGGATCAGCAAAATAGATATGTCTTCTGAGTATCTGAGGTGGGGGACGGGGGGGGGGGGGGTGGCTGGGGACAGCCTTGTAGGCTCCATGAACTTTGGTATTGGCTAAGTGTATTCTCTCTCTGGTTGCAAAGTGCTGGTAGAAGTTTGGCAGGAATGTTTTTAAGTTGATTGAAGTCACCAGCAACAATAAAGAAGGAGACTCCTGCGGAACTTCTCCAGCACAAGAATAGGGGTCGGGGCTGGAATATATAAACAGCAACAATCGCAATCGCCATGAACTCCCTCGGTATGTAGAAGGAGCTACAGTTCACCACTAAAAATTCTATATGCAGTGAGCACTGGGCTGTTACTACTGAGGTGTTCACACACCAGTTCTGATTGATGTAGACATACAGACCACTTCTGCAGCATTCTTGTCCACCCGAAAAGAGATCAGGCCCTTTAGCTGGATGGCCAAGTCTGGATTGGTGTTCTGGAACCACGTTTCTGTCTGGGTGGGTGTGCAGCTGTTCCTCATATCCCCCTGGTTCAGATGCAGACGCAGGTAATCCAGTGTATTTTCTAGCAATCAGAGAGTAGTGAACAGGATTGTCAGGAGCATGGGCCTGCCGGGGTCGTCTTTAAGTCTGGCTTGAATACCAGTGCATTTACCGTGCTTCTGCGTCCTTATGCATGGCTTCCCTGAGTAGCTGTAGCAGGCCGTGACACTGCGAGGGCCCACTCCTTGCATTAGGCCGTAACTGTGCAGCACCTCTGTTATCCAGCTCATTAGACTTGCAGATTTTAATGTTCTTTATGATCAGCAGTTTTTGTCAATCATAGAAAAGTTGAACAAGATGAGAAATTTCACCATTGACTGGAGCCAGAGCGGCTGCTGTGACCTTGCATGTTGCCATCTATCAGTCACTTGTCATTTTATTTCTGTGCCCATTGCACCATTGTTCCAATTATTATGTTATTATGTCCATGTTATTATGCATTATATGCTATATATAGTTGTCAGATAAAAGTAGACAAAAAGGTTGGCATGCAAATACTGTAAAACTTTGTTTTCTTTCTTTTTCTTTCAAAGTTGATATGCCATTAAATAGATTTATTTTCTTTGAAATTGCCGCATTTTACCAAATGTGCAATTTATAATTATATAGTTTCTCTTGAGACTGTGTCAGATCAAGGATTTATTTCTCAATTTAAGAAGTAAACATGTTGCCAGCAAAAAAAGAAACAATGTACTGCTTCATACATTGAACCTCTGGGTCTTCCTTGCTTTTTTTATCCAAAGATAAAAATGTATTCATCTGTCACACAATTCCATCTTGCTTGTCCAAGAAAGGAGTATGAAATGCTTTCAGGAAGTCTTCATTGGCAGCTCTCAAAACTCTTGTTAAGGGATTGAACAAAAATCTACAAGAGCCAGATGACCAAAATTGTTTAAATCGTTAAATGAATTTGCCTCTGTACTTTTCTGATTGCCAAAGATCTTTAATAATTTAAACTTGAATCTAAATACTTCCTGCATCATGAGATTTTACTTTCTTCAATAACCTTTGTTGTAGCACCTCATTAAATGCCTCCGCAAAACCTAGCCTGAATGCATCCACGTAATTTCTTGGAGATTTTGTATTTTGTTGCTATTTACATGAATATCAACTTTTCCTTTTGTGTGCTGAAGTTTTCTCCTTGGTAATTTTGAGCTAATGCAGAAGTATCACCATTAATTCTTGTTTGAATGTGTGTTGTGCTTCCCGAGAAGGAACCACACCATGTAACATCAATTATTTTGCTCTGCATTGTCGGTTTAAATTCATTGATTGAAAGTGACTCTGCTGTTGACCTTTATTCTCTCTCTTCCTCCCCTCCTGCACTTAATCTCTCATATTCTCTTCCACATCTCTATCTTCCCTTCTACCTTTTCTCCTTTCTCTCCGCCCATTCTTGTGACTCTCCATCCAATTTATCTCTTCTCACCTGCTATTTCCTGATCACTAACATCTCTTTCTGCCCCTTACCTTAGCAAGGATGTGCTGAAGCTGGAGAGTGTTCAAGAGAAGTTCATGAAAATGATTCCAATTTTGAACTGCTTGTCTTATGAAAAACATTTGATGGCTCTGGGCTTGTGTTCACTGGAATTCAGAAGAATGAGGGGTGACCTCATTGAAACCTATCAAATATTGAAAGGCCTTGATAGATTGGATGTAAAGAGGATGATTCCTATGGTGGGAAGTCTAAGACCAGTGTACACAGCTTTAGAATACAGGGGTGTCCTTTTAGAACGGAGATGAAGAGGAATTTCTTTAGCCAGTGAGTGGTGAATCTACGGAATTCTTTGTCATTGGCAACTGTGAAGGCTAAATCTGTATGTATATTTAAGATAGAGGTTGATAGGTTATTGATTGATCAGGACATGAGGGGATACGGGGAGAAGTCTGGAGATTGGGGCTGAGAGAAAAAATGGATCAGCCATGATGAAATGGCGAGCAGACTCAATGGACCAAATGGCCTAATTCTGTTCCTCTGTCTTATGGTCTTATGGTATAGACAGAGGTCAATGAAGGGAGGCTGGTTTCTGTGATGTGCAGTTGATTGTAGTCATGGGCAGAATAATTGCTGCACTAGCTAGTGATGCATACGGATAGGCTATTTTCTATGGTGCATCAATGGTACCTGCCAAATTTCTAGCCCCCTGAAGAGGTAGAGGTGCTGTTACATTTTCTTGGTCATGGCATCAACATGGTTGAATCATGACAAGCTGTTGGTGATGTTCACTCCGAGGAACTTGAAGCTCTTAATCCTCTCAACCTTAGTACTGTTAAGGACACAGGAGCACATACACTGCCCACCTTCGTGATGTCAGTGACCAGCTCATTTGTTTTGCTGACTTTGAAGGAAAAGCTATTGTCATGACACCATGTCATTAGGCTCTCTATCTCCTCACTGTACTCAGATTCATCATTATTTGGGAAACACTCACTGCAGTGGTATCACTTGCAAACTTGTCAATTAAGTTAATGCAGAATCTGGCCAGACAGTTATGAATATATAGAGGGTAGAGTAAGGGGCTGAGGATGCAAGCTAGTGGAGCAGCTGGTGGAGCACCAGTGTTGAGAATAATTGTGGCGGAGGTGTTGCTGCCTATACCTGTTGCATTCTGTTAAATGAGGAAGTTAATAATCCAGTTGCAGAGTGAGGTGTTGACTCCTAAGGGAGTCGTTTGGAGATGAGTTTACTTTGAATTGTAGTGTGATGCTGGAGCTGTAGTCAATATGCAATAGTTTTACCATGGGTACCTTTACTGGCTAGGTGTTCCAGAGATGAGAGTCAGGCCAGGAAAGTACCATCTGCTGTAGACCTGTTTCAGTGGTAGGTGATTAGCAGTGGGTTGAGGTCTGGGAGGCTGGAGTTAATGCATGTCATTACCACCCTCATGAAGCATTTCATTATGGGGGATGTCAGTGCTATTGCGCAGTAGTCATTGAGGCACATTATCTTGTTTATCTCAGATACTGGAATGATAATGGTCTTCTTAAAACAGGTGGGAACCTCATATTGAAACAAGTAGTTAAAAATGTCTGCAAATCCTCCCAGCAGTTGATGCAGAAGATTGAAGGACATGGCCAAGGATAACATCCAGGCTAAATGATTTGTATGGATTCACACAGCAGAACCCTGATCTTGTGTCCACCATGGTGGCAATGGGTTCAAGTGATTGGGGGTTGTTTGATTGAGTGGTGACATACAAGTCCCCTTCTGGGATGAACTCTATTTGGCGATGCTGCATAACTTTGTTTTGTAGGTTATTGCAGAGAGCAATCTCTGCCACAACTGATGGCTGATCTGGGACTTGATTTTGGACTGATAATTGTCTCTTGCTGTTTCGGCTAGCTTTACAGAGTTCATATCTTGATATAAAGGTCAGGGTCACCTGATTTGAAAGCTGCAGTCTTAGACTTCATAGGGAGTGAATCTTCCCTTTCATCCACGGCTTCTGTTTTGGAAACACTCGGATTGTCCTCTTTCTTACACAGTCCTTAATACACATTTTATCAAAGTCGCTCTTTATTTAAGGTCACACTTGATCCAAAGGAACTGAAAACTAATTAACTAATCAGTCCTCTTGAGAGCAGTAGTTGTGCTCTAATTTTTGTCTTTTATACATGTAATTGAATACACATGAAAGAAAATCCTTTCAGTTTATGACCATGTGTAAATCAGATGTGTACATTGACAGGCCTATTTTTGGTATCCTTTGTTTTGAAAAAAACAATTCTACTTTTGTCTCATGATAAAGAATTACAGATCTGTTTGATAATGTTAGCTGTATGACTTTCATCTTGTGCTTCCTGCACATTAAAATTAACTTGCTCTGCCACTTATCTAGTCCTAATGTGATATAATTATTAGAAATATCAAACTTAATTTCAGTTATTAAATCCAATTTCCACCCACCTTCTCAGGTAGACATAGAAAGTCCACAGCATAATTTGCTAATGAGCAGGGGCGTTTTTCCAAATAGCTCAACTTAATCTCAGTCTCCTCCTTAGTTAAAGAAAAATGGTCACAAATGTGATGAATTGTGAAAACTAATGAAACTGTTTCATTAACAGTATTTGGTGAATCGTTAAACATTGTCACAACTCTATATGGTTTGATGCAGAATCTGAGGCCACAAAGAAACGAACTTGGGGAGAAAAGCTTAAATTGTAAATCATTTAATGTTGCAGGTATTGTTTATCTATCAGCCGTTGGTCTCAAATCCTACCCTATGTAGTCTGGTTTGTGCTCTTTACCTCCCCACATATCTGACAAAATAAGTAATGCACCAAAGACCCAGCACCTAGGGGATGACAGTGAGCCTAATGATTTATATTGACTGAGTAAGCTGATGTGGAAATAGACATTTTTCACAGTTTTGCAGATTTTATCAATGTTCTGCTGGTAGAATTCCAGAATTGCAGTGACATGATTAAAAAAATCATAAATATAAAAGATTTGAGGAATATTTAATCAAAAATAGTTAATACAGTCACGAGCTGCTCAGACATTAATTAATCCTTTAATTTGAGCAAAGACTACCTTTTCCAAGAGTTCTTCATTTGTATAGGTTGTAAATATACAAGTTTTGTAGGATGAGGCAATCACTGTCACTTTATAAAATTTATAGATAGATAGCTAGATCTACTTTGTTAATCCCGAGGGAAATTTGGTTTCGTTACAGCCGCATCAACCAAGAATAGAGCGTAAATATAACAATACAAAAAACCCCAACAATCAAACACCAAAATGCAAACTATGCCAGATGGAAAATAAGTCCAGGACCAGTCTATTGGCTCAGGGTGTCTGACCCTCCACAGGAAGAGCTGCACATTCAATGGCCACAGGCAGGAACGACCTCCCATGCCTCCAAGTGTTGTATCACGGTGGAATGTGGCCGAAGTCCAACAGTAATAAGTTCAGTATCCAGTCTGCAAACACGTTCCTCGATCGTAATATACCCTGGATTGCACCATCCGTTGTTAGCCAGAGCAGTAAACACCCAATTCCTTTACGCTTACCGCTCTCAGTGCACTTCCGGTCAGGCGGAACAGTATTACCCACCGAACTCCTCTTCTCCAAAAGACTCTGTTGTCTCGACCCGGTCCTCTTTGCTTGGCTTTGTGAGAAGAAGAAGAAGAAAGTAAGAATAGATCGGAACGGCTGTACCAGGCTGCATGCACGACCGGCGCATGTGCACTATATAGTTATAATCTACATTATGTTTATTATCCAATAGTCATATCAGAGAGAAATAGCCTTTCTGCAGAGACTGATATGGTTTTATACAGTATTTATCACCAATACAGTCATAGATGTCTCAATTTACCTTTTATCCTTTTACCGAGGCTGATGAGATCGTGGTGCTCCTAAAGAGTGATGATTTCATTGCCTCTCAGAACATTTTAGAAGAAAGACAAGATCATGGTAGTCTTGGTCGCAATATTGTCAATATAAGTGTCTTGAACTTCAAATCCATAAGGTGTAGAATTATTGTTACTTCATAACTTTGCCTGTATAATATAGCAGAACTCCAACTTATGCTGCAAAGAATATGAAATTTATATCTACTGTGCACGATGAAATACATTGTTTATGTGGGCATTCACTTAATAATCACCAGCTATTAATTTAATGAATTTTCTGAATTGACTATAGATGGATACATCTGTTAGATGCTATACTATATTTGCTTCAATTTTATTAATCCAATTGTTATTACTTATCCTCAGCAAGAAAGTTCGGTTATTCTCTCTGAGAAATGGTTCTAACCAAAACTTAAATTCCAAGTTACTTACCAATAATACTTAATGGGATAAACCTTTATTTTATGTATTGCACTTTCATGCATTATTTTTGCCTGCTCTGTCACTACGTTTATTATAAATAAAACAAGTCGATTAAATCCTGATATTTTATGATCTGTGTTTAGTTGTAGAATACTGACTGCCATATCTTGTAAACACTACCTTCAGCTATGTTGTCAGGCAGAGCTACAAAATGAAGTGAGATTTTGTTAGAATGAGTTAAATTGATCATTCATTTGAGATAGCAATTGTTTTGCTAGATTTAAAAAATGCAGATTGGGATAAAATTGTACTGTTTGGTCTAATTGTAGACAGCAACTTCTACTCTTGTGGGAAATCGATGCCAATATCCCAGTTATCTAATTTTAAATCTGCTTGACAAACAAAAGTATTAAATTTGGTTGAAATCTGAGACCTTGTAACACTTTATTCATTCTGAAACTGTAAAAACCTGTTTGTAGAAAATGGGTTTTTGTGCATCTGGTGAGACAGCTATCCTAACTACATGCATGCAGAATGATTTTATGCTGCTTTCATACATATTTTTATATGGATAGGTACCTTCAGATCACAAGTTGATGGATGAAAGCAGCAATGTGACGTGACTGGAAATTCACATTAATGCATTTTCTTTGGAGTGGTGACAGAATACAGTTAAAAATATTTTACCATGCTCTAATAAGACCTTGCATATGTTATGTAGAATATGTTACATTTCTTAACAGCCTTTCTGTAGCATTATCTGATCAAGATTTCTCCATTTTGAGTAAAGGATAATGATTAAGGTCATCTCATTAAATAGTGCTCTTCTTTCACCATCAGTCTTCTTTGACAAGACTGCCCTGGCCAGAATCAGTCTTTGTTTTTCAAATTGGCTATTTCTGTTTAATAATATTTATTTTTATTTGTGTTATTCAGATATTGGTGAAATATTTATCTTGTGCGCAAATGACTAGATATTTAAATATTCTGAGGCATGTAGTTACATATTTATCTTTATTCACAAATTTTTCAGGTGCAATACATCTTGCTGCTGACTACTAAGTAAAACTCACTGTAGGTTTATCATCTTAAAACATCAAAGTACTTATTTTCATATTTCAAGCATTTATCTATTTTGAATTTGGACTGCTTGGGGTTTAACATCTGTACAGTCACCAATCCACTATTTAATTAATACATAAGTAAATGAAATAATTAAATAAATCAAATAATTAAGTGAAATAATTAAATTAACTGCACAATTAATGTGATTTAAGTGACTTTGACTGTTAAATGATTGTTAGTGCCAGATGGGGTGGTTTGAATATCTCAGAAATCGCTGATCTCCTGAAATGTTCATGCCCAGCAGTCTCTAGTGTTTACAGAGAATAAAACAAGGCATCCGTTAGTCTTGCAAGACCATGGATCTGCGCCTGGAAAGTCTTCACTCTCCAGGGCGCAGTCCTGAGCAAGGTTGTATGGAAGTCCAGCAGTTGCCCATGCTGCAAGTCTCCCCTCTCCACGACACCACTGTTGTCCAAGGGAAGGGCATTAGGACCCATACAGCTTGGCACCAGTGTTGTTGCAGAGCAATGTGTGATGAAATGCCTTGCTCAAGGACACAACACGTTCCCTCAGCTGGGGTTCGAATTCACGACCTTCAGGTAGCTATGTGCTCACACGTTTACTGAGAATGGTGTGGAAAACAAAAGCACATCTAGTAAGCGGCAGTTCTGTGGGCGAAAATGTCTTGATAATGAGAGAGGTCAGAGGAAAATGGCCAGTCTAGTTCAAGCTTACTGGAAGCTGACAGTAACTTGAACAGCCACAAGTTACAACAGTGGTGTGCAGAAGAGCATCTCTGAATGCACAACACAATGAACCTTAAAGTGGATAGGCTGCAGCAGCAGAAGACCAGGAACATGCAGAAATACACTCAGTGGCCACTTTATTAGATATGTTAAGTATCTGATAAAGTGACCACTGCATGTAGATCATTTGGAAATCTGTTTAGAGTAATGGCAGATATAATTTGATTTGGACAAAGTGTGAGGTGATGTATTTTGGGATGTTAAGTGCCATAGAAAAGTATACAATATATGGCAGGACCCTCAGGATATACAAACTGACCTTGAGTTGTAACTCTTGGTCCTTGGAAGTGGAAATTCAAGTGGACTGGGCGATTATGAAGATGTGATAAAAAAAAAAGGTGTTGAGCGTAAAAATTGGGAAGTCATTTTGCAGCTCTGTAATACTTCAGTTAAATCATATTTGTGTTGCATGTGGCCAAGTGGTTAAGGCGCTCGTCTAGTAATCTGAAGGTCGCTAGTTCGAGCCTCAGCTGTGGCAGCGTGTTTGAGTCCTTAAGCAAGGCACTTAACCACACATTGCCTAGTGTCTGTGCGAGGAGTGGCGCCCCACACAGACTTCCAATCTGCATCTCTCGTGGCCTCTCATGGTCTGAGTTGACGTTCCCCTAAATCATATTTGGACTGTTTGTGCAGTTCTGGTTGCCACACTTCTAGAAAGAAGTAGGGGGTTTAGTGAGTGTGTAGAAGAGGTACACCTTGATGTGGGCTGGTTAAATTTGGATTGTTTGCTCTGGACTGTTGGAGACTGAGGGGAAAGATAATGGAGCATGGAGTGGAAATATTAAATATCATAAGACATAGGTTTAAGGTGAGGGGGCGGGGAAGAGTTTAAAGGTAATGTGTGAGGCAAGTATTTTTTTTAACATAAAGAGTGGTAGGTCCTGGAATGCACTACCGGGTGAAGTGGTAGATGCAGATATCATGGCAACATTTAAGAGGCATTTAGACAGACAAATGCATAGGTAGGGAACAAGGGGTACATCCATGTGCGGGTGAATGGGAACAATTGAGGCTAACAAGTAAATCAGTCATAATCCTATAAGCCACCATGGCTACTCCTGCTCCTCTTTCTTATGTTCTTACATTCAAAGATATGTTGTAAGTAGAAGAGAATGGAGTTTTAAAAAAAAGTGTTTATTTCTTTTTGTTTAATTGTTACCAGGTTACCTTTGCCTCTTGCCCTGTAGGTCATTACATGTAGTGGTGGAACATCACCTTCTGATAATAGAGATCTGGTTCTAACTCTGCAATTTGTCTTCTGCTCAGGACTCACAGTTTGCAGTGGATTTTTGAATGACACACACAAAATGCTATGGAACTGGATCCATCCTATTTATGTTTATCTTCTTACTTGAAGTGTGATGGTCCATTTTTACCATACATGTTAAAGTAGTTTGAATTTAGTTTACTTCCTCATCGAAGAAATTATCTCTTTTCCTTGTGCAAAACAGACATATTGATTCTTTCTTTCTGTGCCATATTCCATGATTTCAGATGTCAAAGTGAATGTGAGTCTAGAGGAGCAATTAAAAAAAAATCTCTCAAAGATTGTTTGAGTACTTAAGTCAAAGGCCTTTGGTAGTGATGGAGACCCTAATCTGTAGTATTGCAATGGACAAGTATGTCAACTGTTTAATCTTTCAGGGCTACTTAGGAAATTAGTATGAAGCTTATTAATTTTATAATTGTATTCAAGCTCTACATACAAATACAACTTAGGGTGCTGATTGAAAATTCAATAGGAAGGAAAGCACTGCACCAATAAATTTCAAACCTGGCAACAGAAAACTAAAATAGATGGACCAGTGAGAAATGCAATCACATTGAAACTGAATAGAGTGAACTTGATGAGCTAGGTTTTACCCATAAAATGCAAGAATTAATGATTTTGCAGTTGTTCAGTGCTTAAAAACTGAAGTACAATAATTTTTGGCATACATCAAGGACTTGAATATTAATAGCAGAATTTAATTTTGTAATCTGAATTGTGAACGAAGTGTTCCATAGTCCAAGCATTTGACTGTTTTAACATCATAGGTTACGGATATATGCAAAACAAAATACATCAAATGTTGAAATTTTTGAAGAATTAATGAAAGATGATGCAACTGAATCAGCAATTCTGGATTGGGTTTTGTGTAATAAACTGAATATGATTAGGGAGCTTAAGGTAAAAGAATCCTTAGGAAACAGTGATCATAATATGATACAATTTACCCTACAATTTAAGAGAGAGAAATTAAAGTCAAATGTATCGGTCCTGCAATGGAATAAAGGAAATTAGAGAGGCATGAGAGAAGAGCTGGCAATGTTGATTGGAAGGGCATACTAGCTGGGTTTACGGCAGAGCAGCAGTGCTGGAGTTTCTGTGATCAATTTGGAAGGCACAGCGTGAACACTGTACATCCCAAAGAAGAGGAAGTATTCTAAAAGAAAGATGGTGCATCTGTGGCTGACAAGGGAAGTCAAAACCAACATGAAAGCCAAAGAAAGGGCATATAATAGAGGAACAATCGTTGAGAAGTTAGAGAATTGGGAATTTTTTTTTAAACCAACATAAGGCAAATTAAAAAAAAACATAATGGGAGAAAAGATGAAATATAAAGGATGGCTAGCCAATAATGTCAAAATAATACAAGAGTTCTTTTCAGATATATAAAGAGTAAAAGGAAGATGTGTGTAAATATTGGTTTGCTGGAAAATGATGCTGGATAGACAGTAATGAAGGACAAGAAAATGGCGGATGGACTGAATAAGTATTTTGCATCAGTCCTCATTTTGGAAGACACTAGTAGTATGCCATCGGGCAGTAGTGCATTTAGTTACTATTACTAAGGAAATGGTGCTTGGAAAATTGTAAGGTCTGAAGGTAGATAAGTCACCCAGACCTGATGGACTACATCTCAAAAGTTTTAAAAGAGGTAGCTGAAGAGATTGTGGAGTCATTAATAATGATCTTTGAAGAATCAATAGATTCCAACATGGTTCCAGGGGACTGGAAAATTGTTACTCCACTCTTCAAGAAGGAAGGGAAACAGAAGAAAGTAAATTATAGGCGAGTTAGCCTGACCTCGGTAGTTGGGAAGATGTTCGAATCAATTGTTAAGGATGTGGTTTCAGGGTATTTGGAGGCACGTGATAAAATAGGCTGTAGTCAGCAGGTTTTCCTCAAGGGAAAATTTTGCCTGACATATCTATTGGGATTCTTTGAAGAAGTAACAAGCAGGATAGACAAGGGAGAATCAGTGTATGTTGTGTACTTGATTTTTCAGAAGGGCTTTGACAAGGTGCCACACATCAGGCTGCTAAACAAGGTAAGAGCCCAGGGGATTACAGGAAAGATACTGTCATGGATAGAGCTTTGGCTGGTTGGTAGGAGGCAAAGAGCAGGAATAAAGGGATCCTTTTTGGATTGGCATAGTGTTCTACAGGCGCCTGTGTTGGGACAGCTTCATTTACGTTCTATGTCAATGATTTGGCAAATGAAATTGATGTCTTTGTGTCCAGGTTTATGGACAATGTCAAGATGGCTGGAAGGCAGATAGAGTTGAGGAAGCGTGGCTGTAAAAGTATTTAGACAGATTAGGAGAATAAGCAAAGAGGTGGCAGATGGAATACAGTGTCGGGAATTGTATAGTCATGCATTTTGGTCGAAGGAATAAAAGCATAGACAGTTTTCAAAATGGGGAGAAAATTCAAAAATCCAAGGTGTAATGGGATTTGGGAGTCCTCGTGCAGGATTCCCTAAAGGTTAATTTTCAGGTTGGTGGTGAGGAAGGCAAATGCAATGTTAATATTCCTTTCAAGAAGACTAGAATATAAAAGCAAGGATGTAATGCTGATGCTCTATAAGGCACTGGCGAGTCCTTACTTGGAGAATTGTAAGCAGTTTTGGTCATTGGAGAGGGTTCAGAGGAGGGTCATGAGAATAATTTCAGAAATGAAAGGTTTCCCAATGTGGAGAGTTTGATGGCTCTGGGTCTGTACTTGCTGTTATTTGGAAGAATGAGGGTTAATCTCATTGAAAACTTTTGAAAGTTGAAAGGCCCAGATAGAGTGGGTGTGAAGAGGATGTCTTCTTTGGTAGGGGAGTCTAGGACCAGAGGGTCTTTGTCTCAAAATAGAAGGATGTCCACTTAGAACAGAAATGAGGAGGAATTTCTTTAGCCAGAGGTTGGTGAGTCTGTGGGATTTGTTGCCACAAGCAGCTGTTGAGGCCAGGTCACTGGGTGCATTTAAGGCAGAGGTTAATAGGTTTTTGATTAGTCAGGGTGTGAAAAGTTATAGGGAGAAGGCAGGAGAATCAGGTTTGGAGGGAAATAAATCAGCCTTGATGAAACCGTGGGTCAGAAACACTTAACATTTCAATTCTCTTTCATTTTAAATGTCTTTCCTCAGAATTACAATTGATACCTCCGGTTCTATTTTCTTGTTTTTTTTTCTTCCTTTTGTAATCTTTTCCTACTCTGTTCTGTTTTAATCTCTTCGTTATTCCTGTCTTCATCCCATTTTTCTCTTCATCATTACTCCTGTTTCTAACTCCATTCTCTCTGCTCACTTAACCTTTTTTCCCTTGCCTTTGTTTCCTCAGGTATAACATTTATTTTGTAAATCACTAACTCTAACATTAGCATTGCCAAACAAGAAGGTGGCAGGTTTGAAGATTGGACCTCTATGCCAAAAGTTCTACAGGGAGATGGATAGGATGCTAACTATCGAAAAAAAATCAGGGAGGTTTGGTTAATTACTCCCCCCCTTAATATAGCCCAGAGAATGAGTAAGCTGATGCTCATTCATGAACATCTGAGACCACACTTCCTCATCTCTGTTCTTCTGGGAAATCAAAACCATGGTCCTCATCTTGGTAGTAGAGGAGGCCATGTTGGAATGGGAAGTAGACTTGAAATATAGTAGAGGACACCATGGACTGAATGGTAGTGAGGGAGTATGTGTAGGGGCAGGTGTGGCACTTGCTCTGCTTGCAAGGATAAGTGGCAGGAGGGAGATCAGTGGGGAGAAACAAGTGGACAAAAGAGTCGAATATTGAATGATCCCTGCGGAAATTGGGAAGGAGGGAAAGATGTGCTTGGTAGTGGGATCCTTTTGGAGATGGAGAGATGGAGATTACAGAGAATTATGTGCTGGATACGGAGGCTTGTGTCATGGTAGGTGAGAATAAGAGGGACTCTATCACTTGTGTGTTAGTGAGAGTATGGGGTGAGGGCAGATGTGCACGAAATGGAAGAGCTGCAGGTGAGGCAGAGTTGATAGTGAAGGAAAGGAAGCCTCTTTCTTTGAAGAAGGAGTTATCTCAATTGTTCTGGAATGAAAAGCCTCTTACTGAGAGCAGATGCAATGGAGATGGAGGAACTGAGAAAAGGGAAGGGCAAGTGACAGGGTGGAACAAGGTATCGTCCAGATGGCTATGAGAGTCAGTGGGTTTATAAAAGATAACAGTTGATAGATTGTCTCCAGAGATGGCAAACAAGAGATTGAAAAATGAGAGAGAGGTGTCAGAAAAGGACTAAGTAAATTTGAGGGGACCTTGGAGGTTGGAGGCAAAGTTGATGAAGCTGACGAGCTCAGCATGGGTGCAGGAAGCCGCATGAATGCAGTTGTCAGTGTAGCTTAGGAACAGTTGGGGAGTGATGCTGGTGTTGGCTTGGAACATGGACTGTTCCACATCGTCAACGAAAAGGCAGACATGGCTAGGACCCACACAGGAGTTCATGGCTAAACCTTGCATTTTAAGGAAGGGAGAGGAGCCAAAGGAGAAATTGTTGAGGGTGAGGACCAGTTCTGCCAGATGGAAGAGAGTTGTGGTGGAGGGGAACTGGTTATGTCTGTTGTCCAGAAAGAAGTGGGGAGCTTTAAGGCCCTCCTGATGGGGGAATAGAAGTGTATAGGGACTGGACATCCATAGTGATAAGACGATCATGGCCAGGGAACTTAAAGTTATTGAAGATTGAGAGCGTGTGAAGTATCACGAATGTTGGTAGAAAGGGACTGAACTAAGGGGGATAAAACTGACTCAAGGTATGCAGACAGGTGTTCTGTGGGGCAGGAGCAGGTAGAAACAGTGAGTCTACTTGGTCCATTTTTCTGAAATTAATTCACCCAAAATAATTCCCTTTGTATAAAATGGCATGTGTGTTCTTCATTTATTGAATAAATCATTTGTAGTATCAGTAAGTGCTATTAAAATATTTGTACTGTAGTGTTATAGAGACATAGAGCAATACTTCTGTACTACTGAAGCATACCCTTTTTTGTGATAGACCTCCCCTGAAATATAAACCATGGGTAATTTGCAAACATTGGGTTTCAACCTTTGACATTTGTACATCTTAGTAGCTATTTTCTCTCTGAAAAAAACTTGAATGAATTTATCATTTTGTAAAGTGGCCCCTGACTTGGGGATAGAACTGAGAGCAAAATTGTTAGCCTACGTTGTATTTTTTTGCATTAGGCAATCTGACAAATGCCTATTTGTAACTAAATTCAGTCAAACTTGTTATGAGTACCAAAGACTCAGTACCTCATTGAGTGTATAGGATAGATCATGAATTTGAATTTCCTTTACCAATTTGGCAACTGTAAAACTGCAATTACACTCAAATTTAAGAGAGTTTATGGAAATATTGAAAGGGATACTTACAGGTGAAAATATTATGGATGATACATTGCATGATGCTTAAAAGCATTGATTTTTGTGATCTGAAAATAACAACACTGTGTCTGTTTTAATCAAGGGAAACTTTGTTGCTTGTATGACTGCCATCCTTAGGCAGATGGAAGATTATCATTATGCCAATTTAATCAAGACCTACGGGAGTATGCGATCAGATGTTGTGGTAAGTGGAAATGACATCCTTCACATATTTGTTCATTTAGTTTTCAGAATCAAGATTTGTGGATGACTAACAGGTGCATAGTAGTATTTGGAGCACATTTGTGCCAAAATATTGTGATGAACTGTGAATTTGCTTTAACCTGGAATGCATCTCAAATATATTATGTTAAAAGAAAGCTTAGTTTTCTGACAAGTGTGCTATAGTTGCTCTTGCAGAATGCCGTAAGTTGCTGCTTGATTGCTTGATTGTTGTCATCAATCATTCATGCTTCCTATACACCATACTTCTCATCACATTTAGAACCTTTTTGGCTTTTTGTTGTTTTCCTCCTGACATTTCTCAATCCTATGACTTTATCTTTCTTTTACCTTTTGAACTTCCTGTGCTCTTCTTGCTTACTGCGTGATTGCCATTCACTAAATCCTTAATTGTTAGAATATGCTTTCCATCATTCCATTTAGCAGTCATAAGTAGAACCAGGACAGAGGCTCTTGGGCAATAGATTTATTTTCCCCGATTCTCTACTGCTCTTATGGTGCATTGTACAGAAAACAAAAGGTGTGGCTGTATCATCAACACATATAAAAGTTGCTGGTGAACGCAGCAGGCCAGGCAGCATCTCTAGGAAGAGGTACAGTCGGTGTTTCGGGCCGAGACCCTTCGTCAGGACTAACTGAAAGAAGAGCTAGTGAGAGATTTGAAAGAGATTAGTAAGAGATTTCAAATCTCTTACTAACTCTTCTTTCAGTTAGTCCTGACGAAGGGTCGCGGCCCGAAACGTCGACTGTACCTCTTCCTAGAGATGCTGCCTGGCCTGCTGCGTTCACCAGCAACTTTTATGTGTGTTGCTTGAAATTCCAGCATCTGCAGATTTCCTCGTGTTTATGGCTGTATCATCAACTCATTAGGACTGATTCTTCCGTTATCTCCCAGTCATTAATTGTTTGTTCCTATGTCACACTGCTCATTCTCATATGGTTCACAGTGCAATCTTCTGCAGGAATGCCACCTCATGCTTATCACATGCTTTTGCATGGTAATGTTTGAAGAATGTATAAGTTTCAAACTTATTTGAAGAAAAGCTCCTAGACAAAATTGGTAGCTGCTGAAAAAATATATTCCATTGGCAAAGTTGATTAAAACAAAGAAAGATCAGGTATATCTCAGGCGACACAATCTCATTTAGGCTCTGTCAAAATTCTGAGCAAATATATTAAATCTAAACATGATCTTATAGAACAGGGTCACATCTTTAAAAATTACATTTAAGTAAATGCAAAAAAAGTTGGATGATATTTTTGTTGCAAAATATGAAAAAACCTTGAACTTCAGATTTTAGAAGCTTCAGATGATAAATATATTAAAAATGTTACTTGAAGACATTTTGTTCAGTGAATGAGTCTAATAGCTGGACTTTGCAATGACAGAATAATATAGACTTGATTTAATATAGAACTTATTCTGCAGTGACACAACTCTTTAACATAAAGAAACTGCATCAAAGGCTAGCAAAAAAAAATGGCTTTGGTACAGTTTTAAAAAATTTTACACTGGAGTGCCACACTAGATTTTGTGTCAATTCTTTAGGGCGGGACTTGAGTATACATTCATTTCAGAGGGGAGAATGTTATCACTGGGCTGTAACTCATGTCAATCTTGAGTCATTGATTGAATTTGAAATCATGCATTTGAAGTTGTAGGAAAAAGTGAAGCTTGCTTAAAATGTATCATTTGCTAAAATAAAAGTATAAAGTATTTACTGTAAACCATCTTACCATTTGGAACTATGATTTGAAAACTTGAACAATTGTGCTCCATTGTAGGATTTCCTGATGGAGACATTCATCATGTTCAAAGATCTTATTGGAAAGAATGTTTACCTTCCTGACTGGGTTATAATGAATATGATGCAGAATAAGTAAGTATAACTACTGAACTTTTATTGGGATACATCTATTCCAGTTTTGATTGAAAATGGTACTTTTCCCTAGAAGAAGCAAATGAGTATAATTAACCAGAAATTGAAAAGGCCAGTTTTCTGGTCGCAAACAACAGGAATTCTGCAGATGCTGGAAATCCCTTACTCACTCTTCCTTCAGTTAGTCCTGACGAAGGGTCTCGGCCTGAAATGTCGACTGCACCTCTTCCTAGAGATGCTGCCTGGCCTGCTGCGTTCACCAGCAACTTTTATGTGTGATGCCAGTTTTCTGTAGTAGTTTTCTAGTACATCATTTTTAAAATCCTGTTTTACCGATTATAAGCAAATTATAGAATCTGGACTCTTCAAACCTTTGTTTTTTTTTCTTAATTCCTTCGGGTAGAAAATACTAAATGTACTGAATTTCTGTGTGCAAGACAGTTGACAATCAGGTTAATGAGCCTCCATCAAAGTCAGAAAAAAGTTGGAAATACACTTTTTCTCCCATCTTAATGTGCACAGAAAATGGAATTGTTCAGAGGAAACAAAAATAAATACTTTGTGATAAACTGAAGACCAGAAATGTAGAGAGATCGCATTTTCAGCAACCCTGGTAAAAGAAAATACAGAAAAATCAGACCAAGAAAAAATTATCTGAACTTGATGGGGTGAATGAATTTTAACATTCATTTTGATCTGTATTCAAAAAAATTGAAGAAGATAGTTTGTTAAATAAAGATTTTCTTGCCCTATGAAGAACTTCTACAAAACTAAGATGAACTTTTAAACTCTGAACCATTTAGACTCATCAATAGCAACAAATCAAAGTTTTTTAACCTTTACCATAGCATAATATGATTACATCACCTGATTGCTGAACAAGCAACTGATGAGATCAGAAGTTATGGAAAGGTCAATAATGTTGAGAATTAAAGGCACAAAGGAGAGAGTATAGTAGATGGAATTGTGCACTTTCACATAGACTTGCTATATCCTTTTCTCATATTTACAATGTCATTTCATAAGAAATAAGTGCATCTGGCTCTTTGAGCCTGCTCCATCATTCATTGGCTGATCTTATAGCTCAATAGCTTTGCCTCACTATCTCCATTCTGCTTGTCCAGAAATCAGTCAGTTCTCTGTTTTGAATGAGCAAAATGTCTGAGCCTTCAAAGGAGAATTCCAAAGGTTCACCATCCACAGAGTGAAAAAATTTATCATTTTAGTCCTCAATGGAGACTGAAACAAGGTCTCCATTTTGGGTCAATGACCTTTCACCGGGACTAAAAATAAGTTAGAAAACAAGCATATTTTAAGTTGTATAGAAGGAGGTGGGTTAGAGAGAACAAAATGAATCTAAGAGAGTGGATGATGCAGTTGGCTGTGGTAAAAGCCATCTCATTTCAGACGATTTGGATGGAGGACATGCTATAATTACAAAGAGGTGAATGAGCACAGAGCGCAGTGTGGTTGATGGAAATTTGAAATAAGGAAGAATTCTGGAAACATTAATCTGCTGAGGCTGTGCACATATAAAAAAAGTAGGCAAGCAGTGCAAGTGCTAGGCTTGAGAAGGTCTCAGAGGAGAAGTTAAACAACCAGAGATCCTGGTGCATATTGGTACCATTGACATAGATAGAAAAAGGGAAGAGGTCTTGCACAGTGAGTATAGAGAGTTAGGAAAGATGGTGAGAAGCACAACCTCAAATGTAGTGCTATCTTGATTACACCCAGTAACATGTGTTAGTCAGGGTAGGAATAAAAAGCAATAGTTGCTGAATGAATGGTTGAAGAACTGGTACAGGGCAGGATTTCACATACTTGGATCATTGAAACCTGTTCTGGGTCGGGAGTAACCTGAAAATAGGGACAGTTTGCACCTTAACTGAGGGGAGCTAACGTCATGGCTGGTGTGTTTAAACTATTTTGGCAGGGAATGGGAACCAGCGGATAGAAACATAGAAAATAGGTGCAAGAGTAGGCCATTCGGCCCTTCGAGCCTGCACCGCCATTTATTATGATCATGGCTGATCATCCAACTCAGAACCCTGCACCAGCCTTCCCTCCATACCCTCTGATCCCCCTAGCCACAAGGGCCATATCTAACTCCCTCTTAAATATAGCCAATGAACTGGCCTCAACTGTTTCCTGTGGCAGAGAATTCCACAGATTCACCACTCTCTGTGTGAAGAAGTTTTTCCTAATCTCAGTCCTAAAAGGCTTCGCCTTTATCCTCAAACTGTGACCCCTCGTTCTGGACTTCCCCCAACATCGGGAACAATCTTCCTGCATCTAGCCTGTCCAATCCCTTTAGGATTTTATACGTTTCAATCAGATCCCCCCTCAATCTTCTGAATTCCAACGAGTACAAGCCTAGTTCATCCAGTCTTTCTTCATATGAAAGTCCTGCCATCCCAGGAATCAATCTGGTGAACCTTCTTTGTACTTCCTCTATGGCAAGGATGTCTTTCCTCAGATTAGGGGACCAAAACTGCACACAATACTCCAGGTGTGGTCTCACCAAGGCCTTGTACAACTGCAGTAGTACTTCCCTGCTCCTGTACTCGAATCCTCTTGCTATAAATGCCAGCATACCATTCGCCTTTTTCACCGCCTGCTGTACCTGCATGCCCACTTTCAATGACTGGTGTATAATGACACCCAGGTCTCGTTGCACCTCCCCTCTTCCTAATCGGCCACCATTCAGGTAATAATCTGTTTTCCTATTTTTGCCACCAAAGTGGATAACTTCACATTTATCCACATTAAATTGCATCTGCCATGAATTTGCCCACTCACCCAACCTGTCCAAGTCACCCTGCATTCTCTTAGCATCCTCCTCACAGCTAACACTGCCGCCCAGCTTTGTGTCATCCGCAAACTTGGAGATGCTGCATTTAATTTCCTCATCCAAGTCATTAATATAGATTGTAAACAACTGGGGTCCCAGCACTGAGCCTTGCGGTACCCCACTAGTCACCGCCTGCCATTCTGAAAAGGTCCCATTTATTCCCACTCTTTGCTTCCTGTCTGCTAACCAATTCTGTATCCACATCAATACCTTACCCCCAATACAGTGTGCTTTAAGTTTGCACACTAATCTCCTGTGTGGGACCTTGTCAAAAGCCTTTTGAAAATCCAAATATACCACATCCACTGGTTCTCCCCTATCCACTCTACTAGTTACATCCTCATAAAATTCTATGAGATTCGTCAGACATGATTTTCCTTTCACAAATCCATGCTGACTTTGTCCGATGATCTCACCACTTTCCAAATGTGCTGTTATCACATCTTTGATAACTGACTCCAGCAGTTTCCCCACCACCGACGTTAGGCTAACCAGTCTACAATTCCCCGCTTTCTCTCTCCCTCCTTTTTTAAAAAGTGGGGTTACATTAGCCACCCTCCAATCCTCAGGAACTAGTCCAGAATCTAACGAGTTTTGAAAAATTATCACTAATGCATCCACTATTTCTTGGGCTACTTCCTTAAGCACTCTGGGATGCAGACCATCTGGCCCTGGGGATTTATTTGCCTTTAATCCCTTCAATTTACCTAACGCCACTTCCCTACTAACATGTATTTCGCTCAGTTCCTCCATCTCACTGGACCCTCTGTCCCCTGCTATTTCTGGAAGATTATTTATGTCCTCCTTAGTGAAGACAGAACCAAAGTAATTATTCAATTGGTCTGCCATGTCCTTGCTCCCCATAATCAATTCACCTGTTTCTGTCTGTAGGGGACCTACATTTGTCTTTACCAGTCTTTTCCTTTTTACATACCTATAAAAGCTTTTACAGTCCGTTTTTATGTTCCCTGACAGTTTTCTCTCATAATCTTTTTTCCCCTTCCTAATTAAGCCCTTTGTCCTCCTCTGCTGAACTCTGAATTTCTCCCAGTCCTCAGGTGAGCCACTTTTTCTGGCTAATTTGTATGCTTCTTCTTTGGAATTGATACTATCTCTAATTTCTCTTGTCAGCCACGGATGCACTACCTTCCTTGATTTATTCTTTTGCCAAACTGGGATGAACAATTGTTGTAGTTCATCCATGCAATCTTTAAATGCTTGCCATTGCATATCCACCATCAATCCTTAAGTGTCATTTGCCAGTCTATCTTAGCTAATTCACGTCCCATACCTTCAAAGTTACCCCTCTTTAAGCTCAGAACCTTTGTTTCTGAATTAACTATGTCACTCTCCATCTTAATGAAGAATTGCACCATATTATGGTCACTCTTACCCAAGGGGCCTCTCACGACAAGATTGCTAATTAACCCTTCCTCATTGCTCAAAACCCAGTCCAGAATAGCCTGCTCTCTAGTTGGTTCCTCGACATGTTGCTTCAAAAAACCATCCCGCATACATTCCAAGAAATCCTCTTCCTCAGCACCTTTACCAATTTGGTTCACCCAATCTACATGTAGATTGAAGTCACCCATTATAACTGCTGTTCTTTTATTGCACACATTTCTAATTTCCTGTTTAATACCATCCCCGACCTCACTACCACTGTTAGGTGGCCTGTACACAACTCCCACCAGTGTTTTCTGCCCCTTTGTGTTATGCAGCTCTACCCATATCGATTCCACATCTTCCCGGCTTATGTCCTTCCTTTCTATTGCGTTAATCTCCTCTTTAACCAGCAACGCCACCCCACCTCCTTTTCTTTCATGTCTATCCCTCCTGAATATTGAATATCCCTGAACGTTGAGCTCCCATCCTTGGTCACCCTGGAGCCATGTCTCTGTGATCCCAACTATATCATAATCATTAATAACAATCTGCACTTTCAATTCATCCACCTTGTTACGAATGCTCCTGGCATTGACACACAAAGCCTTCAGGCGCTCTTTTACAACTCTCTTAGCCCTTATACAATTATGTTGAAAAGTGGCCCTTTTTGATGCTTGCCCTGGATTTGTCAGCCTGCCGCTTTTACTTTTCTCCTTACTACTTTTTGCTTCCACCCTCACTTTACACCCCTCTGTCTCTCTGCACTGGTTCCCATCCCCCTGTTGTGAACTAACCTCCTCTCGCCTAACCTCTTTAATTTGATTCCCACCCCCCAACCATTCTAGTTTAAAGTCACCTCAGTAGCCCTTGCTAATCTCCCTGCCAGGATATTGGTCCCCCTAGGATTCAAGTGTAACCCGTACTTTTTGTACAGGTCACGCCTGCGCCTAAAGAGGTCCCAATGATCCAAAAACTTGAATCCCTGCCTCCTGCTCCAATCCCTCAGCCACGCATTTATCCTCCACCTCATCGCATTCCTACTCTCACTGTCGCGTGGCACAGGCAGTAATCCCGAGATTACTACCTTTGCGGTCCTTTTTCTCAACTCCCTTCCTAGCTCCCTATATTCTCCTTTCAGAACCTCTTCCCTTTTCCTACCTATGTCATTGGTACCTATATGTACCACGACCTCTGGCTCCTCACCCTCCCACTTCAGGATATCTTGGACACGATCAGAGATATCCCGGACCCTGGCACCAAGGAGGCAAACTACCATCCGGGTCTCTGGACTGCGTCCACAGAATCGCTTATCTGACCCCCTTACTATCGAGTCCCCTATCACAACTGCCCTCCTCTTCCTTTCCCTACCCTTCTGAGCTACAGGGCCGGACTCTGTGCCGGAGGCACGGCCACTGTCGCTTCCCCCAGGTAAGCTGTCCCCCCCAACAGTACTCAAACAGGAGTACCTATTGTTAAGGGGCACAGCCACCGGGGTACTCTCTATTACCTGACTCTTCTCCTTCCCCCTCCTAACCTTGACCCACTTGTCTGCGTCCCGTGGCCCCGGTGTGACCACCTGCCTGTAACTCCTCTCTACCAACTCCTCACTCTCCCTGACCAGACGAAGGTCCTCGAGCTGCAGCTCCAGTTCCGTAACGCAGTCCCTTAGGAGCTGCATCTCGATGCACTTGGCGCAGATGTGGACGTCCGGGAGGCTTGGAGACTCCAGGGCCTCCCACATCCGACGCCGAGAACAACAAACTGCCCTCACACTCATACTGCCCCTCTCCTCAAATAACAACAGAAAATGAATGCCAAACCTTCCTCGCCTCGCCCGTTTCCGCCTAAGCCCGGTGAGCCGAAGCCCTTAAGCCTTCACTCTGCTCCTGGTTCACTCCGCCCCTGCAAACTCCGCTGCCCACTGTATGAGGCTCTGTTCCTTTTAAATCTGCTGCGCTGCACTGCCCGACGTCACACGCCTGTGCAGTCCCGCCTCTCTGAATGTCGATGGAGAAAAAAACCCGAAAATTTCAAAAATGTCTTCCTCTGCACTCCCGCTCCGACTCTCAGACTTCCTTCTTCGATCAGATTAGAAAATGGAGGAATTGAGAGGAAAAGAAGGGATTGAGAGGAAGATTGGTGTTATCCCCAGTACAAACGGGCAGGAGAAAGTTAACAGGCACAGTGTGGGAGATAGGTTGAGGTGTAAATATTGCTGGGAATATTAAGGATGAGGGTGATGAATTCAGAGCATAGATCAATATGCAGAACTATGATTTTGTGGCCATAACTAATTATTAAAAATGCTCCTCTGTTCAGTCAAGGTGGCATGAAGAGGGTGAGAAACGTTGTCCAGAATTGCCAGGATTTTCCGTTGGGTCCTTTGTTCCACCACAGCCTCCAGTGTGTCCAGTTTGACTCTTATAACAGTGCCAGCATTTCTAATCAGTTTATTGAGCCTTTTGGCATCACACATGTTGATGCCTTTTCCCCAGCACACTACCGCATAGAAGATTGTTCTGGTAACAGCAGACTGGTTGAGCATGTGAAGGAGAAGCCTGCATACTCCAAAGGTCTTCAGTCTTCTCAGGAAGTAGAGGTGACTCTGGCCCTTCTTGTACACAGCCTTTGTGTTGGTACTCCACTTAAGTCTGTCATCCAGGTGTCTCCCCAGGTACTTCCAGGTCCTCACCACATCCATTTGCTCACCATCAATAGTAACAGGGAGCAAGACAGACTTAGTCATCCTAAAGTCTATCACCATTTCCTTTGTCTTACTAATGTTGAGTTGCAGATGATTCATCTTGCACTATTTGACAAAGTCCTCCACCAGGACCCTGTATTCATCTTCCCATCCTCCCTTTATACACCCACTACTGTTGAGGCTTCAGAGAATTTCTGCAGATTACATGACTCAGTGTTGTATCTAAAGACCGAGGTGTACAGGTTAAACAGGAAGGGAGCCAATATGGACTCCTGTGGGGCCCCAACACTGCTTATAGCCATGTCTGACACACATATTGTGGTCTGCCAGTCAGGTAGTCCGTTATCCAGGATAAAATAGAAATCATGTTTTACTAACTTGATTAAGGTTTTTGAGGAGATGATAGGTGATGATGAAGGTAGAGCTGTGGATATTCATGAGATCCATAGTGACTTGGCCATTTAGATTCAGAATTGGCTTGCCAATAGAAAACAGAGGGTAGTGGTCAATATAGTGTTGTCGTGAATAGTACAGAAGACTGGCAAAAGATAGAGTGGAAAATACATCAGGTGCAGATGCGGACTGAGAAATGGGAAATGATTTTGAAGTCTATCACCACATACAGCCCTAGGATTCTTTTTCCTGCAGACATACTCAGCAAATCTATAAAATAGTAACTAAATAGGATCAATCGATAACAAGCTGTGTAAATGCAAATATAAATAGATAGCAATAAACAACAAGAGCATTAAATGACAAGATAAAAAGCCCTTAAAGTGAGACCATCGGTTGTGGGAACACCAGAAATAGAATGAGTGTAGTTATCCTCTTTTGTTCAAGAGCCTGATGGTTGATGGGTAGTAAGTGTTTGTGAACCTGGTGGTGCGAGTCCTGAGGCACTTGTATCTTCTACCTGATGGCCTGGGAGGTGAGGATCTTTGAGGGTGGATGCTGCTTTTCTATGGCAATGTTTCATGTAGATGTACTCAATCGTAGAGAGGGTTTTACCCATGATGTACTGGGCCAAATCATTACCTTTTATAGGATTTTGCAATGAAAGGTATTGGTGTTCCCATACGAGGCTGTAATGCAGCCAGTCATCACATTTTCCACCACACATCTATTGGAGTTGCCATGGTTTTTGGTAACATGGTGAATCTCTGCAGACTCCTAAGGAAGTAAAATGCTGTCACGCTTTCTTTGCAATTAGATCTATTTGATGCGTCCAAGACAGGTCCTCTGGGATAGTGACATCCAGGCATTAAGTTACTGACCCTCTCTACCTCTGATCCTCCGAGGAGTATTGGCTCATGCATTTCTGTTTTCCTTCTCCTGCAGTCTACAATCAGTTCCTTGGTCTTATTGACATTGAGTGAAAGGTTGTTGTTATTACACCATTCAGCAAAATTTTCAATCTCCCTCCTGTATGCTGATTCATCACCATCTTTGATATGGTCCGCAACAGCGGTGTCATCAGCAAACTTGAATATGGTGTAGGAGCTATACTTAGCCACACAGTCATAGGTGCAAAGAGAGACTTTTCTCCAAAAGGTTTATGGACATATTGCAAAGCATCCATATAGCAGAGAGGACACAGTCTGATCAGCATAATCCAGAGCAACAAATCTGTTTCAATCAACTTTTTTCCTTCTACAAATTAAATGTACAAACGTCTAACCATAATAACACCAACAGTTGAAAAACCTAGATTCACTTCAGTGAAGATTATAAATTACATTGTGAAAGATCTTCCACTATCTCAAATTCACCAGTCCACCTTTGCCTTTGATCATGTTGTTCCTTATGGTGTGCTCCAGCGTGCAGTCTTCCAGTGCAAGTATTGCTGCTGGCCATCAGTGAGCTGCAGCACTGGGTTTCTCCCAGCACATAGCTGACTACAGTGACAACAACACTGTTGACAGCTCGTTGGTTGTCATACCCACTGTTTAAATTGAATGTCTGTGGAAAAAATGAAAGGAACAAATAAAAATCCATTTAAAAGAATGAGAACATTTAAACCACCTTTAATAAAAATAGGCTTTATTTACTATTCTCACTACACTGCCCCATTGATTTCAATGTGTTAACCTGACACAGTTTCAGCAGGGAAGGCGGATATCTGTAGATGTTTGCAGGGGGCTTTTTTGTGCCCATCCATCATACCTAACTGCTGTGTGGTTCTCAAGGGATTTATCCCATGCACATATAAGCTGCTGGAGGAACTTAGTGGATCGAGCAACATCTGAGAGGGAAAAGGAGTTGTTACATTTCAGATTGGAACCCTGAATCAGGACTACCCCTCCTACAGATGCTGCTTGCTAAGTTCCTCCATCAGATTCCTTGTTGCTCCAATTCCAGTATCTGCAGTCTTGTGTGTTTCCCATGCACAAAAATTGCTGAGAAAATCTTTGATAAACTGAAAAGCCATGCTCTATCTTTGAGGTGTTTGAAATTCAGCGTCTCTGAATGCCCCAACTGCCATTCTTTTGCAGTTCAACCCCTATCTGTGTGAATGGGCTTGTTGTAGATTCTGCACCATATCCAAACTGGAACAAGAGCTTTGAATACATTTCCCAGTCTGAATTCCAGCAATGGAACATGGTGACAGATTTGCTGGTGGGAACTTGACAAGAACTTTAGGACTTCCATGCTTCAATTCACACGTCAAAACTCACTTGTATATATGTGAATAAATGCTCACAGTTGACTCCAGAACTGTCTATAAAATCTGGACCTCTAGGCTTTGTCTGACTGAAAAGGATTATAGAAAGGAATTTGCTTCACCACTGCTGCAGGAAGCTTCAAAGTATTTTCCTTTTAAACCATTGATCTCAAATGCAAGATAATTAATTTGTATTTGCAGACAAAAAAACGGTGTTGTGACTAAGATAACTCTCAAGAAATAAAGCAGCAATAATTACATCCATCTATGAAGCAAATTTAACAAAGTAAAAACATCTCAAGACATTTTGCATATAAAATAGGCCAGAAAAAAATAGTGCTGAGTAAGAGAAGTCAATGATGATC
This sequence comes from Mobula birostris, assembly GCF_030028105.1. NCBI lineage: Eukaryota > Metazoa > Chordata > Chondrichthyes > Myliobatiformes > Myliobatidae > Mobula > Mobula birostris. Next base: position 48,037,008 of record NC_092390.1, on the reverse strand, counting down.
GCAAACTTGGTCAAAAGATAAAGTGTATCTTAAAAAAGAACAACGAGAAAGTAACAGACAGAATGTCTTAAGAATGTTATTTCCAGTGCTTAGAGCTTTCACAACTGGGAGCACAGTTGCCAATGCTGCAAAAGTAAAATCTGGGGCTAGTTACGAAGATTTGTAAATTCTGTTTTTTACTTTGCCAGAAACTGGTATTGGAGAACAGACCCATTGGACATAGATGCATGTAATTTTGTTATGAACTGGGATATTGTCAGCAGCATTTAGAAAGATTTCAGTTTTTTGGAGCGTAAAACTAGTCCATCATCGAGAAAAGAATGGATGAGGGTTTCAGGGGCATCTAAGCTCATTCAGGAACAAATTGTATTAAATTATGGAAATGAAAGTGGATGGTCTTTATGTTGCCAGCAATAAGCTTTAATATTGAATTCTATTTCATAAAAGGTACCAAATTTGCCAGCAGTCTAGATCACTTATAAGCTGTTGACAGGGTAAAGGTGGAGTAGAACCACAAACAACCTCTCTGTTTGAAGATTATCTCCTTCCCCTGAATATTATGATGTTGCAATAAGGAATAAAGAAAGGAATTGAGGGCTAAATCTCACTGACATATTATCAATATAAACAGTAGCATGTAGAGAACTTATAAACGTTATCACCGAAACTAAAATTCCTGGTTTTACGAACTGAATGAAAGGCTGAAATAATCCTGAGAACTTTGAGAGCCGTAAAGACATGCACTCAGGTTTGCTGGCTGTAAAATTCTTCATATTTTATACATTTTCAGTGTCTCTGATATTTAGAGAATTTGAAATCTTTTTTGATTGAAATTTGTTAATAGAAATAAAAGGATGATGTTGGGACAATTAGGAGATAATGGAAAGGCAAGTATTAGAGGGACAGAGAAAACAGTGTTGATGAACGAGTAATGAGAAGTGTGTCCTTTTGAGATGGGAACACCCATATTTGCTATATATCCCACCTCAGATGTAGCAGCTGCTTTCCTTCCTAGATTAGTCATCTTCACAAAGTAGAAAAAAATAGACACGTTGTCGTCAAAGGCAAAAAAAAAAAGCTGTCGGTTGTAGCAGGAAAAGAGAGAGACTCTGTAAAAGCAGTATAAAGGTAGCAGCCTTGTCAATTAGTCATGTGTAATCCCAGGAGTTTGCATATGCAAGGAGCTTAGCCAATGGTATGCTAGCTTTTTCATATCCTAGAAATGTACCTAATTTTGCAACTAATTGGTTACCAAGATTCTGAAGTATGGGAAATTACTAATAATGTGGGGGAATATCTTGATGAAAGGTCTCAGTTCGAAACATCGACTGTTTCCTCCCCTCCATAGATGCTGCTTGACCTACTGAGTTCCTCCAGCATTTTCTGTATGTTGCTTAGGAGACTGTAGGAGATGTTAAATGCAGTAGGTTCCAATACTACACATGTAACTACTACATGCAAGAGATTTAATTTCACGAAAATTTAATTTAGGTTGTTGTTAAAGGTCCATTGTTAATTTTTTCTGTAGACTTATTCTTCAGAGGTCAGCTTTTTTAAAATACTTCCTTGCGTTTTGAGATATCAGCATTGCTGGCAAGGCTGGCGTTTACTATCTGCCCATCATTGGCCTCAGAAGGTATTACAGTATTCCTTTTGTATTTTCTTTTGGTCAGCAGTCGTCGTTATTAAGCAAACAAATAAATCTTTTGAAATATATTAAATATCAATACCACATTCTAACAAAATAATAGACACTTTGAAGTCCATCTTTTGTATATCTACAAGACTCTTTTGATATTGGAGTGCTGTAATTGTCCATTATCTGACAATTAGTTAATGAGGGGGCTAACATATTGTGCTGATTCGTCTGACGGTCTTCACAATAAGATATTCTTTAGAAATGGTAACTTCATGTTTTGAAAAGTAATGAAAATGATACTCGACAGTAGTTACTGAAAAGCAGTCTGAAGTAGCAAGTATCAATGTGATTGTTATTAGATGTATTTGGCTGCCTTTCGAAAACAAAAGGTTGAATTTCTTTGTGATGAACTTGGACATGTAGATCTTGAGTGAAATAGTTCTTTGTTAGGGATTAATATGTGAGTTTTACATCAAATATTGAAATATTTGGGATTTTTAATGTGCGTTACAGTTTAATGTTTCCTTGTTCTGTTTTTGATCTTCTATATCAGAAACCTTTTTCTGTCTAGCATCACATCTGTCATGTTGTTCCTAAGAGCAGCATCTGTGAATTAATTTTTAACACAACACCTGCTCTGTTCATAAGCTTTGCACACATGAAGCTCATTCCAAGAAATGGTTGCAGAGTAGATTTGCCAGTCTGTTACAAATGAACCTTCTGTATGCATAGGTTTTAGCTCATTTGTTCTATTTCACAGTGAAGGCTCACTTGATACCCTCTTGCATAGTGAGTCTGATTCTAGACTGAAGGAACTATATTGGCAAATTTCGAAATATATACTTAAAAATCTAAAAAATAGTTGTAGCAAATCATTTAAGTTTATTTATGCTTTAATTTATCTTCATTTTGTCCAAATGTATGTAATTTTAAAGCTCAGGCACTGTTCTAGATGAAGAACATTTCCTATTTCTTTTTCTGTCAGCAGTTGTTCCTCAATGAGACAGTACCCTCGTTTAGCAGAGTAGGTGTAAAGTTTTCTCTTCAAAAGTTCATACTTGTAAAGAAAACCTCTCAAAATAACATTATAAGTATTCTTACCTCTCAAACCCAATGGCCTAAATCCATTTTTGCACATTTCATCTTCTTCAAGTAGTCTGGCAAAGGAATGTTTGTCACTAAATGAAGCTGGTAACAAAAAAGGGGCTGTTACAATTAAACCAAAACTGCTATAAAGCCATTACAAGATCATGATAGCTCCTAAAAAAAATCATATGGAATAAATTATTTCCTACATTTGGAGAGTGAAGTATTTCAAATTCAAAAGACATCAGTTTCAAAAGAGAAGATCTTAGAAACGATGCACTGCTGCAGCTGAGCAATGGAAAGATGGAATTTTAGATGTCTTGGAGAAATTGGAATAGCTGACTCAAGTAAATAAGGTATAAAGATGGAGGAGAGAGCCTCATTTGCCTCTTTTGAGCAAAGATTTGTATCCCTTAGAAATTTTTATTTTGTCTCTTAGACTGATTTGTAATACGTTGTGTTTTGATGGTCAGTGCAATAATATATATTTTTAAAATACCTTAAGAAGAAAATTTGGACATGGTCGCCTTGTATCTGCTGGAGTATAGAAGAGTAAGAAGTAACTTCATGTAAACATACCAGGTCCTGAAGGATTTTGACAAGGTAGATGTGGAGAGGATATTCCCTTTGTAGAACCAAGGATCACTGTTTAAAAATTAAACAATGACCATTTAAGGCAGGAATGTGATGTTCCCCCCCTCCCCCCCCAGAGCATTGAGAGTCTTTGGACTCCTTGTTCTCAAAAATCATTTAAACCTAAGTTTTGGATATTTTTAACACTGAGGTTGATAGAGCTTTGATAAAGAAGGTGATTAAAATATTACTGGTGCTAAGTTGGAATATAGAACAGTTTCAGTCAGATCAGCTACAATTTTATTGAGCAGAGAAGCACTGCAAGGTATGGCAGTAATTTCTAAATTCTGAATCACTAAGTTTGTATGCAAAATTTGAATTATTTATTTAGATCAGATGTATTATGCAGCCTGGGGAAAAATACACACGCAGGACAACAATACTTTTTTGGGTCTTAAATTCCTTTATCTGTTTTAGATGTTTCATTGCAGAAAGAGGGTATCAAAATAAAAACAACAAAATAGATTTTAAAAATCTGTTCCCGGTATTACAATCTCAGTTTAACTTCAGACCACATTCCTGTTACGTATGCAGTATGAAAATAACTAAAACAAAGTATACAAAACCAATACAGTAGTGGCAATTATTTGGCACACACGTGCTTAACTTCCAAGCACATATAGGTTAGTCCTTGAAATGAATTCTCCTCGCTCACGCTAGTAGGCCGATTAAGGAACTTCAAAATCACGCTATCCAGCGCTGATAAGTTTACTTGAGAAAATCTAAAGCATCCACATGTAAAACACTTTAAATAACTGATATTCTAGATTTACAGTCAAGTATAAACAAATTTACATGGATCTTATCAAATGTTATTCACCTTTCCTCACCAAACCTGGGAATAGGGCTACACATGAGGCTGCTTCACAAGATATCCATGGTATTTTTTTTAGATTAAGAAATTTTTGCATTAAGAAATGATACAATATTTCCTCTGGTGTGATATCACAAAACACAGGACAGACCAAGACTGAAAAAACTGACAAAACCACATAATTATAACATATAGTTACAACAGTGCAACAGTGCAATAATACCATAACTTGATGATGAAGTCCATGAGCACAGTAAAAGTTCAAAGTCTCTCAAATGTCCCACATCTCACGCAGACGGGAGAAGGAAGAAAAACTCTCCTTGCCATGCCGATCACAGTCCGACTCTGAGTCATCCGAAAACTTCGAGCTCTGATCAGCTGTCCGACACCGAGTACTAAGCGCCATCTCTGTCCGAACAATTTGACCTCAACCTCGGTCGCCAACAGCAGGCAAAGCAGGCGTATCTTGGGTTAAATGTTGTTGACGTAGTTAGTCAAGAGGGATGAGAAGGTGACTGAGTGAGGCAGGCATATGGAAAAAATGGAAGAGAATTCGAAGTGCTTGTAATCTACCATATCTTGCAAGACTTCCATGTACTTATAGGCCAGGTAAACCAAATTATCATTAATAGTATGAAGGACAAATTCATGGAGTGTTTAAGAGAGGTTTAGTTTCAGATTGGTATGTTAAGAAATCAATGAGGGAACAAGCTATTTGAAATCTAATCCTGTTTATGAATAATGATAAATTAAGTGATATGATTGCAAAGAGGCCTTTTGGGAACAGTGATCATAATACAATAGAATTTCATGTATATAGATTGGAAGTGATTCAGATAAATCTGAAACTAGGGCCTTAAATCTGGAAAAAAATAACACCAAATCTTGAAGGCACGAGGTATGAATTGGCTATGATAAGTTGGTAAACTTTATTAATAAGTATAATAATAAGCCATCAAGGGCTAATTAATAGAGGTGATATTTATCCCTTTAAGGTAAAAATGCGCCAAAAGAAAAAGTGATCGAGGCATGGCTAGCAATCGAAGTTAGAAATAGTACTAGATCAAAAAAAAACAGACTGTTGCCAACAAAGGCAGTAAACCTGAGGATTGAGAAAATTTTGGAATTCAGGTAGGGAAGATCAATTATTGATAAGTAGTATGAATGCTAAATAGTCTAGTAAGAAAAGTAGGGTGGACTACGGCGATTCTACAAATATATAAAATAGATGAGTTAAAGTTAAATGTGAACTAAGGTAGGAGAAATTATAGCAGTGAATAAGGAAATAGCAGAGAAAACTAACAAAACTTCTGTCAGTCTTCGTTGAAGAAAACATTGAAATTCTACAGGAAATAGCAAGATACTATTGGTCTGGTGTGAATAAAGGACTGCAATGAGCGTTAGAAAAATGTATTGGAGGAATTATGGGATTGTAAGGTAATGAATACCTATGCCTGTGTGCTGGTGTTTTGAAAGAGATGTCCACAAATATAGTAGATGCATTGTTTTGTCATTTAAGAAAGTATGTTGAAAGAAAATCGAATCATTTTATTCTGGTGTGAGATAGGGAAAATGCTGACAGCTATTATTAAGAGGGTGGTAACTGGACATTTTAGAAATTATTATAGGATGAGCATGGTCAACATTGACTTATAAAGGAAAATCATGATTGACAAATATGTTAAGAATGTTTTATAGTTACATCTAGCATAATAGATTGTGGTAAAACAGATTAGTACAGTATCTTTGGATCTTATTAATTAATTGCCGCATGAAGTTATTTAAAAAATACAGCACATGGTATTGCGAGGAATACACCAGAATAGAATGAGAATTAGTTAATGAACAGGAAAAAGGAATAGAAGGTGCCAAAAAAAAATCAACCCTTGAGAGAAACTCAGTGGGTCAGGTGGAGGGATGGTCAATGTTTTGGGATGCACCAAAACCAAGCAGTTTGTGTTTTGCTTCAAATTACTGCATTTGTAGTTTCTTGTGTCTTCAGGAATTGACAGATGATTTTCAGCATTGAGTGCCTGTGACCCCAGCTATATCAGTGATTTGGCTGAGAAAATGAATTATGATAACCAGATGATATAACACAGTGTGAATGGTAAGGAAACTGCAGAGAGGCTCCGGGGGCAAATTGGCAGGTTAAGTGAATGGCCAAGGATGTGATAAACAGAAGATAATGTAGAAAAGTATGAATCTTGGTAGAAATCATACCAAAGTGGAGTACTTTTTAAATGATGGTTTGAAAGGAATTACTGTTCAGAAGGGCTTGGGGAATCCTTGTACACAAATTATTGAATGTTACTAGGCAAACAATTGATAAGTTGTATTTTATTGAAAGAGGATTTGAATACAAGAGAAAGGATGTCTTGCTCTTAATTCTAAAGTGCCCTGTTGAGAAGGCATCTGAATTGTCATCTACTTGGATGTTCTCACTGTCAAAGGAATTGTAATAGATGGAGTGCAAAGAAGGTGAGATTGTGGGTCTAGCGCATGAGAAGAGACAAAGTATACTGGGATTGCATTCTCTTTAATGTGGAAGATAAATAGGTGATCTCATTGACACATTCAAAACTTTTGCAGGACTTGACAGGACAGGTGCTGATTTCGTGTATCTCAGAGTTTATGGTCTTATAAAACCAAGGGTTATTGTCTTGGAATAAGGAGTCTGTCAATCAGGACAGAGATGAAAAGAAATCTCTGCATCCAGATCCAGATTGGAGCAAATTTGTTGGTTTTCTGCAAACAAATGAAGGTTGCAAAGCTTAAATGCTGATGACATTTAAGTGCTACATTTGAGGAAAATGGTGCAGGAGTGCAATTGATTGTTATTTAGTATTTTACAAAATTTTATAGTTTTACATTGTTTTTCATCATTTTCCATCTAGCGACTCTCAAATTATTCATTAAGATAAATAAGTGGCAGATATAGAGGAAAACAGAGAGTGGATGTTACTAATTCAAAGTTCATGTATTATTGATGTATACTATATACAACCTTGAGATTCGTCTTCTTACAGCCAGCTGCAAAACAAGGAAGCACAATAGAACCAACTAAAAAAAACATACACAATAAAGGCTGTCAAAGACCCAATGTGCCAAAAAAAGAAAGAACAAAATCATGCATATATTGAGAAAGGAAACTACGCAACATGAATCACAGAGAACCCAAAAATGAGTCTACAGCCACAGAGCTGTTTCAGCGTTGCAGCTTGTCCAGGAGCCCGATGGCAGCAGGCCACAGCACGGAGCTAGTTCAGCGCTGAGGCAAATGAAGCCAGTCTAGCAGCCTAAGTAAATCTCATGGAGTAGTGAGCTGAATAGTGGTTTATCTTTTGTACTTGGCCTTGATGCTTTGATCTTTTTAATCTGGCTTTGCACTTAAATTGGCCAAACATGAATTTGTTCTTTGCTACTGCCACCTCAATCGGGCCCCGGGTCCGCTATAGCAACAGATGTCACGGTCATACCTGCATTCTCAAGAGTCCAGTTCGCTGAATTCTTCAAGATGCCACAAAAATGCCAAATCTTACAGATGGTTCAAAAATACAACTCCCAAAGAGAACTTACAGGTTGTGAATTGCAGTGATAGTAGTTCAGAAAAAAAGTGTAATTAATAAAATAGTGGCTTTGTTTGATGCCCGTAAAGCATCACTGAGTCTTGCCAGCGCCATCTTAGTTTTGGAAAGCAAACAAAATGCTCCTGTTACAATTCAATAATAGCAATGAATCCTATCATTTATGAAAGGAGAATTCATGTGAGCAAGCGCCACCTTTAATAAGACTTAGCTTGAAGATATGCAATGAAGCAGTTTCTTCTGATATAGAGTGCACTTGAATTTTCAGACTAGAGTACTGTCACCATTTTAAAATACAAAGGTAGACCTTTATTATAGTTTAGACAAATCTAAGTAATATAAAGAAGAAAAAATAACAAATTAACAATAGTTATTTCATTTTTGAACTACTTTTCACTTCGGTGCAGATACAAGTTAAAACCTAACCTCCAAAACTTATATTTAACACCTTCAAGTTGTTCTGAAACTGCTTTACAGGGAGTAAAATGTTTTTTTCAAAATTAATGTATAAAACATGAGGGACATTTTGTACATAGCAAACTCCCACACAATGATGTTTTAATCATGACTGTATAATCTTCTAGTGATATTGGTAGGGAGATAATTATATGCGATATCATCAGGGTTAACTGCCCAAATTTCTTTGATATGGTATCTTTTAGTCTTCACCTGAAAGGACATATTGGACCATGGTTCAACCCTTCATCCAGAAAAAGAAGAACTGCCACCCATATAGCAATCCTTCAGTAGTCAGAACTTTTTAACATGCCTTGTTTCTATTGATTAACTAAGAATGCAGCAAATTTTAGGTTGATTCAGCATTAATAAGATGAAAATGCCGGTTTTCAGTTTACAGCAGATGAGATATATTTCATGTTGCTTCATTTAATATACATGTAGCATTTAAAACAATATAAATGGCAACTCTAAAATTTATGTTGGTACAACACCAAATCATTAAATCACTTCAGCAATTTATGTGACTATTTGATCATTTCAATTTACAGTACTGTGCAGAAGTCTTAGGCACAAACAGTTGCAAGAATAAGTTTGTGAACCCTTTGCAATGACCTGGTTTTCTGCATTAATTACTCATGAAACATGGTCTGATCTTCATCTCAAAATCACAATAATAGAAAACCACATCTGCCTAAGCTAATAACACACGAACAATTCTACTTCTCATGTCTTCATTGAATACATTGTTTAATCATTCACAGTCCAGGCTGGAAAAGTATGTAAGCCCGTATATTTAATAGCTGGTAGAACCTCCTTTAGCAGCAATAACCTCCACCAAATATTTCCTGTAGCTGCTGATCAGACTAGAAGATGACAAGGAGGAACTTTAGACCATGCCTCCATACAAAACTGTTTCAGTTCATCAGTATATCTGGGGTACCTTGCATGAACAGCACTCTTCAGGTCATGTGACAGCATCTCAACTGGGTTAAGGCCTGGACTCGGCCATTCCAAAACATGAATTTTCTTCTTTTTAAACCATTCTGTTGTTGATTTACTCCTGTGTTTCAGATCGTTGTCTTGTTCTATTAAGCTTCAGGTGATGGACCACTGCCCTGACATTCTTGATATAATTTTGAATTCATTGTGCCTCAATAATTGTAAGCTCTCCAGGCCCTGAGGCAGCAAAGTAGCCCCAAACCATGATCCCTTTCCACCATGCTTCACAGCTGGTGTTGGTGTGAGTGCCCTTTCTCTTCCAAACATATCACTGTGCATCTCTGCCCAAAAGTTCAACTTTTGTTTTATTTGTCCACAGGATATTGCCCCAGACGCGTTATGGAACATTTGGGTGGTCTTTTCCAAACTTCAGACATGTTTTTTTTTGGAAAGCAGTGGTTTCCTTTGTGGTGTCCTTCCATAAATACCATTCCTGTTCAGTGTTCTTCTTATAGTGGACATATGAACAGAGACTTTTGCAAGTTCTAGAGATTTCTGTAGGTCTTTTGCTGTTATACTTAGGTTCTTTTTTACCTCTTCAGCGTTGCATGTGATTTTTGCAAGATGCCTACTTCTAGGGAGAGTAGCAACGGTACTGATTTTTCTCTATTTGTAGACAATTTCTCTTACTGTGGACTGATCAACACTCAGGTCTTTAGAAATGCTTTTGTAGCCTTTTCCAGCTTCATGCATCCCTACAATTATTCTTCTAAGGTCTTTTGAAAGTTGTTTCGATCAAGGCATGGTGCACATAAACAGATCTTTCTTGAGAAGAGTAGGCTCTGTCAGTAACTTGACTTGGCGAGCCTTTTTTATAAAGGGCATGGCACCTCTACAGCCAACACCTCCGATCTCAACTTATTGGCTGGAAAACCTGACTCCAAGTAGCTTTTGTAGCAGAGGTTCACATACTTTTTTGAACCTACACTGCCATTGTTTAGTTGCTCTATTCAGTATTGACTAGAAATACAATTGTTTGCATGTTATCAGTTTAGCAGGTTGTGTTTGTCTATTATTGTGACATAGATGAATATCAGTTAACGTTTTATGAGTAATTAATGCAGAAAAACAGGTATTGGAAAAGATTCACAAAATTTTTCTTTCAACTGTATGTAACTAAGGCTTTTGCACAGTACTTCATTTATCAACATGGAGTGGTGAGAGGGTTGGTAAATCTGGCAGGAGCAGATGCTGAGAATTGCAAGCGTGGAGCAACGCAGGAGGAGTGTACGACATGTGGTAGAGTAGGACTGCCGGGGCAAGGGGTGGCGCAGGTGCAGGCACACCCAGTCCTGAGACAACAGGCATGGTCATTTGATTCCAATCAATTTGTCTATTGATCATTCAAGAATATCTCTCTGGTGCTTCCCTCTCCCTTCCCCTTTCCCAACCATGATTCCCTCTCCCTGCCCCCTTCCCGCTCTCAGTCCACAATAGAGACCCATATCAGAATCAGGTTTATCATCTCTTACATATATCATAAAATGTGCTTTTTTTGCATCAGCAGGACAGTGCAATACACAAAATTATTACAATACTGTGCAAAAATCTTAGGTGCCGTAACTATATAAATGTGCCTAAGAATTTTGCACACTACTGTATGTACAGTAGTTGTTTGATTGCATTTTATTTTTGCTTGAGCATTTAAGCTCCTGCCTAATTTTTCATCGCTGAATCAAATCAGTGTGCAACATTTTGCAGGAATTGCGCTCAAAGACGAGTATGAATTACACCAGTTTCTATTTCTAATGTTTCATTATATTTACTTTTTTTAGTGAACCGCTTGGAGAAGCCCTTCTGGTTCTTTGAGCCACACCGCCTCAGCAACCCCAGACAGCCCCAATTAACACTAACCTAATTATAGGACAATTTACAATGACCAGTTAACCTCCCCGATATTTCTTTGGACTGTGGGAGGAAAACAGAGCACCTGAGGGAAATCCACATATTCTGCGGGGAGCACATCAGAGACTCCTTATAGGCACCACCAAACTATGACGCTCCAACCTGTAACAGTGTCGTGCTAACCGCTACGCTACCGTGGCACCCCAAATCATCAAAATGTTACATTGATTTAAGATTTCCAAATGAGGATTTCTTTTTTATTTGTTTATATATCTAGTAGTAGGCCTCCATTCTTTTTGAATATCTTTTATGCTGATGACCTACATTTTATATTTATTTGAAGTCATACATCTGTTTCTTAACTATAAATATTTCATCTTGTGCTTCAGTTTCATGAAAGCATACAGCTCTTCCTTCAGCCTTAAGGACATGATCAAAAAAGGTGCATGACATGAAAAAAAGCTTTAAAATTGCTGTTAAAATTCACTGCTGAAAAGGCTCAACTTTCTGCTTACACGTTAAAGACCTGTGAAGCAAGTTTATTGGAATAGTGGTGGCACCAGCCATCCCACTGTGTAGTTGTTAGACTACCTGCAGTCTTGCATAAATCCCATTGCTCCTTTCCTAAATGATGTGGTTCATTGCTATTGTTAGGACTGTAATGGTTCTTGATCCTTGAATACTTTTCTTCAGACTGTCAAATGCTGTGCTGGCAATTTTATAAACTGGGCTGAATTTCATCAGGATGTCTGGTTCGATGCATTGTAGCTTTTGTAAAAATGGAAAGTAGTCTGCATATTATATTGTCTCTTCATGAACCTTTGTTTCCCTGCGGCTAATTTTTGCATCGGGAACAGGCTGATAGAGGATCTTTGAGTTGCTGTTGTTTAACTTAAGGCTCATGCTCTTGCATATTTCAAGTCAAGTGAAATTTATTGTTATTTAACGACGCACATGTATATAACATATATAACTATACAATTTATAGAGAAGTGAGACAATGTTCCTTCAAACCATAGTGTAAAGCAGGGGTCCCCAACACTTTTTGCACTGCGGACCAGTTTAATATTGACAATATTCTTGTGGACCGGCTGACCCGGGGTTGGGGGGCGGGGTGCGGTGGTGGGTGGTGGGTAGGATTGCCAACGGAAAAGAGTAGCGGTCAAATACGTTGTGTTTACCCAGAGTAAGACTACAATGACTATGAAGCCTTGCGCGGGCACCAGTGCGCATGCGTGACCTGCGCATGTGTGTACGTGCCGATTTTTTTTCTACAAATTGCTTTTGGCGATTCTGTTCCGGGGGGGGGCGCATGTTAATCACAACCAGAATATAGGTGATAAGTCAATTTCGTTTCTAAAACGGTTTATCTAACGAATTTAATATTAAACACACAGCGCATATTTTCCTCACATGAATATAGTGATAAGTCAATTATCAGGAGAGGACAGGGGAGCTTGAAGTGTTGAACGAACTTCCAGTAGAAGTGGTAGAGGCAGGTTCGATATTATCATTTAAAGAAAAATTGGATAGGTATATGGACAGGAAAGGAATGGAGGGTTATTGGCTGAGTGCAGGTCTGTGGGACTAGGTGAGAGTAGCGTCCGGCACGGACTAGAAGGGCCGAGATCGCCTGTTTCCGTTATATGGTTATATAAGTCACTTTTAAGTCAATAGCGTAATAACATTTTAAGTAATGTTTGGATATTAAACACACAGCACATATTTTCCCGTATGAACATATAAAATCATTGCAACACACCAATATCGCTGAATCAGTGGGAGCCCTGGGCTTGTTTCCCTGCAACAACACGGTCCTATCGAGGGGTGATGGGAGACAGCGATACTCGAAGGGAGTTCCTTATGTCCAGTCTATTCCGCAATTTAGTTTTTGTTGCATTCATTGCAGAAAACTCCGCTTCCCAGAAAAATGTTGGAAATGGAAGCAACGTTTTCAGTGCTTTCGTGGCTATCTCAGGATATTTAGCCTTGACTTTGATCCAGAATGCTGGCAGAGATGTTATGTCAAACATACTTCTCAGCCCGCCGTCATTTGCAAGCTTAAGGAGTTGATCTCCTTCCCGCCCTGACACAGATGACGTGTGGGTAATGACCTCGCGTGCATAATGGTTCAACAGTGGCGTGACAGGGAATGAGGAAAGGTGCAGCTGACTCATATCGCCAAATCATATCGTTTCCTTGCGGCCCGGTAGCGCATGCTTTGGTGGTTGGGGACCGCTGGTGTAAAGCACATAACACACAATAACTTCTGATGGTAAGGATAAAATCTACAGATGAATTACACATAAATAACAAACTAAAGTACACTATTATTAAATATTATAAGACATAGGAGCATCTGGGCAATTGAGTTTGCTCCACCATTCAATCATGGCTGATCCTTTCTTTTATCTCCTCCTCAACCCCAGTTCCCGACGTTCTCCCTGTAACCTTTGATGCCATATTAGTGCCTATTAAGTGCCTATTAATCTCTGCCTTAAATATACCCAACGACTTGGCCTCCACAGCTGGGTGTGGCAATAAATTCCACAAATTCATCACCCTTTGGCTGAAGAAATTTCTCCGCATCTCTGTTTTGAAAGGGCGCCCCTCTATCCTGAGGCTGTGCCCTCTTTTCCTAGACTCTCCCAGCATGGGAAACATCCTTTCCACATCTACTTTGTCTGGACTTTAAACGTTCAAAGAGTTTCAATGAGATCCCCCCTCATCCTTCTGAATTCCGGTGAGTACAGACCCAGAGCCATCAAACAATCCTCATATGATAACCCTTTCATTCCTGGAATCATCCTTGTGAACCTGTTCTGGACCGTCTACAATGCCAGCACATCCTTTCTCAGATGAGGGGCCCAAAACTGTTCACAGTACTCAAGGTGAGGCCTCACCAGAACCTTATAAAGCTTCAGCATCACACTCCTTTTCTTATATTCTAGATCTCTTGAAGTGAATGCTAACATTGCATTTGCTCTCCTCACCACTGACTCTACCTGCAAGTTTAGGGTGTTCTGCACAAGGGCTCCCAAATCCCTCTGCATCTCAAATGCCTGGATTTTCTCCCCATTTAGATAGTAGTCCACACATTTATTTCTATTACAAAAATGCATGACCATGCAATTTTTAACATTGTATTTCAGTTGCTGCTTGCTTGCCCATTCTCCTAATCTGTCTAAGTCCTTCTACATCCTACCCGTTCCCTCAACACTACCTGCCCCTTCATCAATCTTCGTATCATCTGCTAACTTGTCAACAAAGCCATAAGGTATTGTAAGGTATGGAACAGATTAACCAGTGCCAATTCGAATACGATGCGGCTGGGAGTTCAAAAGCCTAATGGCCTGGTGGAAGAAACTGTTCTCATCCTGACCGTTCTTGATTTTATGCGTTGTAATCTCCTGTTTGATGATAGAAAGTCAAAGGGGATGTTGGATGGATGGGTGGGATCCGTAATATTACCCAGGGCCCTATGTATGCAGCGCTCCTGATAAATGTCCCCGATGAATGGTAAAGAAACCCCTATGGTCCTCTCATCTGTTCTCAGAGTCCTCTGGAGGTGGTAGTAAGAGACCAGGTGAGGTCATCCATGGTATGAACTCCCAGGAACCTGATGCACTTAACTGTCTCTATGTAGGAGCCATGTATTTGAGGGGGATTGGTTTATCTGCACATTCCTTTGTCTTCTCCATGTTCAGGCTTAGGTTGTTCTTCTCACACCAATCCACCAGCTACTCCAGTACTTCTCTATACACCATCTCATCATCATCAGCCGCTGTTGTGTCATCTGCAAACTTGATGACAGGGTCTGAGCTGGATCCTGCAACACAGTTATGCGTCAGCTGTGTGGACAGCAGCAGGCTGAGCACGCAGCTTTGTGGGCTGCCAATGCTCAGCATAATGGGGCGAGAGATATTGCTGTCCGTATGAACTGACTGTGGCCGTACTGTTAAAAAGTCCTGTAGCCAATTGCTGAGGGAAGTGTATTGAGTCCCAGCAAGGACAGTTTCCCCACAAGTTTCTAAAAGTAATAAAGCTTAAAAGTAATAAAAATGAAAAAATATAAATAAATTTAAAAGTAATTTAAATTAAAGCTAATCATCTTTAAAAAAATATTAACTCAAAACAAGTATTATGTTTTTAAGTAAGGCATTGATATCAAACCTGGCATATACAGTATTTCAAAAAAAATATTCTCCAGTATTATTCTAGGAAACCTCAGCAGGACTTGTTTTCCAAATCTGTAAGTTCCAAACTTCTGCACTTCACAGAAGGTATATTAATATTTGGAAATTATTTCAGTTTCTTCAATTTCAGCAATTCCAATGTATATAAAAAAGTAATAGTTAGCAAAATCAGCTGCATGAGATGATTTTGCTTCCAATGTTTATTTTGACAATGAGGGTATTAAGTAATAATTTTATTGATAATGTCCACTCATTCAATTTAATTCTCTACCCAATTTGTGTGCTCTACTTTTCTATCTGTGGACACCTGCACAGTTCAAGTAAACCTCTAGGAGCTGCACATCATACTGTCATTTAGCATTATATAGCTTCCTAGACTCAACTCAAGTTTAATAATTTCAGATCATAACTACTTCTCCCATTTTCTCAGACACTGATTGTAGATAATGATTATATGTTTTTGCCTCTGAACCCATCATTTATAGATGTACATTAAAATCTGCATTTGCCATTTTAAACATTACTCCCTTGCATTCTATCATAGATTTTTCCTCTTGATCTTTAATTTCTCCAATCAGTTGTGTTTTTTTTGGAATGGTAGATGACATTTTTCATTCCCAGAATATTGGGTTCTAACGTGGACAAGGACATCCATGCAGGATCAACAGAATATGTTGCAGGTGATGGTTGATGTGATTGGTCAGTGAGTTGATTAGAATATTGTTCATTCCTTCTACTGCTTCATCTGTGTAGGCTTTCTGAGACTGCCAAAATGAAATATATACAGCATAACAGTAAAAATATGAACCAGGGCATTGCATTCATTTACCAAGTTTTGGCCTTTTCTGTGAACCTATCTAAATTTGGTTAGCACAACACTTTTAATTCCCGCCGCTACTTTTAAGGAATTTGTATGTTCTCTCTGTGACCACGTGGGATTCCTTCAGGTGCTCTGGGTTCCTCCCACAGTCCAAAGACGTACCTGGTGTTCGGTTTATTGGTCATTGTAAATTGTCCTGTGATTAGGTTAGGTTAAATCAGGAGTTGCTGGGTTGTATGTCTCGAAGGGCCAACTCCGTGCTGTATCTCAATAATAAATAAAACAAAATAAATCTTTTGCATATCCAAGTATCCTCGTAAGGACATGTTGACCAACATAGTTTCATGACCTGAGCAGAATTTGGTATCTTGGACTCTACTTCTTCCCTAGATCATTAATATAAATCATAAATAATTGAACTCCAAGAACTGACTCTTGGGCAACTCCCCTAGTTACATACTTCCACTTCCAGAGCATAGGAACTTGTTTTTTGAATTTTTAGTCAGTAATCAGATTTACAGAGGATGTTACTGAGTATATTTCTCAGTTATTTCTGTTTTAGCTATTTTAGGGAAATATCTATATGTATCATACAATGGGAGAAATGGCAGCATAATTAAATCCAAGTTAATATATATGTCAAACATCCCTTGAAAATAAATGTAAATTTTAAATTGATGCTGTTAAGATTTGAAGGCAAATAAATATTGAACTGATTATAAAGTTGTAATTCTTAAAAATAACAGAAAGCTATTTAAAAATTGTAAAAAATGTATTTAAAATTTTAAATATACTTTTATAATTGCCAAGTAAAATTTAAGCTTGAAGAGAAACAGGTCAGAAGTTCACAATTAGGTAGGGGTATGTATTGGGGGGAAGGGTTAAGGGGAGGAGGGAGGGTAGATATTATTATTCCATGTAACCAAATTTGAAAATTGAATAAAAAAAAATTTTTTAAAGTTCACAATACAAATCGTCATCTTTTCTTTCATATATTTGGCAAATTTGGCTTTTGTTTCATATTTAGTAATCCTGGTTGGAATTTTCAAAATGGGGGTATATATACGTAATATTACCTCTGATTCTGACTGGTCTTTTGTTGATATGAAAACATGTTCATAGTATACAATTGACTTTGGTTTGAGGGATTATGGACTCATGAATTCATAACCATGCATGCAAATAATTTTAAGAAAAAACATAGAAATCTGATATCATAAGTAAAGTTTCAAGTTAAAAATCCTTCTTGCTGGCTGTTAGATGTACGCTCGCATGGTTTAAAATTTAGAACCTCATTCACCATGCAGTTGATGTAGTCTTAACTACATCTGTAATAGACATGTATACTCTTTTTGGTCATGTGTGAATATCCACAGGATTTTCGAGCAAAATTAATAAAACAGAGCTGGACATTCAACAATTGCATCTTAAGCAATACACCATTATTGTCCATCATCACAAGATTTAGAATTGTTTGTGAATTAAATTTCTTACTGTTTGAAGTTATGCTAGAACAATTTGTTTCTCAAGTTAAGTTGATGATAGAATTTTGGTGTAAAGTGAAGAGCTGTTAGTGTCATCCACAAAGCAACAGTGTTGAAAATTTATTTGTGAATTGGAACAGTTTAAAATATGTGAGATTGACTATATATGTTCCAAGAAAGAATCCTTTATGGTAATTATACTAAATGAAATCTGTTTTTTCTAGTGTAGTATTTTGTTCAACGTTATATATCAGTTGCTAACCTTCCTGATTTACTCTGGAATACTTCCTATTTTGACATTGGAATCCTCCTATTACTGGTTTATGTACTAATTTCATAGCTTCTGGAAACTGTTTTCAGGAATAATTAATATTTCACCAGAAAAAGGTACGATTATCTGAAGTTATTTAAAAAGCCTGATGTTTCATGTATTTCAAATATGCTAATATTAACAAAGGAAAATTATTTTGAATAAAACAAATTAGACATTCCAGTTAACACAGCTTTATCATAAATCTGTCCTGCTTGCAATAGATAATATGCTATCTTGCAGAACTGATTGTTCCATGCAGCATGTTGGATTTAGAAAGCCAAGGGAGTAGCCATACAGAGTGCAAGAGACAACATTATGATCTCTAGGCTATTTAATGCTCCAGTTGACCTGAAACAAAGTGTCAAGCTTCATTGCAATAGGAGCATATATTACCTCATTCCCCTAATGCCCAGGGGTAGTTAAACTGATTTATAATCCATTAGATCTTAGGAGAAATAAATTACAGAAGCTGTATGATAGAGAATTAATTTAAATTCTGAATTGTATGCATAAGCACTCTCAGATCTTATAATAAAGATGATCTTTTTTCAGGGCTAATTACTACTTTTTAACTTATTTTAATGACATTTATTGACTTAACTGAAAGATGCATTTGTGGCAGATGTGACTTTGTGATATAATTGTCTGACCTGCAAAGCAGCAGATTGATGTTAATAACATCAACAGTAGCAACTTGCAGTGCATCATAATAAATGTCAAGATAAATCCGTGGTTTACTCTGAGCAAAAGGCTCTAGTGTAGATTTTCATTAACAAACAAAATTAACGTTGAAGTTAAAATTACTGGTATTCTGAATCAGACAGTGAAGTTTTTAAATGAAGCCTTCTGCAAACAAATTGATGTTTTAGAATAGTGCATCAAGCTCCTAGATCAGAATCAGAAGAACATGGTACTTGAATTGCAAGAAGTTATATTAGAGAGCTTATGGCATGGTGTGAAGACAATGTCAGCAAAACAAACGAGCTGGTCATTGAGTTCAGAAAGCAGGGTAAATTATACTCCCCTATCTGGACCTTGGTGCTGAGCTAGAAATGTTTGAGAACTTCAAGTTCCTAGGTGTAAATATCAACAACAACTTGACCTGGTTCAGCCATGAGAGCACAACAGCTAAGAAAGCATGTCAATGACACTACTTCCTCAGAAAGTTGTTAAAGTTTGCATGTCCCCGGTGACTCTTATCAATTTTCACAGATGCACCATAGAAAGCATTCTATGGATGCATCACAGCTTGGTATAGCAACTGTCCCCCCCCCCCCCCCCCGCAAGACTACAATAAATTGCAGAGAGATAGCAACACAGACCAGTCTATCACACAAACCAGCCTTCCCCTCTGTTAAATCAGTCTGTACTTTCCACTGCTTCAGGAAAGCAGCCAACATAATCAAGGATCAACCCACCCCACCCCCAACCTCAAGGCAGTCTCTCCTCTCTTGTTTAAAAGCATGCACTACCAGACTCGAGGAGAGTTTCTATCCTGCTGTTCTCAGACTCTTGAATGAACTTGGCATGTGATTAAGATGAACTCTTGATCTTCCAGTCTACCTCACTGTGGCCCTTGCATTCTGTATCTTTTATCTCTGCTGCTCTTTCCCTGTAACTATAATGCTATAATATGCATTCTGCCTTTCGTTTTACTTGTGTGTGTCCATTATTGTGACTTAGATGAAGATCAGATCACATTTTATCAGTAATTAATGCAGAAAACTAGGTAATTGCACAAGCTTATCTCAGAAGGCACCTTTGGCCCTGTGAAATTGTCTGTGAACTAGTCAGGTGTGCCTACATTTACTGCATTAGTCATGTCACAGAACTGGAGTCAGCTTCAATCCTGGAGGACCATCTATGAAGACCTTTCATATGTGTTGAACGTTGTAACTTCGACCATCCTTTTAAGCAGTGCATTCTGGTCTTCAATTCTTTCAGTGTACAAATCTTGAGAGCTCAATCATGTATCATCAGTGTCAGAGTGAACATATTCTGCTTAACGATACACTGATCCTGAAACAAGCAAAGATCTATCACAGCAAACTGAAAATTGAAGGTACAGCAAGCTGGTTGCTGAAGTTTAAGAAAAGGCATGACATTAAATATCGCAAGCATCTGCTGATCATGAAAATCTAGCCTCAGAATCAGTCTACGATGCTGATTGTTTTTATAACTTACATAACAGAATTAAACTTCTAAACCATTACTGATGAAAATCTTAACACCAGGACAAGTCTACAATGTTGACTCTTTTTATACCTTGCATAAAATCTAAAAAAAAAGTGAAATACAAATAATGTATACTGAAATCTTTTAATCAAAACATGGCGTCGTAGGTGGAGACTGGAAGCCTGTGTTTGTTTGCTGCTGTTCAACAGCTGATTCAGGTATTCTCCCAATGCTGCTGTGCTGCTTCTGCCACTGTGCTCATGTTATATTTTTGTTATACTGACGGTATGTAATAATTTTTACTGTCAAGTACACGTATGTGATGAACGTGAGACAAACAAAGACTGCTTACTTGGTAGCACATAAGTTCAGAATGGGAAATGATTTCAAAATAAAAAAAATCCTAAAAACTTCTAGCTCCAAGTATTTTGGATTAGGTATTCTCAATCAGTACCATTTTTAAAATTTTAGCCAATGGACATTATTAGAGATACCAATCTCAGGTCAGTCTTGGTGGTAACTGGCTGGAAAAAGACATTGAATTGTGTTTTTAAATGCTGCAGTCTTGAAAGAGGGTAGCATGAGCTGAATGCTTTTTGAGTGACCTTAACTAATTGGGATGAATGACCTAGAATGTACTCTAACATAAACTTACCTATACTCCCTGCCAGCTAATGTGTGAAGCTCATATTTAAGTAATACAGTTTTCACAACAAAAAAGGAACTTACCATTCAGATCTTGTTTGTTCCTCCGTGCATTGTCAAGGCTTTCCAAGGCATAATTTCATATTTTTAATATGTGAAGCTGGATGTGGTAGGGTAGGAAAAAAGATCAGGAGCAAAGTGACGAGCATCACTGATGGTGAAAAACAACATTTGGCTAAGTCCTCTCAAAGCTATCAAATATTTTCAATGTTTTTCTGACCTTAAATCATTCAGAAAACTGTGATAGATAACTATTTAAACATTTTTGAAATCTTGAAAATAATTAAAGCAGGTTATCAACAGTTAAAATGCAGACATTCAAATACAGTCAAACAACTTTAGAGATTTAAATTGACTATTATTTAGTCTCTTCTGGTTGTTACAGTTGTAGAAATGGTAGTGATATTAGCAAAGGTTGTTAGGCACATTACTTACCATAGTTTGTGAGAAATTGATGCAATTTTGTAATAATTTGCTGAATTTCTTGAAGAGGCTATGGCAAGAATATAATTGGAGTAAAGGTAGCGAAATCCTGACTACAAATTCACCATTTAATGCACTTCCTGGAAATCCCAATATTGTCCATGTTATATAGGAAAATGTCGGCAGCTAAATAGAGAAACTTCTGAGTAATGTAGCTCTGTCATCAGTGTTTGCACTTTCTAAGGCAAGTTACTCACACATGTCTTGCATTGAGGACATGTGGTTTCTAGTGATGTCCTCTGGTAGCTTAGTAGTTAGTGTTACACTGTTACAGCACAAGTGATCCAGGTTCACTTCCACTGATGTCTTTAAGGAGTTTGCATGTTCTCTCACATTCCAAAGACATATGGGGTTAGTAGGTTAATGGTCACATGAGCTTAATTGGTTGGTGCAGTCTGTATGCTTAGTCTCTACTCACTTTGTACATATGACTGTGAGGCAAAGCACAACTCCAAAACCATATTTAAGTACTCTGACATCACCACTGTTATTAGTTGACTCAAAGATGATGATGAACCAGCATATAGGACAGAGTTTGAAGATCTGGTTGAGTGGTGTCACAATATCGGTCTCTGACTTATCAGCAAGACCAAGGAGCTGATGATTGACTATAGGAGGAGGAAACCAGAGGTCCACGAGGTGGTCCTCATTGGGAGATCAGAGTTGGGAAGGATCAGCAACTTTAAGTTCCTTGATGTTATCACATCAGAGGAGCTGTCCTAGGCCCAGCACGTATTGCAACTGCCATTACGAAGAAAGGACAGCAGTGCCTCTACTTTCTTAGAAGTCTGTGAAGATTCAGCATGCCATCTCAAACTTTGACAAGCTTTGAAAGATGTGGGGTAGAGAGTATATTTACTGGTTGCACCACAGCCTGGTATGGAAACACCAATGCCTTTAATTGGAAAAAACCTCAAAAAGTAGTGGGTACAGCTCAGTCCATAATGGGTTAAGCCCTTCCAACCACTGCGTACATCTACAAGGAGCGGAGTTGCAGGAATGCAGCATCCATCATCAAGGACCCCCACCATCCAAGCCATGCTCTCTTCTTGTTACTGCCTTCAGGAAGGAGATACAGGAGCCCCAGGACCTGCACCACCAGGTTCAGGAACCCTCAACAATCAGACTGTTGAAACAGAGGGGCTAATCTAACTTCACTTACCCCAATATTGAACATATCCCATAACCTATAGGTTCACTTTCAAGGACTCTTCATCTCATGATCTGAATATATATTGCTTATTTATAAACTATTATTATTTTGTCCTTAAACACTTTTTTGATTTTGTCTTTGCCCAGTTTGTTGTCTTTTGCACGGTGGTTGTGTGTCCGTTTTGTGTGCAGTTTTTCATTCAACTATGGTTTTAGATTTACTGAGTATGCCCACCACTAAATGAATCTCAGGGTTGTACATAGTGACATACAGTGGCATGCAAAAGTTTGGGCACCCCTGGTCAAAATTTCTGTTACTGTGAATAGTTAAGTGAGTAGAAGATGAACTGAACTCCAAAAGTCATAAAGTTAAAGATGACACATTCTTTTCAACATTTTAAGCAGGATTAGTGTATTATTTTTGTTTTGTACAATTTTAGAGTGAAAAAAAGGAAAGGAGCACCATGCAAAAGTTTGGGCACCCCAAGAAATTTCATCCCTCAGGTAACTTTTACCACGGTCTCAGACCTTCATTAGCTTGTTAGGACTATGGCTTGTTCACAGGCATGGGTAGGAAAGGCTAGGTGATGAAAATTTCAAAACTTTATAAATACCCTGACTCCTCAAACCTTGACCCAACAATCTGCATCCATGGGCTCCTCTAAGCAGCTGCCTAGCACACTGAAAATTAAAATAAATGATGCCCACAAAGCAGGAGAAGGCTATAAGAAGATAGCAAAGCGTTTTCAGGTAGCCGTTTCCTCAGTTCGTAATGTAATTAAGAAATGGCAGTTGACAAGAACGGTGGAGGTCAAGTTGAGGTCTGGAAGACCAGGATAACTTTCTGAGAGAACTGCTCTCAAAAAGGCAAATCAGAACCCCCATTTGACTGCGAAAGATCTTCGGGAAGATTTAACAGACTCTGGAGTGGTGGTGTAGCAACACTTGCACAAATATGACCTTCATGGAAGAGTCATCAGAAGAAAACCTTTCCTGCATCCTCACCACAAAATTCAGTGTCAGAAGTTTGCAAAGGAACATCTAAACAAGCCTGATGCATTTTGGAAACAAGTTCTGTGGACTGATGAAGTTAAAATAGAACTTTTTGGCCGCAATGAGCAAAGGTATGTTTGGAGAAAAAAGGGTGCAGGATTTCATGAAAAGAACACCTCTCCAACTGTTAAGTACGAGGGTGGATCGATCATGTTGCAGCCAGTGGCACAGGGAACATTTCACTGGTAGAGGGAAGAATGAATTCAATTAAATACCAGCAAATTCTGGAAGCAAACATCACACTGTCTGTAAAAAAGCTGAAGATGAAAAGAGGATGATTTCTACAACAGGATAATGATCCTAAACACATCTCAAAATTTACAATGGACTACCTCAAGAGGCGCAAGCTGAAGGTTTTGCCATGGCCCTCACATTAGGCCCTGACCTAAACATCATCAAAAATCCGTGGATAGACCTCAAAAGAGCAGTGCATGCAAGACGGCCCAAGAATCTCACAGAACTGGAAGCCCTTTGCAAGGAAGAATGGGCGAAAATCCCCCAAACAAGAATTGAAAGACTCGTAGCTGGCTACAGAAAGCGTTTACAAGCTGTGATACTTGCCAAAGGGGGTGTTACTAAGTACTGACCATGCAGGGTGCCCAAACCTTTGCTTCGGGCCCTTTTTCTTTTTTGTTATTTTGAAACTATAAAGGATGGAAATTAAAAAAGTAATCTTGCTTAAAATATTAAAGAAATGTGTCATCTTTAACTGTGCCTTTTGGAAATCAGGCCATCTTTTACTTGCTTAGCTATTCGCAGTCACAGAAATTTTGCCCAGGGTGCCCAAACTTTTGCATGCCACTGTATATGTACTTTGATAATAAATTTACTTTGAACTTTGGGTCAAAAGGACATATTACTGTGCTGTATCTCTAAATAAAATAAATAGCATCAGCCTGGCTGAGATGCTAATTAGATGGAAAAACTGACAGTAGCAAATGTGGAAGTAAGCATTTCCAGTTTTTACAAGTTCAGAGAATTAAATAAAGATTGTGACGCATGTTGATTTTGCTGGAAGTTAGGATGTCATAAACTAAAATGTCATTATAAGGTCCATCAAATCTTGATTGTGGTGCCAGAGTGAGGAGGGTGAGTGTTTCACAGTAACTGTGACAGTAAGCAATTGCAAGCTCTTTGAGCAATGTCTGTGTCTAATTTTTTTATGGAAACGAATGAAGACTTGAAGTTGACATCAGATTAGTGATTCTGTGTTGATAGTCTTGGCAAAATTAGCTGCACACTCTTTGGAGAAAGGCTAGAGTTGGAATAACTGCATCTTTTAGATTATTTTCAGTTTAGTCAGCATCTTCAAACGCTAGAAGTTACTGTTATTATCAGAGAAGTGATTCTGAATGCTAGTCAACTTTACAACCAAATATTACTTCCATTAAGCTCGGTAGATATTGTTCATTAGTTTAAAAACAAAATGTTAGCAGCACAGACTAGATCAGGCAGCATCGCAGTAAAAGAAATACAGCTAATGTTTCAGGTGAAAGACTAACCTTTCATTGATACAAGTAAACTTTGAAGTAAAAGTCTATATTAAAGAATTGAAACTGATATTGGGGTGTGCCACCCTTTGACATAGTTTTAACAAGCACAAAGATTCATACAGTGTCTAACTAATGTCAGCAATTTGTAAGCTTTGAACTTAGGATACTCAATTCTCCTGAGCAACAAACACAAAAGAAACGTTTTGATTTTCTCTCTCACTGGAGTTCCTTTTCTCCTCAAATTCATTCGATTAAGACTCGTGGTTGTTTCCTTGCTGCCTCAAAATATGATTATAATATAGCAGTATTCATTGCAATCATAAAGCTGGTGGATAGTGCATTATCCAAAAGGCGATTGCATGTTTTTATGGTGGTAGTTTCAAATTTCCTGAAGTTTGCTGTATCTCTAAATGTGTGTGTGTGTGTGTGAGTGAGAGAGAGAGGGAGATTGTTATTTAAGTTCAACTTAACGAGGAAGTTTATTTTTATGTCTTCTGATTTACGTAATGTGATAAATTGGCATTGTGGTTACATTACTGGATAATTAATCCAGAGACCTGGACTAACGATCCGTAGACATATGTTTGGGTCTCTCCATGACAGCTGGGGAATTTTATTTCAGTTAATTAATTAAGTAAATCTGGGATATAAAGTGAGTGTCAATAATGGTGACCATGAAGCTGCTGTTTTGTTGTTAAAATCCATATGGTACGTTAATAACCCTTCAGAAAGGAAAGCAACCATCCATACCTAGTCTGAACTATGTATCACTCTAGCTTCATGACAGACTGCTCAATTTAAGGGCATTTAGAGATAGACAGTTAATGCCTTGGTATTTCTGTATTTCACTTAGCAGTGTAAATGAGTTAAATAAATTAAATCCACACTGTTTTAGATGTCTTTGTTTCCTACATTATGCAATTTCTTCAGAAACAATGTGTATTTTGATCCTATACAGTACTCTGCAAAAGTCTATGTGTGTGTAAATATATATAGTGCCTAAGACTCTTGCATAGTACTGCAAGTTGTTTTTTATATCTTTTCCTGCAAGGGTTAGTTTTGATTTGATTTGTGGGAAAACATCCATCTCATCTTATTTGCCCTTAAAACAGCATTATTTGTGAGTCTTAATTTTTTTTTTAATATTGATAAACATTTCGTAGCTCCAGTACTGTGCCAATGTCTTCGGCACCTTAGCCATATATACATGTGCCTAAGACTTTTGCATGATACTTTATACAGTATAAATATTGTCTTTTAATTTAATATTAAGCATGAAAATATCTGATAATGTGTATAAAGTGGGAAATTTGCTAATTACTTTTACAGAAAGCCATTTAGTCCATGCCAAATTGTTATTTGGCCCAACCCATCAACCTGCACCTGCAGTGTAGCCCTCCATACCCCTCCTCTCCATATTCTTATCCACACTTCTCTCTGTGATATGGTGGGTTGGTAGGTTATTTAGATGCTGTAAATTGCCCCTGGTGTGGAGGTGAGAGGATAAATCTGGAGTAAGGGGGTGTTGATAAGAATGTGGGAAGAGTTAAAAAATTAGATTAATATGCAATTATTGTAAGTGAGTGGTTGATGATCAGTGCAGCCTTTGTGGGCTGAAGAGCATGCGTCTGTGCTACGTCACTTTCGGGTGGGTGTATCCCAGAAAAAAACAATATAAATGTTAAGAATCTCCTGTACCAAACTTGTTAGAAACATTGTAGTTATTATTTGTTCCCTGCAGCAGGTTCAGAAAAGCAACTCTTCTGATACTTAATGGAGTAATGCCTATGCAGCACTTTATCTGAGAGTAATTTTTATCTTAGGATAACTATCTTATTAAATCATTGGCTTTTTTCCAAATGATCAAATAACGGAATGGATATAATACTACTTTAAATAAAATCATTGAAAAACTTGTTCCATACTAGTGAATTATTTGCATTTAAAATGTAAACAGAGTATGTTGCAAATTCTCAGCAGGTTGGGTAGCATCTTTGGAGAGAGAAACAGTTGATGCTTCATGTCATTGACTCTTAATTATTGGGAAAGATAGAAAGTAGATAGGTTTAAACTTTGAAGAGAATGGAGTGAACAAAGTGTGTGTCAGTGACAGAGATCTAATGAGAAAAAGTGACACGGATTGGTATTAACTGGGGGAGTGCATTGTAAGCTTGTCAATGGTAGCTAACTTTCCTGGACTAAGGAAGGAGAGAAAAAAATTCTGGAACTGTACAGAAACTAGCCTGAAATATGAAATAAAGAACTATACTGGAAAAGCCCAGTACTTTTCATCTGTAAAGGGGGAAGACCTGAGTTACAGCATAACTAGGGATGAAAAGCAAAAATTCAGCTTTTACTGTGTTTGTGGAACATAGGCAGAAAATCCTGGAACCACTCAATCGACCAAGCAGCATGTGCAGATATAGAAATAGAGCAAGTCCCCCATCGTGAGAGGTTATTATTAAAAAAAATCATACAAACCCTCCCATCAATATCTCCAAACACCGTTCAACCCTTCAACACTACCAATGTTGTTTGGCTAGTTAATACATGTATTAAAAATGTTTATATTATGTTTCAAATTTTCCCAGATAACTTTGAACTAAAACTTGTTTCATAATGAAGTATGCTGAGCAGTTCTTTGCATAACTTTATTTTTATTCTATTATTATTAATTTTTGTTAAGAATGTCTTGAGCAAGAGTTTCAAGTTGAACTGAATGGTATGCTGCAAACTAAATACTCTTAAAAAGATATGGTAGCATACATTTTTTTGATTGTATTCTTAATGTAGATGTCAATGCCTGATGAGCAGGAAATGAGGAACTTAGCAAGGTCAGAGCATTTCCACTGAAAAGGTGGCAATGCGTAAGAAAAATCTATCATGATCTATGTTACAGCAGAATTTCAAAATGCCTTAAAGAGTAGTAATTTCCAATCAGAAGAAAGTTGTTCTCTTTTTTTTAAATAAGTAGGTGTTTCTCAGTTTCTAAGGAAAGAAAAGGGGTGATTGTGAATGAGAATTGAAAAGAATATTTAGAGGAATAATGAAGAGATGTTCAGGAAGAGATGCATTTGAACAAAAAGTAAGTACAAAATGGATGTGAGAAACAGCCATTTCAGATTGAGAATTGGTTGAGCCCGTTTTCACTAACCTTTAAGGCTGCTTATTCCCAGTCATATCTGTGAGACATTCTGTCTAATGTGATGTTAAGGTTGGGATTCACAATAGCCATAACCTGTTCTTACTCCATATCAGCAAGACCAAGAAGCTAACTATTGACTTCAGGAGAAGGAAACCAGAGGTCCATGAGCCAGTTCTTATCAGGGGATCAGAGGGGGACAGGATCAGCAACTTTAAATTCATTGGCGTTATCATTTTATCCTGGGCCCAGCATGCAAATGTAATTACAAAGAAAGCACAGGTGTGCCTCTACTTCCTTAGATGTTTGCAAAGATTCAGCATGGTATCTAAAACTGTGACAAACTTCTATAGATGTTTGGTGGCGGGTATATTGACTGGCTGCATTACAACCAATGCTCTTGAATGGAAAAGCCTACAAAAAATAGTAGATACAACTCAGTCCAACATGGGTAAAGTTATCCCCACCATTGAGCACGTCTACATGGTGTAGAAAAGCAGCATCTACCATCAATGATCCCCACCATCCAGGTCATGCTCTCTTTTCGCTGCTGACTCGCACCACCATGTTTGGGAACAGTTTTTTTCCCCTCCAACAATCAAGCTCTTGAACCAAAGGGAATAACTTCACTCAACTTCACTTGCCCGATCATTGAAATGTTCCCACAGCATATGGACTCACTTTCAAGGATGCTTCACCTCATGTCCTCAATATTTATTTATTTATTGTATTTGCACACGCCCAAGTTGGTGCGGAGATTCTGTTATGGTTACTATTCTATTATGAATTTATTGAGAATGCCCACAAGAAAATGAATCTCCAGGATGTATATGATGACATATATGTACTTTGATAATAAATTTACTTTGGACTTTGAACTTTACATCGGCTCCTTAAAAGTAATCTTACCTCCCTGAACAAGAAGATACAGCAGTACCTCCACTTCCTGAGATGATTGAGGCAAGCAAGGCTCCCATATCCCATCTTAACTGTGTTTTCTAGGAACACCATTGAGAGCATCCTGGCATGTTGCATCTCCATGCATCTCCATCTGGTATGGGAGCAGCCGAGCATTGGACCTGAAGTCCCTACAAAGGACTGTGAGAACAGCTGAGAGGATCATAGGCATCTCCCTACCATCCATCGGGGACACTTATCAGAAGCACTATATACACAGGGCCCTTACTATTATTAAGGATCCACCCGTCCACCCTGCATCCTCTTTGACTTTCTACACAACCTGCAGGAATTGTGGTGCACAGAATTAGACAAAATGTCCCAGTTATAGCCGAATAGTAAGTTATAAACACAAAATACTGCAAACAGCAGTTTGCTAGTATCTGTGGAAAGGGAACAGGTACTATATTAGGTTGAATGCCGGTCGTCAGATTTTACTCTTTTTTTTAAAGATTTTGTGTTTTTGTTTCCTTTAACTCTGCTCATAAAGCCAAGTTCCTTGAATGATGTGTTAACTTTCTTAACCTGTTCTATCTCCAAAGATTTCTGCATTTGTACCCCAAATTTTCAGTGCCGCACTGTTTAGAATTGTACAGATTATATAGTTTTTCATTCTTACCAAAAAGTGACATTCTGCACTTCTGTATGCTAAATCTCAACATTCCTGTGTCAATGCATTCCATTACTCTCAGTTCTCTCTACATTTTGTTTGTACTTTTAAGTTTTGAGTACATCACAATTTTTAATGTATATTGACACATGAATGCTTTACATCTGATGAATTTTCTAGTTATAAGATAGGAAATTGGATAAACAGTTCAAAAAAAGTAACTATATTTTGGAAAAGGTTATCCCAGTTGCAGAATTAACACCAGAAAAAGGTGCAGGTGGCTGAATACTATGTGTTGTCATTTCCATTAACAATTACTGCTCTCTGTAACCATGCATTAACAGATACTAACATTTTTTACAATATTTATGCTTTGGTGGGTTGATATTTCTTTTCCCCTTAAGGTTTTCTAAATTGGAGCTCGCAGTGTCAATAGCAGTTATTTAACCTCACGTATAACTGTAAAAGTTGGTGGCATTAGTTCCTGTTATGAAAGCATAGCTGCAGAAATACCTGGAACAGGGCATGCATGCAGCAAACTGGAGTAGGGGAATGCCAAATAAAAGAACTGCATAGCAGGAAATGTACTCAGTAATTTCATTTTCATGTTAAAAGCTTTCCACTGCATGAAATAAGTGTCTGTGTTTGGAAAGCACCTCAAATTTTAGCATCTTAAGCCTCTGACATCCAAGTCTCTGCCTTCCCAAGAGCTGAGGGAGTGGTTTCACTTTGGTAGTCAGCTTCCTGGGCTGATGCCTACTGTTAAATGTTCATGCTGAGTGTGTCATCAGAGACGCACATAACTCATTTTCTAACCTTTCCATGTGGTAATCTGCAGTCATAGTTGGGGAGGATGTAACACATGGAGCTACTGTGCAGGTGGCGTTGTCTTCCATTAGGGCAGGAGGTTACCATTCCTTAGTATTCTAAAGAAAAGCTTTCCATGTGTGGACTGCACAGCTGCAATTTTAAAAGTGTATCTCGATTCTGTCAGGATAAATGTTTTCATGAGCTACAAGAGAAAGGTCCTAATCATATACTTTCTAGCACAGAAAGCATGAAGAAACCTTCCTGGTCTTATACCTCTTCACGTTGTCCAGAAAGAAAAGTCATTCTTTTTTTTCTGATTTTGGGTATCAGTAAAATTCAACAAGCTTTCGAGGCATAGAGCCATGAAATTATACATCATGGCACCTTGGCTCATCAAACTCATGCTGACCATCATCAACTCAAATAAATTAATCCCACGCAAATCCTATTTCACAAAAAGGTTTCTGAAAAATAAAGTTTGGTTCTGCTCAATGAGATTAACACTGTGCTATATCTTTAATTAAATTGTCGATTTTAAAATGTACAACATTAAACTTTTGGGTCATTTTGTCATTGTTACATTTTGTGTGGTAATTCAGTATGTTTATTTTGTCTTTCAGAGTCTTTTTGCGAGCAATAAATCAGTATGCAGATATGTTGAACAAGAAATTTCTTGATCAAACAAACTTTGAACTACAGGTAAACAAACAAAAAAGAGTGACACCCCACATTACAGTGAAGGAAGGGGATTGTGTTCCAAGAATATGGGCTGTATAGTGATTTTCTGTAACCTGAAGCTATATTGTCTGTTCATGGATCCTGAGTTGAATTGGTTCTCAAATTTTTGGATAATGATTTGTGAATTCTGTAAGGACAAATTTTCAATACCAATTGGCCATAAAAAGGGAGTTGCCAGTACAGGTGTCCCCCCGCTTTTCGAATGTTCACTTTACGAAACCTCACTGTTACGAAAGACCTACATTAATTACCTGTTTTCACTAACAGAAGGTGTTTTCACTGTTACAAAAAAAGGCAGCGCGCGAAAAAAAGCAGCACGCGCCCCGAGCAGCCGCTCCTCCCCCGGATTCAGAACTGCATTCTAGCCGGCATTGCTAGGCGTGCTTCACGTGCCTGTGAGCAGCCGTTTGCAAGATGAGTTCGAAGGTATTGGAAAAGCCTAAAAGAGCTCGTAAGGGTGTTACACTTAGCATAAAACTAGACAGAATTAAGCGTTTCGATCGTGATGAACGAAGCAAGGACAAAGTGACTTTGGCTTGTGGAAGTTGTCGAGGATGATGTTGTCATCCCATGACCAAGAACTGATAGATGAAGAGCTGATGCAATTGGAAGAGGAAAGGATAACAATCGAAACTGAATGCAGTAGAGAATGGACCGAAAGTGAAGTCGTCCAAGAACTGAACATGAAGCAACTGCATGAGATTTTCGCTGCAATGATAAAGTACGACTTTAATTTCGAAAGGGTACGCCGGTTTAGGGCATATTTGCAAGATGGTTTGAGTGCTTTCAAAGAACTGTATGATAGAAAAATGCGCGAGGCTAAGCAGTCAAGCAAGCCTTCCACATTAGCCACAGCAGACAACGATCCTCGACCTTCGACATCAAGGCAGGCAGACATAGAAGAAGATGACCTGCCTGCCTTGATGGAAACAGATGACGGGATGACACCCCAGTGTCCCACCACCCTAACCCCCGGGTCGCAGACGGATACCGATTAGCGGAGAATGCAGCGGTAGCCAGGACGTACCCAGCACATCTTTAAGAAAAAAAAGCCGAAATAAACAAGCTGATTAATTAGGTGCCGCCCGGGACGTAAATGTCGGCCCAGATCAGAGGCAATGCAATCGGCAATCGCCTCTGATCTGGACCGATATTTACGTGCTGGGCGGCACCTAATTAATTAGCTTGTTTATTTCAGCTTTTTTCTTAAAGATGTGCTGGGTGCGTCCTGGCTACTGCTGCATTCTCCACGAATCGGTATCTGTTCGCGGCCCGGAGGTTGGGACCACTGGGGTGTCATCTCATCGTCGTCTGTTTCCATGAGGGCAGGGAAGTCATCTTCTTCTATGTCTGCCTGCCTCAATGTCGAAGGTCGAGGTTTGTCGTCTGCTGTGGCTGAGTGTGGAAGGCTTGAAAAACGACTGTGTGCTTGACTGCTAGCCTCGTGCATTTTTCTATCATAGAGTTCTTTGTAAGCACTCAAACCATCTTGCAAATATGCCCTAAACCGACGTACCCTTTCAAAATTAAAATTGTACTTTATCATTGCAGCGAAAATCTCATGCAGTTGCTTCACATTCAGTTCCTGGACGACTTCACTTTCGGTCCATTCGCTACTGCATTTGGTTTCGATTGTTATCCTTTCCTCTTCCAATTGCATCAGCTCTTCATCTATCAGTTCTTGGTCATGGGATGACAACATCACCTTCGTCAACTTCCACAAACCAAACTCACTTTGTCCTTGCTTCGTTCACCACGATCGAAATGCTTAATTCTGTCTAGTTTTATGCTAAGTGTAACACCCTTACGAGCTCTTTCAGGCTTTTCCGATACCTTAGAACTCATCTTGCAAACGGATGCTCAAAATAAATCGACGTAAAACACAGAGGCTCACAGGCACGTGTTTAACAATGCCAGCTAGAAAACAGTTCTGAATCCGGGGGAGGAGCAGCTGCTCGGGGCGTGCGCTGTTTTTTTTTTGCGCACTGCCTTTTATCGCACGCTGCCTTTTTCGTAACTGTGAAACACCTTCTGTTAGCGAACACGAGGAAATCTGCAGATGCTGGAAATTCAAGCCACACACATCAAAGTTGCTTGTGAACGCAGCAGGCCAGGCAGCATCTCTAGGAAGAGGTACAGTCGACGTTTCGGGCTGAGACCCTTCGTCAGGACTAACTGAAAGAAGAGATTTGAAAGTGGGAGGAGGAGGAGGAAATCCAAAATGATAGGAGAAGACAGGAGGCTCTGTCTGCCAAAGAAAGCAGGATCTCCCAGTGGCCACACATTTTAATTCCATGCCCCATTCCCATTCTGATATGTCTATCCACGGCCTCCTGAACTGTAAAAATGAAGCCACACTCAGATTGGAGGAGCAACACCTTAAATTCCGTCTGGGTAGCCTCCAGCCTGATGGCATAAACATTGACTTCTCAAACTTCCGCTAATGCTCCACCTCCCCCTCGTACCCCAACCATTATTTATTTACATAACACACATTCTTTTTCCCTCTCTCCCTTTTCTCCCTCTGTCCCTCTCACTATGCCCCTTGTCCATCTTCTGGGTACCTTCCCCCCCCCCTTTTCTTTCTCCCTGGGCCTCCTGTCCCATGATCCTCTCATATCCCTTTTGCCAATCAACTGTCCAGCTCTTGGCTCCATCCCTCCCCCTCCTGTCTTCCCCTATCATTTTGGATCTCTCCCTCCCCCTCCCACTTTCAAAGCTCTTACTAGCTCTTCTTTCAGTTAGTCCTGACGAAGGGTCTCGGCCTGAAACGTCGACTGTACCTCTTCCTAGAGATGCTGCCTGACCTGCTGCATTCACCAGCAATTTTGATGTGTGTTGCTTGAATTTCCAGCATCTGCAGAATTCCTCGTGTTCACATTAATTTTGTTCTGATATGTTTAAACCAGTGGTGGCCAACCTTTTACATTCCATGCGTCAATTTTTTCACGCACGAGTTCAGATGCGCCATACAATTCTTGTACCCCCATTCAAATCGTAAAAATATGTTATTATAGACATATTTAGCATTTTTACATGATATATTGATCTAATATAAAAACAAGATAAACGTTAGTTACCTTAATGAGACTTTTAACAAATATATTATGTCTTCTTTCGATTTCCTCCTTTTTCTTAATCACATATTCTTTCCATAACTCAGACCCAAGCACTAGCTTCAGTTTTCCTTCTATTTCAGTCTGATGTTGTGTTTTATAGTGGCTATTAAGATCATGTCTTCTATTATGTGAGAAAGTGTTTTCACAAACAATGCACAATGGTTTTCCTGACGGACCCGCTAAAAACAAGAACTCATTTTCCCACTGTTCATTGAATTCACACTTATTATCACTTTCTGCTTTTATTTTGCACTGTGATGGATAACTGAATGTAACAGCAAGACTTAATTTTCGAAAAAAGTACAAAACTGCAAATGTTCACAAAGGACGAACAATTCCAGCTTTGAATTGTATCATTTGAAACTTGGCCAGTTCATGGGGGTTTAATTTAGAAAGAAGGAAAAAAATAACAGAAATGCTATTTTTAAGTGACGTTTGTGACTGCTTGATATTCAGACTGCTTCATTGGCAACAAACTACTTTTAAAGTGTGGCCCTTTTTATTCAAACAAGTAGTATTAACATAAGACTTCACCATAAGACCATACGGCAGAGGACTATATTCGATCTGCAACTTCTTTGTCCATTTTCCTAATCTGTCTAAGTCCTTCTGTGGACTCCCGGCTTCCTCAACACTACTGGCCTCTCCACCAATGTTTGTGTCATCATGATCCATTTTCTTAGTACATTGATAGTTTTTCAAGTAATCATTTTTCAGAAAGACTCAAAAGTAAAATCTTTTTGTGTTCATCATGTTTAGAAAAGTGGTTTGACAGACACAGGAGTGTGATTCAAATAAGCAGTTGGATTAACTCTGCTCCCGCAAAATGGAAAATTTAAACTCTGAGAATATTGATTTACATATATCCTGCAAAATGCAGTGTCATTTCTTTAGGTACTATAATTTCAAAAACTGGTTTGTTAAATCATTTTTGCTGATTGTCTCATAACTTCTTCGTTCTCCCAATATGCAACTTCATCAAGAAATTTGGAAAAAATTCTAGCCCATGAAATATAACCCTTTTGCAAGTTTCAATTTATTGTAACTAAAGAATATGAAGAATTAACTATAAATTTCAGTAATTTTCAGATTATCTCTGTTGCTCATCAATAGTTGAAGAGATGAAGTTATTTCAAAAGCTTGAGCTTAGTATTTACTTGGAGAATATGGAGAACTTTATTGTAATGCAATGCCAAAGGCTAGTGTGTCTAAATTAATGCAAAGTTAACTATTTCACACTATTGTAGAAGTACAAATTTATTTTGGTACCAAAGTAGTCACAGACGGTATCATTGCTATCGTTAAAATTACTATGATTGCACTTTGCACATTCAGATGGAGATGTAACATAAAGATTTTACTCCTCATGTATGTGAGGGATGTAATAAATAAAGTCAATTCAATTTGTCAGTAACAGGTTGAAGTTAGAGTCATGGAATCATAAAGCAGAAAATTTGTTCGACCATGTGTAAGTTGAGTATTTTGCCCAGCTATGCTAATCCCATTTGCCTGTGTTAAGGCCACATTTTTACCTATTTAAATCTCCATCTAAATGCCTCTTAAATGTAACGTTGTATTTGATTCCATCAGCTCCTCTGGTATTGCCACCCAGATGTCATCAACTCCATGTGTAACCAGAATCAGGTTTATTATCACTGATATACATCTTGAAATTTATTGTTTTGTAGCAGCAGTACAGTGCAAATTACTAAAATTTACACAAAATAAACATTCTGGGTTCATCTTTAAAACCCCTTTCTATTACCTTAAACCTATGTGAAAAAGATTTTTACTGTCTACCCTTTCTATGTCACTCATAATATTATATTTCTGAGATGACCAAGAGCTTGGTCAAGGTTAAAGATTTTAAAGAGTATTTCAAAAGTGTAAAGAGAAGTCAAAACATGAAGGCCTTTTAAGTATGAAATTTCAGAGCTTAGAGCCGAGGCAATTGAATGTTTAACCAGTGGAAATTAACTGATTACAGTGGCATGCAAAAGTTTGGGCACCCCTGGTCAAAATTTCTGTTACTGTGAATAGCTAAGTGAGTAAAAGATAATCTGATTTCCAAAAGGCATGAAGTTAAAGA
This sequence comes from Mobula birostris, assembly GCF_030028105.1. NCBI lineage: Eukaryota > Metazoa > Chordata > Chondrichthyes > Myliobatiformes > Myliobatidae > Mobula > Mobula birostris. The sequence continues at coordinate 48,000,607 of NC_092390.1, read as the reverse complement.
TGACACATTTCTTTAATATTTTAAGCTAGATTACTTCTTTATTTCCACCTTTTACAGTTTCAAAATAACAAAAAAGGAAAAGGGCCTCTTCGAAGCAAAAGTTTGGGCACCCTGCATGGTCAGTACTTAGTAACACCCCCTTTGGCAAGTATCACAGCTTGTAAACACTCTCTGTAGCCAGCCAAGTGTCTTTCAATTCTTGTTTGGGGGACTTTCGCCCATTCTTCCTTGCAAAAGGCTTCTAGTTCTGTGAGGTTCTTGGGCCGTCTTGCATGCACTGCTGTTTTGAGGGCAATCCACAGATTTTCGATGATGTTTAGGTTGGGGGACTGTGAGGGTCATGGCAAAACCTTCAGCGTGCGCTTCTTGAGGTAGTCCATTGTGGATTTTGAGGTGTGCTTAGATTCATTATCCTGTTGTAGAAGCCATCCTCTTTTCATCTTTGGCTTTTTTACAGACGGTGTGATGTTTGCTTCCAGAATTTGCTGGTATTTAATTGAATTCATTCTTCCCTCTACCAGTAGATGGTCCCCGTGCCACTGGTTGCAACACAAGCCCAAAGCATGATCCATTCACCCCCGTGCTTAACAGTTGGAGAGGTGTTCTTTCCATGAAACTCTGCACCCTTTTTTCTCCAAACATACCTTTGCTCATTGCGGCCAAAAAGTTCTATTTTAACTTAATCAGTCCACAGGACTTGTTTCCAAAATGCATCAGGCTTGTTTAGATGTTCCTTTGCAAATTTCTGATGCTGAATTTTGTGGTGAGGATGCAGGAAAGGTTTTCTTCTGATGACTCTTCCATGAAGGTCATATTTGTGCGGGTGTTGCTACACAGTAGAACAGTGCACCACCACTCCAGAGTCTGCTAAATCTTCCTGAAGGTCTTTTGCAGTCAAACGGGGTTTTAATTTGCCTTTCTAGCAATCCCACGAACAGTTCTTCCAGACCTCAACTTGACCTCCACCGTTCCTGTTAACTGCTATTTCTTAATTACATTATGAACTGAGGAAACGGCTACCTGAAAACACTTCACTATCTTCCTATAGCCCTCTCCTGCTTTGTGGGCATCATTTATTTTAATTTTCAGAGTGCTAGGCAGCTGCTTAGAGGAGCCCAGGGCTGCTGATTTTTGGGACAAGGTTTGAGGAGTCAGGATATTTATAAAGTTTTGAAATTTGCATCACCTGGCCTTTCCTAACGATGACTGTGAACAAGCCATAACCCCAATAAGCTAATTAAGGTCTGAGACCTTGGTAAAAGTTATCTGAGAGCTGAAATCTCTTGGGGTGCCCAAACTTTTGCATGGTGCTCCTTTCCTTTTTTTCACTCTAAAATTGTACAAAACAAAAATAATACACTAATCTTGCTTAAAATGTTGAACAGAATGTTTCATTTTTAATGTTATAACTTCTGGAGATCAGTTCATCTTCTACTCACTTAACTATTCACAGTAACAGAAATTTTGACCGGGGTGCCCAAACTTTTGCATGCCACTGTATATTCAGAGAGGAGCACAAGTTTGAATTTGGAGAAATAGCAAATGTAGGTATGGCAATGTAGGGAGGACCAAAGCTAAAGAAGGAATAGAATACATGGATTTCAGTTTTAATTGGATGTTGAAGCACGGGAGTATTAGGTGTCTAGGTCTGGATAAAAGCTAGGCACAGACTTTAGTGTTCATGACTAAGTTGATGGAGAACAAAAGACAGAAGCTAGCCAGGTATGTATAAGATAACCAAAGATAGTAAAGGCATGGGTGAGGACTTCACCAGTACATAAGGCATGTGCTAAGTATTGAAGTATATATCAGCAGATTTAGTGATGATACAAAGATGAGATCCAATATCCTTCCATAGTGAAATATGATATTCATGTTGAATCCAAACTCGTTCATCTTTGGATATCTGAGAGAGAGAAATGGAATTAGTGTTTATGGAAAGGAGATTGTAACTGGGCCAAAGTTAATCTTCTCAATATTTACTTGGAGAATGTTATGCTTTTCTAGTATTGGATATTCTGGCAGTTTAATCGCATGGGAAGTATCAACAAGATGATTATGAGGTTTAGCTGGGTATTGACAAATTATGAATGGAAAGTTACAATAGGTTGTTTTGGTTGATAATTCCTTGGGCATCAATCCAGATGAGAAATAAGAGATGCTAAAAAGAGGTCCTGGGGATACTGTGGGAAGAGAAGCTGTTGTCAGTGTTTCTTTTAGCTTTGATAAATTAGATACAATTAAAAAGTTGCCTTCAGTTGCATCTAGCTAGATTACCATTGTAAGGAATTTGGAAAAATGGTAGTTATAGTCAGCTGTGTTAGTAGCAGGAAACAGATTAAGGACATTCAGAGACAGTTTAACTTTGTTATAAACAGACACATTGTCATTAGGTCACTTTTACTAAGGTCAGTTTTAGTAATAAATAGCAAGATTAGTTTATTAATAGTCATATAAAGCTATTCCTCTTATGTTTAGCAGGAGTTCCATTCAACTGTACTCAGGATAGTACTGTTTAGATATTCACTTTGAGAACACTGTCTTTTGCAATGCTATGCAGTTAGAGATTGATTTAACCCATGGCAGGAATTTCCAGGTTAATTTGTAAAATTTGGCAGAGCCACTTCTGTCATGAGTCACCTTTGCAACTCCAACACAACTTCCATGACAGGCATACAACAATGACATAAGCACATTGCAGATTATTCATTTTAGAGCATTGCTGGGCAATGTTTTCCTGGGCAGCTCATTATGGGACACCCCAGATTCATCAGAGTTTTAGTCCTGCAGCTAAGTAAATTTTTTACCTTAATCTTTACTTTTTTAATCACTTTATTGTACCACTGGAATAATTTTGATTGACTGTGAAATGCAACAATGTTTGTTTGAATTGGAAGTGGTATATGACATTTGGGTTGTTGTTAAAATATCACATTATGTGACAATAAATCACAAATCCATCACTAAGGACTCCTTTACTGAGGATATGTCCTCTTTTCATTGCTGCCATCAAAGAGGTGGTACAGGAACCTGACGAGATACACATGATGCTTCTGGAACAGCTTCTTCCCCTCCGCCATTAGGTTTCTGAATGGATAATGAACTCATGAACACTACCTCAGTATTTTTTCCTCTCTTTTTGCACTACTTGTTTAATTTTCTTTATATATAACTAAATATTAACTGGAAATTCTGAAATTCCTATTTCACTTCTAAGTAAAATTGAATATTTGATTATTTGTTTTGCCAATTTTATAACCAAGTATCAAATTGAAAGTATGGCCTGTTATTACTTTGTTGCAAAAATTGGAAGAATAGAGCTACTGAAGATCAGGAGGGGTGCGGGCAGGGTGAAAGTACATGGTTTTATTCCCGGAGAGGGCATGTCCAAAACAAGAGTGCATATGCTCAGTGGCCACTTTATCAGGCTACACGGTTGGCGTGCATAAGTCAGGCCAAAGAGTGTTGCAGTGCCTTATGACTTTATGAAACCTACATGATAGTTAAGATAACTGAGATCCTACTTCATTGGGTGGTCCATTGAATATCAGAGTAGGGAAGTAATCTTCGAACTTTATGAAACACTGCTTCAGCCACAGTTAGAGAATGTTACATATAATTCTAGTCACCATAATACAGTCCCACATCTTAAAAACAAATGTCAGGGATATGCAATTGTGATTACTTTCAGGAAAGAAGACAAATCCAGTTGCATTAGTCACAGAAGTTCTGCCTGCTGCAAGCAAAATTATTGTAATCACCTAACTCCTCCCAGTGGCCAAAGACTTAATTCCTGAATTACAATGTAGATTCCTTCAGTATTGAGGTGCAACAGGTGTAACCTTCACTACCCAGCAGTTATAAGAAGTCAGAAAGTAGTGTCAACCATTGTCCATGAAGGTTTCTGACCTCGTAGCAATCTTTTACTTCATCATTTGAGAAGGACTTTGGAGTATCAGTCTCAGATTTGAATGCTGTACAATGGCATGCATGATGTGATTTTATTTCGTGATTCCGCAATAGATCCACTGCTGTTGAAGGCTGGTGCCAAACAAAGTGGCATCATTAACCTAATAGGTTTTCTTTGTTGCAATATTGCCCCAGATCACTGGGTGGAACTAATCTATGGAACATATTGGAATTGTTTTTCAAATTACATTGCCTCCACTCCAAAACCAAGGTGACATAAGTCTTGCATTATGCAGTCAGCACTTGCTTACACTTGCATGTTTGTAAAGCTAGCTCCAAGGTCATTATTAATTAGTTTACTAAAAAAAAGTCCTGCACTACTCCACCCTTCAATATGAAAGGTCTATGATAGGTCTGTGGACCGTTTCTCATGGCTTGGAAACACCTTCCAGTAAAAGCAGGTATCTCTGTTGAAATTCACTATCACCTTCATTGAGCCACCTTGGCCCTTGCCTATCTGTGGCAATGTTTTTGATCATTAAAAGAGAGAGACATTGATAGGATGCAGAAGTGGACTGAGAAGTGGCAGATGGAGTTCAACCCGGAGAAGTGCGAGGTGGTACACTTTGGAAGGACAAACTCCAAGGCAGAATACAAAGTAAATGGCAGGATACTTGGTAGTGTGGAGGAGCAGAGGGATCTGAGGGTACATGTCCACAGATCCCTGAAAGTTGCCTCACAGGTGGATAGGGTAGTTAAGAAGGCTTATGGGGTGTTAGCTTTCATAAGTCGAGGGATAGAGGTTAAGAGTCGCGATGTAATGATGCAGCTCTATAAAACTCTGCTTAGGCCACACTTGGAGTACTGTGTCCAGTTCTGGTCAACTCACTATAGGAAGGATGTGGAAGCATTGGAAAGGGTACAGAGGAGATTTACCAGGATGCTGCCTAGTTTAGAAAGTATGCATTATGATCAGAGATTAAGGGAGCTAGGGCTTTACTCTTTGGAGAGAAGGAGAATGAGAGGAGACATGATAGAGGTGTACAAGATAATAAGAGGAATAGATAGAGTGGATAGCCAGTGCCTCTTCCCCAGGGCAACACTGCTCAATACAAGAGGACATGGCTTTAAGGTAAGGGGTGGGAAGTTCAAGGGGGATATTAGAGGAAGGTTTTTTTACTCAGAGAGTGGTTGGTGCGTGGAATGCACTGCCTGAGTCAGTGGTGGAGGCAGATACACTAGTGAAGTTTAAGAGACTATTAGACAGGTATATGGAGGAATCTAAGGTGGGGGCTTATATGGGAAGCAGGGTTTGAGGGTCGGCACAACATTGTGGGCCGAAGGGCCTGTACTGTGCTGTACTATTCTATGTTCTATGTAAAATCTTGTACTAGCACACAGCTCATATTCTACTGGTTCACAGCAATCCCTGTCCTTCTATATTCTTCTGAAATGTGGACTATAATAGGCACCAAAAGCACAATTGAGATATAATCATGTAAAATCTTCAAATTCACTGCAAAGATAAGGGATTATCTAGCACTATAACAGAAAAGGTTTAACTCTTCTGGCATATTTAGCAGAAATCTATAGTACTGTGCAAAGATCTTACTATGTATGTGGTGCGTAAGACTTTTGCACGGTACTGTATTTTCAATGTGAAGCAGAGAACAAGTATATAAGTGTGTCAGGGGCAAAGGATGTTGGGAATAGCGAGGGTGGAATGCCATCGGAGGGGTGTGGGACTGGTGACAGAAAAGGGATGCCAGGAACGGGGGTTGACATGGCTGCAGACACACTCAGCCCTGAGACACCAGGCAAGGTTATTTAATTGCAAACAATTGGTTTATTGATCATTATAGCATGTCTCTCTGGTTCTTCCTGCTCCCTCCCTTCTCCTGTCCCCTTTTCCCAACCATACAATACAATACATTAAATCACTTCAGTAATGTGCAAGAGTCACTCTAGCTCTATATATGTGCCTAAGACATTTGCATAGTACTGTATATTGTTGCAGCAATATTACTCATTCATTGCCAAATCTCAATGAGACTTTTGTGCCAGTGTGAACAACTGGACAGAAATTTACACATTTACGTAGTTGATTTTGCATATACTATTTCAGGTGTTTTTGATCCAATTTGATATTTAATGATAAACAGTGACATTCTCACCATTATCTCTGTTGTATAATTTGGGGAAGTATAAATGCAGTTCTGCAGTTGAAAAATCAAAGCCAAAAATCATCAATAATTGTTATAATTCTACACTTCATGTATTTGTTTTTATTGTTTCAAACTTTATTTTACTATCTAATTTACAGTTATGGAACAACTACTTTCACCTGGCTGTTGCCTTTCTCACTCAAGAATCACTTCAGGTGGAGAACTTCTCCAGTGCGAAACGTGCAAAAATAATCAGCAAGTAAGTCCAACCAAATGATAAACAGATTTTTATTTCAGAAACTAGAGTATTTTTTCTGTTCGAGATGAACACATTTTCACTTACAATTTCAACGGATGTTTCACTGTAAATTGGTTCTTTCAAAGGATCTTAAAAGATGATCATCTGTTATCCTTCTAAAACCCAAAGAATGTAGGTCTAATTTCTTTAGATGCTCTTGTTCGGACAATTCTTTCACCAAGGCGTTAACTTTTTGAGGTGTTTCCAGTTACAGTATATATCATTTCTATATAAAATTGTGCACGGTACTCCAAGTATTGCCTAACTAGCACCCTGCACAATTGTAATTATGCTGTTCTGTTTCTAATAGCCAACATCCTTGGAATAAAGGACAATTGGGTAATTTGCAGTTTGCCCCTCTAATCACCTGCTGCACCTGCCTGCAGCATTTTTCAATTCAAACACCAGAATACCAAAATCTCTGTGTTTCGTTCATGTGCAATATTTTTCCATTTAATTAATAACCGGCACTTAGATTCCATTTATCAAAGTGCATGCTGTCATACTTTGTCTGATTTCTGTCCTCTTCCTCAACCCTTCATTGAAGTGGGATGGGAGGGAGTTACACTTCCCTTGAGACAACAGCTGAGCTTAGAGCTGATTTTGCATCTTGGCTTATCAGACCTCCAAGGGCTGACGAGGCTAGCAACTGCAGGAAAGGAACGTGGTAAAGGTGATCCCTATCATTTAGATATATTGTTGGCTGTCAAAAATGAGGCAATTTCAATTTTCATTTTAAGTGCCTGCACCGAACTTCGGGCAAGTACTGCGTACTATTGAGGAATAATTTGTTGAGGATCTGAGATTTGCAACCAGTCTTTCCACTAGTCACACTTCTGCTGATGTGCCAGTGCTGTTTCCAAGGAAAAACATCTACAGGGCCACAGCTAAATCAAGCAGATGGCACAAGCTACTGAACTGATATGCTCTGGGATATGGATATTTTGTTTGTATAAGGTGAAATGCAGTATCAATACTTTTTTGATTATATTTTTTCAGGCAGAAGACTAAACTAATGCTAGAATATTAAACTGCAGTGTAAATAATTTAGGTCTTGAAAACATAGCTCGCTGGTTCAACTCATGACTACAATACATTCGCATAACTGAAGCAAATTGTCATGTCGTTCTAGTATAATCATCCCGGTTAGCATAACTCTCCTAAAACTCTAGCATACTTAGAAATTCCAGGTCATATTTTTGTGGCGTTTCTTTGTTATGCTGGATTAAATAATGTATGCTTACTGTTATGTGCAAGAAAGCTCCATATTATTATCCACTTCTCCTTCTCAGCCGATGAACCAGTACTCCTTCATGTTGAATGCAGGTTAATAGGAATGCTAAAGGTAGTGAGAGCACAAAGTGATACACTTGTGCAGAAGGTGGGTCAGGGCACTGGTATTGGTGGTGGTGGTGGTGCAGAGTTTGAAGGGAATGTGATTCGCCACTATCAGTTATCACCATTATCAAGAATGATTCATTGGCAGTTCTGCTAATCAGTCTGAAGATTTCTGGATGACATAACTGCCAGCATGATTTTGCTGCATGTGATGAGTTGAATAACTAACACTAAGGAAATGTAATTGAGCTCATTTTCACAATATGGCTGAAAAAAACTTCAGCATAAACATAACTAATTTCACAACTAATAGATCAGATCCAACCTCTACAATCTTTTAATGGTAGTGACAATTAAAAACAAGCTGGAGAAGGAAGCTCCAAGAGCATCCCTTTCTCAACAACAAGCATCTTCACCCTGTAGCACTAATTGAATGATCCATCTCAACCTTTTACTGGAGTTCTGTCCAACACAGAATCCAATTTGACATTTACAAATTAATGCCAAGAAAGCAGCTGAACACACCAGATAAAGCAATAACTACGGGATCTGCCAATGCAATTATACTTCAGAACTAACTGTGTCAGTAATCAGGCTGCTCCATTACAGCAGCCTTGTAGAGTCATTCCTCACAGATAGAAAGAGGATTGTAATTGAGGCAATTTATCTCTACTTCAGAACATCCAACAAAACTGTATTCATTTTCTGCATTGGTGACTTATTTGATAAGCTAAAGGTATGGAAGTTTGCTGCTTATTGCTTTCTGTGCACTATTCACAACTCCTAAGATACTGAAGCAGCACGTCGTCATACAGGAGAACTGACATAATATGCTTGCGTTGAAAGTTGGCATGTAGTATTCACCTCACACTAGTAATGAGCAACTCTCAACAGAGAAGAAAGACCTCTCATTTCACCAGGGAGGCACTATTAACCATAAACACAGCTCTCAGGATAAAGGTTGGTTATTCTATTATATTTGCCTGTTCACTGTCTATGAAACACAATCAGGAATGTAATGGAACATTTTCCGCTTACCCAGGTAAATATAGCTCTAACACCAAGCAGAGAAACACCTTTTCAACCATTTCATCCATCCATCATTGGTGCAATGTGCCACATAATGTGTCACCTATGAGATCTAATGTAGCACATCTTGAAGCCTTCTTCAGAAGCACCTTCCAATGACAAGGGCATCCAGACATGCAACTCTGTCATTTCCCCCTTTTCTCTCTTGGAGCATGATCTCCCACATCAATTCATGTTCAGTGAATGACTCCTCTTTTAATTGGGCACGCTGGGACTTTGCAGACTCAACATTAAATTTCAATTATTTCTGATAGTCCATTATTCTATATCTCATTATTTTTTAATTCATGTTTTTTCCCTTTCCTGGTAATTTTGGATTTTATTCCCCTTTCTATTTACAGCAAGAGTCATGAGCTCATCTGTGGGGATGGTGGGATGGAATTGGGTATCTGCAGAAGATCCTGAAAAGGAAACCTGCCTGAGTCAGATTGTTATAACCAGGCAGGAATTTACTCAGTGGGTACACCCTGACCTCCTTAACTGAACTGCTGCAGAAGTGACAGTCCTATTAAAATTTCATTGGGCTGAGAGTGCACAATGACTGACGCAGTTCAAAACCATGTTAATGAGTTTCTCTCTGGAACACTTTCAAAAAAAGGAAAACGATTTAGCAATCTGAATATAATTTACAACCAGAAATGCTGTGCTGATTTCCGTGAATGGCATGAATCCACTATAATCATGCTTCATTCTGGAAAATCATGATTTTTCATACATGTAGCACTGAACTAAGGTTTATTTGTTATATAATTTCAATGTTCACATCTTTATCTATTTAATTTTTCCAGAAGGGACATCAAATAATCAAAAATAGACATCCTGCCAAAAGGCACATCACTGCCATTAAGTGTAATCTAAGGAAAAAATAGCTTCAATTAAAAACAACTATGCTACAATTAAAAGCACAAGAGTACAGATGCCAGAGCAATAGGCAGTTGGCTGGAAGAACTCAGTGGGTCAAGCAACATCTGCGAGGAAAGTAATTGACATTTCAGGTCAAAACCCTGTACCACTATAACGAAGTGAGGGGGAGGGGGAATGGTAAAGCAGGGGCCAGACATATTTGGTATACTGGTTGGGGGGGAGGGCGTTGAAAGCTTATTTTATTTTATTTTTATTTTTATTTTTATTTTTATTTAGAGATACAGTATGGTAACAGGCCCTTCTAGCCCAATAAACCTATGCTACCCAATTTTACCTATGTGACCAATTAACCTACTAACCCTCATGTCTTTGGAATGTGGGAGGACACCATAGCACCAGGGGGAAACCCACATGGTTATGGGGAGAACATACAAACTCCTTACAGACATCAGTGGCAATTGAACCCAGGTCACTGATACTGTAAAGCATTACACTAACCACTGTGCCACCATGCCGTGTATTATAGACAAATTGAGCCAGTTGGGGTGGGGGCAAAGTTTAGAGACAAAGGCAAGTAGGAGAGAGCTTCTACAAGTATGTGAAGAGCAAGAGGATAAGACGTGAGAGAATAGGACCAATCAAGTGTGACAGTGGAAAAGTATGCATGGAACCAGAGGAGGTAGTGGTGGTACTTAATGAATACTTTGCTTCAGTATTCAGTACGGAAAAGGACCTTCGTGATTGTAGGAATGACTTATAGCGGACTGAAAAGCTTGAGCATATAGACGTTAAGAAAAAGGATGTGCTGGAGTTCTTGGAAAGCTTCAAGTTGGATAAGTCACCGGGACCGGATGAGATATACCCCAGGCTACTGTGGGAGGCGAGGGAGGAGATTGCTGAGCCTCTGGCGATGATCTTCGTATCATCAATGGGGATGGGAGAATTTCTGGAGGATTGAAGGGTTGCAGATGTTGTTCCCTTATTCAAGAAAGGGAGTAGTGATAGCCTAGGAAATTATAGACCAGTGAGCCTTACTTCAGTGGTTGGTAAGTTGATGGAGAAGATCCTGAGAGGCAAGATTTATGAACATTTGGAGAGGCGTAATATGATTAGGAATAGTCAGCTTGGCTTTGTTAAAGGCAGGTCATGCCTTACGAACCTGATTGAATTTTTTGAGGATGTGACTAAACACATTGATGAAGGTAGAGCAGTAGATGTTGTGTATATGGATTTCAGCAAGGCATTTGATAATGTACCCTATGCAAAGCTTATTGAGAAAGTAAGGAGGCATGGGGTCTAAGGGGATCTTACTTTGTGGATCCAGAATTGGTTTGCCCACAGAAGGCAAAGAGTGGTTGTAGATGGGTCGTACTCTGTATGGAGGTCGGTGACCAGTGGTGTACCTCAGGGATTTGCTCTGGGACCCCTACTCTTTGTGATTTTTTATAAATGACCTGGATGAGGAAGTGGAGGGATGGTTTAGTAAATTTGCTGATGACCCAAAGGTTGGGGGTGTTGTAATTAGTGTTGAGGGCTGTCAGAGGTTACAGCAGGACATCGACAGGATGCAAAACCGGGCTGAGAAGTGGCAGATGGAGTTCAGCCCAGATAAGTGTGAGGTGATTATTTTGGTTGGTCAAATATGATGGCAGAATATAGTATTAATGGTAAGACAGTGTGGAGGTTCAGAGGGATCTTGGGGTGAGAGTCCATAGGACACTCAAAGCTGCTGCGCAGGTTGACTATGTGGTTAAGAAAGCATATGGTGCATTGGACTTTATCAACGGTGGGATTGAGTTCAAGAGCTGAGAGGTAATGTTCCAGCTATATATGACCCTGGTCAGGGCAGGGCATTTGGTCCCTGAACCAAATTCAGACATTCAGACGTGGATAATTAGTAACATAACTCCATATTCCTGCATATATCCATACAAAATAAAAACAATCAATGTAACAAAAAATTAAAAATGAAACAGCCGTAAGCAGACTTCCTGACAGGCGCATGGAAGTTATTTAGTACGGACATTGTATTCAGCTCAGTAGAACTTCCGTGCATTAGATCAATGGTTCCCAACCTTTTTTATGACATCCAGAGTCACATCATATTTGGTCTAGTCATCAGATGACAGAATATGTTAGAAAGCAGGTGGACTTCCCAGACACTACATCTCTATCAATCTCATTATCCAAAACTCAATCCCACCCCCCAAAAAAAATCCACTGATCGTAGAGGATAGTCACTTGAATTATGCTGGCATGAAGTAGCACCTGGAAAACCTGAAACACAAGAAATATATTGGCCTGGTAAAGTTTCAAAGTGTCACACATCTAATATATTTTGTGAGTTTTTTTTACCATTGCAGAGAACATTTCCTTCTTCCTTCAGCCACTCCCCTGCCCCAGATACCAACCTGTGTCAAAAAAATCAAAGGATGCACTTCAACAGCTATATAAGTCCTTAGTTAGATCCCATTTGGAGTACTGTGTTGACTTCTGGTCACCTCATTACAAAAGGTTCAAAGGAACATCTAAACAAACCTGATGCATTTTGGAAACAAGTCCTGTGGACGGATAGAACTTTTTGGCTGCAATGAGCAAAGGTATGTTTGGAGAAAAAAGGGTGCAGAATTTCATGAAAAGAACACCTCTCCAACTGTTAAGCACGGAGGTGGATCCATCATGCTTTGGGCTTGTGTTGCAGCCAGTGGCACGGGAACATTTACTGGTAGAGGGAAGAATGAATTCAATTAAATACCAGCAAATTCTGGAAGCAAACATCACACCGTCTGTAAAAAAGCCAAAGATGAAAAGAGGATGGCTTCTACAACAGGATAATGAACCTAAACACACCTCAAAATCCACAATGGACTACCTCAAGAGGTGCAAGCTGAAGGTTTTGCCGTGGCCCTCACAGTCCCCTGACCTAAACATCATGGAGAATCTGTGGATTGCCCTCAAAAGATCAGTGCATGCAAGACGGCCCAAGAACCTCACAGAACTGGAAGCCTTTTGCAAGGAAGAATGGGTGAAAATCCCCTAGACAAGAATTGAAAGACTGTTAGCTGGCTACAGAAAGCGTTTACAAGCTGTGATACTTGCCAAAGGGGGTGTTACTAAGTACTGCCATGCAGAGTGCCCAAACCTTTGCTTCAGGTCCTTTTCCTTTTTTGTTATTTTGAAACTGTAAAAGATGGAAATAAAGTTTTCTTGCTTAAAATATTAAAGAAATGTGTCATCTTTAACTTTGCCTTTTGGAAAACAGTTCATCTTTTGCTCGCTTAGTTATTCACAGTAACAGAAATTTTGACCGTGGTGCCCAAACTTTTGCATGCCACTGTAGATACTATAGAGATAGTGCAGAGGAGATTTACAAGGATGTTGCCTAGATTGGAGAGTATGCCTTATGCCAATAGGTTGAGTGAACTTGGCCTTTTCTCCTTGAAGCGACAGAGGGTGAGAGCTGCCCTGATAGAGTGTATAAGATGAAGAGAGGCATTGATCGTGTGGATAGTCATAGGCTTTTTCCCAGGACTGAAATGGCTAACACAAAAGGGCACAGGTCTTTGGAAGTAGCTACAGAGGGGATGTCAGGGTTAATTTTTTTATGCAGGGAGTGGTGAGTGGGTGGAATGGGCTGTTGGAGACGGTGGTGGAGGCAGATACAACTGGGTCTTTTTAGAGACTCTCAGATTGGTACATGGAGCTAAGGAAAATAGAGGGTTATGGGTATCACCAGGTAATTTCTAAAGTAAGTACATGTTCGGCATGGCATTGTGTGCCCAATGGCTTGTATTGTGCTGTAGGTTTTTTATGTTTTCTATGTTTCTATGAAGAGCTGAAAGCAGAGAAAGCTAGGAGGGTGACAACAGAAATACAAAAGCTATCAGTTATGTAATATGATGAGTAAGCAAGTTGATTGTGAGAGCCATTGTGAGAAATGTGTAGGGCAGTTGGGGCCAGAAGCAGAAGGAAGTGTGGGTGCCAGTGGGTGAATTATGTGGGTAGTGAATGGATATAACCAAGAAGTAGATGGATATGTAAATGGGTAATGGGGCTCTGGAGAGGGAGTATGGGAATGGGACAAAATGAGGTGACCAGAGAAGGGTGAGAGGGGGATATGAGGAGAGAGATTATTATTTAATACACTGCATGTGAGAACTGCCTGAAATTGAAAAGCTTAGTGTTCATATCATTGAGTTTATGACCACACAGATACTTTATACTTTATTGTCACCAAACAATGATACTAGAACGTACAATCATCATAACGATATTTGATTCTGCGCTTCCCGCTCCCTGGATTACAAATTGATAGTAAATATTAAAAATTTAAATTATAAATCATAAATAGAAAATAGAAAAATGGAAAGTAAGGTAGTGCAAAAAAACCGAGATGCAGGTCCGGATATTTTACGGGTACGGCCCAGATCCGGGTCAGGATCCATTCAGCAGCCTTATCACAGTTGGACAGAAGCTGATCCCAAACCTGGCCGTACAAGTCTTCAAGCTCCTGGTCCTTCTCCCAGAGGGAAGAGGGACGAAAAGTCTGTTGGCTGGGTGGGTCGTGTCCTTGATTATCCTGGCAGCACTGCTCCGACAGCGTGCGGTGTAAGGTGAGTCCAAGGACAGAAGATTGGTTTGTGTGATGTGCTGCACCGTGTTCACGATCTTCTGCATCTTCTGCCGGTCTTGGATAGGACAACTTCCATACCAGGTTGTGATGCACCCTAGAAGAATGCTTTGTACGGTGCATCTATAAAAATTAGTGAGGGTTTTAGGGGACAGGCCAAATTTCTTTAGTTTTCTCAGGAAGTAAAGGCACTGGTGGGCCTTTTTGGCAGTGGACTCTGCTTGGTTGGACCAAGTCAGGTCATTTGTGACATTGACCCCGAGGAACTTAAAGCTTTTGACCTGTTCCACTTGCGCACCGCCAATGTAAGTTGGGTCGTGCGGTCCGCTACTCCTTCTGAAGTCAACAACCAATTCCTTCATCTTGCTGACGTTGAGGGATAGGTTATTGTCTTCGCACCATGCCACCAGGTTCTTAATTTCCTTCCTGTACTCAAACTCATCATTACCCGAGATACGGCCTACAATTGTGTCATCAGCAAACTTATATATTGAGTTTGATGGAAACTTGGCTACACAATCATGGGTGTACAGGGAGTACAGCAGGGGGCTGAGTACACAGCCTTGTGGGGCACCGGTGCTCAGGGTGATTGTAGGGGAGAGCTTGTCCCCTATTTTTACAGCCTGGGTCCTGTCTGTGAGGAAGTTGAAGATCCAGCTGCAGATCTGAGTGCTAAGGCCCAGGTTCTGGAGCTTAGGAATCGGTTTATTTGGAATGATGGTATTAAAGGCAGAGCTGTAGTCAATGAAAAGGAGCCTTACATATGCGTCTTTATTCTCCAGGTGTTTTAGGGAGGAATGTAGGGCCAGAGAAATGGCATCTGCCGTTGACCTGTTGCTCCGGTAGGCGAATTGTAGTGTCGAGGTTGACTGGTAGGCTATGGTTGATGTGTGCCATAACCAATCACTGGAAGCACTTCATAGCAATTGATGTCAGAGCCACAGATCGATAGTCATTCAGGCATGCCACCTTGCTCTTCTTTGGCACTGGGATTATCGGTGCCTTCTTAAAACACAAGGGGATCTTAGACTGAAGCAAGGAGCAGTTGAAGATGTCAGCAAACATTTCAGCTAGCTCACTTGCACAGGCCTGGAGAACCCGTCCCGGGACGCCATCTGGGCCCGTCGCCTTCCTTGGATTTATCTTCAGGAAGGCCCTTCTAACGTCCTCCTCGGTGACGATGAATCTCGATGCCACCAAGTCCGGTTCATCCAGAGGGAGCGAATCTTGCATAGAATACGTTAAGTTCGTCAGGAAGAGAAGCGCCACAGTTATTGATATTCCCAGCCTTTTCTTTGCGCCCAGTGATCTCATTTAGACCCTGCCATAGTCTACTGGCATCTCTCTGGTTAGCCTGGGCTTCCAACTTGGCTCGATATTGCCTCTTGGCACCCTAAATGGCTTTCCAGAATTCACACCTGGATTCCGTGTAACGACTGGTATCCCCGGACCTAAAAGCCGCAGCTCTAGCCTTCAAAAGGTACTTGACCTCATAATTCATCCAGGGTTTCCTGTTAGGGAATACCCAGATCGTCTTGCGAGACGCACAGTCCTCCGTGCATTTCCAAATAAAGTCCGTGACAGCTGAGGCATACTCATTGAGGTTAGCTGCCGAGACCTTGAATACTAACCAGTCCACCGATTCAAAGCAGTCACGGAGGACCTCATCCGTTTCCCCTGTCCAACGCGACACTACCTTTGACGCCGTGACATCCCACTTCAGTTTCTGTTTGTAAGCTGGGAGGAGGAGTTCGGCCTGATGGTCCGATTTTCCGAAGTGAGGCCGTGGGACAGAACAGTAGGCATCCTTGACTGCTGTGTAGCAGTGGTCAAGTATATTCAGGCCTCTAGTGGGGCAGGAGACATGTTGGTATAACTTTGGCAGCGCCTTTTTGAGGTTGGCCTGGTTAAAGTCCCCGGCTGTAATAAGCAAAGCCTCTGGATACCTGGTCTCAAGTTCACTGATGTTGGCATACAGTATGTTCAAAGCACACTCAACGTCTGCCTGGGGGGGAATGTAGACCGCTGTCAGTATGACCGAGGTGAATTCCCATGGCAGATAGTAGGGATGACACTTCACCAACAGGTGTTCCAGGTCCGGGCTGCAGGAGCTTGTCAGTGCCACTGTGTCCGAGCAACACGCAGTGTTGATCAGTAGGCAGACACTACCTCCCCTCGTCTTGCCCGAAGACGCCGTGTGGTCCATCCGGTAGGTTGAAAATCCCTCTGGTCGGATGGCACAGTCGGGGGTGGCAGGGGAGAGCCAGGTCTCCCTTTAAGATCATCCACCTTGTTCTCTATGGCTTGCACATTAGCTACTAGGACGGTGGGCATAGGGACCCTGAAGCTCCTCAGCTTCAATCTGACCAGCAGCCCAGTTCTTTTCCCACGCTTCCTCGGTAAATAGTGCATTTTTCCAGGTTTCCATCGACGCGGTGTGTTGTTGTCAGCTCTTTGAGGTTGGTGGACGCATTGTCAGGCACTCCGGGTCGGGCCAAGTGACGGGGGAGGCTCCGCTGCCACTTCCAGCTGCTGGGGGCCCGGGCTGTCGATTGGGTCAGGCCCCGAAGCCGACACTTAATCCCGGAGGGCTGGGCTCCTGGCTGAAACAAGTCCATAAACTGAGTCACAATTGCGGAGGCCTCCGCTCCAGCTGAGCCTCGTGCTCAATTTCCGAGGTCAGCGGCGGAGGCCTCACTTCTGGCAGCTATGGATGTCCACCAACGGGGCTTTATGGTGGTCGCTCCGGGGAAGCATCTGGGGCACCTTGAGGTCTCCGACGTCACTTCTGTGTGGTCGTTTTCTCCGGAGATGCTCTCAGAATGGGCCGTGTCTCCAAGCGCTCTGGCATGGTAGCAGACTGTGGGTCTCCAAGAACGTGGTGGGCTTCGGACCAGGCCTCGCTGGTCAGGTCCAGGTGCGGTCCGGAGTTTAAGAAGCATTTCTGGCACGGTGGTCTCCAACTGGGTCAGTAGCTTCGCCAGGGTGTTGTTGTTCTTGCTAGATGTAGCAGATTGAAGGTTTAGAAGGGTTTCTCAGGTATAGGATAGTGAAAAGGGCAGTTTGCTCAGGAGAGCACGCGCAGAGTCGCCAGTTACTGGCACCATCTTAATTTAGATAGAATATGAAGTCTCATTCCTTTAGTTAGTATTTAAAGTCGCCCTGGCACTGGAAGAGGCCAAGGATTGGCAGGTCAGTGTCAGTACAGGAGATAGAAGGGGAATTAAAATAGCATGCACATGGAAGCTCAGGATGGCCATTGTGGACAGAACACAGGGGTGTTGCATATTGGTTGCATTTTCTACAATTCACCTTGTCAATGTAGAGGATTACCATATGGTGGCACCAAGCTCTGTATATACAACTTTTTCTTTCACCTGCAGGAGCCATGTAGATTCCTGAATGATGGTGAGGGAAGAGATGTAAGAACAAATGTTGCACCTACAATTGCAAGGGAAAGTGATGAAGTTCCAGGAAGAGTGTGTGGGAGGGTTTATCAGATTGTGGAATCACAGAGTGTGTGGTCCCCATGTAAGGTAGAAAAGGGTCAGATGGAGAAGATGTGACTAGTGTTGGAGGCTTATTGCAGCTGACAAAAATGACAACCTGCTTCAAGCAACTCCTGCCTGAGAAGCGACTTGGGTCAGTTCCAATTTGACTACCAACATGACAGACCAACGACAGATGCCATTTGCTTGTCTATTCACTTACTCTTGGAATATCTGGACTGTGAAGATGCATTCATCTGGATGCTCTTCATTGACTGCAGCTCGATATTCAGTACTATGATCCTTGCAAAGTTAATCAATTAGCTGCAAGAGCTAGGCCTCAATAATTCGTTGTGCACTGGATCTTCAATTTTCTTACCTGCAGACCCCAATCAGTTCAGATTGGCAAAAATATCTCCTCCATAATCACCATGAACACAGATAGACAAGGCTGTGTGCTTAGCCCCCTGCTCTACTTGCTTTTATGGCTATGACTAAGGCTAAATACAGCTACAATGCTATATTTAAGTTTGCTGATGACACCACTTTTGTTGGCCGAATCAAAGGTGGTGATGAATCAGCATGTAGGAGGGAGATTGAAAATCCAGCTGAGTGATGCCACGACATCAACCTCTCACTCAATGTTAGCAAGACCAAGGAAATGATTATTTGTCGACAGGAGGTGGACACAAGAGGTCCATGAGGCAGTCCTCATTGGGGACCAGAGGTGGAGAGGGTCAGTAACTTTAAATTCCTCGGTGTTATCATTTCGGAGGACCTGTCTTGGGTCCAGCATGTAAGCGCCATTACAAAGAAAGCACAACAGTGCCTCTACTTTCTTAGAAGTTTGCAAAGATTCAGCATATCATCTAAAACTTTGACAAACTTCTATAGATGTGTGGTGGAGAGTACGTTGTTTGGTTTCATCATGGCCTTATAAGGAAACTCCAGTGCTCTTGAATGGAAAAGCCTTCAAAAAGTAATGGATACAGCTTAGTCCATCGTGTAAAGTACTACCCACCATTAAACACATCTACATGGATAGCTGGTCACACTAAGGTAGCATCCTTCATGAAGGATCTCTGCCATCTAGGCCAGGAGTTCCCAACCTTTTTTATGCCATGAATCAATACCATTAAGTAAGCGGTCCTTGGACCCCAGTTTGGGAACTCCTGATCTATGCCATGCTAAAGATGTCATCTCATTTTCTGACTTATTTGTTGTTGATATTATTATTATTTTCGTTTCTTTGCATTTACTGTGAGTGCCCGCAAGAAAATTAATCTCAGGGTTGTATTTGGTGACATATATATATACACACTTTGATAATAAATTTACTTTGAACTTTGAGAGGGTGATGTTCTGGGTCAGGGGTGAAAGTTGAAGACTAGGAGCATTCTAGACAGATGGTGTGGGATGCTACAACTAATTTATTTTACAAGTAAGGTGCAGCAAAAAAATCTCAATTTTTATGTATTCTAATAGGTTTTGAACACAGTTATTTGGGATCAAATGAAGACAGATTTTTTAAAATCACGTATTATTTTTGGAAAGCAATGAACCTTGATATACAAGTTCATTGTCAATGATAGTTCAAGCAGCCTTTGTAGCACAGCACTTTCACAGATGTGAATCTCTTCAGCTGCAAAGTGTTAGGCCCTTTGTATGATAACAAAACCTATTTTTAATCTATTAGAACTTATCAGGCAAGGAAAATATATATTCACCTAAGCTTAATGAGACATCATTTGTGTGCCAGCTTGTACAGTGGTTTATCAGTGAACAACATAACAGAAGACGACAGCTGTCAACATATATACAAAAAAATTAGGTCAACAGGCATGAAATTTGTTTAATCAACTTCCATAGTTACCTGTCCAGTTAAATCATTTGTTCTATAAATCTACTGAACTTTGTGTCTTTTGATTAAATTGTGTTATCCTGTATCTTGAAACCTATTTTCTTAATAAGAAAAAGCCGACGTCCAGGGCAGTTGTGTTTTTTTTTCTTTGTAAGGATCTATTGCATTTTATGTGTAAATAAAATGACAGCATGTGCTTAATGCTTTTGATTCCTTCATGTGTGAAATGTCATGTAGAAGAAAACATCTTATCATTCATTTCCTGCAAAACCATTGTTTTCTCTTTAGGTTTTACTGAAATTATCCAGTAGGAAATTGGTGAATTAAATTATAGTGTCAAAATTAGATTGTTCACCCACTTCCAAATTTCAGTGAATCTTGGCCTGAGTAGAACATTATGCTTCCAGTCTAAAGAGAGGAAAGTCCAAACATGAGGAATTCTGCAGATGCTGGAAATTCAAGCAACACCCATCAAAGTTGCTGGTGAAAGCAGCAGGCCAGGCAGCATCTCTAGGAAGAGGTACAGTCGACGTTTCGGGCCGAGACCCTTCGTCAGGACTAACTGAAGAAAGGGTTAGTAAGAGATTTAAAAGTTGGAGGGGGAGGGGGAGATCCAAAATGATAAGAGAAGACAGGAGGGGGAGGGATGGAGCCAAGGGCTGGACAGGTGATTGGCAAAGGGGATATGAGAGCATCATGGGACAGGAGGCCCAGGGAGAAGGAAAAGGTGGGGGGGGGAAACAACATCAGTACATCTTGTGCTGAAAATGGAAAAAAACTGAGAACATAATTGGTCTAGTTTATGGTTGACAGGCAAATACATGCTGACATTCTATTGCTGATTTTAATTTGGGTGGGTGGAAAAAAGGAGTCTTATTTCAAAAGCGGCAAGCTCTATCTGACTTACCAGTGGAAAGGAATTGCAGAGTACTGATTAGAAATAGTACTGTAGATGCCAGATATCTGAAATAAAAGAAAACGCTGGGGGAATACTCAGCACATCAGGAGACATTTGTAGAGATATAGTACTTTGAAAAAGCCTTAGGCATATATATATATAGCTAGGGTGCCTAAGACTTTTGGACAGTACTGTATTTGTCAATGTGGAGAGGAGAGCAAGTTTGCAAATCTAGCAGGAGCAAAAGATGTTGCAGGTGGCAGACGTGCAGACATGCCCAGCCCTGAGACACCAGGCAACGCCAATTAATTCCAAACAACTAATCATTGTTCATTACAGAATGTCTCTCTGGTGCTCCCTGCTCCCTCCCATCTCCCTTCCCCCTCCCATCTCCCTTCCCCCTCCCATCTCCCTTCCCCCTCCCATCTCCCTTCCCCTTTTGCCAACCATGAGTTCACTCTCCCCACTCCCTTCCCTCTCTCAGTCCACAACAGATACCCATATCTGAATCAGCTGAATCGTCACGCACGTATGTCATAATTTATTTTGCAGCAGTACAGTACAATACTGTGCAAAAGTCTCAGGCACCCTAGCTATATATACAGTATGTGCTTAAGACTTTTGCACAGTCCTGTAGAAACACAGTTAATGTTTCAGATAGATAACTTTTCATCATAACAGACTCTTTAACCTTCCTGACCCTACTTTGCTCATTTTCACTTGAACCTGCTGTTTGTTGTATCATTCCAGTGGATAGCAGTCACAATAACAGCAGTAGGTTGTAGCCAGGAAATAGCTCCAACAAATAAAAAAATTAATTCCAGTGCGATTGCTCAATATATTGGGCACAAAGCCCTCAAGGATTCCTCGCTCCTGTTTCTCCTTATTCTCCACCCTGCCAAGCAATTTATTTTTCTTCAACAATAGTTCTGGACAGGGTGTTGGCCCACTGATACTTAATACTTGAATATTCCTTGTGAAGTTTCAGCAGGAGATAATATAACTGCCATGTGAAACTGGAGATGGAGTCTGAATGACTCCATGAGAAATATCTGAGGGCAAGCACTCATAATGTTCCTGTTGAAATGAGTATATTTGTCTTTTCAGTTGGCTGAAATAAAAAAGTAAGTGTCTTTTTATTTAAATGTAAGCTTACCTCTCAGTCCCTGAACTTGATATCCTTGCAGATGCCTTCCATGTCTGTGCATCCATCAAGTGGTCATTGCAGTGTCATGAAAATCAAATGCATATGCTGGAAATCTAAAATTAAAGCTAAATTGTGGAAAACACTCACCAAGCCAAATTAGTTCCATGAAATGAGAAACAGAATTGATGTTTCAGGTTGAAATTCTGATGCAGGGGTTTCAACCTGAAATGCCCCATTTTCTTTCCACAGATGCAGTTTAATCTGTTAAGTGTTTTCATCATTTTGTCCTCTATTTCATTTTAGTGAGATGGTAGGTAATCATTACCACCTTCGGAACTAACTAAAGAACCAGTGTTTTCAGAAGAAAATTGAAAAACAGTGATAGCTTTAAACAATTATACTTTAAATAAAGAAATGTATATGCTGTAGGAAGCAAACGTGAGGAAATCTGCAGATGCTGGAAATTCAAGCAACACACACAAGATGCTGGTCAGGACTGTGCTTCTTCCTGTGGATGCTGTCTGGCCTGCTGCATTCCACCAGCATTTTGTGTGTGTTATATGCTGTAAGAGATGTCTTTGACCATGAAAAGTACTGAAATAAATGCTTATGAATTTCATATTTAATGTGGACACCTACATAAGGTATCAGGAAACTAGATATTATTATCTTGGGGTCTACAATTATAATTTTAAATTATTATAATTTTAAGTCAAAGTTACGCATTTCACAATTCTCCAAAGAATCTCAGCTATTTAATTCTTGTGCTTATGCAGGTTTTGAGTTGCTTCAATTAACTGATCACTCTGCATTATAATTATGCTGTGTAATTCTACTTCACTCTGTAGGTATGTGAAAATAAAGGTAGAACTTAGTGGTAGTTTCTTTCAGATATTTTGCTTGTTGCAACAGTTAATACTAAATAATGATGTTCAAAGGTCAAATTTAATGTCAGAGAAATGTATACAATATTCATCCTTAAATGCTTTTTCTTCGCAAGCATCCACAAAAACAGAGAAGTGCCCCAAAGAATGAATGAGTTAAACGTGAGAACCCCAAAGTCCCCCCCAAGCTCTCCCCTCCCGCACGTAAGTGGCAGCGAGCAACAATCACTGGCAAGATAAAGCGCACCCGCTACCGAGCACAAGTGTGAGCTAAGTGTTAGCAAAGACACAGACCAAAGTTACCCCAAAGGCTTCACATTTCATCCGACATTCAACAACCCACAAGTTCTCTCTCTCTCCCTGGCAAGGGAGAGGGAGGTGTCTCCCATTTTCACAGTGAGTGGGAGACATAACAACAACCTGCTGGTTTAAGATGTTAAAAGTCCGTTTTGTCGCTTTTTTCGAGCTCTGTGTCCGAAGATCACAAAGACCTCGGGTCTTCAGGTCCACAGCGAAAGCGACACACCGGTCTCCTGCCGTGACACCGACCCTGGATCCGCCCATTTCCAGAGCTCCGAGATGTTAGGCTTCTGAACATGATAGAGACTCTCAGGCCAAACTCTTGGCATGTCGAATAACGGCCAGCTGTGGAACCCCAAGAATGGGTCCCATTCCCGCAAAGATCCGAAGCCTGCGTGTGACTTCTGAAAGGGAAAAATAAAGATATTAAAGGTGGAAATAGAGCTGTTTCCGAAGGTGCAAACAAAGGAGTCGCAATTAGGCGCCATCATCCCTCCGCCTTCTCATTGCCATGTCTCCAATAACAAGCTGCTTAGAATCTTTTCTTGTGTGATAGTGGTACATATCATGCATGAACTTCACTCTGTATATCTTCCTAATGAACAATCAGTCTTTAGGAGGTCTCGGGGTGCATCGCTTCAATCAATCCGGTTCTTAGTTAGTTTCTCTTCTCATGAAGGGTCTTGGCCCGAAACGTCAACTGTTTGCTCTTTTCCATAGATGCTGTCTGACTTGCTGAGTTCCTCCAACATTTGTGTGTGTTGCTTGGATTTCCAGCATCTGCAGATTTTCTCTTGTTTTTGGTATCAGAATCAGGTTTAATTTCTCTGGCATACATTGTGAAATTTGTTATTTTGCGGCAGCAGTACATTTGAATACATAACAATAAAAAACCTATAAATCACAGTAAGAAACATTTTTTAAAACAAATAGTATGAAAAGAAAGCAAAAAGATAAAGAGATAATGAGGTGCATGGGTTCACTGTTCATTCAGAAAACTGATGGCCGAGGAGAAGGGGGTCCTTATTGATGGATGCCACCTTTTTGAGACATTGGCTTTTGAAGATGTCCTCGGTGCTGGTGAGCTTAGTGCTAGTGCTGGAGATGGCTCAGCTTGCTACATTCTACAGCATTTTCCAATTCTGTGCAGTGGCCCTCCATACCAGACAGTGATGTTCTCGATAGTACATCTGTAGAAAGTTGTGAACCTCCTCAAACTCTTATTGAGATATAGCTATTGTTATGCCTTCTTTATAATGCATCAATATTTTGGACCCAGGATAGATCTTCAGAGATGTTGACACCCAGGATCATGAAACTGCTCACCCTTTCCACTCTGATCCTTTGATGATGACTGGTCTGTGTTCCCTCAATAACATCTACCACCTGCCTCTACTACCACTCCTGACAATACTTTCCACCCACCCACCACTCTCTGTGTAAAAAATTATTTTTGACGTTCCTCCCTATATTTTCCTCAATTAACTTAAAATTATGCCTCACGTAGTAGCCACTTCCACCGTGGAAAAAAGTCTTTGTTTATCTATTCAATCTATTCCTCATATCATTTTGGACACATATATCAAGTCACCTCCTTCGCTCCAAAGAGAAAAGCTCTAGCTTACCTAACCTGTCCTCTTAAGACATGGTCTCTGATCCAGGCAGCATCCTGTTAAATATCCTCTGCACCCTTTTTAAAGCTTCCACATCCTTTCTATAATGAAGCAACCAGAACTGAATGCAATATTCCAAGTGTGGTCTAACCAGGATTTTATAGAGCTGCAACATTACCTTATAGCTCTTGAGCTTAATCACGTGACTAATGACAGTCAACACACCACATGGCTTATTAACAGCACCATCAACTTGTGCAGCAAATTTAAAGATCTATGGATATGGATCCCAAGGCTGCACTGTTCCTCCATAGTGCGAAAAATCTTACCTTTACCTCTGTGCTCTGACTTCAAATTCAGCCTTCCAAAGTGAATCACTTCATATTTTTCCTTTTTTGAACACCAGCTGTCACTTCTCACCTGGCTCTGCATCCAGTCAATGTCCCATTGTAACCTACGACAACCTTCTGATCTATCTACAACTCCACCAACCTTTGTGTCTTCTGCAAACTTAATAATCTACCCTTTCACTTCCTCATCCAGGTCATTTTTAAAAATCACAAAGAGCAGGGTTCCCAGACAGATCCCTGTGGAATGCTACTGGTTAATGACCTCCAAATGAAATATGTTCCATTTACAACCACCTTCTGTAGGCAAGCTAATTCTGAATCCATAACAACCTGGATCCATTGCTTCCCAAATTTCTGAATGAGGCAACCATGGGGAATCCTATCAAACACGCTTCTATATGTATAACCATAAACACTCCATCTACTGCTCTGTCTTCATTAATATGCTTTGTCACATCCTCAAATAATTCAATCAGGCTCGTGAAGGTTGATAGATTGCT
Organism: Mobula birostris; assembly: GCF_030028105.1. Lineage (NCBI taxonomy): Eukaryota > Metazoa > Chordata > Chondrichthyes > Myliobatiformes > Myliobatidae > Mobula > Mobula birostris. Next base: position 47,975,273 of record NC_092390.1, on the reverse strand, counting down.
TGTCAATCCTAATACACTCTCATTTACAGTTTCATGAGCAATACATTATTTTAAAAGCATTTGGATATGCTGAGAATTGTAATGCTGAAGGCATTATAGATGAAGGCATACTTTTTGCTTATCAATTCAAAAACCTACAATGAGCATTATTGGTGTCCTGCAGGGGGTCGGTGTTGGGACCATTTCTTTTTATGCAGTATATAAATGATTTAGATGATGGAATAGATGGCTTTGTTGCCAAGTTTGCAGATGATATGAAGATTGGTGGAGGGGCAGGTAGTATTGAGGAAACAGGTGGGATGCAGAAGGACCTAGACAGATCGGGAGAATTGGCAAGAAGGTGGAAAATGAAATATAACGTTGGAAAATGCATGGTCATGCACTTTGGTAATAAAATAAATGTGTGAACTATTTTCTAAATGGAAGAAAATTCAGGAATCTGAAATGCAGAGGAGCTTGAGAATCCTTGTGCAGAATACCCTGAAGGTTAACTTACAGGTTGAGTCAGTGGTGAGGAAGGCAAATGCCATGTTAGTCTTCATTTCAGAGGTCCAGAATACAAGAGCAAGGACGTGATGCTGAGGCTTTATAAGGCACAGGTGAGGCCACACCTTGAATATCGTGAACAGTTTTGGGCCCTTCATCTTAGAAAAGGTGCACTGGCATTGGAGCAACACATAAAAGTTTATACATATAACACATATAAAACTTCTATGTGTGTTGCTTGAAATTCCAGCACCTGCAGATTTCCTCGTGCTGACATTGGAGAGTGTCCAGAGGAGGTTCACAAGGATGATTCCATGAATGAAAGGGTTATCGTATGAGGAACGTTTGATGGCTCTGCCTCTGTACTTACTGGAATTCAGAAGGATGAGGGGGAATCTCATTGAAACCTTTCGAACTTGAAAGGCCTAGACACAGTAGATGTGGAAAGGATGTTTCCCATGGTGGGTCAGTCTAGGACAAGAGGGCACAGCCTCAGGATAAAGGACGGCCCTTGCAAAATAGAGATGCAGAGAAATTTCCTTAGCCAAAGGGTGGTGAATTTGTGGAATTTGTTGCTACATGCAGATGTGGAGGTCAGGTCGTTGGGTGTATTTAAGGCAGAGATTAATAGGTTCTTGATTGGACAGGGCATCAAAGGTTACGGAGAGAAGGCCGAAAGCTGAGGTTGAAGAGGAAATAGAAAAAAAGGATTAGCCATGATTGAATGGCGGAGCAGACTCAATGGGCCAAATGGCCTGATTCTGCTCCTGTGTCTTATAGTTTTATATTATTTAATATTAGTGTATTTTTGTTTGTTATTTATGTGTAATTCATCTGTAGATGTTATCCTTACCAGCAGAAGTTATCTGTGAGTGTGAGACACCCAGACGTCATGTTGCCTTCCTGGAGACAGAATCAGGGATGTCTCAGATTAGGTCCATGGCATTTTCAAGTGCAGAGATGAGCTGCCAGAAGTCTTGGTACGTATTGGCACCCATAACACAGGTATACAAGGTGAGGATACATGGCCAAGTAGTTAAGCATTGGACTAGCGACCTGAAGGTCGTGAGTTCAAGCCCCAGCCAAGGCAACGTGTTGTGTCCTGGAGCAAGGCACTTAATCACACATTGCTGTGCGACGACACTGGTGCCAAGCTGTATGGGTCCTAATGCCCTTCCCTTGGACAACATTGGTGTCGTGGAGAGGGGAGACTTGTAGCATGGGCAACTGCTGGTCTTCCATACAACCTTGCCCAGGCCTGCGCCCTAGAGAGTGAAGACTTTCCAGGCACAGATCCATGGTCTCGCAAGACTAACGGATGCCTTTACAAGGTGAGGAGGTCGTGTAGGGAGCTAGGCAGAAAGCTGATAAACGGGACCTCCAGGGTAGTAATCTCTGGATTACTGCCTGTGCCACATACCAGTGTGGGTAGAAATAGGATGATTTGGCAGATGAATGTGTGGCTGAGGAACTGGTGCATGGGATGGGGCAAGGGTTCAGATATATGGGTCATTTGGATTTCTTTTGGGGAAGGTACTACCTATACAAAAGGGACAAGTTATACATGATCCAAAGGAATTGACATATCCTTGCAGGCAGGTTGTCCAGAGTTGTTCGGGAGGGTTTGAACTAACTTGGCAGGGGGATGGGATCTGGAGTGGTAGTGCTGAAGATTAGGTAGCTGGGTTACAAGCAGAGGCAATGTGTAATGAGGAGAGGCTGTTGATAGGGCAAAATTGCAGTCTACAGGATGAGTTGCAACGTAAAAAGTAGACAAAATCAAAAAGGGTGAAGGTGTTATATTTGAATGCACACAGTATACAGAATAAGGTAGATGACTTTGTACAACAGTTACAGATTGGCATGTGTGATGTTGTAGGCATCACTGAATCATGGCTGAAAGGAGAGTATCGCTGGGAGCTTAATGTCCAAGGATACACATTGTTTCGAAGGGACCTGCGGAAGTGCAGAGGGGGTGGCATTGCTGTTTTGGTAAAATATGAAGTGAAATCACTAGAAAGAGATGATATTGGGTCAGACTGTCCTGGGTATGACTCTAAACTGCAATCAGTGATGAGGCTCTGATTGGGGACTTCCAGAGCTTTGGGGAAAGTAGAGTTGCCCCTTAGTCATTCATTGCTCCCAGGGCCGCTCTGACCCGGAACAGTAGCACCTACAAGGGTTCCTGCTCATGATACGAGCGAAGGCCAATGGTAGATCCGGCAGGTTCGGTAACTGAACTTATGACGGAGAAGGCGGATGAGCTAGGACCTCAAATGTCAACGGCAATAGTACAGGCGGATAAACATTTGGGAAGAGAAATTGTGATTTCTTTAATTCGCCCAACGGTAGGCAATAGCAAACCACCGTTGCTAGATACTAGGTTTCCTAGAATCTATTTGCCAAGAAAACCATGGTCAAACTCACAAAATGTATCACACAACAACAGCATCAAGGGGATATTCAAGACAATTCTGAAGATGCTTTGCTTGGTAGGGTTGATTTTGGGCAGCAGGGGATCCCCGACCGTCATCAAGCTACTGCTCATAAAATTCAAGTAACACAAAAGAAAATTATTGCCACTTGAAATGTAAGAACCCTATATCAAGCAGGAAGATTGGACAATGTGATAAATGAAATGGAAAGACTAAAGATTAACATCATGGGAATTAGCAAAGTTCTTTGGATAGGTGCTGGAACATGTCAGAATAGAAATAAAATACTAATTTATTCTTGTGGAACATCCCATACTCATGGAGTAGGAATTCTTATGGCTGAAAACATGGCAAAAAGTGTTTTAGGACATTGGGCAATATCAGAAAGAGTGCTCCTTATTAGATTCAGAGGACACCCATTTGATTTAGCAATTATACAGGTATATGCACCAAAAACAGATGGAACAAATGAGGATATAGATAAATTCTATGAAGAGCTTGAACAAGCAAAGGATGGATGCAAATCTCAAGATATTGTTATTGTCATGGGAGATCTAAATGCTAAAGTAGGACAAGGTGCTGATGGAAATACCATAGAAAAATTTGGACTAGGAAAGAAATGAAAGAGGTGAGAAATGGGTAGAATGGTACAAGATGTATAAGTCAGGTCATTATGAATACCTACTTTAAAAACCATCCAAGACGCTTGTGGACCTGGAAAAGTCCAGGTGATAACACTAGAAATCAAATTGATTTTATTACTATAAACCAAAGATTTAGAAACTCAGTGACTCAATGCAAAACATATCCAGGTGCGGACTATAATAGTGACCATAACCCAGTAGTATATCATGTAAAAGTAAAATTTAAAAAACTAAAGAACCAAAAACCTGAACAATCCCTTGACTACTCGCAATTAATTAAAGAAGAAAACTTAAGACAAAAACTTACAATTAAAGTAAGGAATAGATTTCAAAGTCTAAAAAATACAATCTGTTGAAGATGATAGAAATTACATAGAAATGAAATTTAACTCTCTAAAGGGTGCCTTGGTAGAATCAGCAAAGTCAGTGATTCCTAAAAAAGAAAAAAGCACAAAGAATAAATGGATGACAGATGAAATCAAAAATCTAATGGAAGAAAGGAGATGGAAGAAAACAAATCCTATAGAATATAAGTCCCTAGATAAAAAAGTTAAAAGCTTATGCCAAAAAACCAAAGAAGAATGGTTAAACGAGGAATGTGAGCAAATAGAAAGAAATCCCTATTACTGATCCAAAAAGGTTACATCAGCAAATCAAGAATATCACTAGTAAAAAGCTTCTCTGTTCTTCACGTGAATGTTTGAAAGCAAAGGACGGTACCATTATCATGGAAAAATATGAGATTATGAACAGATGGATTGAGTATATTCAGGAATTGTTTGAAAACGATCAAAGCGAAAAACCAGAAATTAAGAAAAACATTGAAGGTCCAAGTATTTTAAAATCTGAAGTTCATAATGCAGTAAATAAGATGAAGAAAGGAAAGGCAGCAGGTCCTGATGAATTAGTAATAGAACAAATTATCGCCCTTCAAGATTATGGAATTGAAAAACTTAGTGATTTAATCAATGACATTTATGAGACTGGAATAATACCGGAAGAGATGAAAAAATCAGTATTTCTCACTTTCTAAGAAACCTGGAGCAATAGAATGTGAATTACATAGGACCATAAGTTTAATGAGTCATATCACCAAGATACTTCTAAGAATTTTGATGACCAGGGCTAAAAGTAAGATACAAGCTGAAATAGGTAAAAAAAAACAATGTGGTTTTGTGAAAGACAAAGGTGCAAGAAACGCAGTATTGATGTTAAGGATACTATCAGAACGAGCTATTCAAGTGCAAAAAGATTTGTTTGTTTTATTGACTACACAAAAGGTTATTTGAAATATTACAGAAAACTCTAGATCTAGATTCGAAATACCCGCCTAATCAGAAATCTGTACTGGGAAGAAACTGCCGCTGTAAAAATAGATGGAGAAGTGAGTCAGTTTACGAAAATCAAGAGAGGCGTTAGACAAGGGTGTGTTTTCTCCTCTGATTTATTTAATGTGTACAGTGAAACAATCTTACAAAATATAAGAGACATCTTGGGAATCAAAATTGGTGGTGAAAACATCAATAATTTCAGATATGCAGATGACAGTGTTAATTGCAAGTATGGAGGAAGAACTACAAAACTTAATTGATATAGTTGTTGAAGAAAGTGCAAAAATGGGTCTATCTATCAATTGCAAAAAGACAGAATGTATGGTGATATCCAAAAAGAAGGAGAATCCTATCTGCAGGCTGAGGATAAACGGGGAAGACATAAAACAAGTACAGAACTTTTGCTACTTAGGAAGCTGATGGCAGGTGCGATATGGACATCAAAAGAAGAATAGGGATGGCAAAAGATACCTTTACGAGAATGAAGAGTATACTGACCAATACTAAACTAGGCATGGCAACCCGCCTCAGAGTACTGAAATGTTACGTTTATCCAGTTATGTTATATGGCTCAGAATGTTGGACAATATCCAGTAACATGAGGAAATGTATTGAAGCAGCAGAGATGTAGTTTTCAAGGAGAATGCAAAAAATATTATAGATGAAATGAATATCTAACGAGGATGTCATGAACAGAACAAATACAAAAAGAGAAATAATGTATGAGGTCATGAAAAGGCAATGTAACTTCATTGGGCATGTGATTAAGAAAGAGGAGTTAGAATGCATGGTAATTATGGGTAAGATTGAAGGGAAGAAAGCAAGAGGAAGACAAAGACAAATGATGATGGAGACAGCAGCCAGAGAACTGGAAATGAATACCAAAGAATTGATCCACTTGACCCGAAACAGGAGTGTGTGGGCCATGGCAGTCAAAGCTCAAACTGGCACGGCACCTGATGATGATGCTGATAGGGTCAGTAGGTGTTGAACCTTTGTGAATTGAGCTAAGGAACTGCAAGGGTAAAAAGACGCTGATGGGAGTTCTATACAGGTCCCCCAAACAGTAGTAAGGATGTGGTCAACAAACTTGAATGGGAGAAAAAATATTCACACCAAAAGGGCAATGTTACAATAGTCTTTGGGGATTTCAATATGTGGGTAGATTGGGAATATCAGTTTGGAGCTGGATTCTAAGAGGGGGAATTTCTGGAATGCCAATGAGATGGCTTTTTAGAGCAGCTTGTGGTTGAGCCCATGGGGTTCAGCTATTGTGGATTGGGTATTGTGCAATTGATTAGAGAATTTAAGGCAAAAGAACCCTTCGGGGCAGGTGATCATAATATGATTAAATTCACCTTGAAATCTGAGAATGAGAAGCTAACGTCAGATGTATTAATATTACAATGGAGTAAAGAGAATAACTGAGACATTAGAGAGGAGTTGGCCAGAATTGATTGCAAAAGAACTCTGGCAAGGATGATACCAGGGCAGTAATGGCTCTCCAAGTACGCAGGACTGGTCAGCAACTGTCAGCAGGCTGGATGGAGAGCGAGGCGTCTCCCAGTGGAGGTTGGTTGTAGGGGATTCATAGCCCGTTCTTTAGTTAGGGCCTTCAGCATTTTGGGCATCAAGGGAGAGAGGAAAAGAAGAGCCATCCGCAGTACCACCGATGCGGCAGAGAGGGCCTCAAGATGGCTGTGGCTCAAAAGAGGGCAGCCATGGAGTCATAAGTAGCTAGCCATCTGGACACAAGCTAGGGTCTGATCAGCCCCGGCTCGGTCACCTGGAGGAGCTTGTATGATGTTGAAAGACCCGAAACACCTGATGATTCCAGGAATATCACTGAAGATGTGTCCAGGAGCATCAATAGATTTATGTACACAGTGCAGGCAAATGTATTTTACTGTTTTTTTAAATAATCCATGTGTCTTCTCATAACAGTTTATAAACCTAAAGCCAAATAACAGAAATTGATGGGAACATTCAGTGTGTCAATAGCCATCTGTGGAAACAAAGAGAGTTTGTATTTATAATTTTTATCTCTCTCTTAGATATGGTGACATGAGAAGACAAATTGGATTTGAGATTAGAGACATGTGGTATAACCTTGGTAAGTTGTGCATTTAAATGAGTATGGACTGTTAATGTTCTTTGAAATGGAGAGGAGAATAAATGTTCTCTCTGAATTCTCCTTCCTGTCAGCCAACCAGTTAACATAATTCTTTAATGTGAAGATTAATGTGGGCAAAATTAAAGAGAAAGGAAAATTGTCGATTCGTCCACCCAGTCACCCATTCTCAGGGTATCCCAAAATGCTTTATTGATGTTTGTTTTAAAAATAGTTAATTATTTTGTCGGCAAAAACAATAGCCTATTTGTTATGGAAGTTAAGGTTCTAAAATAGCAATGACGTTAATGACTAAATAATCCGCAATAGGCCTGATGCAAGTTAGTTTTTCATTATACCTGTGCATATGACATTAAACTCGACTTTGACTTTGTTAAAGGATACATTTTTGAGTTCAGCAGGAAAGCGCCCTTATTCGTTTTTTGGAAAGGAATAAACCTCATAATATAGTATCCCACAATCCTATACAAACTTCTGACACAAAGTTGAGATTGCTCCTGTTGGGATCAACACCGGCCTAACAACTTGGTCTAAATACCCCTGCAGTGCTCCAGAAGGAACATTGCATGGGAAATTAAATAAATTAGATACACATCTGACAGGAAAATTGTGACAGAGACTGAAAAATAACTAGTTGAATTTCTGGAGTATCACAAAGGGACCTTGAAGTGGTAGTTACCAGACTTCATTTCTGGGTACTTTTGTACTAATATATATAGAGCTATGCAGTATAAAAATTAGCAATAAGATTTCTGATTTTGTGAGGGACTTAAATCAGCAGAAGAATTGAGACATCAGCACAAAGATTTGTCTGTAGCTTAAGCATTCACATACTTTAGAAAGCACTTGATGCAAAAAGCACTTATTCTATTTTACGTGCCCAACCACCAAATCCTCTCTCAATCCTCAGCTTTCATCAGCTTTATTGTGGCATGTAGTCTTCTCAGCAACAATGCAGCTTTATCCCACTGCCATAACTAAACATAAAGAAAATGTAGCATTATAATTATTTATTTTAAATTTATTTTATTTAGTCATACTGTGTGATGTAGGCCCTTCCAGCCATTGGAGCCCAGCCACCCTGCAACCCCACATCCCTGACTACCTTGTATGTCTTTGAACTGTGGGAGGAAACTGGACACCTGGGAAAAGTGCATACATTCCACAGGGAGGATGCTCAGAGACTCCTTACAGAACGGCGCCGGAATTGAACTCCAAATTCCAGAATGCTCAGAGCAATGATACCATTCTCTAACCTCTATGCTACTGAGGTGCCTGACAGTACTCTGTGGATACTATAAACAAAGGTAGCACCCTAAAAATGAAAGCTTTTGACATTATATATTTCAACATTGGGTAGCTAGAGTTGCCTAAAGGGGGAAGTAGAATGAACATCCTCCTGCACAAAATTGAACTTGCATTATAATTGTAGTACAGTTCACATGATAAAAAACTTCAGAGTTACTGGAAATGTAAATTAATTACTTGTGGCTCGCCACTTTCTTTCATAAATAAAACAAATGCATATATCTTACGGGCAAGGAGGTTGTACACCAGATTTCTGACTTCAAAGCCAGATGTTCCTTGTAGATTATATTTTTGTCCTATTTGAGCTAAGTTCTGTTCAACCATTGCCCTATTTTCTTCCAAACAGACAATTTTAAAATAATGATACGTTGGTTTGTCTGTAATTTTCCCTAGTCCTACAGGGCTATAGAATAGTTACCCTGACTTGGACTCCATCAGCATTGTCAGATGGAAATGCTTCAACATTAATGTCTTTGCCCTTAGTTGCCTAGGCTGTAAGCTCTGGAATTCTGAAAGCCACTCTGCAGTCCTGTGCTCCCTTAAATACTGCTCTGATCAAAGCTTTGATCGTCTGAACTAAGGTGTACTTATTAGACTCAATGATGAAGCATCTTGGGATGTCTTTGCTAATATAAAAATGCTGGAAAATTGAAGCTGTTGGTAATGAAAGATGTCTTAAGTGGAAATATTGGTAAAGTCTGATTTTGATGGAGATTATTTTTGAATATCTGTTATGCAAAACAATCTTATTTAAGAAATGAGTTTTATATATTTGGATAATGTATATATTTATTATTTAATATTTTTGTAAGCTATCCTTTGATCTTATTCCATTAAAAGAGGTTATTTAAATTTGTAATAATTAACTGCAAGACTTGAACAAAAAAACTTAGTTTTTTGTGTTACATAATTTGTTTCTTTTGATTGTAATGTTAATTGCATGTTTTCATAGTCATAGTCATACTTTATTGATCCTGGGGGAAATGGTTTTCATTACAGTTGCACCATAAATAATTAAATAGTAATAAAACCATAATTAGTTAAGTAGTAATATGTAAATTATGCCAGGAAATAAGTCCAGGACCAGCCTATTGGCTCAGGGTGTCTGACCCTCCAAGGGAGGAGTTGTAAAGTTTGATGGCCACAGGCAGGAATGACTTCCTATGACACTCTGTGTTGCATCTCAGTGGAATGAGTCTCTGGCTGAATGTACTCCTGTGCCCAGCCAGTACATTATGTAGTGGATGGGAGCCATTGTCCAAGATGGCATGCAACTTGGACAGCATCCTCTTTTCAGACACCACCGTCAGAGAGTCCAGTTCCATCCCTACAACATCACTGGCCTTACAAATGAAAGTTAGGTTTCATCGAATGGAAGTTAGGTTTAGAAAGAGATTTTTTTTAAAAAATGTATCAATAGGACTTTCTAACAGTTGAAACTACTGTTATACAACCAAATTTGGCATGTAATACTCATGAGTTACTTTTAAAAAGCCATTGATTAAAGAAACAGCCAATAAACTTCCTTTGGTCTTTTGTGTCATATTCCAGGTAACATTGAAATTAATGAAAATTGTGAAGTAAGATTTCACTTGAGTTTGCTTTTAAGTATTATTGCCAAAGTTGTGATCTTTGATAAACAAGAGAAGTACTAACAACTGTTTGCCCTTTATAGGATAGTGTGGAACTTTATTGTTATCGCTGAATGAGATTATGGTGCTACTTTAGTCCATGCAAAACAGATATTTACAATGCTTGTGGTACGGCTTAAATTATTTAAAATCTCAAATTTACATGCAACAAGTGACTTAGATAATCCATAACACTCAAAGGCCACTGGCAGGCCAGGGTGTAGCATTATTCAGCTGCACAACAGCCTTCGGGAAGAAGCTACTTTTGAGTCTTACTGTCTTACCTAAGATGTTTCTCTATCTTCTCCCCGGTAGCAGGAGATTGAACAGACGGTGTCCGGGGTGGGATGAGTCTTTAATGAGGTTAGAAGTGTTCCATAAGCATCAAGAGTTGTAGACTGTCTCCAGACTTGGTAGTTGAGCCCCAATGATGTGCTGAGCTGTCCCAATCAAATTTGGAGTACTTTGTGGTCTGTCATGTTGTAGCTAGAACAACACACAGTCATTCTGAATGTCAGTATGCTCGCTATCTCTCATAGTAATAAATTGGCCAGCAATTTTTAGGGCAGATTATCTCTCTTTAAGCACCTCAGGTAGTTTAGTTACTGTTGTACCTTCTCTACTATTGAGGCTGTGTTAATCACCGTTTGACACAATCATTCCCACAGTCCTGATTGATCAGCTACAGAACCTGGGACTCTGTACCTCCCTCTGCAATTGGATTCTTGATTTCCTAATCTGATTTCCTAATGGATTGGTGATAATATCTCCTCCTCGATGACTATCAACAAGTCAACCCATTGCTCTACTCCCTCTATACCCATGACTGTGTGGCTAGTTGTAGTTCAAATGCCATCTATAAATTTGCTGATGATATACAACCATTGTTGGTAAAATCTCAGATGGAGATGAGAGGGCATACAGCCAATTGAGTTGCTCTGCCATTCCATTGTGGCTGATCCCAGATCCCATTCAACATGATACACTTGCTTTGTCATCATATCCTTTGATGCCCTGACTGATCAGGAAACTATCAACTTCTACCTTAAATATACCCACGGATTTGGCCTCCACTGCAGTCTGTGGCAGAGCATTCCACAGATTCACTACTCTCTGGCTGAAATGCAGCATTTGATTCATTATAAGAAGGCACAGGCAGTGGTGAGAAGAACTATACGTCAAGCTAAAAGAGCAAGTTGGAGGAGTTTTTGCAACAAAATAGGAAGAACAAAGCCTGTGGGAGAGGTATGGGGAATGATTAAGAGGATGGGGGGAGATAGAAGGGAATGGGAATCTCCAGTAATGATGTCTGAGGAGAAAACAGCAGTCTCCAGTAGGGATAAGGCTGAGATGGCCAAGTCGTTGTACAGATACATAGCTCAGAAAATTTGTCTGAAGAAGGGAGAAGGAGAAGGGAAAGTACAATGAGTCAACACCCAGGTGTTTTAAACAGGAGGGAAGAAACAGATGGTATAATTGATGATCCATTTGCGTTGGCAGAAATAGTAAGAGCAATAAAGAGATCGAGACCAACCTCCCCAGGGAAAGATCTGATATGCTATGTTATGCTAAAAAAGTCTAGGAGAAGAAGCGCTCTTGAAGTTGCTGCATTTTTATAACAGAGTGTGGGAGGAGGGAAGATTACCAAGTGCATGGAAAGAAGCAGTAGTAATTCCAATAAGGAAACCTGGCAAGGATCCATCAAATCCCACCAGCCACAAGCATTAACATCAAATATATGCAAGGTAATGGAAAGGATGATAACAGAAAGGTCATCGTATGAGCTTGAAAAGAGGGGAATGCTGGCAAGTTATCAGAGTGGTTTTAGGAAGGAAAGGAATTCCATGGACTCAGTGATAGCTTAGAGACTGAAATAAGAAAGACCCAGGCAAATAAAGAATCAGTAGTTGCAGTGTTTTTTGACATTGAAAAAGCCTATGATATGATGTGAAAGGAAGGGTTATTAATTAAACTGCACAAGATGGAGGTTGGTGGGAGAGTTTTTAATTGGATTAAAGATTTTTTGTTTGGTAGAAAAATTCAAGTTCGGATTGGATCAGAATTATCAAAACAGTACATAGTGGGAAATGGCACACCTCAAGGTAGTGTGATTAGCCCGTTACTTTTCATCATTATGATCAATGATGTTTTCACAAAGGTACCAGTGAATATAGATCAGTCACTGTTTGCGGATGATGGGGCCTTGTGGAAATGAGGAAGGAGCATGGAGCATATGATCAGGAAACTACAAGGAGCAATTGTTGAAGTGGTGGAGTGGGGTTATGATTGGGGATGTAGATTTTCAGTAGAAAAAACTCAAGCTGTATTTTTCACCAGGAAAAGAATTGAGGTAGGGAAGAAGTTAAGGATTATGGGATTGAATTAGAAAGGGTTGGATCATTTAAATTTCTAGGAGTCATATTTGATTCACGATTAACATGGGCAGACCTTATCAGGAAAGTTGAGAAATGTAAAGAAGTAATAAATGTGATGAGATGTTTGACTGGTAGGGAATGGGGAGCAAGTTGTTCAACGTTGAAGAGAATGTATGTAGCTTTAGTAAGATCTGTGTTGGACTATGGAAATATAGTATATGGATCAGCAGCTAGGTCTCTTATAAGGAAACTGGATGTGATTCAGGCTCAGGCTTTGAGAGTGTGCAGTGGGGCTTTTAAAACATCACCAGTGTCAGCCCTACAGGTAGAAATGGGAATAATGCCTTTGGAACTAAGAAGGATGCAATTGATGGCAAACTACTGGGCTAATTTGCAGCGGCACAATGATTCTCACCCTGCTAAAGGAGTGTTGCAGGAGCCCTGGGAAAATGGGAGGTTTCAGAGGGATAACTTTAGTCAGGTAGGGAATGATATTGCTAAAAAATGTGGAGTGTGTGATCTAAGGATAAGTCCTTCAGTAGTTTATCTGGTTGTAGTTCCATGGAAGCTTGTATAGCCTGACGTAGATTGGCATTTGTTAGAGGTAAAAAGGAAAAGAAAATATAAAACTGATTTGGTAAGTGCATTTAACTGTCATGTGATGGAAAAGTATAGTAATTATACTCAGATTTATACGGATGGTGCTGAGGAACCTGAAACAGGAGTGACAGGGTCTGGGGTGGCTATACCAGCAAAAGCAATTGGAATCAGCAGAAGAACATCTAATAAGTTAGGAGTGTTTACAGTGGAGATGCTGGTTGGTGCGTTGCAATGGGTGGAGAAAGCTAGTCAAGTCAAAGCGTTGATATGCTCAGATTCCTCCTCAGTTCTAGCAAGTTTAAGGTCTTTTCACTCAAACAGTCGGCAAGATGTACTTTACGAAGTCCTTCAATTAGTCACAAGAACTGCAGATCAGGGAGGTCAGGTAAAACTTCTATGGGTTCCAGCACATGTAGGGGTGAAGGGGAATGAGAGTCTGGATGAGTTGGCAAAGAGAGCGTTAAAAGAAAGAAGATACAGAAATGCACATTAGTATCAGTAAAGCAGAGGTTAAGTGCGTAACCTGGGAAAAAATCAACCAAATGCGGCAAGAAAGATGGGACAGGGAGGGGAAAGGGAGGCATTTATATCAAATACAAAAAAGTGTTGCAGGTACTAGGGTAGGTAGTGGATACAGAAGAGAAGAAACTGTGTGGACTAGGTTAAGGCTGGGGCATTGTGCATTAAACAAAACATTGAAAATGATAAGGAAACACCAGACAGGATTGTGTGAGGAATGTCAGGAAGAGGAGTCAGTAGAATATGTAGTTCTGAGTTGCAGGAAGTATGGGATACAGAGAGAGATGATGAGAATTAAACTAAGGGACTTGGGGGTGCAGGAATTCTCATTAAAAGGGTTGCTGGGCATGGGTGAGAGAGCACAGGTTAGGGTATTTTTAGCTTTCTTGAGGAGTACAGGGTTTTTTTATATAGGATATGACAGATAAACAGGAATAGGGTGCTAGGATGGCCAAAGATGAGAGGATAAAGATGATAGGTTAGGGTATGTGTGGGTGTGTAATTGGGTGAAGGGATTTAGAATGTAAGTCTTTTGCACACTCCGGAGCAGAAGGTGGCGGTAATGCATCATTAAACTGGGTGCCAACTGCCGTAAGACAAGACAGAGAGAGAGAGAAGTATTCCTCCTTCCCTCTGTTCTAAAAGATCGCCCCTAAATTTTGAGGCTGGACCCTTTAGTTCGGGATACCCCCCCCCCATAGGAAACATCCTCCCCACATCCACCCTTTTAATCCTTTCAACATTCAGTAAATTTCAATGCGACCCCCCCCCCGCATTCTTCTAAATTCCAGTGAGTATATGCCCAAAGCTACCAAATGCTCCTCATACGAGGGGTGATTGATAACATTGTGGCCTAAGGTAGAAGGAGTCCATTTTAGAAAACCTAGCACATTTATTTTTCAACATAGTCCCCGCCTACATGTACACACTTAGTCCAGTGGTCGTGGAGCATACGGATTCCTTCTTTATAGAAGTGGTCCACAGCAGGGGTGATTAGTAAGTTCGTAGCCTAAGGTAGAAGGGGATGAGTTATTAACTTCAAACTTTCTGCATTATCATTCAAAGAGTTGAACTGCACGTGCATGTAATGAGAACATCTTGGACCTTCAGGTGGTCCACAGCAGGGGTGAGTGATAAGTTCGTGGCCTACGGTAGAAGAAGATGCGTTATACAGCTGTTGTTACATGCACATGCAGTTCAACTCTTTGAGTGAAAATGCAAAACGTTTGAAGTTAATAACTCATCTCCTTCTACCTTAGGCCACAAACTTATCAATCACCCCTGCTCCAAGACGCCAACTTCTACAAAGTAGGGATCCGTATGCTTCACGACCACTGGACTAAGTGTGTAAATGTAGGAGGGGACTATACTGAAAAATAAATGTGCTAGGTTTTCTAAAATAGACTTCTTCTACCTTAGGCCATGAACTTATCAATCACCTCTCGTATGTTAGCCTCTTTATTCTGGAATCATCTTTGTGAACCTCCTCTGGACTCTCTCTGATGACAACACATCCTTTCTAAAATATGGGCCCGAAAACTGTTGACAATACTCGAGTGTGGCCTGACTAGTGTCTTATAAAGCCTCAGCATTATCTTCTTGCTTTTATATCCTATTCCCTTTGAAATAAATGCCAGCATTGCCTTTGCCATCTTTACCACAGACTCAACCTGTAAATTAACTTTCTGGGAGTCTTGCACGAGGGCTCCATGCCCTCTGCATCTCCCCATTTAGATAATAGTCCGTACTATTGTTCCTTTTA
Organism: Mobula birostris; assembly: GCF_030028105.1. Taxonomy (NCBI): domain Eukaryota; kingdom Metazoa; phylum Chordata; class Chondrichthyes; order Myliobatiformes; family Myliobatidae; genus Mobula; species Mobula birostris. Next base: position 47,960,051 of record NC_092390.1, on the reverse strand, counting down.
CCAAAATGCATTATTCTACATTTCACAGCACTGTATTCCATCTGCCACTTTTTTGCCCAATCTTTCAATTTGTCTACATCCTGCTGCAATCGTGTTGCCTCCTCAGCACTTCCTACCCCTCCACCTATCTTTGTATCTCCGCAAAGTTTGCCACAGAGCCATCAACTCCATTATCCAAATATATACACTTACTGGCATTGACAGCTTATTTATTTATTTATTCTTTCTATATTCTTGTGTATTGAATTGAACTGCTGCTGCTAAGTTCTCAAATTTCATGACACATGCTGGTGATAATCAACTTGATTCTGATCTCTTAATCTCAAAAACTAAATTAAAAACTAAGGTGGCTTAGAAGAAATTAAAATACAGGATATTAGAGAGTTAGTTTAATCATCAAACTTTTTCTAATACCATCCCTGTATTATTTTTCTTCATGATGTTCTCCACAGTATTCCAGAAATCCTAGTTATGGTGAGGTATTATACTGATGTGTATCTAACAGACTCAATGCAAAAGCAAATCTGTCCCCTTGAGAGTCACTAGAGATGACAGATTAAATCTTACAACAATTCAATAGTTTCAAGATCATATTTATCATATCAGGTTAATTAAATTTGTATCTGTTGTCATAGCATTGGAAAATAAACTTTACTTAAGGGCAATTATTTCCTTCAAGGTCAACACAAAATCAAATTTATCCCAGAAATGGTGGGTCCAATCTTGGAGATGACCCTTATTCCAGAAACAGAACTGAGAAAAGCCACAATTGCAATATTTTTTGACATGATGCAATGTGAATTTCACTCAACAAGAAGTTTCCAGATGGTAAGTGATCTTCTTGAAATCCTGAAGGTTGTAACTTATCACATCACAATTCTATAATTAAGATTCAGAAATACAAAAGGCTGTGCTATAAAATAAATAAAAAGGATATATAGTGAGTCAATTTATTTAATCAAAATTAATGTTATTTTCAGAATTATATTGATTTTTCACTCTATGCAGTGACATTTATGAAGTGTGTGTAGTGTACCAGTGAAGTCACACAAGCATTCAAATGGAGAACACATCCTCCTTATGCATTATGTTTTACTAGCACAGATGTTTCTCTAGTTCTACATGGTGCATTCAACAGTTTTAAAGTATGAATTTTGTAATCAAGATAAAATATAAATGAAGCAGATGGTCTTTCATCTTTCATTTTTGATAGATTTATTTTTCTCCCAGGTTGTGTTCATAAATTAGATATTTCAAAAATGTAAATTCTGATAACGCAACTCCATCAAAGTAGTCTAATCACTTACATTTTAAAATAATTAGACCTCTGTAACTAGAGTGGTAGGAATAAGTTGCTTTAAAGCTATTGATATTATTAATCTACTATTTCAGTAAGTAAATATTATACAGAAATTATATGTAAAGCTTGGAGTGTACTATAGATATCCTGTGGAGTTGCTTACAATGATTTGTCAATGCTGTGAATATTTATTTGAACTGTTTATACGTTTGTGCTTTGTTGTTTTATGTATATATTCTGCTGTAATTTATGTATTTGTATTGACATAGGTTTGCATATGTTAAAGGAATATCTATGTATGTTGATGTTTATGATGAATATTATTTTAATGCATTAAAACATATGCTTGCATTTGTTCTTTTATTGCTGATGTGTTGTCAGGCTGGATTTAGAGGCATAAGTTTTTAATTTTCATCTACATGGAAGAGTATTATAACAAATGAAGCATTTATCAAAAAATAGATCTTTTACAATACCATAAACTCCAGTGCAACAAGTTATTAGATGATGGAATAGCAGGTGTTGTACCTTTTTAGCAAGTCCGTCAGGATTGAGGGCATCATACTTCTACTCCAATTCCTGAGATGGTTACCAATAAGCCAAATGTGAAAACTACACCTTTCACCTATGGGATGGGTAATGGGCAATAGGGTTATCAGGTGGGTATTTAGTGAGGTGATCAGCTCCTTCTACTGCTCATATAGGGCCTTGCATGTACAGTGTGTGGTCTTAATCTTGTCACTATCAGTTCACATGCAATTTTTCCAGTTGGAGTATCATGGGTCAGAAATTCCCAAGAGTCCATTGGAATATTTAATTTCTGCCAAGGAGGCTTTAGGCACACTCTTGAATCCTTTACTATAGCTGCATGATGGTCTCTTCCCATGACAAAGTTCAGAATAATGTCTGCTTCAGGAATCTGGTTTCATTGCTGTTAAACCCACCGCCCTACTGTTTAATTTAAAGCCCTATCCACAAACCTAGTTATGTGATTTGCCAGGACCCTAATCCCAGCATGTTTCAGGTGGAGCCCATGCCATCATCCCCAACTCTGGTGCCAGTTCCCACGAATTCAAGCTCACTTCTCCCACGCCAATCTTTGAGCCACGCGTTTATCTCTTGATCTTGTTCACCCTGTGTCAATTTACATATGGCCTGTGTAGCAATCCAGAGATTGAGGTACGACCTTAATCGAAGTATTGTGGGCAACTTTAGGTATCATACTTCAAATGTTCATTTTGGAGAAGAGGGTTAAAATATGAGAACTATTCTTGGAGCTGATAAGATTAAGAGATGACCGAAACAATACCTTAAAAAGATGACAGTAAGTTTTGATAGTCCCCATTCTGATTACCCTCTCACCTCTTCTCTTCACCTGCCCATCATCTTCCTCTGGTTCCCCTCATCCATTCCTTTCTTCCATTGTCCACTGTCCCCTTCTGTTAGGTTCTTTCTAATTCAGCCCTTTATTTTCTCTATCACATGCCACTTCTTATTCATCTCCCCACCCCCACCCACCCACTCATCTTCTCCCTCTCCTGGTCTCACCTATCACCTGCCACCTTTTACTCCTTCCGTCCTCCAACATTCTTATTCTGACTTCTGCCCCCTTGCTTTCCACACCTGATGAACGATCTCAGTTCAAGAAGTCGGCTGTTTATTGCCTCCCGTAGACGCTGCTTGACTTGTTGTGTTCCTCCAGCATTTTGTGTGTGTTGCTCAAGACTTCCAGCATCTGCAGAATCTCGTGTTTACATTGTTATTTTTATCTATGGGAAAATATGATGAAAATCTTTGCTGCACTTTACACACATCATAAGGAAGATTCTATCCATTTATCGTTAACACAGCATGATATCGGTGTATAATTGGTGTAAAATACTTGAAGCTACTTTGCGTATTTGATGGCAACAAGCATCAGAGTTTTATTTCAACCTCTACAGCACCACAACCAAGATTCTAATCTACATCTCCTATCATTTTGTTTTTCCTACTACACTCTAGATGATTTGCTCATTAGTCATCTCCACAGCCTAAATATTTTCAGAGTGCCGCAGCTTGTATCTTCATTCACATTCTGCCCTACACTAATGCTGCCTTATTGTCAAACTGCTGGCTCTTCAGTGAATATTGATTTTACCATTCATATGTTCATTTTCAAACTAAGCATGCTCTCTGGTTGCTCGTCAGTTTATAGGCCCCTCCATCAGTCTTCTACTACCACAGTTCCATTTCTGACTCGTCTTTCACATTATCTGTTTCACCAGCAGTAATTCTTATTTTCACCATCATATTACTGCCACACTGAAATTTAACTTCTGCTTTGTTTTCCTTGCCATTTTCAAATGTCTCCTTTGACTTGCTCATCCCCAACTATTTTCATCAATATGGCGGAATATTATAACAAATGAAGCATTTATCAAAAAGTACAACTTTTACAATACCATAAACTGCAGTGCTGTAGTGATTAGGTGACGGGCCAGCAGTGTTACAGCTTTTTAGGAAGTCCCTCAGGATTGAGGGTATCATACTTCCACTCCAATTTCTAATAAGCCAAATGTTTTATGTAAATATTTGAAATAGAACTTAACATTTGATGCCTGTAATAGAACATAGAACAGTAACAGAGCTTTCGGCCCACAATATTGTGCTGAACCAAATAAATTAATAATCAAATGATCAACTAAACTAATCCCCTCTGCCTACACAATATCTATATCCTTCCATTTTCCTCACATTCATATGCCTATCTAAATGTCTCTTAAACGTCTCTTATGTATCTGCCAGTACCACCACCCAAGGCAGTACATTCCAGGCACCCACCACCTCTCATATCTCCTCTGAAGTTACCCCCCCTCATCTTTAATGCATGCCTAGTGGTTTTAGCCCATTCAGCCAATTGAGACTGCTCCACCATTTCATCATGGCTGATCCCAGAAGCCATTCAACCCCATACACCTGCCCTCTCACCATATCCCTTGATGGCCCGACCAATCAGGAATCTATCAACTTCTGCTTTGAATATACCAACGGACTTGGCCTCCACTGCAGTCTGTGGCAGAACAATTCCACAGATTCACCACTCTTTCACTAAAATACTCCTCCTTACTTCTGTTCTAAAAGGTCACCCCTCAATTTTGAGGCTGTGCCCTCTTGTTCTGGATGCCCCCACCAGAGGAAATATTCGCTCCACATCCACCTTATCTAGTCCTTTCAATATTCAGTTGGCTACAATGAGATCCCCACTCATTCTTCTAAATTCCAGTGCGTACAGGCCCAAAGCTGCCAAATGCTCCTCATATGTTAACCCCTTCATTCCTGGAATCATCCCGTGATCCTCCTCTGGACTCTCTCCAATAACAATGCATCTTTTCTAAGATATAGGGCCCTAAACTGTTGACAATACTCCAAGTGCGGCCTGACTAGTGTCTTGTAAAGACTCAGCATTATCTCCTTGTTTTTATATTCTATTCCCCTTGAAATGAATGCCAACATTGCATTTGCCTTCTTTACCACAGACTCAACCTGTGTTAACCTTCTGGGAGTCTTGCATGAGGACTCCTAAGTCCCTTTGCACCCCTGATCTTTGAATTTTCTCCCTACTTAGATAATAGACTGCGCTATTGTTCCCAACACTGTATTCCATCTGCCACTTTTATGTCCATTCTTCCAATTTGTCTAAGGTGCCCTGCTCCAATTTAATACTCTCCCATAGTTATTGGGGTCAATATCACTGATGGTGATATTGTCACATAATTATCCATACTTATCTTTAGCTATAGTTACCTTAAAACTTAAGGAGCTGTGGTCATTGTTCCCTATCTGCTCATCCATTGAAAGGTCAGTCACCTGGCCAGGCTCATTACCCAACACAGGTTCAGTGCACAGCCCCCCCCTCTTGTTGGACTTTCTACATAGTGAATTAAGAAACCCTCCTGGATACACCTGACAAATTCTGCTCCATCTGAACTTCTTGCACATAGAACGTCCCAGTTTATATTAGGGAAGCAGATATCCTCCATGACAACAACCTTATTGTTTTTTACACCTTTCCTTAATCTGGCTGCATATCTGCTCTTCAATAACCTACTGGCTATTTGGGGTCTGTAGTACAGCTCATCTGAGTGATTATACTCTTCCTATTTTTGAATTCTACCTATGAAGACTCGGTGTACAAACCTTCTATTATGTCCTCTCTAAGTGCAATTGTGCTATTGTCTCTGAATAGTAATAGTAGTGCAACTACCCTCCCCACCCACCTTACCTCCCTCTCTATCTTTTCTGAAGCATCAAACTCCTGTAACATAAAGCACCCATTCTTGTCCCTCTCTGAACCAGATGTCTGTAATGGCCACAACTTCTTAGATCTATGTACTGATCCATGTTCCAAGTGCATCACCTTTACCCATAGTACTGTTAGCATTAAAATACACACACTGCAATCTGTCCATCCTATTGTATCTGTTACTTTCTACTGTCTGTTTTTACTGGCCCTGACATCTACCTTCCTCTCCATCCCTCCACTTTCTGACCTGGTTCTCTGGTTCCCCTGCAGTTCAGGTGCAACACGTCCCTCTTGTACACCACTGTCCTGAAGAGGTTACAATGATCCAAGAATCTGAAATCCAGCCCCCTATACTAATTACTGCATCATTCATTCTTCTGTACTCTCTGAACTAAGGATTATGGATTTATAGACAAAAAAAAATCACCTGTTCTTACCTCTGCATTCTCTCTGAAATCTTTGAGATTTGTACTCACCTGGGTCACTTACTCAGCCTTTTCACCCAAGTTGCACAATCAAAAGAAAATAATCACAAATGTCTCAGCACCTTTAGCCTCTGTCTGTTCTCATCAAAGCCTGACCATGCTAAACAAGCCCACTCCAACAATGGCTGGTCCACTTCCACCTCGCTTTTTATTGGCTCAAATAAAATTCACTGCCAACAAGATTTGCTTTTTTTCAAATTGATCCTGTCCTGCAGCAGTGTTGCTCTCCTACTTGGTACTTCAGAGAATATATCAGTACTTCTCCATTATGTATTAAAAGGTAATTAAGTTCCTGGTAATTTTGTAACTTCAAATAGAGTATAATTTTGATCGCAACAGATCCCTTTCATAAACGTTCTTTTCTGTTTTTTGAATTCTAAAAAAGGAGTTAAACTGCTTTTGCTTTCAGTCAGGAGTCTTCCTATTACAAAATTGCACTAGCTTCTGATATTTTTGTTTGAATTATGCTTTAGCTGAAGTACTGCTTATGTGTGTAATTTAATAACTCTAGCAATCAAGCAAAAGGTCAGGTATTGGAGGTTCAAAGCCAACTAAAATTTCACGGTTAGTGTATCATACATCAGGGCTTGGAGTCGTGATGAGGATCTGGGCCATGGGTGATTAAGATGGAGGGAAAGTCCTTTCAGGAAATCAGTGAGAATGAGATAATAAGAAATTGGCAGTCAAGAGATGATATGACATTGTAACTAAGGAGAGTTAGGATGCGGTTGGGGAAAAGCTATGGACAAGTGTTTGGTCCCAAATGACAGTAGAAAGGTAATGAGATTTGCATTTGTGAAGTCCCAGTCCATTAAACCCTAATTGTTCAAGGATAGAGCAAAAATAATGGCTCCTTAGAACAAGATAATACAGTTTTCCTGCTGATAGTCCAAAAGAATCAAAAGATAATCAGTCCAAGTTGTTTAATGGCGGAAAATAGTTTGCAAGTTGTGCAATGTTGTTTGGAATATTCAGACATTAATCTATTGTGATGTTACCAGGAATAAATAAAATACTGAAATATCCAGCACTAATAAAATATTTGTTAAATATTAACATGTTTGATTACAGTTTGAAAATGAGATCATCACCAAGCTTGATCATGAAGTGGAAGGAGGCAGAGGGGATGAGCAGTACAAAGTGTTGTTTGAGAAGATGTAAGTTTCAATTGTAAAGAATAAAGTATTGTATACTTAGGTTTTGTACAATGAACAGTTTGTGAGCATTGGAAAATATTTGTGAGATGGATGTTATATTACTTACAGTATCTTTGAAATTATTTTTCTATATGCCTAAAATAAAATATGACATTTACTATTTTATGTAGCCTTCTGGAACATTGTCGAAAGCACAAGTACCTTGCTAAGAGTGGAGAAAATTTTGTCATGCTAGTTGTCAGGCTTATGGAGAGGCTTTTGGATTACAGAACAATTATGCACGATGAAAACAAAGAAAACCGAATGAGCTGTACAGTTAATGTATTGGTAAGAGCTTTTGTGATTTGTCAGCTTCTGGAATGTACTCTATAGTTCACTTGTTTCATTAATACTTATTTAATCCCCAAATATTGTTCAAAGTTCAAAGTAAAATTTATCAGGGTACATATATGTCACCATGTACAACCCTGAGATTTCTTATTAGCAAATCTATAGAACTGTAAACAGGATTTGTAAACTGTAAACAAATTGTGCAAATGCAGTAATAAATAAATAGCAATAAATAGGAAGCATGAAATAACATCATCATGGCATCATAAAGTAAAAGCCCTGTGGTGTTTATGGGACACCTATAATGACCTAAAGTTTTCTTTCTGGAAAATAAAAGGCTAGAGCAAAAAATAATGCATGTTTAACATTCAGCTTTTGATTCTCTTCAGGGTAATTTAGATGATTGCTTGGTTTTTATTGGAAATGACTGTTTCAAGTTAACAGCATAGAAGTCCTAGCTCCAGCCTGAGTTGTTTCCATTGCAGATACTTTTGGAATTGTTGAATTTACTTTACATTGCACTGAACAGAATAAATGCATATACTTTAGATATAACAGTGGTATTTAGTATATGCATTTACTCTGTATCAAATCATTATTCAAGAGATGTTGATGAATAGAACTGAGAAATTAAGTATATCTAATCTCACTGAATTATTTTGTCCATCATCTAGTTTCCATAGCCTTTCGCTACAAAAATCCCCAGTTGATCTTAAATTTAATATAGCTATTTGAACTACCATTTACTGCTTTGGTGGGATTATATCCATTACATGCTGCATTTAGAAATGCTCATTATTTTTTTCTCCTGAATGGTTTGTTAAGGCGATCTACTGATTCTTCAGGTATTGAAAGATTACTGTTCACTTACATAAGGAAGAGATGGGCCTATCAGAGACACTTGGTGTCCCAAAAATTGCTCATTACTTTAGACAATGTTGTCAGTTTTATCATTATTTGAAAAATGTATTTTTAATAATTGGAAAGAGCTAGTTATGCTGCCTCTTGTATCGTGCAATTCCACTGGGAATTGGATGCTGATAATTTATGTTTGTCTTTGAATATGCATTCCCAGACCTCTTGTCTATTCTCTGTTAATAGCTATGCATACAGAAAGTTTTGCTAAAACTGTCTATGTTTTAATAAAACACTTACCTGAGTAATAAGCAAATCGGGGAATGATAATAAAATTTTGTGAAAATGCGGTTTGACATCCCAACACTTAACCTCTTAAGGGAATGGTTCTCAAATATATTCTATGAACTTTTGAATGTAGAATGAAGAAAACATTTTTGATAAATAATAACTATAAAGAGAGCCCACATTGATAATCTCATGGGAAGCTATATGATAATTTCATTGCTCTTATGAGAGCATTGCATCTTATAATTAAAACTTGAAATATATATACATTCAATGTATCCATCAAACTAGTTGGAACCATGATGAGTTGTCAGTATAGCTCTTAATTCCTACTACTTCATTAGAATAGGAACACCAACTGTGAACAACAGTTTTGAAATTGACTTCAATCTGAGGGGTTGGTTATATTTAGATGCAGGTTGACATTATGTTATAGTTCTGCCAGTGAACAAAGATTCTGAAATTTATAAGCTATTATTTTTAAGTACATATTTTCACATTTGAAAAGCCTGTGTGTGTTAGAAAACTGGTAAAAATCCTTTGATCTGCATTTCAGAACTTTTACAAAGAAATTGAAAGAGAAGAAATGTACATCAGGTATGCAAAATATTTTCACAACACAATTAAGTTGAAGTTCTGAATTGCCAAAGAAAACATTCCTTTCCATTAGATGAATAACAGTTGGTCAGTATGTGAATGTTGAGCTTTGTTGGGTCTTCTAATTATCATTGAACAAGCAAATTCCAATTGGCAATCAGGCTTGATTCATATCAGAACTTGGATTTCTGGAAAAAAGATAGGAAGCTATTTCATTATTGACATTGCACTAATTAGAAAATATTTAATTTTTAGCTTGCAACTTGTGCACTTTCATCAATTACTTCAGTGATTCAGGGTGAACGCTTGTCAATCACAGATCATGAACACAAAATGAAAAGATAGAGGGAGTCCAATAATAACCCAAATGGATGCAAAAGGACTATGCTATAAATTTCTGAAGAAAGAAAATCACAGACGTGCTCCCTTTAACATACTTTACATGAAGCCCAGATGTTCTTTATACTCAGTAAACGCAGTTTTGAAGTGCTGGAGATATTATCTGTAAGATGATACCACCCTAGTACTACACAGATTTCTGAGTTTGAACCCAGATAATTCTAATTCAGGCGGAAGTGCTACCAACAGAGTTCTAGCTGACACCAATCTGCATAAATTGCACAAATATATTTTATGAGAATCTGGTCTTACATCCACATTATGCATTGATGACAATATATGCCATTGCAATATGTTAAGCAAGTGTTACTAATTTTCCATAGCGTAATGCTTCTATTTTCTGAAATATCCAACTATATTTACTCTCACAACCCTACCACACCTTTAATTCCAATGTCCTCTTACTGACTTCCACTGAATGGAATAGCTGATTAGATTGTATTCTCAAATCCACATTCCTGTATATCCACAGTAACCTTTTGCCCTTTATCTATCAAGATCAGTCTATCTCTGTCTTAAAAACATTCAAAGACGGTTTCCATTTAACATTTTCATTTCATTTTCTTTTGTCAAAAGACATTCCATGGACTCATGACCCTCTGAGAGAAAGGTTTGGCCTCATTTCTGGTCTCAAATTGACTGTGTCTTATGTTTAAACAGTGACACCTAGTTGTAGATTCTCTCCTTTAGTAGAAACAGCATTTCTCATGTACTCTGTCAAAACCACTCAATATCTCATATGTTTCAATGAAATCCCCTATCATTCCTCTGAACTCCAGAAGATACAAGCCTAGCCTGTGTAACTTGCACATTCCAAAAATTGGCTCGTATATCTTCTCTGAACGGCATACAATGCAATAACTTCCTTAATTAAAGAAACTGATACTTAGGCAGGAGATTGGGGCTGAGAGGGAAAATGGATCGGCCATGATGAAATAGTGGAGCAGACTCGATGGGCCAAATAGCCTAATTCTGCTCCTATGTCTTAGTCTTAAATAGTACTCTGGGTGTATTCTTGCCAAAGTGCATATAGCTGAAGCATTATCTTCCTAAATTGGATTATATGATTATTATAAAACTGATTATATTGCATTCTCAGATATCTGTACAAGCTGTGTGACCTGCACAAAGAATGTGATAACTACACTGAAGCTGCCTACACATTGCTACTTAATGCAAAGCTGCTAAAGGTATTTTTTTTAATTCAGAGAATCAAATTACTTTCTAAACTTATGAAAACTATTATTATGATGATGGTGTCAGTAACAATGAAGGAAACAAAATAAAGCAGGTAATGGGTTTAGTCAGCAAACCGTCTGTCTTTGTTTATTGTAGTTAAGAAAATAACCTTGCATCCAAATGTCAACTTTGTTTCACAGATTTGAAAGCACCAATCAGTTCATATGTTGGAAGTTGTTATTATATCAGCACTCTCTTATGTAAAAATGTTTCACAAGGAGCTAGAAGAAAACAGTAATTTTCTTTGTAAATTTGTGGTTTAAAAGCCATGTCATAATGCTATCTCCTGAACAAATGAAAAATTCTGTCATTTTTCTAATTTTCAATCTTCCTCTCACATGACCACATTGCTTTCTTCCAAGTCATTGCTTCTTGAGTTGCTGGCAGTTAGTTAGAAGTATTGCCACCGGAATTCTCAGTTCAGATGAGGAACTGAGTCATGGAAAATCTGTCAATTCTACTGAAATCAGTGCTGGCCCGGCATCAGCTCTAATTAATGTGGCAGTTCCTTTCATTAGCTGTCTCACTTCAATTCCAAAGCACTCTGCTAGTTAATGATATTTTTCTCAATATGGTTGTTTAGTGGAAGTATGATATATTTTGCTTCCTTATTAATGTGGCTGATGCAGAGGAAATGGAATGTTTTTTTCATTCCAAGTAGTTGGTGTAAGTACAAAAAAAAAGGCCAAGATGCACCACAATCACATGTTCCAAACATGCCTTTTAAGTTTGCCATTGAAATGCGAGTGAGCAGGCATGTACCTCCTTGTAAGTACATTGAGACTGTTTTATGAAACCAAATTTGATCTTTAGCATTATTATCATTTACAAACCTTCTCTCCAGCCTGTTGTTGCAAACAGTCTCTCTGTAAACATTTCTGTCAATTGGATTTCTCCTTACTTCTTTCTTCTTACAGCATCCTACTTAAGTAGCCCTTCTTTATTAGTTGTTTGCAACCATTCTGATTTCTCCCCCCAGCTATGGTCTTCTGATTAAGTCAATGCATCAAAAAACTTCCTTGAGAAATACAGATCCCTCTCATTTCTCACCATTGCTGCTCATCTCCTAATACCCAGATTTCTACTCCCAGAGTGATCCTGAACAAATTATTGCTCTTCAGATCCTGCTACCTACTATCTAATCTTTTACCCAAGTGACGCTCAGTATTTCCACAATCTGATTTTCTCAAATTTTAAACTCAACTAACAATGCTTTGTATTATCTTGAAAATTGTGAATTTCATAGCAAACAAGATTCTCACTACTCAAAATGTTACTGTGATTGAATCTTAGTACCTAGTTCCAACAGAAACTTACAGTTAATAGTGACTCCTTTCATATCAGTGAGGTCTTCCAACCTAGGCAAACTACCATGTGTTTCACTTTAGAGCTTTACTTCTACATCTTGTATGTTAATCACCAATTATTAAATTTAATTTGGTGTATGTCCCCACGTTGCACCCTCCAAATTTTCATCATTATTACTCTCCAAGTCTCATTGAAGCAACTGCTTGCAGTATTTTCTGTGAAACTAACTAATCACTGGTTTAAGTTGAGAAGGTGTACAAAATGAATCATTGTCTGCCATAGTTATCTGTTTCCACTGTCATCTGAGACATTAGCATGGTTGTAATGTTTGGTGGTCCTCCTGATCTTATAGGTACAGCACGTCATTCCTCTCTTGGTTTCCGTAACAGTGATGGAAAAACTACTTTCTCCTATGTTAACGCATGGCTTAAGTGTCCCCTAAGTAACAATGATTGTATGTAGCAATTATATAACTTAGCTCGCTAGATCCATGGAGTTATTACAGCAGTGAAGTAGACTCTTTGGCCTAACTCATCCATGCTGACCAAGATGTAGATCTAAGCTAACCCCATTTTCTTGTGTTTGGCCCAGATTGCTCCAAATCTTACCTATCTATATTCTTGTATGAACCTTTTTTTTTTAAATATTCTGTTTGTACCTGCCTCTACCACCACCTCTAGCAGCTCATTTCAAATACCCACCACTCTGTCAGTGGAAAAGCTGGCCTCTCAGATCTCCTTTAAATCTTTTCTCTCTTGCGTTCATCCAATGCCTGGTAGTTATAGACTGCCTCTACTCTTGTGAAAAGGACTGAGTATCTCACCCTATCTATGGTCATCATTATTTCCTAAACTTCCAAAAGGTCATTCCTCAATACTTTTTGTCTCGCCCATGCAATCTCTCTTCAAAATTCAAGTCTTCCAATCCAGGCAACATCCTTGTAAATTCCACACCCTTTCCAAGCTTAATCGTATCCTTCCTCTTGCGTGGCAACCAAAACTGAATACAGTACGCCAAGATTGGTTTAGTCAAAGTTTTGTGCAACTGTGACATAATGTCTCAACTTCGGTTCCCAGTGCCAGGGCCAAAGAAGGCAAGCATACCATACATATTCTTCATCACTTTGTCTATCTTTGTTCCCACTTTCAAAGAATTGTGTGTGCCTGTATCCTTGATTCAGCAACCCTGCCCTGCCATTCACTGTCTATGTCGTAGCCTACTTCCCAAAATGCATCACTTTGCACTTGTCTGAAATTCCATCTACCCTTCCTTTGCCCATTCTCCCAGTTGATCATTATCCTGTTGTAGTCTTAAATAACCTTATTAACTGTCCACTATACTATGGATTTTGGTAGACAATAGAATAATTGTGCCACTTACATTCTTTATCAAAATATTAATATATATGACCAACAATAGGGGACCTACTTCTGATTTCTGTGGCACACCTTTGGTTATAAGTGTCAAATGTGGAAAACAACCCTCCAGTTCCACCTTCTAACTCCTTTGACCAAAGCAATGCTGTATCAGTTGGCTAGCTCACTCTGGATTCCATATATTGTAGCCTTTTGGACCAGTCTACCATGCAGCGCCTTGTCAAAGGTTTTGCTGAAGTTCATCTCAAAAATGTTTACCATGCTGGCAATTCCTTTCCCAATGCAAATAAATCCTGTCTTTCAACATTCCTTCCAATAACCATCCCACCATGGATGTAAGACTCACTGGCCTGTAGTTCACTGGCTTGCCCTTGCAGCCTTTGGTCCATAAAGCACAACATTAGCTATCCTCCAGTCTTTTGCCAGCGAGGCTGTGGCTCCAGAAATTTCTTCCCTTGCTTCCCACAGTGTTCTAAAGTGCACCCACCTGAGCCCAAGTGACTTATCTACCTTTCTGCACTTCATGACTGCCAGTACCTCCTCGATCATAATGTCAATATGTTTCCAAATATCACTGTTCTGTCCCTGAGCTCACTAGCTTCCATGTCCTTCTCCATTTTCAAAATAGACAGGAAGTATTCATTTAAGATCTTGGTCATCTCCCATATTTTAAGATTTTCTTTTACCTTATCTGGCAGAAGATCTCATGTTCTCTTTTTGCCCTTCTAATTCCCTTCTTAATTGTACTCTACATCACCTACTTTTGTTAAACTTGTTCAAAACTAATCCCAGGCTGTATTCTCATTACATCTTCTTTTCTCTTCCTCAGTTATCCTGTATATGTTGATGCTGCTGTCTTGATTGATGTTGATCAATGTAGATAGATGTGTGTCTTTGTGTATTAGCATATCCAATCATAAAGTACAGTAAATCCTTAATCTTGCTCGTTTGTTAAAGTGGTCTGAGGAGCCATGTGCAGCTCACCTGAATCAGAGAGATGGATACCAAGCTCAAACTCAAGGACAGTTGAAGGAGCAGCTTTACCACGAAATTATTCATTACTTCGATAAAGGAAAGGTAAAATGATTTTGTAAAGCTGTATCAAAATTTTGTAAAGATGTGGTTTTCAATTGAAATATTTGTACAGTACTATGCAAAAGTCTCAGATACATGTAAAAAAGTTCTGTAAAGCAAAAATGTTTTCAAAACTAGTGAAATGAACATTTCCTAAATATCAAAATATTCACTATAAACAGCAGTAAACAATCAAACACTAAATCAAATCCATATTTGGTGTGACCACCTTATGACTTTAAAACTGCTTCAATTCTCTTAAGTACTCTGTCATTGAAGCAGCAGAGATGTGGTTTTTGAGGAGGATGCAAAAAATATCATGGACGAAATGAATATCTAATGAGGATGTCATGAACAGAGCAAACACAAAAAGAGAAATAATGTATGAGATCATGAAAAGGCAACGTAACTTCATTGGACATGTGATTAGGAAAGAGGAGTTAGAATGCACAGTAATTATGGGAAAGATTGTAGGGAAGGAAGCAAGAGGAAGACAAAGGCAAATGATGATGGACACAGCAGCCAGAGAACTGGAAATGAATACCAATGAATTGATCCACTTGACCCGAAAGAGGAGTGTGTGGGCCATGACAGTCAAAGCTCAAACTGAGCACGGCACCTGATGATGGTGACTCTGTCATGCAGGTTTATAAGAAAGTCAGCTGTTAGATTTTACCAAGCATCTTGGAGAACTTGCCACAGTTCTTCTGCAGACTTCATCTGTCTCACTTGTTTCTGTCTCTCCAGGTAACTCCAGACAGCTTCGATGATGTTGCAATCAAGGCTCTCTGGAGGCCATACTATCTGAAAACATATAAGGAAATCTGTGGTGCCTAAGACTTTTGCACAGTATTGTGCCTTTCGTCTAGTTTAATATAGTAATTACATACGAGGGGTGATTGATAAGTTTGTGGCCTAAGGTAGAAGGAGTCAATTTTAGAAAACCTAGCACATTATTTTTCAACATAGTCCCCTCCTACATTTGCACACTTAGTCCAGCGGCCGTGAAGCATACAGGTCCCTTCTTTGTAGATGACGGCGTCTTGGACCTCCAGAAAGTGGTCCACAGCAGGGGTGATTGATAAGTTCGTGGCCTAAGGTAGAAGGAATTGAGTTATGAACTTCAAACTTTCTGCATAATCACTCAAAGAGTTGAACTGCACGTGCATGTAATAAGACCTCTATAACTCATCTCCTTCTACCTTAGATGTTACCAATGGTAGGGTGGGTTTTACCCGTGATGATCTGGGCCATATCCATTACTTTGTGTCGGCTTTTCCATTCAAGGGCATTGGTTGTGATGCAGCCAGTCAATACAGTCAGGTAGATAGGGTAGTTAAGAAAGCTTATGGGGTGTTAGCTTTCATAAGTTGAGGGATAGAGTTTAAGAGTCGTGATGTAATGATGCAGCTCTATAAAGCTCTGGTTAGGCCACACTTGGAGTACTGTGTCCAGTTCTGGTTGCCTCACTATAGGAAGGATGTGGAAGCATTGGAAAGGGTACAGAGGAGATTTACCAGGATGCTGCCTGGTTTAGAGAGTATGGATTATGATCGGGGAAAAAGGAAGCTAGGGCTTTACTGTTTGCAGAGTAGGAGGGTGAGAGGAGACATGATAGAGGTGTACAAGATAATAAGAGGAATACATAGAGTGGATAGCCAGCGCCTCTTCCCCTGGGCACCACTGCTCAATACAAGAGGACATGGCTTTAAGGTAAGGGGTGGGAAGTTCAAGGGGGATAGTAGAGGAAGGTTTTTTACTCAGAGAGTGGTTGGTGCGTGGAATGCACTGCCTGAGTCAGTGGTGGAGGCAGATACACTAGTGAAGTTTAAGAGACTATTAGACAGGTATATGGAGGAATTTAATGTGGGGGGTTATATGGGAGGTAGGGTTTGAGGGTTGGCACAAAATTGTGGGCCGAATGGCCTGTAATGTGCTGTACTATTCTATGTTCTATACTTTCCACTTCACACCTATAGAAGTTTGTCAAAGTCTTAGATGACATAAAAACATAGAAAACCTACAGCGCAATACAGGCACTTTGGCCCACAATGCTGTGCCGAATATGTACTTACTTTAGAAATTACCTAGGGTTACCCATAGCTCTCTATTTTTCTAAGCTCCATGTACCTATCCAGGAGTCTCTTAAAATACCCTATCGTATCAACCTCCACCACCGTCGCCAGCAGCCCCATTCCATGCACTCACCACTCTCTGCGTAAAAAGCTTACCTCTGACATCTCCTCTCTACCTGCTTCCAAGCACCTTAAAGCTGTGCCCTCGTGTTAGCCACTTCATCCCTGGGAAAAAGCCTCTGACTGTCCACACGATCATGCTGAATCTGCTTAAATTTCTAAAGAAGTCAAAGCACTGCTGTGCTTTTTTCATTATGGCACTTAAGTGCTTGTCCCAGGACATATCCCCTGAAATGATAACATCAAAGAATTTAAAGTTGCTGACTCTGTCCACCTTTGATCCCGCCAATGAAAACTAACTAATAGACTTCAGGTTTCATTCTCCTGAAGTCAATCATCAGCTCAAACACGAGGAAATCTGCAGATGCTGGAATTTCAAGCAACACACATAAAAGTTGCTGGTGAACGCAGCAGGCCAGGCAGCATCTCGAGGAAGAGGTACAGTCGATGTTTTGGGCCGAGACCCTTCATCAGGACTAACTGAAAGAAGTGCTAGTAAGAGATTTGAAAGTGAGAGGGGGAGGGAGGAGATACAAAATGATAGGAGAAGACAGGAGGGGGAGGGATGGAGCCAAGAGTTGGACAGTTGACTGGCAAAAGGGATATGAGAGGATCATGGGACAGGAGGCCTAGGGAGAAAGAAAAGAGTGGGGGGACCCAGAGGATGGGCAAGGGGTATAGTGAGGGGGATGGAGGGAGAAAAAGAATGTGTGTATATAAATAAATAATGAATGGGGTACGAGGGGGAGGTGGGGCATTAGTGGAAGCTTGAGAAGCCAATGTTTATGCCATCAGGTTGGAGGCTACCCAGACGGAATATAAGATGTTGTTCCTCCAACCTGAGTGTGGCTTCATCTTTACAGTAGAGGAGGCCGTGGATAGACATATCAGAATGGGAATGGGGCATGGGATTAAAATGTGTGGCCACTGGGAGATCCTGCTTTCTTTGGCGGACAGAGCGTAGGTGTTCAGCAAAACGATCTCCCAGTCTGTGTCGGGTCTTGCCAATATATAGAAGGGGACATCGGGAGCACCGGACGCAGTATATCACCCCAGCTGGCTCACAGGTGAAGTGTCGCCTCACCTGGAAGGACTGTCTGGGGCCCTGAATGGTAGTGAGGGAGGAAGTGTAAGGGCACGTGTAGCACTTGTTCCGCTTACAAGGATAATACCGGGAGGGAGATTGGTGTGGAGGGATGGGGGGGACGAATGGACAAGGGAGTCGCGTAGGGCTGACATTGAGAGAGCGGTTCTTGTAGCTCCACTCAGCTGTAATTTTAATCTTCCTCCTATACGCTGTTCCATTACCACCCTTGTATTGGCCAATGACAGCGGTGCCATCAGCAAACTTAAATATGGCGCTGGAGCTGTGCTTAGCTTCACAGTCTTAAATATAGAGTGAAGAGAGCAGGGGGCTAGGCACACATCCTTATGGTGCACCAATGCTGATGGAGATTATGGAGGAGATGTTGTTGCCAATCTAAACTGACTGAGGTCTGCAAGTAAGGAAATCAAGGATATGTTTGTACAAGAGCAGTATTGAATCCTACAAAAGGTCTTGAAGCTCATTGATTAGGTTTAAGGGGATGAAAGTATTGAATGCTGTGCTGTAATTGATAACATCCTGATGTATGCAGCTTCATTGTCCAGATGTTCCAGATATGAATGAAAAGTGATGAAATGGTATCTGCTGTTGGCCTGTTGTGAGAGTAGGCAAATAGGAGCGAAATGCAAGTCGCTTCTCAGACAGGAGTCTATATTTCAATCACGAACTCTCAAGGCACCATCATGGTGGATGTAAACAATAGGCAGATTACCACTTTCTTCTTAAGCACCGATAAAGTTGAAGCCAGCAGTCGAAAGTACTTTGTTGCTCTTCAGTCATGAAGTTGAGTCCGACTTTTCATGACCTCATGGACCGCAGGGTCTGTAGGGTTTTCATGGCAAGATACGGAAGTAGATTGCTGGGCCTTTCTTCCACGAAGACACAGCTGCTGCCCAGTTTGGGAACCAGCTGGGTTTGAACTCAGTACCATCTGCCTTGAAGTTTAGTGCTGATACCACTACACCACCACACCAGCCAGCCTCAGAAAATACTAGGGACTTCATTTTGAATATGTTAGCAAAACTGAACCAAAAAAAACACATCCTATTCTTAGAACTAGATAAAATTCTGTTATTATTTACGTTAAGCAGAATGACACATTTAATTTTAATTCTTTCAGGTAACAAGCTCATTTCAATGAACAGCTTCAAAACTGTCTTTCCTAAGGAAAGCAAAAATTCTCAGGAAAAATAGGCCATTCAAGATTACTTTGGCATTCTGGGGTCTGTTAGTAATGCAGACTACGTATTCTGAAATACATAATCATACTTAAGCACAATATACTTTGTTAATATCTGCCAATTGTATAATTTTTAAATTCATGCTGTTACTTCAGTTGACACCCCATAAATACTTGGGGCACTTAACAGGGTCTGGTTTCCAGGAACTAAATTATGCTAATTAAAGTGCTCAAATTCTTCCCATGCAATTTTGAACCAGATCAGAACGGTTTTTTAACTGTCTCATTTCTTGAATTGCCAACACTAACAACATAATTATAATCACACAATTTTTCATTGATTGCACGATAACGTTAAGATTTAAAAAGTGTTGAAAGGTCACATTTTTTGTTTTTATATTCTTTCAACAAATGTGTGGAGCTAAAATGGCAATTATTACATGATGGCACTGGTGATGCATGGTGACTTTTTGTGAGCAGTTTACAAAACTTAAAATTTATTTCTTCTGGACTACTGTCACTGCAATCTGCAGCCTGTAATTTCCCTTTAAGTAACATGCTTTTGAACCATCTAAATGAACTTCTGAAGGACTCGGCAGATTTAACGTTCAGCAATGCAGATATAACAACTTTATGCAGACGAAGGCACATAACCTCGGATGGAAGACAGGGAGGTGGGGAGGACTCCAAGCCAAACTAAAATGGTAGGGTGTAGTAGTTCCTCTACCCAACATCCTGTTAGCAAATATACAGTCACTAGAGAACAAGATTGAGGATTTAAGTGCAATATTGCAGTTTCTGAGGGAAATGAGGTATTGCTGTGTTCTGTGTTTCACAGATACATGGTTCACTCAAAACACGCTGGATATGCCAATCCAGCCTGAAGGATTCCCGATTTACCAGATATATAGATCTGCAGAACATTCAGGGAAGGCAAGAGAAAGGGGTTTGTGTTTCATGATAAGCTCTTCGCGGTGTTCAGACATAACGGTCTTGTCGCACTCTTGTACCCCCAAACTGGAACATTAAGTGATTAAGTGCTGTCTATACTACTTACCAAGAGAGTTCAGGAAAGCAGCATCTATCATCAAAGGCCCCTTCAATTGAGGCCTTGTTCTCTTCTCACTGTTGCCATCAGGAAGGTGGTACAGGCGCCTCAGGTCGCACACCACCAGGTTCAGGAACAATTATTACCTCTCAACTATCAGGTTCTTGAACCAGAGGGGACTCATCCCATCACTGAATTGATTCCACAACCTATGGATTCACTTTGAAGGACTGTAAAAACTTGTGTTCTTAATATTTATTGCTTATTTATTTATTGTTATTTTTTCTTTTTATTTGCATAGATTGATTAGTTGTCAGTTTCTGTCGTGAAAGGTTTTTCATTGATTCCATTGTGTTTCTTTCTATTTACTGTGAATGTCTGCAAGAAAATTAATTTCAGGCTAGTATATGGTGACATATATGTACTTCAATAATAAATTTGCTTTGAACACTGAACTTTGAACATAGTTGAAATCTAGCTAAATTAGGAGGTTTTCTCATAATTATGGTGTTGCCAATGAAGATGCAAGAACATAATCTGTGTACCTTTTCAGGAAGCGCAGTTTGTTGTTTTCAGGGCAGTACAGTAGAACAAACAACAATGCCTAGAAATGATATTAAAGATGGGCGATTCAGTAGTTGTGAAACAGGATAAGATGGGGCAAATAGTAATTTCAGTCACCTCTTGCAAACACAAGCTTCGGTAGCTTTAAGATCTTGGGTTTGACTGAAGTAGCATCTCACAGGAGAAAGATAATTGTCTTATGATTAGAGAAAATTTACAAGGATGTTGCTGGGACTTGATGGCCTGAGTTATAGGGAAAGATTAAATAGGTTAGGACATCATTCTCTGGCGCATAAGAGAATGAGAGGAGATTTGATAGAGGCAATATAAATTATGAGTGCTATAAATACGTAAGCAGACTTTTTCCACTGAGGATGGATGAGACTAGGACTCTGGAGGTCATGGGTTAAGGATGAAATATGAAATGTTTAAGGGGAACTTCTTCACTCAGAAGGTAACAATCTGCCAGTCGAAAGTGGTGAACTGGGCACATCTTCAACATTTTGGATAAGTACATGGATGGAAAGTGTATGGTTCAGGTGCAGGTCACTGGAACCAGGCAGAATAATATTTTACCATGTACTAGATGGGCCAAAGAGCATGTTTCTGTGCTGTAGTGTTCTATGACTCCATATGTGTGCTGCTACAATATTTTTTCAGATTTTTAACATTCATGCAAGCTTGATGTGTTTGTAAATTGTACACTGATTTTGCATATTTTAAATACTGCATTAACTCATCTGTTTCATACATTTATAAGTTCCTCATCAGCAGGCTATGAGCTATTGTGGTTTTATTGGTAATTTGATTCTTACTTTGTTTTAACCATAAATGTTTTCTGCCTGTTGCCACACATACCCCAACCCTTCCTATTGCTCTACCATTTATCCTTTTTCCCATCTATGCTGTGATGACATTTTTCTTCTCTTATTCCCCAAGCTTATTTTTAAACTTCACCCTCATTAAATGAAGTGAATAAAGAAATGGTTCAGTTTTTGAGCAATTATTTTGCTTTGCATTTATCATTATAGTGTGAAAAATAGATGTCTAAAATATTTGAGAACCAGCGACTTAATGAAAGTAAGGAACTTAAATTATATGACCCGTTGGGGCACCTTTGAGAGAAAGATAGTGCAGTCTGATGTGACCAGAATAAACATTAAATTTCCCTGAATGCTCTTGCTATCGCTTTGCTTTGGAAATTAAAGAAGAAAAACTCAGTTTATTAAAGAAGAAAGATGCATAGCAAGACAAATATAGCTCTTCCTCGTTAAACGAAGAACACTTTTGATGACAACATTTCTGGTTGATCTGCCACCCTTCAAGAATACTCTAACGTTTTCATTTCATTGAGAGGAACCAAGATAGAATTCCTCGAGAACAGTTCTGCAGGATTGTTAAATGTCGGGTAGATGAAATCAATACATTCTTCCATAGTTTTTGCTGGCAGAATCACATCTTCAGGTAATTCGATTTCATCGTTTTCATTTTTCTCAATCTTGTTTCCTCCAACACCTAATAAGTGGGAGGAGAAGATGGTGGCACGCCTGAGCGTGCGCAGCCCTTCGGTGAAAAATGATATCGTATCTGTTAAATAGGGGCCGTGGACAATTCTGATTTGATGGAGAATGGACGTGAAAGAACAGAGGAACTTCTGGAGAAATTTCTGAAATGCTCATTTGCTGCTGTCATTACTGCATGGTCGGGAATCTTTTGGAGGGTAGGCCTCAAAATCCCCGGCCTTGCCTGCTTTTGGCTGCTGTGAGCATCGTGAGGCGCTACTGAGGCTGGCTGTGCACACGCGTCGTGGTTTCCATGAAAGCTATAATCGGGTGGAAAGCGGGGCCTGTTGAAGAGTGAGCAATTTTAAATGAATATAACCCTGACCTTTGCATGCATTCTGTAAGTTAGTGCATTTTAGGTCCATTTAGTCAAAAAAAGTGCCGCTTTAATGCACCGTTTGGGCTAATTTGAGGGCACAAACAGATACACAGAATGAGAATTTTAGTTATGTATAGATTAGTTTTTAAAAAGTACTGGAGATATAGGATTAAAATTTAGCAAACCTCCAGTTCATTGTTGATATTCCAGGATTGTAAAAGTGATAGCTATAGATATAATGGGTTCATCAATTGCAGTATTTCCCAGATTCTTCTCCAGACTTAAAAACCATGGAATAACTTCAACTTTACTAGGACTGCTTGATGACACATTACGTTATATGACATCTTCATGTCAACTCCTAGACCTCTTTTTTACTTACTTGAATCAAGGCTGCAATGAGATCCAAAGACAAACATTCTAGTGGAATGCCCATTGAACATATTTGTGTAGGTTATTGGGAAATACCCGCTTTACTGACTATTGACTGCAGAACTGCTGGCATTTACTCTTGTAAATGACAACCAGAATTTTTAGAGTTCTCAGTTCACTTGAGAGTCTTGGACATACCAAACTCTGTCGGCACTGTTTACTCTCACATGCTACAGCTGTATATTTGATGAAATGCAGTGGCAAAACATGATCTGGCAGAATTTTCCAGCACTTATGCTCGGGAATTAGTCTCCAGGAACCTTTGCCACTGAGATCTGACACAGTGTAATTTGAATAAAAATAGACCGTGAGAGAGAATAAAGTAGGTTATATTTCTTTTAAGTAATATGTTAAGTGATTGCACTTTTTAAAACTTAGTATTTTAAGTCTTGTTGTTTAATTGATATTTGATGAGAATTAATTAAAAACAGTAAATTTGACAGCAAATCAGTAGCAGCCATCAAAGATTTTTACAAACCTGTTGGAGGAATCTTGTCTTTGGCCCATATTCCATGCATGGTCGTGTTACCTAAGTTATGGATCATGTTTCACCAAGCATGTGAGAAGTTTGAAGTTAGCAATCAGCAACCCACTCTTAGCAAGCTCTCAGCTGATATATCTTGTTTTATTTAAAAAAAGCCAGTTGGAATCATAAGACATAAGGAAGGCATATGCAATGACTGAATCGAAATTTTCTGAGTAAGTGAATACACAAAGGTGCCAGCAGGAGTACTATCTGAGAAACTGAGATTGAATCTGATAGGAAGAATAGAAGATCTGATTTGTGTAGAACTTTTTACTTACCCTGCTGTAAAAAAAATTGGAAACTTAGCTTTAAGACGCTGTAATCAAAAAAGACATGGTATGTTAGCTTTCTTGGAAAAAGACATTGGAGTATAAAAGCCTACAAGTCTTGCTGCAGTTGTACATGGCTTTAGTGAAACAGAACCTGAAACAATGCATTCAATTTTGATTTCTGTACCTAATTTACAAAAGATATTTGCAGAGGATGAGTTTTAGGTTGATTCTTGGGTAGAAGAGAGTTGGCAGGTTAATTCTATACTCTAGAACTTAGAATAATGAAAGATGATTAGATTTAATCATATTCCTAAGGGGATTGATTAGCTAGATGCTGATTACCCTGGCTGCAGAGGTAGCCCTACTAGGAGGTACACTCTCAGAATGCAGATTCAGGCATTGTGTACTTTCTTAAATTACAGAATTGGGAGTCAGATGTCTGGGAATACTTGATCAACAAACTGAAGATGGTGATGAGTGAAAGAGAATCATAAATGGGGCTCTGATGAAGAAATGAATTTGATACGTAACATAAACTATGATATAAGAACATAAGAAATAGGAGCATGAGTAGGCCATCTGGCCCGTTGAGCCTGCTCTTCCATTCAATAAGATCATGGCTGATCTGGCCATGGACTCATCTCCACCTACTTGTCTTTCCCCCATAACCCTACTATGCAAAAATCTATCTGACCTTGTGTTAAATATATTCACTGAGGTAGCCTCCACTGCTTCATTGGGCAGAGAATTCCACAGATTCACCACTCTGGGAAACGCAATTCCTCCTCATCTCCATCCTAAGTCTACTCCCCTGAATCTTGAGTCTATGTCCCCTAGTTTTAGTCTCACCTACCAATGGAAATAGCTTTCCTGCCTCTATTTTATCTATCCCTTTCATAATTTTATATGTTTCTATAACATCTCCTTTCATTCTTCTGAATTCTGAGGACAGTCTCAAGTGACTCAATCTCTCCTCATTCCCCTCATCTCTGGAATCAACCTGATGAACCGCCTCCAAAGCCAGTATACCCTTCCTCGAGTAAGGAGACCAGAACTGCACACAGTATTCCAGGTGTGGCCTCACCAGTACCCTGTACAGTTGCAGCATGACCTCCCTGCTCTTAAATTCAGTCCCTCAAGCAATGAAGGCCAACATTTGCCTTCTTGATAGCCTGCTGCACCTGCAAAGCAACCTTCTGTGATTCATACACAAGCACTCCCAAGTCCCTCTGCACAGCAGCATGCTGCAAATTTTTACCATTTAAATAATAACCTGCTCTTTTAATTTTCCTTCCAAAGTGGATGACCTCACATTTACCAACATTATACTCCATCTGCCAGACCATCGCCACTCACTTAGCCTCTCTGTATCTCTTTGCAGACTTTCTGTCTCTTCTGCATAATTTGCTTTTCCACTCAATTTAGTATCATCATAAAACTTAGATACACTATACTCAGTCCCCTCTTCCAGATCATTAATGTATATTGTGAACAGTTGTGGGCCCAGCACCGACTCCTGTGCCACACCACTCACCACTGATTGCCAACCAGAGAAAAACCCATGTATCCCAACTCCCTGCTTTCTATGAGTTAAGCAGTCATTTATCCATGCTAATACATCACCCCAACTCTATGCATCCTTATCTAATGGATAAGACTTTTATGTTGCACCTTTTCGAATGCCTTCTGGAAACCCAAGTAAATAACATCTATCTGTTCTCCTCTATCCACTGTGCTCATTATATCCCCAAAGAACTCCAGTAAGGTTGTCAAACAGGACCTGCCTTTGCTGAATCTGTGCTGCATCTGCCTGATAGATCCATTTCTTTCCAGACAATTATATGGAATGGTCAAGATTCAAAGAACTATATGATGTTCTTAGCTTCTTATTTCTGCCTCATTCAGTTCACATTAATGTCATTATTGCTCCCTTTTCTCCAGTTTACTCAGATGTGTCCTTCTATATTAGTCATAGCTCCTGCCAGCTGGCTGTATTAAAGTTGAATTCTACTGCACTCCATTGACGGGAATTTTAAATGGCATAAACTTGTTACAAGGTCATGAACTTCCGCAACTCCACAGATGCTGCCTGACCTACTGAGATTCTCCAGCTTCTTGTTTGTTGCTCCAGATTCCAGCATCTGCAGTCTCTTGTGTCATCGTTGATTTTAGTTGATATTTTATAGCATTATTAAAATATGAACTTTAAAATCTGAGTTCCTTCTCCTGTTCTCCTTGTTACCTGCTAAACTAAATACTTCTTTTAAGTAACCTATTGTATAGTACTACATTTCTTATTAGTTGGCATGTCTAAAACATTAATTTTATTGTCACAAACAAAAATATAATTGTTCAATGAACCTATTCAAAAATTGAATTAATAATATTTGGTTATTTTTGCACAATAGTTTATTAGTTATTAATTTGTGGTCCTTTGAAATTATTAAGAAATATACACACAGCAGAAATTTTGTTATTGATGTTCAATAGACTATAAATTGGACTGGTAGCTCTATTTCTCTGCAACTACAAATTCCATGAATTCTTCAAATGAGAGGGAAGGATTGTAAGTACACACCCAGTTACAAATGCAGCATTTCTTGAATTAGTTAAGGATGATCGAGGTATATATTAGTAGCAGGAAAACATATTAGAATATTTTAATATGCAAATATAGGATCTGATGTCTGCAACAGGTAGCCATTCTAGTCAGCACCTTTTCAGGCTACTTTGAGAAAAGCGTAGCCCAATGCAGGACCTACAACAGAGAAGGTACAAATCTATTTAGTTTTGATACCAGGAATGATTCACTCATGTTCTATCTATGTTAAGATGGCTAAATCCCAATTTATCATCCTGATGCCTTGATCTCCTAACCCAAACCATGAATTTAACGAAAGGCCATGATTCTCAAATTCTCCAACTGCAGTACCATGATCTTTGGCATAGACCTGCAAGTCAAGAGCATATATTAACTGCCACAGATGGGGTGAAACATAATCTAATTCTTTTAAGTGTACAATGATCTTTGTAACAGTTGACTGTCATTTTCTAGGCAGTAAAATATTAAAATGAATGACAATGATATAATCATTCAAAGCAAAAGACCTGGAACATTTATTCTGAATCTTTACTAACAGAAAGAATTGTTGCAGTGGGATGTACTAATCTTTTCGTGAGTTATAAGTGCATTGAGATTCTACTGATTATTTATTTATGAGTGATTGTAAATCATTAATGTTTTTATTTTGTATTCCACATTTTCTCATACTTATCAGATGTGGGAAGAGGCCATTTCTTTAGGCAAAGAACTGGCAGAACAATATGAAAATGAATTGTTTGATTACGAACAACTCAGTGAATTGCTGGTAAGATATTAATTACAAATCATAAAATAATTAGTAATTATTTCTTGCTTTTGAACTGTTAATTAATTACATGACTTTGTGTTAATTTTACAGCAAAAACAAGCTCAGTTTTATGAGAGCATTGTCAGAGTGATACGAGCAAAACCAGATTACTTTGCTGTTGGGTATTATGGCCAAGGCTTTCCTTCGTTTATCAGGGTAGGAACATGTTCATATTTAATTTTGACAAGCTAGAAATTATTTTGACTACATTTAAAAAAAAGAGGCTTGAATTATTTATTTAAATATATAGATATACTTGGTACAGAGATGTCACTGCCCAACCACAACGTTCTTAAGAACCAGAACTGTAGAAAGAAAATGTATTGTGCTTTGGATAACTAATTGGAGAATATAAGAAACTTCAGGAATATTATAGCACATGTTAAAGCATAAATTATAATCATTTTGCATTAAAAACACTTGTAAACAAGACTAAACAATGTTGCGATCCAACTTGTCAAATCTGCTGTGACAGTACAGTAGACACATTCACTATTGTGTTGCTTCTATTCCCATTTTGTTATCAACAATATCTCAACATTTTTTCTTATAGCTGAATTTTTGAACTAATTTTTAACCTTGGAGCATGTTACAAGTATATCTTAACTGTTATTATTTTTCTATGCTTTTTATTCACTAATTCTACATCAGTTGCTCCTATTATAAATAGCAGAGAGGAGCCATCACCAACACACAGTTGAATTACTGAGTTTCTTTTCAGGGTTTTTTTCATAAAAAGTAAAAGCATATACTAAACAGAACTGTTTTTTTACAGTTTTGCATATACAGAAGGAAACAATTTGTTCTAAATTATGTCAAAAATGTGATTTCTGTTTCTGACAATTGACAGTCCTGTAGAAGCCACATACTTCATCATCGCAATTTTCCCTTCCCTATGCAGTGTTTAGATTGTTTTGATTTAAAACTTGCTAGTTTGTGTAATTTTAAGATTTCCTTGTTATATGTGTTCACTAGGTTGGCTACTATAAACTTTTCAAAGTGTGCTGTGTATACTGAACAAAAATTTCAAAAATCTAACAGAATCTCACAGGTTTATTTGTGGACTTCCCATACATTTCAGATTAAATTTCCAACACGATAAAACATCATTTTTAATTGTGCTATGTACTAGTCTACACTCCTCTACAGTAATATGTACCAGCCACTGTTTATTTTTACTTTTTTGTGCCTGTTTGTTTTTTCTTTCTGGCCTGCTTTGGAATCCTTCTCAAATTGTGAAATATTTCTATTCATATCAACTGATATTATTGGAATTAAATACACATTCCTCCACTCTATATTACAAGCTAAGGCAATACTCTTTCCTTACTTACTCTTTTCAAACTATCAGATGCACATGTAACAATTTTGTTTGAAGATACTTTTCAGTAAGTTATATCAGGACTTACTACTGACAAGTATGCTTGTATATTTTCTGCACATTTTTGGATGAGAATATAATAAAATATTGTGTTAATACAGCAGTTGTGTTAATATAGCAAGGAAATATCTCAAAGCATTACAGGTGCGTTTAAAAATTGGCACAGCTTCAAACCATCAACTTTTAGGCATATGCATCAAAGAGAGATTTTTGAAGAGGATCAAAAAAGAGAATTTAGAGAGGTAGGTAGAAAGCTGAGAAGTAGGACCTCTTGGGTAGTAATTTCTGGATTGCTGTCTGTGTATGTGTCAGTGAGGGTGGAAACAGGATGATTTGGCAGATGGATGTGTAGCTGAGAAGCTGCTGCAGGAGGCAGAGCTTCAGGTTCTTGGATCATTGGGATTTCTTCTGGGGAGGTGTGACCTGTTCAAAAATAACAGGTTGCACCTGGGCCTGAGGGGAACCAATATTCTCATGGGCACATTTGTTAGAGCCGTTGGAGAGGGTTTAAACTAATTTGGCAGGGGAGGTGGGAACCAGAGTGAAGAGACTCAGGATAGGACGGATGGTTAAAAAAAAGCAAAGTTAGCATGCAGTCAGACTATCAGGAAGGGCAGGCAGATGATAGGACATCATCACAGCCAGCAGGGTAAGTATCAGTGCATAGGGATGCAGAATCAAAAAAAGTAGCAAATACAGTACACAGAGTATTATATCTCAGTGCACGAAATATAAGAAATAAGGTGGATGATCTTGTTGCACCATTACAGATTGTCAGGTATGATGTTGTGGCCACCACTGAATCATGGCTGAAGGATGATTGTAGTTAAGAGTTGAATGCCCAAGGTTACACATTGTATTGGAAGGATAGGAAAGTAAGCAGAGGGAGTGGTGTGGCTCTACTGGTAAAGATGGGATCAAATCAGTAGAAAGATGTGATATAGCATCCGAAAATGAATCCTTGTGGGTTGAATTAAGAAACTGCAAGGGTAAAAGAACTCAAATTTCAGTTACAGTATATACAGGCTTTCCAACAATAGCTGGGATGTGGACCACAGATTACAACAGGAAATGGACAAGGTGTGTGAAAAGGGCAAGGTTATGGTAGCCATGGGCGATTTCAACAGGCACATCGATTGGGTAAATCAGGTTGATAAAAGAGAGTGAGTTTGTTAAATGCCAATAAGATTGTTTTTTAGAGCAGTTTGTCATTGAGCCTACTAGGGGATCAACTATACTGGATTGGGTGGATTGGATTAATTAAGGAGCTTAAGGTAAAAGAACCCTAAGGAGCCAGTGATCACAGTATGATGGAGTTCAACTTGAAATTTGATAGGGAGAAAGTAAAGTCTGACATAGCAGTATTTCAGTGGAGTAAAGGAAATTATGTTGGTATCAGAGAGGAATTGGCCAAAGTAAATTGGAAGGAGCTGCTGGCAGGGATAACAGCAGAGCAGCAATGGTGTGACTTTCTGGGAAAAATTAGGAAGGAGTAGGATAGATGTATTCCAAAAACAAATGCTCAAATGGCAAAATAGCACAACCTTGGCTGACAAGAGAAGTCAAACCTTATATAAAAGCAAAAAAAGGGCATACAGCAAAAATTATTGGGAAGTTTTTGAAACCCTACAGAGAGCAACTAAAAGAATCATTAGGAGGGAAAAATGAAATATGAAAGCAAGCCAGCGAACAGTATCAAAGTGGATAGTAAAAGCTTTTTCAAGTATGTGAATAATAAAAGAGAGATGAGAGTTGATATAGGACTGCTAGAAAATGAGGCCAGAGAAATAATAACGGGGCCAAGGAGATGGCAGATGAACTAAATGAGTATTTGCAGCAGTCTTCACTGTACAAAACATTAGCAGTGCAGTAGATGTTGAAGGATGTGAGGGAAGAGAAGTGAGTGCAGTTACTACTACAAGGGAGAAAATGCCCGAAAAGCTGAAAGACCTAAGAGTATATAAATCACCCAGACCAGATAAACTGCACCCTAGGGTTCTGAAAGAGGTAGCGGTAGTGATTGTGGGGGCGTTAGTAATGATCTTTCAAAAATCATTGGACTCTCTGAAATTGCAAATGTCACTCCACTCTATAAGAAAGGAGGACAGTAGCAGAAAGGAAATTACAGACCAGTTAGCCTGACTGCAGTGGTTGAGAAGATGTTGAAGTCAATTGTTAAGGATGAGGATGAGGTTATGGAGTACTTGGTGACACAGGACAAGATAGGACAAGGTCAGCATGTTTTCCTTAAGGGAAAATCTTGTCTGACAAAGCTATTGGAATTCTTTGAGGAGATTACTAGTACAATAGATAAAGGGATGCAGTGATATTATATATTTGGACTTTCAGAAGGCTTTTGACAAGGCTGCTTAACAAGTTAAGAGCCCATGGTATTACAGGAAAGTTACTAACATGGTTAGAGCATTGGCTGATTGGTAGGAGGCAGCGAGTGGGAATAAAAGGATCCTTTTCTGGTTGGCTGCCAGTGACTAGTGGTGTTCGACAGTGGTTGGTGTTGGGACAGCTTTTTATGCAGTATATCAATGGTTTAGATAATGGAATAGATAGCTTTGTTGCCAAGTTTACAGATGATGCAAAGATTTGTGGAGGAGCAGGTAGTGTTGAGGAAACAGGTAGGCTGCAGAAGGACTTGGACAGATTAAGAGAATGGCAAATGAAATACAATGTTGGAAAATGCATGGTCACGCACTTTGGTAGTAGATATAAATATGCAGACAATTTTCTAAACAGGGAAAAAATCCAAAAATCTGAGATGCAAAGGGACTTGGGAGTCCTTGTGCAGAATACCCTGAAGGTTAACTTGCAAGTAGAGTCGGTGGTGAGGAAGGCAAATGCAATGCTAGCATTCATTTCAAGAGGTCTAGAATATAAGAGCAGGAATGTGATGCTGAGGCTTTATAAACTGAGACCTCACCTTGAGTATTGTGAACATATTTGGACTCCTCATCTGAAAAGAGGGTTCAGAAGGGGAACAAGGATGATACTGGGAATGAAGGGGTTATCATACGAGGAACATTTGATAGCTCTGGGTCTATTCTGACTAGAATTTAGAAGAATGGGGGGGATCTCATTGAAATCTTTTGAATTTTGAAGGCTAGACAGAGTAGATGTGGAAAGGTTGTTTCCTTTGCTGGGGGAGTCTGTGACAAGAGTACACAGCCTCAGGATAGAGGGGTGTCCATTTAAAACAGAGATGTGGAAAATTTCTTTAGCTGGACAGTGGTGAGTTTGTGGAATTTATTACTATAGGCAACTATGGAGGCCAGGTCATTGGGTGTATTTAAGTCAGAGCTTGATAGGACATGACATCAAAGGTTACGAGGAGAAGGCCAGGGAGTAGGGCTGATGAGGGGAAGGAAGGATCAGCCATGATGGAATGGCAGAGCAGACTTGATGGGCCAAATGGCCTAATTCTTCTCCTATGTCTTATGGTCTAATAATCAGAGAATTTTAAAGTAGAAGACCAAGATGGCTGAAGCCCTAACTGGTAATGGTCAGAAACAATGGTGTAAAGAAAGCATTGAAGGCCATATGTGCAGAAACATTCAGAGAGCTGTACAGTCTATGTTCCTTAGGAGTCTGCAACAGTATGAAGAGACTTTCCATGTGAGGACCCTGATTTAAGAATTAAAATTTTAAAAATGAAGCATTGGTCGTCATCATGAGGATTCTGAGTGAACTGGCATTGATGCAAGTTAAGACAGAATGGAAATATATGCTGTTGTATGATTAGTCAGTATTAACTGTTCTGTAGGAAAATTTAAATTGTGCATTTAAAATGATTTGTGGAAAGGAGAATTCTTGTATTTGTGGTGATACAGTCTCTTTACAATTGGCAAATGATTTTGCCAACAATAGTGCAGTGTATGAATATCTCAATAGAAATGTGGATCCCCTGTAACTGTATTTTTAAATAATAATTCAAATTATTCCTTGGATTTTTTTCTGCTGTTCATATTTAATAGTAAATTTATATTAATGACTTGGTGACATCTATGCATAAACAATTTACTTTCCAAACCTATTTTGTTTCATTTGTTGTAAAACAAAACATTGCCAAAGACCAGGACCTAAAGAAACATATTCTTTATTCAGTCAAGGTACATGAAAAAAGAGAATGTAGATGATGTTAAAAGCCATCAGGCCATATATCCTGGCTGACTTTTACATTATAAATGTAATATAAAGTTTGGAATTTCTCCAAAATTAGTTTTAGTGCAAAGGATTACTGTAAATTGTATTTGTCCCATTTGTAAGTTGTGTCAGAAAGTCCAGTGCATCCTTAGATCAAACTAGGATCATATGAGGGACCGCAGATGGTTTTAATACTTGAATGATGTAGCTGAGGTAATTCAGTTAGTGTTTCATTGACGTTCAGAAAATATTTTAGATAGCTTTGAGTAGCAGAATCTTATAGTTTGAACACAGGCATCAATGTTTCTGTGCTTATTTGTAGGAAGGCACATTTGTAATTCAAAGTCTCATTCTTTATAATTACGTGACTAGTTTTCAATTAATTTTTTTTTGTAATTTATTTTTTTATTGAATTTCATCATCAAGCAAACATTTCCATAAGATGTATTTCAGATACTGTGCATATATATCATATAATCATATTTGTCACAAATCGCCACATGTTTATCTGAGGTATACACTTATAGAAAGGAGAGGAAAGACAGAACAATCGAAAGAAGAAAACTATGTACAGAGTAGGGAGTGATTTTTTTTTACAACATGTTCATTGACTTGTGAGAATAAAATCAGGCCTATGAGGTGTTATGTAGTTAAACCATTTTTTCCAGTATGAATAAAATTGTTCCAACTTATGATTAACAGATGCTGTTATCATCTCCATTTTGTAAATGTCCATTGTAATTTCCATCCATACATTTAAAGTTGGGCTCTCCTGTGATAACCATTTCCTAGTAAGGGTCTTTTTACCAGCCACCAGCAGTACATTCATTAAATATTTATCCCTTTTCAACCATTCTTGAGGTATATAACCAAAATATATGGTCTTACTCTCTAAGGGTATTTCACATTTAAAGATGTCTTATAGGGCATTATGTATCCAACTCCAAAAGTCTTTGATAACGGGGCATTCCCAGAAAATATGATAATGGTTTGCATTTTGATTTCCACAATTTTTCCAGCAAGCAGAGGAGTTACTATTATAATGGGATTTCTGAGAGAGTGTAATAAAATATCTTATCAAGTTTTTCCACCCGAACTCCCTCCATTTCTGTGAACTGGTACACTTCCATTGATACCTCCATATTATTGTCCAGTCTTCCTCAGATATTATTATCGCTCCTTCCTTCTCCCATTTTGTTTCAATGTATGAAGTCGAATGTGTTTTAAGATATGACAAACCCTTATAAATGCTTGAAATTATTCTACTACTGTTGTCTGAATTACATGCTTTTCTAAATAGCTCTATCAGACATGTACTTGCCTTGGTTACATTTTTAACTGTCCTATTAACATACTGTCACATCTGTAAATACTGGTAAAAGTGTTGTTTTTCAAATAAGTGTTTCTCTTTGAGCATTTCAAAACTGAACAGTGTTCCTTCTTCCATTATATTGCAAATAGCTGTTATTCCTTTAGCTGTCCAGTCCTTAAATCTAGCATCCAGTTTATTCGACGTAAAATCCGAGTCATATGCACACCATTTTAGAATTGCAATGTCTCTCTCCAGTTTATATTCTTTTATAATAGTTTTCTGTATTTTAAGAGTCCATTTCACCCACGGGTTGTCAATATTATTTATGTAATATTTGTAGGAGTTTTCAATTAATTAATTTAATGAAAATTCTGACTTTTGATTTGTATTTCCAAATGTCATTTCTCAGCTGGATAATCAGCAAATTTTCATTTCATGAAATGATAGTAAGTCAAAAAGAACCAAGTAATATGTAACCTAATTCAGTTTTGTTTTTTGAAAAAATACAACATTCTGTGCAAAACTCAATATTATAAAACGTTATTATATCTTTGTTTTAGATTGTTCTAAATAATAAGTTACTTTTCCTGGGAACCATCTCTCAATATAATTTATTACTATCATTCTTTAATCGAGCATTGTATTCATTATAAAAGTACTTTTAAACATATTCAACATTCAGAGCAAATAAGTTGAATAAATGCATGTCATGCACCATAGTCTTTGAGCTCAAACATTCATGCCAAGTTGGAAAATTGGAAAAAGCTGATGACAAAATATAAACTAGAGAAGTTTTATAACATGTGAAGTAAGCATTCTAAGAGTGAAAGTATTTGATGCTATTTTATTCAGCTGGTCATTCAAATAAGGTTTTCTAATAATGGTCCTTTTTTTTGGCTTAGTCTCAATGGTGGGAAATGTTTTCTTCCAAATGTACGAAGACATGAGCTGATAACTTGAAGCTTACAGCTTAAGCCAGTTTCCTAAGCTTAATTTCAAGAGGAGAAACATGAAGCAATCCTAAAATACTTTTAATTAGTTTGATTTTCCTATGTCCTCATATGCAATTGCATTTTCAAGAAAGTATGCTTTGGCTTGTCTACATATACCAGCAGGCATTAGCTGTGCACCCTACCAACACCTTCACTAAAATACCAAATATCACAACTCCTGAAGGATGAGGTACTTTGGAGTGGCATTTAGGAAAAGGAAGCTGCTTATGACATTTAAGGGTGGAAGGGAAAATGAGAGAAGACAGCAAAAGTATTTTGCTGACGATGGAAGACAGGGACCAGAGGCAGGAAAGATGTAAAATAATTAGTGAGGTTATAGTCAGATCACCAATCAGCAAGACTATTGTTGAATCCTCGCTTATATATTGCAGAATGATATCAGAAAATTCAATATTGTTTTCCTGAGAAAAAAGGAAGTTTCAAATAAACCAAAAAGTAAACAACAAGTTCAAATAGTAATAAAAGAATTGTAGAGATAGTCATAAAGTAATTAATATAGAGAAAATCATGACATGGAATTAATTGGCAATGGTTAGGTAGATGGTTGGGAGAGAAAAAAATTGAAGGAAATCAACCAGGTAGATGATAGGGCATTCAGGTAGTTGATTGGAGTTGGGATGAGACAGATGATCAGAAAGAAATTTAGGACAAGAGTGATGGAAAGTTAAAGAAAATTAGGCCATTTAACCAGTGCCACAAGAAGACTCAGCTTTGTAATGGACTTGTATGCTCACAAAAGCTCAATGCTCAATGTACACTATTTGACATCACTACATGTACATATCACTTGTGCTCTTGTTGCCAACTACAATGTATGCATTGCAAACTGTTTCAGTACCAAACACACAGCTTCCTGTAGCAACTGCAGAGGGCTGTACAAATAAATAGGTCAGAATCAGAATCAGGTTTATTATCACCGGCATATGACATGAAATTTGTTAACTTAGCAGTAGCAGTTCAATGCAATACATAATATAGAAAAAATAATTATAACAAAAATAATAATAATAAATAAATAAATAAATCAATTACAATATATTGAATAGATTTAAAAAGTGCAAAAAACAGAAATACTGTATATTAAAAAAAAAAGTGGGGTATTGTCCATTTAGGAATTGGATGGCAGAGGGAAAGAATGTATTTGTAGGACTGCAATGATGACAGTAGAAATGGATAGCAAGAAATCTAGGAGTAGTTGATGATCTGTGCTCATAGAACAGAGTATATTGAGAAGCATTTCCCTTGTTGTGAGTATCAGCAGGGAAATTGGATCAGGATAAACACCTAGTTACGAGAAAGGAAAAGGGAATGCGTATACAATAAGAACATCAGTACAACGTCACTGTAGAGTTAAATATCCCTCAATGACTGCATGCTCACAATAGAAATAGCTGCTAAAGTCACTATGCCCATCAAATTCCACCTTACCTCAGTTGATATATTCCCTTAAGAATTTAGTTCAAGGAAGTATCTTCACAACATCTACCCTATCAAGCCATCTTTTCAGAGTTATTGGTGGTATCTGTAGAATGCATTAAGAGACCTGCAACAAGTAGCTTATGCTTCAGAACTGCATGGAAGGGCAGGGATCACTATTGCCTGTAAACTGAGTCTTGTGCCAAGTCTGAACTCTTGTTCTTCAAATGTTTTTTGTCAGGTGGCCAGAGCCTACACCATTGCACAAGAGGTGAATTTCATTTTGGTTGCCTGCTTTCATTGAAAAATTGCTCCCAAAATATGGGAAATTCAAGATTCAAGATTCAAAAAACTTTATTGTCATTCTAACCGTACATCAGCTCTGCAGGGCAGAATGAGACAGCGTTTCTCAGGAGCAGTGCAATCATAACATAACACGCAACACTAAATAATAAACATCACAATAAGTAGTAAAACACAACAGCCACATGTCAATTAAAATCAAGTTATAAGTGTCCAGTGCAAGTTAAAAGTGTCCAAAGCAGAGTCAGGTAGAGCAGCTATTTAGCATTCTGACTGCCTGTGGGAGGAAGCTGTTCAGTAGCTTTGTGGTTTTAGTTTTGATGCTCCTGTATCGTTTGCCTGATGGCAGAAGAACAAACAGTTCATGGAGAGGGTGTGAGGGGCCTTTAATGATGTACCGTGTCTTCTGGAGGCATCGACTTTGAAAGAGGTCTTGAACACAAGATAGGGAGACCCCAATAACCTTCTCTGCTCCCCTAACCACCCTCTGCAAGGCTTTTTTGTCGACAGCACTGCAGCTGGAGTACCAGGTTGTGATGCAAAAGGTCAGCACACTCTCAACCACGCCTCTGTAGAATGTAGTTAAGATGTTGGTGGGGAGTGATGCTTGTTTAAGCTTCCTCATAAAGTGCAATCTCTGTTGGGCCCGTTTCACAATCCCAGTGGTGTTCCTGGACCGGGTGAGATTGTCCGAGATCTGTACCCCAAGGAACTTGATGTTTTCCACTCTCTCCACTGTGGAGCCGCTGATGCTGATGGGTGTGTGCTCAGGCTGAGACCGTCTGAAATCGACGATCATTTCCTTGGTTTTGGTGACATTAAGCATCAAGTTGTTATCCCTGCACCAGCTCTCTAGGTGTTTGACCTCCTCCCTGTACATAGTTTCATCATTTTTGCTGATGAGCCCCACCACTGTGGTATCATCTGCAAATTTAATGATCAGGTTCTCCTTGAATCTGGCTGCACAGTCATGTGTTAGCAGTGTAAACAGCAATGGGCTAAGCACACAGCCTTGTGGGGATCCAGTGCTCAGTGTCAGAGTCAGAGATGTTCCTGCCAACACGGACTGACTGTGGTCTCTCTGTCAAGAAATCCAGAATCCAGCGACACATGACAGTGATAAGGCCAA
This sequence comes from Mobula birostris, assembly GCF_030028105.1. Taxonomy (NCBI): domain Eukaryota; kingdom Metazoa; phylum Chordata; class Chondrichthyes; order Myliobatiformes; family Myliobatidae; genus Mobula; species Mobula birostris. The sequence goes on along the minus strand of NC_092390.1, from coordinate 47,922,036 downwards.
GCAGCGACAATTTATCCACTAGACTCTGCAGGATAATGGTATTGAATGCTGAACTGAAATCAATGTACAGGATTCTGGCATAAGTGTCTTTGTTTTCCAAGTGAGAGAGAACTGTGTGCAGTGTGGCGGATAGTGCGTCCTCCGTAGAGTGATTTGGACGATAAGCAAACTGCAGAGGATCCAGCGATGAGGGGAGGCTGGCAGTGATATGAGGCTTGACAAGCCGTTCAAAACATTTCATCACTATGGGGGTCAGGGCAACGGGACGGTAATCATTCAGAGAGGCTACAACTGATTTCTTTGCTACAGGGATGATTGGGGAGGTTTTGAAGCATCTGGGGACAATAGTTTGACTGAGGGAGATGTTGAAAATGTCTGTCAGGACATCTGCTAATACATCAGCGCATTCCTTGAGCACACATCCAGGGATGTTGTTGGGACCTCCCGCTTTTCGTGAGTTGACCCTGGCAAGGGTCCTCTGTGTTAGCTCTGGATCAATGATTGGAGCCGGCTGGTCAGATGGTAAAAAGGAACTGGCTGTCCCCCTTGCTACACACATCAAAGTTGCTGGTGAACGCAGCAGGCCAGGCAGCATCTGTAGGAAGAGGTGCAGTGTTAAGCCTGGCTGGTAGAGAGGGGTCACTGTCATCAGTTTCTGCCTGATCTTGTAGTCTGTCAGAGCTTCAATTCCCTGCCACATCCTTCTGGTGTCACCTGTGTCACAGAAGTGTCCATGTATTTTGTCCATGTAGGCCCTTTTCGCTTTCCTGATCCCTAGTGAAAGCACAGACCTGGCTGAGCGAAGCGCATTCCTGTCCCCCGATCTGTAGGCTGTGTCACGGGCCTTCAGTAGTGAATGCACCGCTGTTGTCATCCATGGCTTTTTATAACCACGTGCGGTGAAGGTTTTCATCACAGTGACATCCTCCGTGCATTTGGCTTTGTAGCTGATGACTGCCTCCGCATACTCCTCAATGTCTGTATGGTCATCATAGGAGGCTGCTGTTTTGAATATGTCCCAGTCTGTGTGCAAAAAACAGTCTTGTAGCGCTGAGGCTGCTCCTTTTGGCCAGACCCTTATCTCTCTTTCCTCTGCTCTCACACATTTAAGCAGTGGTTTATATGCTGGTGTTAACATGACAGGTATGTGGTTAGAGTGGCCAAGATGGGGGCGGGGGTTTGCTTTGTATGCCTGTGGTGTGTTGGTATAAACCAAGTCCAGTGTGTTGTCTCCCCTGGTTTTGAAATCCATATATTGCCGGAATTGGGGAACACAGTCTTTAAGCTGATGTGGTTAAAGTCCCCAGCAATCACCACAAAGCTGTCAGGATCTGTAGTCAGTAGCTCACCGATGGCTTCATGTAGGCCTCCCAGTGCTTCGTTAGCATTAGCCTTCGCATTGGCACTGGGAGCTACGGCCACTTTTTCCACAGTTTCATCTTAATTCTTTAAGATGTAAATATTTGGTTAAAAAATTGTTTTGGGGCATATCTCATGTTACAACAATAAGATCTGCCACACTTAGAAAATTCTTTTTTTTATATACTAAATTAGTTGATGTTTTTATTCACTTGATTTAACTTTGCTTCCAACTAATTAATGTACTGAAGGTTACATGATATTCAGCTCAGTCTATCATGAGCTTTAGGGTCAAAAATGACAGATTTTCTCTAATTAAACACTAGATATAATGTAATTGCATACATCTTTAAGCTGACATAAGGCACACAACTACTGGAGGTACAGAGCAACATTTCATTTTCCCTCTACACCAAGTTCCCATACTAACCTTATTCTTGACTTTTTCCACACTATTGAAATCACACCTCTATTTAAATTCAGAATGCATATTCACATTTACTGTTACATAAGGAAAGTTATTTAATCTTTTTGAGAGACCTGACTGTATTCCATTCCCTCTTGAGGGAGCAAGCGTTTCCATTGCTTGGATTTCATGTGTTCCATAGTGCAGGGTCATATTGATTAGATGTACTTAATTTGCAGTCACCTCATATCAATTCTGAAATGAAGCCTAACCCAAAACCAATCAACAACATTGCACTCCTTCAATTTCCCCAACCAAATGAGATCATGCTTATCCTGTTTCATTCCTGGATGTGACCTAACACATTGCACTGTCCAACTTTATTCCAGGTATTCTAATAGCTGTCATTTTATCTTTATTCTGCAGTAGCCTTCAGTGCCACTTTTATTTAAGACGCCATAGCTAATCCAAGGTAGTTAATGGACGACAAAGGCCGTATATTGATGACATCACTTTTGCATCTTGGCTACAATTTATATGAATGAATGCTATGCCTTCATTTAAATTTTAAAGAGCAAATCACTAGAATAGCCGATAGTATTGAGCAAGAGTGAAACTCAGATTCATTGTGTTCTTCTCTGTACTCAACATCATGAAGCCTCACCTCATGAGGTGAAATACAATGCCCTTGAAGTCAAGACATCACTTGATTAAGTTAGCTTCAAGAAGTTTGTATAAAATTTGTCAGTGGAATCATTGGAAGCTGTCCACTAATGAGATTTGTATGACACACAACAGAAAAGTTGTTGGCTGTTAGTCTATGTCTTTAGGAGGCTAATAAAATTTGACATGTCCATATTGACCTTCACCAATATATTTTACATGTCCCAAAGAAAACATACTATCCAGATTCATCATGGCTTTGTAAGGGGGTTTCGATTTTTATGTTACTGCTGAGGCTAATTAAAATGGCATCTTTGTTATGTTAATCTGGGGAATGTGGCTTTGTTGTCTTAAAACGCTGAGAAAGTTTGCGCTAGCAGCTTGTTGTGGTTTAGAGGGTGATAAGAAATACGTTATTAACCAATTGGGATAGTTGTTATGGTTTTGGTGCATTTGAAGATACTGTTTGCGAGGGGGTTTTGGGGGCAGAAGGCGGGAGAGCGAGACAGAGGATGGACGAGGTGCTGTGAGTCTGCTAACGGGGTCGGACCCCGAGCGGGACGTTCGGCAAGGAGACGGAGACGGATTCGTGTGGAGCGTCTGGTCGACCACCGTTGTTGGTCCCAGGCGGCCGGTCGAGGTGGTCCGAGGGGGTCGCAGAGTGAAGAAGAAGGTCCTTGAGCTCCAACGGGTTTTTTTTGTGCACCAAGAGATTGAACTTTGATAAGTGTGGCGTCTTTTATTTTCCTTCTATATTTTATTCTCTTTTAATTATGTAGTTCCAGTAATATCTATAAACTGTATATCATTTAATTGCATCTGGCGTATTGTCTGTTATTTGGGCGGGGTGGGGTACCTCACACAGCATCCACACAAACTAATTACCCAGTTTGGCGGGGCCGAGGCTGTTTCCCTAGACGGCAGCGAGCCGAGCGACCCTGGGGGTGGCCAGGGGGGCTACAGCTTGGTATAGCAGCCGCTCTACCCAAGACTGTAAGAAACTGCAGAGAGTTGTGGTACAGCACAGCAAATCACAAATACCAGCCTGCCCTCCATGAAATCTCTTTGTACTTCTCACTGCCTCAAGAAAACAACTACCATAATCATAGACCCCTTCCACCCCTTTTCTTCCTTCCCAACAGGCAGAAGGTACAAAGGCCTGAAAGCATGTACCACCATGTTCAAGGACAGCTTCTGTCTGTCCAATTGTCTTATAATGAGACTATTGAACCGAGCTCTTGCGATTAGATGGACTCTTGACCTCACAAACTACCTCATCCTGGCTTTGCACCTTATTATCTGCCTACTCTGCACTTCCTCTCTAATTTTAACATTACGTTCCACATTCTCATACTGCTTTTCCCTTATATTACCTCAGCGTACCAATGTGATGAAATGAACTGTATGAATGCCATGCAAAACAAAATCTTTCACTGTATCTTGGTATATATTTATTATGTGACAATAATAAACAAATATACCAGTTTGCCAATCAATCTTTCTCAGCCCCAGGGTATTTATGCACAGCTTCCCAGATCAGTGACCTGGTTCCAGCCACCTTCACCCATTTTATTAATGACTTTCTCAAATATCGGAATTTTTGCTAAAGAATGCACAGTATTCAATTCCATTTACAACTCTCAGAAAATAAAACAGCCTATGTCTCCCTAACAAGCCCAAGAATACGTTCATATACAGGCTGGTAAGTGGCAAGCAATTTTCATACCAGGCAATGGCCTCTACCCTTTAAAATTCAGTTACATTATAATCACTTCTTCCCCTATTATTAACATTTTGAAATTTACCATCAGACGGAAGATGAGTGAAAAACCACCACACAGCAGTTCCTTTTCCAGTCACATACCATCCAGCATTGCTGTTCTGTCATTGTCTCTGGGTTCATATCCATGAATTCACTAATTGTAATATGATAGTACCTTCACCAGATGGACTACAGTGGTTTACGTCCATCTTCTAAACGACATTTCACCCACTATAGGAAATATCCTCTTCACATCCACTCTATCTAGGCCTTTCAATATGCAATAGATTTCAATAAGATCTCCCCCTCCCCAATTATTCTAAACTACAGCAAGTATAGGACCAGAGCTATCAAATGCTCCTGACTTGTTAACCCTTTCATTTCTGGAATCATTCTTGTGAACCTGCTCTGGACCGTCTCCAATGCCAGCACATCTTTTCTTAGATATGGGGCCCAAAACTACTCTGAATGCTCCAAGTGCAGACTGACTAAAGAATTAGAAAGCTTCAGCACTACATTCTGTTCTTATATACTAGTCGTCTGAAAGGAATGTGAACATTGTGTTTGCCTTCCTTACGACCGAGTCACCCAGAAAGATAACCTTTAGGGAATCCTGCATATGGACTTCCAATCACAAACAAGACAAAATCTGCAGATGCTGGAAATGCACACACAAAATGCTGGAGGAACTCAGCAGGCCAAGCAGCATCTATGTTGTCCTTGGCCTCCTCTATTGTCACAATGAGGCCATACTCAGCAACATCTTACATTCCATCTGAGTGGCCTCCAACCTGATGACATGAACATCGATTTCTCAAACTTACAGTGATGCCCCCCATCCCTACCATTCTCCATTTCCATTTCCCTCTCTCACCTTATCTCCTTACCTGCCCATCACCTCCCTCTGGTGCTCCTCCCTCTTCCCTTTTTCCATGGCCTTCTGTCCTTTCCTATTTGGATTTCCCCTTCTCCAGCTGTTTACCTCACTCCTTCCACTGTCCCGTTTTCACCGATCACCTACTATCTTGTCCTCTTCCCCCACCTTCTTACTCTGACCTCATCATTTTTCTCCAGTTCTGATTAAGGGTCTCAGCCCAAAACATCTACTGTTTACTCTTTTCCACAGATGCTACTTGGTCTGCTGAGTTCCTCCAGCATTTTGTGTGTGTTGCTATGGACTCCCAAGTCCCTTTGCACCTCTGATTTTTGAATTTTCTTCACGTTTAGAAAATAGTTTACACCATAATTCCTTCTACCAAAGTACTTGACCATACACTTCTCTGCACTACAATCCATCTGCCACTTCTTTCCACATTTTTCCAATCTGTCTTGATCCTTTCACAGACTGCTGCTTCCTCAATACTATCTGCCCCTCCATCTATCTTTGTATCGCCTGCAGACTTAGCTACAAAACCATCAATTCTGTCATCCAAATCATTGACGTATAACGTGTTAAAAAGCAGTCCCAACACTGACCTCAGCGGAGCACCACTAGTCACTGGCAGCCAACCAGAAAAGTCCCCCTTTATTCCTACTCTTTGCCTCCTGCCAGTCAACCAATCTTCTACCCATGCTAGTATCTTGCCTGTAATACCATGGGGTCTTACCTTGTTAGGTATGTGCATCAGCTTGTCAAAGGACTTCTGAACATCCACCGACTCTCCTTTGTCTATGCTGCCTGTTATTTCCTCAAATAATTCTAACATATATCAGATCTAACAGTTACAAGGAACCATACTCAACTTCAGTCTCTTTTATCATGTGCCTCCAAGTACTCTGAAACCTCATCCTTCGTAATGGACTCTTCCCAATTATTAAAGTTAGGCTAACTGGCCTATAAGTTCTCATCTTCTGCCTTCATCCCTTCTTGAAGAATGGATTAACACTTACAATTTTTCAGTCTTCTGTAACCATTTCAGAAACTAATGATTTGTGAAAGATAATTACTAATGCTTCCACAATCACTTCAGCTCCTTCCTTCAGAACCCTGGGCTATAGCCTATTTGGTCCAGGTGACTTATCTACCTCCAGACCTTTCAGCTTCCTGAGCACCTTCTCCTTAGTAATAGCAACTACACTCACTTCTGCACCCTGACACTCTCGAGTTTCTGGCATACTGCTACTGTTTCCACAGTGAAGACTGATGCTAAATACTTACTAAGTTCAAACACCATTTCTTTGTCCCTTATTGCCACCTCTCCAGTGTTATTTTGTAGTGATCCTATATCCACCCTTCATATATTTGAAAAAACCTTGATACCGTCTTTTATATCATTGGCTAGCTTACCTTCATATTTCATCTTTCTTCTCCTTATGGCTTTTTCCCTGTTCTCTGTTGGTATTAAAAAGCTTTCCAATTTTCTAAATTCCTACTAATTTTTGCTATAATATATACCCTCGCTTTAGCTTTTATGAGGTCTTTGATTTCCCTTGTCAGCTGCGGTTACCCAATCCTCTCTTTAGAATACTACCTCATCTTTGGGATCCTGTGCTTTCCAAGAAACTGATGCCATTGCTGTTCTGCCTTCATCCCTGCTAGTGTCCCCTCCAATCAACTTTGGCCAGCTCCTCTCTCATGCCTCTGTAATTCCCTTAACTCTACTGTAATACTGATCCATCTGACTTTCTCCTTCGCAAACTGCAAGGCGAATTCTATCATGTTATGATTACTGGGTCCAAAGGATTCCTTTACATTTAGTTCTAATCAAATCTGGTCCATAACACAACAGCCAGTCCAGAATTGCCTGTCTCCTAGTGGGCCCAACCACAAGTCCTCATTGAGGGATCAGCAGTGGGTGAGCAGTTTTAACTTTCAACAACTCAGAAGATCTCTCCTGGGCCCAAGATATTAATGCAGTGGCTATATTTCATTTTGAGTGTGAGGAGACTTGGTATGTCATCAAAGGCTCCAGCAAATTTCTGCAGATCTACTGTACTGGTTGCATTACTCTCTGGTACAGAGGTGCCTATGCATAGGATCTGAAAAAGCTGCTGAGGCTTGTAATCTCAGCCAATTCCATCATGGCCATTAGCCTCCCTAACATTGAGAACATCTTCAAAAAGTGATGCCTCAAAAAAGGTGACATCCATGATTTTAAAAAAACCCACCACCTAATACATACCCTCTTCTCATTACTACCATCAGGGAAGAGGTACAGGAGCCTGAAGACACACACTCAACATTTTAGGAATGGCTTCTTTCCCTCCATCATCAGACCTCTGAAAGGTCCATGAACCAATAAACATTAGCTCACTATTTTGCTCTGTTTTTGCACCATTTATTTATTTATTGTGAGGTTCCTATTGCAACTTATAGTGTATTTTATGTACTTCTGCTGCACCACATATGTCAGTGATAATAAACCTGATTCTGTGCGTGTGTGCGTGAGAGAGAGAGGTAGATAGATATGGATGGAAGGCCTCCACGCTTCCTTCAAAGACCAAATATCCAACGATAATTATTCCTCAAGAGCAACCTTACATTATTGTTAATCTGTAGAGACTGTTGTCACCTTTTATCTTCGACATACAGATTAGCTTTCACTGATGTATGCTCGTGTTAACTGATGTCATAAATAGAGATTTCAATTCAAAGATAAAAAGCTAGCAAACAACAATAACCTTGTAAATGAACTGGCAGCTCAAATTTGCTGTGTAAGTTCCATCAGAAGCAATGTGCTTATCGCATATGGCAGCTCTTGCATACAAGATTATTCAAGTTTGAGTTCGTGTCTGTATGATTTGACTGGTGTTTTTCAAGTAAACAACAGCACATTTTTGAGTAGTTACCTCCAAATTTAAATATACCATGTGATTTTTGACATCACAGAGCTTCCTTTATGCTGACTGCACTCCAAAGTTTTACACCTCATTGAAATTAGCATGTACTTTGAATGTAAGGGAAAGTCGACTCAGACCATGGGAGGCCTGCGTTGGGCATTTTCATGCCTTACAAGGCGCAGATTGGAAGTCTATGTGGGGCGCCACTCCTTGCGCAGACTAGAGCAATGTGTGATTTAAGTGCCTTGCTCAAGGGTACAAACACGCTGCCACAGCTGAATGCAGCTAGAATGTCAATTAAAGATTATAGGGTTTCCTTGTGTCTCATAGTTTTCTTGACAGTCAAGTCATCTGAATTATGTCTCAGGTAATTCTTAAATCCACTACAAATGTGAGTAGTCCATTTGGATCTATATTGCCAATACCCTTTATGTCGTCCTACAGTGTCACCCCAGAATTCAACATAACACTCCACGTGTCACTGAACCAGTATTTTTTATGTGTTTGAACAACTTTTTTTCCTGTCAAGAATTTTAGTCAATTCCTATCCAACTACTAACCACAACCACTCAAAATTAGAGCATGGCACAAAGCACCAGTCATGATGCATATGAGTAGAACTACTTCAGGAGAGGAGCAGATGAACAGTTAAATTAACATATCTAAATTGACCAAGATTTGTCATTCTACCTGTTATGTCTGTCTGTTGTGATGTGGATTATTATTTTATTTCTAATGACAAGATTTCACTGCTGAATTGTAAGTTCACAGCTGTTTTTGATTACTCGTTATCACGTTGTTAAGCAATTAGCTTTCGTTATCAGGGCAGCCATTTTATATTGTTTGTACATTACATTTGGTAGTTTGAAGCACTTGTTAAAAGTCAGGAATTTTAATCAATATTTGAATTTGCCTTTTGTCAGAACGTCAAGAAATGCAGTCTTTTTACACTGCTCCTTGTGTACTGTAACACATTGGTAAATAATAAAAAACTAACTTCAACTACAACTATGCTGGGAATGGAGTTACCTATCTGTCTGGCTTGAGAAAACAGAGAAAACTGTTGAGTGAGAGCGGAGTAGTAAAAAGATGCGCTCAACTACGATTCCATCCACAGCGGATTTCATATTGATTCTGCGAACTCCCACACGACATAAAGTTAAAATGTTGGCAACAGAGAAGAGAAGCCTTGAAACCAGGTCAGCTTGATTATCTAGACCGTCTGATGGATCCACTGAAAGCCTGTGCAAGGGTCAAAGTAGTGCTAGCTAGGGCATCATTTACAGAAAGAGAAATTGCTGTTGAGGTTTGACAGGCTGACTTAAACATAGAGAAAACCACTGGGTGAGGGATTGTAATGCTATCATCCAGTGCTCTGATGTGACCCCAACAAACACACTGCAGTTCTTCATGCTGGCCCACCTCCCTGGTCTATGAAGAACAACATGCTGAAAAGAGAGGTGAATCCCCTTCCTCTCTAGTTTCCACCTCTTCCTATACTGCGGTCTGAGGGTAACACTGCCAGTAAGTCACGTTCAAAGACCTGCCTTGTCAATGTTTATCCCATAGGCCATCGTGAGAAGAGGATGAGGATACATGTTGTCTTGGATGATCAAAGCGATAAGTCCCTAGCTAAATCACATTTTTTCAGTGTCTTCAACATAACTGATGGTACCTCACCTTATACACCCTATACACCTTAGTGCAGGTGTGTCACAAGAGACTATTATTGAATCTGTCGATGAAAAGACTCACTTAGCTCACTGAGCGTGGTGAACTTCCGGACAACAAGAAAGAAATCCCCACTTCAAAAGCAACGACTCATCACCTTCACCTCAAGTCCTGAGCCAGCAAGATACTGTCATTCAATCCAAAGGCTGAGATCCTCCTTCTGCTAGGAAGGAACATCATACAAGTACACAAAGTACTCAAGCAATGTAATGGGCCTCCGAAAGCTCCTTTTGCACAGAGGTTAGCACTGGGGTGGGTCAAAGTAGGAGATGTCTGCCAAGGGAGTGCACACAAACCTTCACCTGTGAACATCGTCAGAACTAGCATTCCAGAAAACGGGTGCCCCAGTCTCTTATCCTCCTGTCTCTCCCGCCTTGACCTAGCAACAAAGAAGTTTGACAAAAACCACAGCAAACATGGGTGAATCTGTCTTTGTCCATACAAACGATGACTACAAACTAACTCCTTCAGTGGATTACCTTACTTTCCTGAGAATGACCGATAAGGGGTTCCATCAAGACAGCTCAAGCAGATAGCTCTAATTCACTTACACACATGCTCAAGAAACGTCCTAAAATTACTTAAGAAGAAAATGAACAGTACAAGTGGAAAAATAGATTATCGGAAAATGATTACATGAACTCTGGTTACCAAACTGTAAAAACTAAGACAATATTTTAAGTTTGCACAGATTCTACATCTTTCTTGGATTATCTGTTTTATATTTGATATGATCTAATTGGCTTACTTTGAAGTTTGGGTAGTGATCTTGAAGGACAGAATTTTACTCCTATTATTCAAATACAATTGATGGTCTTAATACTCTTTAGTATTTGACTGTGCTATTCAATTGATCAGGAGCATCAACTCTAATATGTTTAATGTCTTTTTTGTGAAAGCCATGGGTTCAGTTGGTGGCACTTTTTACAAATACCAGGTGGGGAGTGTTATGTTTTTTCCTGATTTGGATTCTTATTTCTAATGACAAGACCTCACTCCTTAATTATAAGTTCACAGCCTTTGTTGATTGTTCATTGTCACTTTGTTAAGCAGTTAGGTTTTGCCATCAAGGCGCACATTTTATATCATTTGTACATACCATTTAGTAGTTAGAAGCACTTGTTAGAAGTTGTTCATCAGTATGCGAATCTGCCTTTCGTTAGAACGCCAAGAAGAACTGTCATTTTACACCAGCTGCTGGCATACTGTAGCACATTGGTGAATAATAAAACTGCTGTCAACTACAACTACACTGAGATTGGAGTTACCTATCTGTCTAGCTTGAGAAAACAGGAAAAACTCGAGCAAAGGCAGACTACCACTTTTCGTTCATGAAAGCAACATCTCACCATTATCTTGAAATGAATGTCGTGATTTTTTTTTCTTTTGCAATGATTGATACAAGCCAGACTTGTTTCAATAATGTGATGACCATTCTATTGCAAATACACAATATGCAGAATATTCATTACTGTGAATCAGATTCTCTGGCAATTAGTTAATAATTACAAATACCTCAGATGTATAATTGTTATTGGAGTTTTTTTAATGCAAATATTTTATATTTTTTTAAAACAGTCTTTCCTTTTTTCTTCTTTTTCTATTTGCCATTGAAATCGTGTTTCTAATTTACTATTCATTTCATTTCTGTTATTTATTTAAATATGCCTTAATATAATTGTATAACAATAGACAATCACTTGACCAGTTTATTGAAATCCCTTATGCCTCATTCATGCTGCATCAAAAACTCAGACTTGTCGGGGAAAAGCATAAATGCACTTCCCAAAAGAAAATCTGATTTCTGTTGCATGCCACTTAATACCAAGTTTTCAAAGTTCAAGTTCAGAGTAAATTTATTATCAAAGTACATGTATGTCACCACATACAACCCTGAGATACATTTCCAGGTGCTCCAGTTTCCTCGCAAAGCTCAAAGATAAACAGTAGTTGGCCATGGTAAATCAGTCCTCATGTATTGAGTGATGGAATCCAAGGAAAGTTGAGGGGAAATAAGGGAAGAATAAAACTGTGCTTGATGGTTGGTGTCGATTGAGATCACCTGCTTCATGCTGTATGAATTTTAAATTTGTTAAGTTTCATTGGCGAATTTCTAAGGCATTCAGAACTAAATGTGAACATACTTGCTGGATTCAAATTAAATCTAAATTTAATAATCTCCCACTGTACGACATGGTAAATATCAACATGATTGAAATTATCCTTACTTTAATTACCTAATTAAATGTAATTAACATAATCAGCTAAAGCAATTAAACTTTGGAGGAACATACTGCATCTCGAGGAAAAGGGTGTGCTGATAAAAGAAATAATAATATTGCACAGGGAGACTATCACAATATATTCTTTTTCAGAACTCCAGTATCAGTAGTTTAATATTATGGTTATTTCTTTTGAATGTTCAATAGAATTATGAACAAAAACTAGTCTAAACTAGTAAAGCAAACATTCAATGTATATTTTCAATGTAAAAACAATTGTAATACTGTAGTAAGCCTCTTAGATGCCAAATGAAGCTTATCACATTCAAGAGCATAATTCAAGTAGAACTTGCATTAAAAATAATGACAATCAATCTTCTTCTTAATAGTCATATCAAATATGTGCTTCGTCAATTTCTTTATATAAAATAAGGCAGAAATAGATGATCACTTCACCAATTCATTCATATCCCTGATGCCCATTACTGTTCCATTCACGCAGAAGCTCACAGAGTGAAAGGTGGGGATTGGGGGAACTCTGTCTTTGTTCAGTTTGAAAGAAGGTGGCTGAGAGAAGAAGTATGGGGTAAAGAGTGGATGCAAGAGGAAACGCCTCTGTCCTGGGCAGCTATAAACAGGTGATACTGTGGCTTGAGGTCTAGTCCTGGCTATGACCGAGGCTACACACCGTCCCTCCCTTACGCCAATAAATTAGTGGATCAGACATACTTAAGGGTCAAGTAGCCTACTTCTCTTTCTAATCTACTTCATAAATCCGTATGTTTCATTATGAATACTAGCAAAACTTATCCAAGTGTCATATTACAAAAAAAAAGTCATGGAAAGGCCAGAAATGTGATTGCATAACAGATTTTTTGGCATTCTGTGTATGAAAATGGTATAACTAGAAGTAAGTTATATTTTAAGCAACTCTGAATTAAATTTTCCTGTGAGGAAAATTAGCAATATCCAAGTTATATTTCCCAGCTCACCATGATTTTGCCACAACACTGTTTTCAGGCGAACATAGGCAATGTTTTCTAAGACCTACTTATTTTAATGCTCATCCAGAAAAAATATCATTTTAATTCTACTTCATCAGTCGGGGCACCTTGTAGAAAGATAAATAAACTACTTATTTTTAACTCCTTGGCCACCCACATCTCCAATCACACCCTTCCCCACCTGATCAACAGTTTATCCCCTGATTTCTTCCAATTTAAGCAACTTCTTCCACAAATACAAGTCATGTTCAAATTTAATTGCCATTCAACATAATATGACTACCCATGCATACAGCCAAACAAAATGGTATTTAGTTCTGCACTTCTCCTGATTCTGCCCAACTCTTGATCCACTCCGTGAAAGTGACAACTTAGCACTTCATTGCTCCTTTCCAGATGCCACAAGTAGTGTCTATAGTTCCTTTTTGTTACCAAACAGCAACATCTTTGATCAACATCCTGATCAAAACAAAAGTGACTCTAATACTTTACCCCATTTCCATTCTGTAATACTAGTTTTAATTGCACCTTTTCTTAAATTCTCTTGCTCCTCAAAGCAAGAAGACACAATCAGTACACTACCAATGCCTTGAAGCAGCATATTCCCTGTCCTCATCCCTCACTGATCCCAGCCACAGAAGAGAAAATAGCAGATAGAGGATCAAGAAATTATTAAACATCTGATAGCTTCTGATTCAAGCCTTAATCAGAAGTTACTTTTGATGTAATAGGAGAACAATTAAAACAATAATTTTTCCATTACATTACCACATTCCTTTAGGTGCACTGGAATTTCTAAGCAGCAGATTTTCCACCTTGGTCTTTAAATCTCCAAGTTTAAAATGCCATGGTTTATGTTAGAATCATTTACTCTGTCAATTTATTGGTTTGACCTTTACAGAAATGTTAAGTGAATAGAATAATCGAATTAATACAACTGTTCAAGACCTTTGAAAAGCATGAGCTCCATTGTGTGAAGGTTAAAAAGATTTAGATTTCTCCTGGAGTTTAAATTACAATCAAAAAGAATATTCTTTCTCTTTCACTCTGCATACATTAAGTGGCAGATGTTATCTCAGTGAGAGATATTATTGACATTGAGTAGTTTGTGAATATATTAAGAAACTGTACATTTCTTCTTGTATTTCCTGGTACTTCAAGTAGAGATATGCCTGAATTTGTAATGATGATGAAAGAGAACACAAAAAATATGAAACCTTAACATGTGTTTTATTGATACAATTTTAACAAAATGTATTTGAACATTTAAAATATTTTAATTAATGTATTTGCACCCAATAAGTCCCATTTTCAATATTCTTAAGTGGGAAGTCTATCTGTAACAAAATCAGCATAAAATTGATTGAAAGGGTGCTTTGCATCTCAATATTTTGCTTGCAGGATTGAAAATAATTCTCTTTGAACTCGGTCTCAGCAACATGTTTCTGCTGATTTGTAGGCAGCAGACAGATGTTTGACAGCAACCTTCCAGTTTTAGAAGGGTGACATTGGCTAGCAGCTACCTTGAATTCTGAGGTGCGCTTAGGTAGGCTGGCAATGGGTAGGAGAATTTAAGAAACCCCAAAAAAGTCCTTTCCTACACTATATTGTGAGCAGTCCCATGAGTTTCTTTGTAGTTAATGAAAGCAACCATTTTTGATGTCCAACTATTGAATTAGCCTTCCACACTAACATTGAAGTGGCGAGAGTAAATCAGATCCATAGATGTGCTGCAACCCTCCGTAAAGCCAGAATTCCCATTGCGATAATTCATTGTTCTCCTGACATTTGCTTACGTGGAAGTCACATCTGACATTTCTCAGTGTCATCAATTACAGCTTCCGTACCTATTCTGTCTCACAGGTGAGTTTTCAGCTTGTCATGAAAATTACTTTAAGCCACCTTTGGCTTCAGTGTATGCGTGAGATGCCAACTATACCTTTAGATGTGGAATGGACGGCAATGATTTTTAAATTGTCTGTAATTCTTTCATCAAAATATAGAGAAATCTTTTACCTTTAAGTAATCTTAACTCAGTAGTACTGCTAAGAGAAGTGTTATTAAACAACCAAAATCTTCTCACCACTCTCGCTGTGACTCTATGGTTCACTTATTCTTCCCACTATCCCTCCCCTTCCCAGGCCCTTTGAAGGGGCTGAAATGCATTCTCTACACCGTCCTCACCACCATCCAGGGCCCTAAACAGCCCTTACAGGTGAGGCAGAGATTCCGGTGCATCTCATTCAACTTCCTTTATCGCATTCGGTGTTTGTAATGTGGCCATCACTACACTGGTGAAGCCAAGCGCAGACTAGGTCCTTGCAGAACATCTATGCTCCAAACATCATGGCCACCTGGAGCTCACACTTACTAGTTATTTTAATTCTCCGCATTCTCACTCAGTACTGGCTGTTCTAAGCTTCCTCCACTACCAGGGTGAAGATAAGTACAAACTGAAGGAAAAGCACCTCATTTTCTGGCGGGGTAGACTATAACCTGAGGCATAAACATTTAATTCTCTAATTTCACTGCCCCCGCCCCTGATGTATCCCTTTTCTCCCTCCTCTTGATCTGCCCACCAACAACCCCCAACCCCTGTCATCCTGTTTCTTAACCCCTCCTCCATCCACTCTTATGTATTTAACACCAACATACCCTTCCCACTTAAAGGAATAGTAAGGTACCCCTGCCCTAATACTCCTATCTGCCCTCCGTCCTCCATATTCCTTTCCAATCAGATTCCATCATCTGTAGCCCTTTATTGTGCCATCCGTCACCTTACAGGCTCTGTCACTGTTTCCAAATTTCCCTCCTCACCTGGATCTACTTGCCAGCTCTAGCTTCTTCAGCCACTTTATTTGGTAATGTCCCTCTGTCTTTCAGTTCAGATGAAGGGCCTCAGCCTGAAACATTAACTATGCTGCTCACCTGCTGAGTTTCTCCAGCAGTAATTTTGTTGCTTCAGAACCCAGCATTGGCAGTCTCTTATGTCTCCAAAGATAAGTTTGTACCTCTTATAAAATTCAATGGCAATTGTCAAATTTCAAGAAGTTCAAAGTTCAAAATAAATTTATTATCAAAGTGCATATATGTCACCATATACAACCCTGAGATTCATTTTCTTGCGGGCATACTCAATAAATCCAATAACCATAATAGAATCAATGAAAGACCATACCAACAGGGTGGACAACCAGAGTGCAAAAGGCAACCAACTGTGCAAATATGAAAAGAAACAGAAAAAAAGAAATAACAAAGTAATAATTAAATAAGCAATCAATACCGAGAACGCGAGATGAAGAGTCTTTGAAAGTGACTCCATAGGTAGTGTGATCGGTTCAGTTATGGGGCAAATGAAGTTATCCCCTCTGGTTCATGAGCCTGATGGTTGAGGCGTAATAACTGTTCCTGAACCTGGTGATGTGAGTCCTAAGGCTTCTGTGATTTCTTCCTGATCCAGCCACAATGAGAAGAGAGCATGATCTGAGTGGTAGGGGTCCCCTATGATAGATGCTGCTTTCCTGTTACAACATTCCATGGAAATGTACTCACTGCTCACTACTGGAAGAAAATATTGAACTATACTTAATCAGTTGAAAATATTTTCATTGGTTGAGGAGTTTAAAGATTTGTATAAGCCCTATCAGCAGTGAAGACAGAGGGGCATATATCTCAGTAAATTTAGTATTGGAGGAGATCACATAAAAGAAGAAAGGCTTTCTGTTTTAAAGTCTAGGAAAGGCTTTTAAAATAAAACTGAGAATCTTAAAAACTAGGTATCACTCAACCTCGAGTCAATATAGTTCAAGAAGCACATGTTAACAGGTTAGGACATAGAAGTGGTCTGTATGATTATGGGCTTATTGAAGGTAGAATCATGATGGCTAATCAGTTACGTAAGTCATCAGGCCTCAACAGCACATGAACTGAAGCACAGTTGTCAGTGAATGTTGCGGACATAAATCTAGTCTGTCTTGGTGATAGAATGAATGCTAACCAAAGGTATTGGTGAAGTGAAGCACCAGATGGGTGCAGGTAGGTTCAGTTTTGTTCTGTTTAAGACCTTTGGTAGAGAGGAAGTGGAGTTCGTGGCAATGTCTAAAAAAATCTTGATGTCCCGATATGTTATTTTGAAAGAAATGTGTAAGCTAACTTTACTGTGTTTCTGTTCTTTCGTAGTCAGCAATATTTCCCCCTTTCTTTCCATGACTAAATGCTGTGTGTAGAATGTGTTTGTCTCAAACAAATTTGTTTCTCTATATTTCTTATGAACTACAATGGCTTTTTATACCATTATATTTTATTCAATGGAGTATTGATGGTATGATGTTGTTGGAGAATGGATTTATATAATAGTACCCATTCAGATCATTCCCATCATAGATAATTAATTGCTGCTGAGAGCTTATACTCTCAGGATTCATGGATGAAGATGACTGGGCTAGAAGTGAGGTAGATGAGTAGAGGCAATGAGTGGAAAAACAGTGGATTCCAGTTAATTGGGCCATCATTTAACTGAGACACCCGCTTATTTTGGACCATTCTTAAAGAACAAACACTGACCAATGAAATAGTCAGGATTCCCTTTCTTTAGTTGGGATTCTATGCTGCATTTTGGGCTAGGAGACTGTCGCCAAAGTTTCTAACTAGCATCTGTTACATGTGTTTGTGTTCAAAAAGCAGTGCTTTTTGTCACTGATAGTTGGCATATGATAAGCAGTAAGGGGATTCAGAACTGTTCTGCTCACTGCATTTTCAATCATTTAATCAGAATTCCCAAGTTCCAATTAATCTGAATTCCACTGTATAATGAAAAAATAAAAATGGGTTTCATTAATACAGATAGGACAAAAAGATTGTAAAACTGAATGTCCCTGCATAATATTGAATCATCTTGGAAAGTAAGACTTGAAAACATGAAAGCAAAAAGGAGATGACCACAGAAGAATAGATTGCAGACAAAATTATGGAGACAAAAATTGGCCAGAATAGGTGGGGAGTGTATAGATTTTATTTAGCTTGAAAAAAATCCAGGAAGTAATATTTGTATCAATAATATTTGTTGTGCCAAGAAAAAGATTCAACTTTGCTCAAGGCATTGGAGGAGAACATTCAATCCATTGAGCCTACAACAACTCTCAGACAATCCCATTACCCCACTTATTTCCTTGTTTCTTGTTCTCATGCCTTAAGGTGGCAAAAGTTCATTATCAGTAATGCAACAGTAAAACTGCAGAACATTTAACTGAACTGAGCAGCTTTAAAACTCTATAATTTTTGTTTTCTATTTTTTCCTAGAACAAGATGTTCATTTACAGAGGAAAAGAGTATGAGAGACGTGAAGACTTTGAAGCAAGACTTTTCACCATTTTTCCCAATGCTGAAAAAATGAAGACAACTTCTCCTCCAAGTGATGACATTAAAAATTCTGCTGGGCAGTGTATCCTTATTATGTGCTGGATGTGTATATTTCAAGTGAATGTATTACTTTTCTGAACAAAGAATTTCATTTTAAGGGTGGCATTATTGAAATATCTGAGATCCTGAAGTGACAGGACTGGATAGATATTGATATGTTTTCACTAGTGAGTAACACTTTGTGCCCTCTTATTTTAGAAAAAAGGGTGGTCATTTAAAACAGAGGTGCTTTGAAATTTTGTTTCACAGAAAGTAGTGAGTCTCCAGAATTCTACATTCCAAAGAATTGTGGAGGTTAGATCAGGAGCAGCAATTAAATATTTTGAAAGATCAAGGAATTGTATTGCTATGAAGAACTGGTACAATAGAGGAGTTTAAACTGGGAATAGATGAACCATTGTCATATTGACTGTGAGGATCTGTGGCCTACCCCTGTTCTATTTCCTTGTTTTCTTAGGTACTCTATTTTGAATGTTTATTTTAATGCACTTAACAGGAGTACATACTGGTAGGTATATTGCCCTTGATCTGAACTGTGTGAATTTGCTGTTCCCTCAGTTCCACATCTAGCATTAAGTTGTTACGAATATAGAGAGCCGGATAAGCCTCATATCTAACAGGCAAAGCAGACTACCAGGCTTCAGGAGTGCTCTGAAAACCACCTGATATTACAATATTATAAAAGTGTTTTAATTGTTCTAAATGTCTTTGATAGGTGCATAAATAATAATTAGATATAAATAAGCAAAATTATTAGAAAAATGGTGTCAAGCTAAAGGACTGAAAACACTTCACAGTCAGCTCCTCTGCTCGGTATGCCTGTGATCTGCTGTTGCAGTGTGACCTTAGAGGGATAGTTCCACCAGCATCTGAACTCAAGCTCATCTCTGATACCCACATCTCAACAGAGATGGCATGAAAATTACAGGCAAGGTCAAGAAGGAGCAGGAAATAGCCAGTGCTTCTTTTTCAAATTGGTGGCTGAAAATATACTTTTTCACATTCTTGCCGGCCGACACATATTAGCTCCACCATACTACTACATCACATTTAAATCATGAGCTCAGATTGCTTTATCTGGAAACTCTGGGAGTAATTGTTGACAAAGTCACATCATCCTTATGTATCTCAAAATGACTGATACAGCTCAAACTTAAAAGAATAGAATGTACGTATCTATGGCTGAGTAATTTCAGCAATTTCAGTGAAAGTTTCACAAACCAGTTGTACTTTGCTAAAATCCTGATGACAGCATTATTATGTTCAAATGGTGTTGTTTCAAACTTCATATCATGACGTCTTGTTCCATTGTTTGCCTTTTTTGTTTAGGAATACAGAATCTTACTGAAAGCATATTTGTGTCAGAAGAACTTCAGGAGGATTCATTGATAAATATTTATTTCAGTTAAAAACAAATCTGACATATATATTGGTGCTGTCTCCTGTACTCATGCAGAATTCAATAGTTTCATTACCTTTGCTGTCAATTCCCACCCTACCCTCATCTTCCTACCTTTTTTTGGATCTCTGTCTCCTCTGAGGAGATAGACTGGCTATTAGCATACATTACATGCTGACCAACTGGTACAACTACCTTGACTAGCCTTCACCTCAGCTTGCCTTCTGTAAGGCTTGTTTTCCGATCTCCTAATTGTCTGTCTCCACTATATTTGGTCTAATGATGAGAATTTCCATGTATATGATGAGGCTTTCTGAAATATCTTCTTTCTTTCTGAACTGTAGCTTCCCCACTGTCACTGTTGGCAGAACCTTTAACAGTGTCTTATCAATTTGCTGTGCTACTGTTCTCATCCCTTCTGGACTGAACAAGGAACTTCTCTGGTCATTAACTTCCAGCCAACCAGCCTCTACGTTCAACAGGAATTCTGCAGATGCTGGAAATTCAAGCAACACACATCAAAGTTGCTGGTGAACGCAGCAGGCCAGGCAGCATCTCTAGGAAGAGGTACAGTCGACGCTTCAGGCCGAGACCCTTCGTCAGGACTAACTGAAGGAAGAGTTAGTAAGAAATTTGAAAGTGGGAGGGGGAGGGGGAGGGGGAGATCCAAAATGATAGGAGAAGACAGGACGGGGAGGGATGGAGCCAAGAGCTGGACAGGTGATTGGCAAAAGGGATACGAGAGGATCATGGGACAGGAGGTCCGGGAAGAAAGACAAGGGGGGGGAACCCAGAGGATGGGCAAGGGGTATATTCAGAGGGACAGAGGGAGAAAAAGGAGAGAGAGAGAAAGAATGTGTGTATAAAAATAAATAACAGATGGGGTACGAGGGGGAGGTGGGGCATTAGCGGAAGTTAGAGAAGTCGATGTTCATGCCATCAGATTGGAGGCTACCCAGACGGAATATTCAACATTCAGCCTCCACATTCAACAGATTGTTCTCTATATTTTCTGCCATCTTCAAAGAGATTCCACCAAGGTTTCGTCCTGAAACGTTGACTGTATTTTTTGTTGCCTGGCCTGCGGAGTTCCTCCAGCATTTTATATGTGTTGCTTAGATTTCCAGCATCTGCAAATTCTCTCTTGCTTGTGAGCAGACAAATCCCCTGTCTTCTACCTTTTAGTATCTTTCCCTTTGTGATTCTCTGGCCCACTTCTCTGTTCCCACAACCACTCCTCCTGCAGCAGCGGGCAAGGCAACACTGGTCCTTTAACTCTAACCTTCACACGTCCAGTGAACCAGTCTTTCCAAATTCACCTGTACTTCTTCCAATGTGGTGCAATGGATTCAGTGTTCACAATATGGTCTCCTCTCTAATGGAGATTTGATGATAGCTTTGTGGAACACCATCGTTCAGTCCACAGGTGTAAAACTGAGTTTCTCATTGCCTGTCACAATAATTCCCCATCTCACTCCCACTCTCACCTGCCTGTCTGTGATCTGCTATGCTGTTATAGTGATGCTCATCACAAGCCTGAGAACAGCACCTCAGCATCTGGATGGGTATGTTCCTGCCTTTTGAACTCAATACTGAGTGCTACAACTTCAGGTAACTTGATGTCTCTGTTGATGTCAGTCATTTTTCATTCTTTCTCTGGGAGTAGACATGACCAACTTGACCTGCTGAGGATGTCCTCAAGTCTACATTTTACAACTCTGGCATTATTTTGTCTATATTCCTTTGTCTATGTCATAACTCTCTAAATGCTCCCATTCACTCCCAGAAAATCTTGATTACAGGTTATTCCCATGATCACCTTGGTTTCACCTAACAGGCACATCTCTCAACAGTTTTACAGTGAGCAAGAGCTTTTGCATATAAGCATTCATTTCCAGATCTCCAACCACAGCATTTTTATTATCTAATGCAACCTCCAGTAAATGATATTATTTCTATAGTCACCAAATAGTTGCCTAAATTGAGAGATGTATTCCTAACCCATATCCCATAAGGATATAGTTTCTCTTTCATCTGCAGCATGTTTTATTTAAAGCAATGAAAATTAGAAATGTAACAGATTATTCTCTTTTAAGACGTTGTTGACATACTGGCCTTTATACATTCCTCTATGGATTTACTGTTTTAATATACTTACAGTATTCTTATAGTTAGATTTCTTGTGTTGTTTCCAACATGATTGACGTATTTGTTTTAATATTATTTGCTTCAAATACCACAATAATACCTTTGCATCACTTTGTAATGAAATTACAATAAGAAAGATGGAAACTGGAATTTTTGAATATAATTGTATTTTTACCTTATTGCTTAATGTGAAACAATAGCGTATGATACTTGTATGAAGCTTGAACATATACATCATTGGTATGATCGATCAGAAATAATGTCAGTCAAATAAATGAAAGTAAGGGGGGAATGCTTGAATTGCTAGTTATTTTAAGGAAAGTAAGTTTTGCATGGATTTTTCAGACTTTGACGAGCTATAAGACAATAAGACCATAATACATAGGAGCTGAATTAGGACATTTAGCCACCTCTGCCACTCCTATCATCCTTCTCAACCCCATCTCCTGCTTTCTTCCCGTGTACCTTGACACCCTGATTTATCAAGAACCAGCTTAAATATAGCTAATGACTTGGCCTGCACAGCCATCTGGCAATTAATTCCACAGATTCACCACACTTTGGCTAAAGTAATCTATCCTCTTCTCTATTCTTAATGGATGTCCCTCTATTCTGAAACTCTGCCCTCTGATCCTAGATTCACCCACTATGGGAAATATCCTCCTCACATCCACTCCCTCCAGACCTTTCAATATTCAACAGGTTTCAATGAGATTCCATTCTTATTCTTCTGAACTCCCAACGAGTATAGGCCAAGCCATCAAACACTCCTCATTCTCAGAATCATCTTTTCTTAGATAAAGGGCCCACAACTGCTCACAGTACTCTAAGTGTGGTCTGACCAATGCCTTATAAAGCCTTAGCATTACATCCTTGCTCTTATATTTTAATCCTCTCGAAATGATGGTAACATTGCATTTGCCTTTCTTACTGCTGAATCAACTTGAAGTTAACCTTTAGGAAATCCTGCACAAGGACTTCCAAGTTCCTTTGCAGGTTTGATTTTTTAAAAAATTTTCTCCCTGTTTAGAAAATAGTCTTTGCCTTTTTCCTTTTACTGGAATGCATGACCATACACTTTCCTACACTACATTCCATCTGCCACTTCTTTGCCCATTCTCCGCATCTGTCCAAGTCCTTCTGCAGACTCTCTGCTTCCTCAACACTTCCTGCCCCTCCACCTATGTTTGTATCATCTGCAAATTTGACCGCAAAGCCATCAATTCCATCATTAAAATTGTTGACATTTAACATGAAGCAGTCCAGATAGCTACCACTGTGGAACATCACTTGTCACCAGTAGCCAATCAGAATAGGTCGCCTTTATTCCGACTTTGCCTCCTGCTAGTTACCCAATACTCATGTTCAAACAAGAGAAGATCTATAGGTGCTGGAAATTCATGCAACACACACAAAATGCTGGAAGAGCTTAGCAGGCCAGACAGCATCTAAAGAAAAGAGTAAACAGTCGACGTTTCAGGCTGAGACCCTTTATCAGGAATGGAGAAAAAAAGATAAGAAGTCATCTTTCTTATCTTTCTGACTTCTCATTTTTTTTTTCTCCAGTCTTGATGAAGGGTCTTGGCCCAAAATGTCGACTGTTTACTCTTCTCCATAGATGCTGCCAAGACTGCTGCGTTCCTCCAGAATTTTGGGTGTGTTGCCTCTATCTATGCTAGTACTTTTCCTGTAGTAGTAGAGAGTTCAAGAAAAAAAGGTAAGATGATGCTGGATATATTTACTGAAACCTGATCGACATTCTAAAATGAATTTGTTAAAAAAAATATACCAGTGAGGAAGGGAATTGATGTGTGGCTTATTCCAGAGTTTCAGGTCTAGGAAAGGACTGAAGTTTAGCTGCAGTTTGACAAATAAGATGGGTTGGAGGGTGAGAAAGAGAAGAGAAAATGGGATCAGAACAAGGTCAGAATAAGGCTTGGGACAAAGCTTGCTTTGTTAAGAAAAATGGGGTGTTTAATAGCAAAAGTCCTGAGCAGATGAATTCAATTTTACCTAAAATTCAGTGGACAGTTAGTTGTGAAGCCCAGTGTAGTAAGAGTAAATGACAGGGATTTACATATACAAATTAGAAAGAGGCTGGAGGTTATTGTCTTTCTCCAGGAGAGTCTTGCTTCAATGGCGAAATCACAGTGTGACAGATACACCCATTGAACTTGTAAAATTGGAAATGGAGACCATATTAGGAAAATGGTTATGTGCAAGTAATGAATATTTTACTGAAAACAAGAGATTCAAAATTGGAGCTGAAGCAGAAATTAGAAGATCGTAGCTAAAGAAATATAACAGATAGAAAAGAGTTGTTGCAGGGTGCTTAAAAGTTGTCATAAGGTTGTCACATGCACGAGTTATTGGAGCTCTTTTTCAAGTACAGCTACTTTATGTGGATGCCTTAACAAACTCTTGCAGATATTCAGTGTTTCACAGTGCAAACCATACGTGAATTACCACCAAAGTTCAAGAACAAGAATGTCTCAGAGCAAATTTTAAGGTAAAAGTTTCTCCATTTTTATTGAGCATGGGTTCTGGTGCTGATGCAGTGTTTAAACTACCAACTAATAATTCAGAAACCTGGGTTAAAATCTGGAATTTGCAAAAGAAAAACTAGTCTAAGTGAAAATGATCTTAACAGTTATTGGACTATCATAGAAGACCTTTTGATTTCCTAATGTCTTCTCTCAAAGGGCAATTGAGATGAACTATAACTATAACAACAGTATTCGGATCCAGATGGCAATATCCTTCCAGATAAGAAAAATTATTCCACCTGTTTAGTGCACCCACCCTCATTCAATTGTATCTTAGACTGCATTTTATTTAATCTTCCCTGTTCTCAATATCATTGCTTCCATTATGCTCTAATACCCATTATAACTTTTTTTGTAATTCTATATTTCAAAATATTCCTAGAATAATTTCTCTTTTCTGTGAAACTCAACTCTCTCTCCCTTTGTCCCTTATTAATGTGATGCGTTACCTGAGAGCGATCTATCCCTAAAACCAAATGTCCAATATTTTCCCAAAGTTCAGACCCCACCACACAGGATAAGTCTTTGTGACTTTTCTCCTCATTTAAATGATTGGTTTCAGCTGGGCAGATTACTCTTTACAATTGCATTACTAATTATGTTTTCTGACATGTTACTGAAAAATGGATGTGAATACAGGTTTCCCCCTCCATCCGAAGGTAGAGCGTTCCTATGAAACGGTTCATAAGCTGGAATGTCATAAAGCGAAGAAGCAATTACCATTTATTTATATGGGAAAAATTTGTGAGCGTTCGCAGACCCAAAAATAACCTACCAAATCATGACAAATAACACATAAAACCTAAAATAACAGTAACATATAGTAAAAGCAGGAATGATATTTTAAATACACAGCCTATATAAATTAGAAATACTTCTCTACAATGATTGCCTGCACTGTTCCTGTAGCGAAAATCTCACGCAAGCACTGTCGGCAAAAACACGGTGCAAGCGCTCGGCAGAAAATCTCACGCAAGCACTCTGGGCAAAACACTCTCTCCAGTAACCTTTAAACTATGAAGCTGCCAAATCATACCAAATAACACGTAAAAATACACAGCCGATATAAGGTGGAAATAATGTATGTATAGTGTAGTATCACTTACCGGAATTGGGACAGCGCCAAGAACACTGATGATGGTGTGTTAGGCTGAGTCGTCGCAGGTTGGGGTGGTGCAGTGGTCCCCACCCTCCGGGCAGCGAATCGATACCGATCCGCGAAGAATGCAGCAGTAGCCGGGACGCACCCAGTACATCTTTAAGAAAAAAGCCGAAACAAACAAGCTAATTAATTAGGTGCCACCCGGCACGTAATTGTCAGCCCAGATCAGAGGCGATTGCCGATTGCCCAAATGGCTACCTTCAATGTCATAAGGAAATATGAGAAATTGGGAAAATTAATATGTCATAGAAACTTACAGGCTTTGAACACCCTACAGTTCATTACTGAGTGTAACTTCCATTTTACTCTTCACGTTTTGGCATTATAGAATCACAAATGTTTTATAACTTCCTTACTGATATATAGTGCAGAGTATTCCATTTTTATTCCTAGTAGGCAGATCAGATTTCGCCACAGTTTCAAATGATCTGCAAAATTCCCTTATAAAAAACCTTTTTTCATTCTTTTTCCCTGATCTCTATCGATCAGTGTTTTTAACAGCAATTTTACAAAGCTTCATCCTCTTCACTAAGCAGCATTTCAACAATAAGCTACCATGTACACTAAGTGTGTCTACATTCACTAGGCAGCCTCTTTCACTCTTGGGTCCCATTTACAAGGAACATTCCACCTCCCCCTGAACCTCCAAACAAACATAGGCCTGATAAATCTCCATAAAGGATACAACATTGTTCTGCTCATAAATGATTAATCCATCATCACAGATACCTCTTCCTTCAGCCCTTTGCCCTTTTGCACTGAGCAACATTCTGACCAATGGAATCCTTCAGTAATCACAAGTTTTTTTTCACTAATTGAAGCTTCCAGTATTCGTGCTCATCCCCACTGAACACCAGATCCATAAATGTCAAAATTTCCAATGGGAAACATCAGGGACAACAAAAAAGGTGAAGACTGCTGATGAAAACAAGAGAAACTCTGCAGGTGCTAGAAATCAAAGCATTGGATTAATTGCCCAATCAAATCAGGATGATTAAGGGTCTCAGCCCAAAATGTCAACTTGCTTACTCTTTTCCATAGATGCTGGCCTGCTGAGTTCCTCCAGCATTTTGTGTGTGTTACTACAGATGAAAATTTTGGTTTGTTAAATGGGAGGTGATGGAATTACTGATAAGAATGAGTGCTTGAAGTGGAGGAAGACTTTATATATGCGTTTTCCTTCATAGTGAATGCTGAAATGTTTAATGGACAAATAGAAGAACAAATATATTGCTTTAAAAATGTTTATTGAGAATACTCTCAGCCATGCGGCATCCACAGGGAATAGGGATGCCAGTTGCATTATTACGCTGGTTGCATGGGAATCGCTCAAAAACATTTCTGTAAAGCCCATACTTGTATTTTACATTCATATTATAAAATATTCTTGAATTATATACCATCCTTCTAAATAACAATGTTCTACACTGCAACTCTGTTATAAGACAAGACAGTATTAATACAAAGTACAGCAAAAACAAATCAAGTATTATATTAGTTACTAACATGCCAAATCTTCAAAGAGGATTTGAAGATTTGCTGCTAATCTGTCTACAACTGAACACCCATTATTATTAACGATTGAATCATTAATTAACCAGAAATATTTTTCACCCATCTTACATTTTGGAAAAATATGAAATTGCTTAATATTCTTACAGCTTTTTTGCTGGTTCTATAAGAATCTAGATCCTTATATATCAGATAAATATAAGTTTCAACTGTGGCAACACATTGTTCTTTCTTTCAGCGTTTGCTGTGCCTCAGCTATTAGAATCTAGTCCTCTTTTTTTACTCCCACACTGTTTACCAGTCACTTTCTGACCCTGTTTTCAGTTCGTGTTTGTCTGCTATCAGAAAATATTTCCCTTAATATTAGCAAATGTAGAAAAAATTCTTCTGAATCATTAATTCTTTATTGGTCTGATCACTATTAATTGTTGATTTTTAAATCGTTTTCAATTTATGGCAATTATTACTACTGTCCGTGTGGTCTATTCCTTTTTGGTATTTGATTTCTTCTGTTAGGAAATTGTTCTAGTGAATTGAACCTTCTCCTTTCTTCTGCATTGTAACAGTCATTATTGATTCTTCCTACTCACTGAAATCCATGAGAGTAGTTTAGAGAATATGGATTAATTGCTAACCAGGTTTCAGACTTGACCTGCTGCATCCATTTACTTACATTGCGGAGAAAGTTTTATATTCAGCCTTTGACAGATTCTTCTCTAATCATTCTCCATTCCTACCATGTATTTGAGCAACTGTAAAAGTAAAGATTCCTTGATCTTAAGACATCTTTGGGAATTTTTAGGATCTTTCTTAAGAAGACTTTAGGAATGTTGAATCAATTTTTATGGGGTAGATTGGGCTAGTCTAAGAGTGCTATGTTTTTTTTTACTGCGTAGCAGCAATTAGAGGCAGAAAGGAAAGATTTTTAACACACAGTGCTTCAATATAGGATGTTAAGGATGCACTACCAAGCTTATTTCTTAAGTAACTTGAAGCCTTCCCAGCCTTGGTTAGTGAATTCCATAAATTCACTATCTTCTGGGTAAAAGAATCTTTTCTTATTTCTCTTGAATGACTCCCCATTTTGAGACTGACATCTAATCCTGCACATCACACCCACCATGGTATACTCTAGAAAACTTGGTATATTCGTATAAACTCATGAGAGGACGGGCCTCATCGGCTTAGGCTATCTTCATATGACACATCTACCATTCTAAGACTCAACCTTCTGAATCTTCACTGCAATCTCTCAGTTGCAAACGTACCTTTCTTTCTTCATTGCTTGCGTAACCTGCACATTAACTGTATATATGTGTGAGAGAGAGAGAGAGAGAATGAGTTGCATTTTAATATGTTTCTGGCTATTCTGTATTCCCTTTTCTTACCAGAATTCATCTTTTCTAAATTCAAAATTTTCTTCAACCTGAAAGGTAAAGGCATATAATTTTGCAATTTAGGCAATATTGTAAGTTTTTCACACCATATAAGATAGTGAAAATAACCCTGATTTACATTCTTATCTTGTGAATCTTGACTGAACCATCTTGCCCATTTTTAGTTGCCTTGAAAAAGTATATATTATGTGCAAACTATACATTCATTCTTTAAAAGTTAACCATTGCCGGTTTAGTGCCATTACTTTTATTGTAGTTCTCAATCTGCAACAGCTGACTCATGCCTTCACTCTTGTTTTATTCAGAATTAAGACAACTATTTCCAATCAAACTAAACCACTTACAACTTTAATATAGAATCTTGTCATGTATATTGTTTCCTTGAAGACATTTAAATAGATCCCACCCTCTACTAAACATAATGTTCTGGGATCTTATCTAGTGGATTGGATTAAACAATTGATTTTTCCTCTAAATTTGGCAGTTATCAGTTCTGTTCTTTTTGAATGGGTATTCTCATGTATATGAAATGATAAATGCACAAGCATGAAAATGTCTCAGAAAGGAAAGAACTGGTAAATTGGACCTTGCTTCATAGTATGAGTCAGAAGACATTGTGGGATGAGTCTGCCTGGGATACCAGAACACAGTCATACTGAACGATCCCTGATCCACCATTGAGCACAACTGCCATAGCATCCAGTATAGCCAGTACACTTACAGGATACGCATCTTTTGAGTGTGGAAATGGTCTTCTTCAGTCTACTACAGTGTGTAGTTTTGAACTACTTTCGGCTAAAGAGCGAAATATTTTAACATGTAGTGCAGTGTATGTGCATGTAATGTTAACCATGTATGTAGTGAACATTGAATGTAGTGGTGTATTAGTGTCTACGTAGATTTTGACCAGACACATGAAATCTTTGAACCTTTTCACACCAGAACTAAATTCTCAGGTATCACTTCTGGCAGTGATCTCTCTGGTTACTTCTTTCTACTGATGCTTCAACTCTGCTCAAGATTGAGGTGCTGTTTACCTGGGTCTACCAATTTACAGATTGTAATGAAGGTTCCTGTTAATTGTATAAGCCGCAAGAGTATTCTGTAGTTTTGAAATGTTTTGAACTGACTTGGCAAAGCTTGATTAAATACTCAACCAAAGTAAAAGTTTCTGAAGGCCAGGAACATTGGAGTCATTACTCACTGCTGGCTGTTCAAGTCAAACCGAATGGTATAAAGAAATTTGGCTCTGAACATTGGACAATAATAATAATTGCTTTTTAACCTGGAGAATTGGCTGACAGAACTGAAGGGCGAACTCAAAATTTACTTAAATATGAGATCTAGTTGTAAGTCAAATCACTTCTTCTTGTAGAAGGGGTTGTGAGCAATGAGGGTAGCTTGTGGGGTGGGCTAATGTGGTCATTTGTCCATTGTCAGATTTGTTATGCACAGTTGCATTAGTATTTATGAACTGCCAGTCATTGTTTCAAAGAAAAATGAAAGTCAGTATACTCTGATAAATATCTGTCTTTTTCTCCCTTGGGGCCCCATTCTCTGAAAGGATATTTCATGCGTGGAATTGCTGGTAGGCAATTGTGAAGATTCCATTATCTTTTTCCACTTGGTTATCCAATGAAAAGGGTAGACACTAATAAGGACAATCATACCAAATGGATCACTCTCAATCTTATGAAGGTTTTTGCTTTTCTTTTGAATGAACTTCTTGCTAGTTTCCAGACAGATAACCAGATTATAGAAACTTTTCTGATTGGGCCCACCTTGCGATTGCACAAAGGTTTGTTTCTAAGCTAACAGAAGACGTTGCTGTTGGTGTTTAATAAACTGCTTCATTGTGAAAGGGTGTTATTCTGTTGATATTAAGACCATTAGACATAGGAGCAGAATTAGGCCAGTTGGCCCATCGAGCCTGCTCCGCCATTCAATCATGGCTGATCCTTTTGTCCCTCCTCAACCCCATTCCCGGCCTTCTCCCCATAACCTTTGATGCCGTGTCCAATCAAGAACCTATCAATCTCTGCCTTAATTACACCCAACGGCCTAGCCTCTGCCTGTGGTGACAAATTCCACAAATTCCCCACCCTCTGGCTAAAGAAATTTCACTGCATCTCAGATATTTGGATTTTCTCCCCATTTAGAAGATCGTCTCCACATTTATTTCTACTACCAATGTACGTGACTGTGCATTTTCCAACATTGTATTTCATTTGCCACTTTCTTGCCCATTCACCTGATCTAAGTCCTTCTGCAGCCTACCTGCTTCCTCAACACTATCTGCCCCTCCACCAATCTTTGTATCATCTGCAAACTTAGCAACAAAGCTATCTATTCCATCTTCTAACTCATTGATATACAGCATAAAAAGAAATGGTCCCAACACCAACCCCTGTGGAACACCACTGGCTGCCAACCAGAAAAGGATCCTTTTACTCCTACTTGCTGCCTCCTACCAATAAGCCAATGCTCTAAAAATGTTAGTAACTTTCCTGAAATACCATGGGCTCTTAACTTGGTAAGCAGCCTCGTGTGTAGCACTTTGTCAAAGGCCTTCTTAAAGTCCAAATATACAACATCCACTGCATCCCCTTTATCTATCCTACTTGCAATCTCCTCAAAGAATTTCAGCAGGTTTGTCAGGCAAGATTTTCCCGTAAGGAAACCATGCTGACTTTGTCCTATCTTGTCCTGTGTCACTAAGTACTCCATAACCTCATCCTTATCTATTGACCCTAACATCTTCCCAACCACTGAGGTCAGGCTAGCTAGTCTGTAATTTCCTCTCTTAAAGAGTGTAGTGACACTTGCAATTTCCCAGTCCTCTGACACCATGCCAGAGTCCAGTGATTTTTGAAAGATCATTACTAATGCCTCCTCAATTAGTATATGGATTTCAGCAAGGCATTTGATAAGGTACCCCATGCAAGGCTTATTGAGAAAGTAAGGATGCATGGGATCCAAGGGGACATTGCTTTGTGGATCCAGAACTGGCTTGCCCACAGAAGACAAAGAGTGGTTGTAGATGGGTTATATTCTGCACGGAGGTCGGTGACCAGTGGTGTGCCTCAGGGATCTGTTCTGGGACCCTTACTCTTCGTGATTTTTATAAATGACCTGGATGAGGAAGTGGAGGGATGGGTTAGTAAGTTTGCTGATGACACAAAGGTTGGGGGTGTTGTGGATAGTGTGGAGGGTTGTCAGAGGTTACAGCGGGACATTGACAGGTTGCAAAACTGAGCTGAGAAGTGACAGATGGAGTTCAACCCAGATAAGTATCAAGTGGTTAATTTTGGTAGGTCAAATATGATGGCAGAATATAGTATTAATGGTAAGACTCTTGGTAGTATGGAGGATCAGAGGGAATTTGGGACCCGCGTCCATAGGATGCTCAAAGCAGCTGCGCAGGTTGACTCTGTGGTTAAGAAGGCATACGGTATATTGGCCTTCATCAATCATGGAATTGAATTTAGGAGCCGAGAGGTAACGTTGCAGCTATATCGGACCCTGGTCAGACCCCACTTGGAGTACTATACTCAGTTCTGGTCGTCTCACGACAGGAAGGATGTGGAAACCTTAGAAAGGGTGCAGAGGAGATTTGCAAGGTTGTTGCCTGGATTGGAGAGCATACTTTATGAAAACAGGTTGAGTGAACTCGGCCTTTTCTCCTTGGAGTGACGGAGGATGAGAGGTGACCGGATAGAGGTGTATAAGATGATGAGAGGCATTGATCGTGTGGATAGTCAGAGGCTTTTTCCCAGGGCTGAAATAGCTGCCACAAGAGGGCACAGGTTTAAGGTGCTTGGGAGTAGGTACAGAGGAGATGTCAGGGATAAGTTTCTTTACGCAGAGAGTGGTGAATGTGTGAAATGGGCTGCCAGCAACGGTGGTGGAGGCGGATACGATAGGGTCTTTTAAGAGACTTTTGGATAGGTACGTGGAGCTTAGAAAAATGGGTAACCCTAGTAATTTCTAAGGTAGGGACATGTTCGGCACAACTTTGTGGGCCGAAGGGCCTGTATTTTGCTGTAGGTTTTCTATGTTTCTATGTTTTCAATCTCTACTGCTACCACTTTCAGTACCCTAGGGTGCAGTTCATCTGATCTGGGTGATTTATGTACCCTTAGGTCTTTCAGCTTTTTGAGCACTTCCTCTCTTGTAATAGCAACTGCACTCACTTCCCTTCTTTCACACACTACAACTTCTGGCACACTGCTAGTATCTTCCACAGTAAAGACTGATGCAAAGTACTCATTTAGTTCATCTGCCATCTCTTTGTCCCCTATTATTATTTCTCCAGCCTCATGTTTTTCTCGGTCCTATATCCATTCTTTTATTTTTTACATACAGTACTTGAAAAAGCTTTTACAAATATTTGTACACTCCACTTTGATATTGTTTGCTAGCTTTCTTTCATATTTCATCTTTTCCCTTCTAATGGTTCCTTTAGTTGCTCTCTGTAGGTTTTTAAAAGCTTCCCAATCTTCTATCTTCCCACTAATTTTTGTTTTGTTGTATGTCCTCTCTTTTGCTTTTGCGCGCGCGTACACACACACACACACACACACACACACACACGCACATACTCACACACACTCACACACACACACTTTACATTAGCTTTGACTTCTCTTGTCAGTCACAGTTATACTGTTTTGCCATTTGAGCATCTCTTTGTTTTTGGAATACATCTGTTCTGCACCTTCCTCATTTTTCCCAGAAACTCACGCTATTGATGCTCTGCTGTCATCCCTGCCAGCAACTCCTTCCAATTTATTTTGGCCAACTCCTCTCTCATACCATTGTAATTTATTTACTCCATTGAAATACTGCTTGTCAGACTTTACCTATCAAATTTCCCTTATCAAATTTCAAGTTGAACTCAATCATATTGTGATCACTGGCTCCTAAGGACTTTTTTTTACCTAAGCTCCCTAATTGCCTCCAGTTCATTGCATAACACCCAGTGCAGTTTTGCTAATCTCCTAGTAGGCCTAATGACAAACTGCTCTAAAAAGCCATCTCATAGGCATTCAACAATCTCACTGTCTTGAGATCTATTACCAACCTGATTTTCCCAATCAACACTCGTTAAAATCTCCCATGACTATCATAACATTGCCCTTTTGACACACCTTTTCTATTTCCTGTTGTAATCTGTGGTCCACATCCCAGTAGCAGCTACTGTTGGGAGGCCTGAATATAACTGCTAACAGGGTCCTTTTACCTTTGTGGTTTCTTAACTCAACCCAAAAGGATTCAACACCTTCCGATTCTATGTCATATTTTTCTACTGATTTGATGCCATTCTTTAATAGCAGAGTCACGCCACCCCATCTGTCTACCTTCCTATCCTTCCGATACAACATGTAACCTTGGACATTCAGCTCCCAACTACAACCATCCTTCAGCCATAGTTCAGTGATGGCCACAACATCATACCTGACAATCTGTAATTGTGCAACAAAATCATCCACCTTATTTCTTATAATCCGTGCATTGAGATGCAACTTTTTGACTGCTGTATTTGCTATCCTTTTTGATTTTGCGTCCCTAATACACTGATACTCACCCTGCTGGCTGCAATTTTGTCTTATCTGCCTGCCCTTCCTGACAGACTGGCTGCATGCTACCTTTGCTTTTTTTTAACCATCCGTCCTCTCCTGGGTCCCTTCATTCTGGTTCTGCGCCCCCCCCCACTGCCAAATTTTAATTTAAACCCTCGCCAACTGCTCTAACAAACCTGCCCCTGAGATTATTGGACTCCCTCTGGTTCAGGTGCAACCTGTCCCTTTTGTACAGGTCATACATCCGCCAAAAGAGATCCCAGTGATCCAAGAACCTGAAGCCCTGCCCCCTGCACCAGCTCTCAGCCATACATTTATCTGCCAAATCATCCTGCTTCTACCCTCATTAGCACGTGGCACAGGTAGCAATCAAGAAATTACTATACTGGAGGTCCTGCTTCTCAGCTTTCTGCCCGGCTCTAAATTCTCTGTTCAGGGCCTCATTGCTTTTCCTTCCTATGTCATTGGTGCCAATATGTACCAAGACATCTAGCTGCTCTCTCTCTCTCTCTCTCTTGTTCAATGCTCTGTGCTTTAAACCTGTGAGAATTAACCAATGAAAACACTATATACAAGGGAAATACAGATATGATTTTAAAATTGCTTTCAGTTTTTTCTCAAAACAGGCGAGGCTGTTATTTCCACTGAAGACTCTATCTTTGTCATCTTGGAGAATGTTTGTTGACAAAAATCACCTCCACTGCCCTCCCCCCCCCCACCCCCAGCCACACCAAACACACACACAGAATTTCTGACCAAGTGTGAGTTTATGTAAAACATACTTCTTCCTCTACGACTGAGTGTCAGTGTCTTAGAAGACCTGTAATTTCCCATCTGGGATCAGGTGATATTTCTTGAAGAGGATTAATTTATGTTACTGGAAAAAGGATCAGGTATATGACTAATTAGGATGCTCATGTATTTTATAAATAAGTGGTAGACCTGTTGCAACACAATTGTAAGCTATTGAAAAGACTAACCACAGAAACCTGTTGGGAAACAAGGAAAAGTCCATCTAATGAGTGTTCAAGTGAGTCATGAATTTCTAGTTGATTAGTGGTTACAGCTACCAACAGGAAAATACCTGACACTCAGTTATGATTCAGCTTTGATTGTTTATTCAGTCCACACATTTCTGAGATCTAAGTTCCCTGTGCACGTGACAAAAATCACTTCTTAATTAGCGTAGACTAATCAGAAACTCTACCCAGTCATTAGCTTGGTGGAATTTGCCAGTAATATTTGTTATCTTTTAAAGCCTATTCCTGCATGAGGTCTGAAACCTCCTTTGTTATTCAAATGTTAACCCATTTCCTTTGAACTATAAGAACTCGATTAATGTGGCATGGGAATGAATTTTGGTGCAGCGGTGCCACAGCACAAATTCTCTTTGAAATTATGAAATTTGGCAAAAACAAATGAATGACTTGGAGCAATTGTGGATGTTTTGGTGTTCAGACTGTGGCTCTTCTGGCAATACCTAGTATGCCAGGGGTCATTGTCAGAACCAAAGAAACTAAAGTGATTACCTAAGAGTTTGTGAGTACATACATGGGAGTGTCTTGAAAGCCGTAACCTCTACAACATGTTTTAATGATGATTATTTCATGCCAAACCCTTTTGCTGCCTTATTAATAAATTTGCACAAGGAATAAATGATGTTTGCCGGTTTTACTTTCATATTTGATTCATTAAGTTTTAATGTCAGGATATAAAGTATTAAAGATATTTTACAGAAAGGTGACTGTACTTAAATTGTTCTTGTAATAAACAAAATTTTAATTCTTTATTTAACATAGGAGTACTCTAAAATTTATAGAAGAGTTTAATATGCTCAACTTTATCCTATTTTGGCTTATTTACATTTTTGTAATGTATTTGTTGATTTTGTTTTACAGTTTTTACGCTGTGAATGAAGTGCAACGATTCCAGTATTCAAGACCAGTCAGGAAAGGAGAGAAAGATCCAGACAATGAATTTGCTGTAATAAATTATGTTTTTTTCTAAATTGTACATTTATCATATAGATACTTGTATTTGCCAACAATTTCTTACTCAGTTTTGCTACGTATAGATTCAGTAAGCTGTCATTTCCTTTTCTTACATAGAAAATAGGTGCAGGAGTAGGCCATTCGGCCCTTTGAGACTACACCGCCATTTATTATGATCATGGCTGATCATCCAACTCAGAACCCTACACCAGCCTTCCCTCCATACCCTTTGATCCCCCTAGCCACAAGGGCCATATCTAACTCCCTCTTAAATATAGCCAATGAACTGGCCTCAACTGTTTCCTGTGGCAGAGAATTCCACAGATTCACCACTCTCTGTGTGAAGAAGTTTTTCCTAATCCCAGTCCTAAAAGGCTTCGCCTTTATCCTCAAACCGTGACCCCTCGTTCTGGACTTCCCCAACATCGGGAACAATCTTCCTGCATCTAGCCTGTCCAATCCCTTTAGGATTTTATACGTTTCGATCAGATCCCCCCTCAATCTTCTAAATTCCAAGGAGTACAAGCCTAGTTCATCCAGTCTTTCTTCATATAAAAGTCCTGCCATCCCAGGAATCAATCTGGTGAACCTTCTTTGTACTCCCTCTATGGCAAGGATGTCTTTCCTCAGATTAGGGGACCAAAACTGCACACAATACTCCAGGTGTGGTCTCACCAAGGCCTTGTACAACTGCAGTAGTACCTCCCTGCTGCTGTACTCGAATCCTCTCGCTATAAATGCCAGCATACCAATCGCCTTTTTCACCGCCTGCTGTACCTGCATGCCCACTTTCAATGACTGGTGCATAATGACACCCAGGTCTCGTTGCACCTCCCCTTTTCCTAATCGGCCACCATTCAGATAGTAATCTGTTTTCCTATTTTTGCCACCAAAGTGGATACCTTCACATTTATCCACATTAAATTGCATCTTCCATGAATTTGCCCACTCACCCAACCTATCCAAGTCACCCTGCATCCTCTTAGCATCCTCCTCACAGCTAACACTGCCGCCCAGCTTCGTGTCATCCGCAAACTTGGAGATGCTGCATTTAATTCCCTCATCCAAGTCATTAATATAGATTGTAAACAACTGGGGTCCCAGCACTAGGCCTTGCGGTACCCCACTAGTCACTGCCTGCCATTCTGAAAAGGTCCCATTTATTCCCACTCTTTGCTTCCTGTCTGCTAAGCAATTCTCTATCGACATCAATACCTTACCCCCAATACCGTGTGCTTTAAGTTTGCACACTAATCTCCTGTGTGGGACCTTGTCAAAAGCCTTTTGAAAATCCAAATATACCACATCCACTGGTTCTCCCCTATCCACTCTACTAGTTACATCCTCAAAAAATTCTATGAGATTCGTCAGACATGATTTTCCTTTCACAAATCCATGCTGACTTTGTCCGATGATTTCACCTTTTTCCAAATGTGCTGTTATCACATCCTTGATAACTGACTCCAGCAGTTTCCCCACCACCGACGTTAGGCTAACCAGTCTATAATTCCCCGGTTTCTCTCTCCCTCCTTTTTTAAAAAGTGGGGTTACATTAGCCACCCTCCAATCCTCAGGAACTAGTCCAGAATCTAACGAGTTTTGAAAAATTATCGCTAATGCATCCACTATTTCTTGGGCTACTTCCTTAAGCACTCTGGGATGCAGACCATCTGGCCCTGGGGATTTATTTGCCTTTAATCCCTTCAATTTACCGAACGCCACTTCCCTACTAACATGTATTTCGCTCAGTTCCTCCATCTCACTGGACCCTCTGTCCCCTACTATTTCTGGAAGATTATTTATGTCCTCCTTAGTGAGGACAGAACCAAAGTAATTATTCAATTGGTCTGCCATGTCCTTGCTCCCCATAATCAATTCACCTGTTTCTGTCTGTAGGGGACCTACATTTGTCTTTACCAGTCTTTTCCTTTTTACATATCTATAAAAGCTTTTACAGTCAGTTTTTATGTTCCCTGCCAGTTTTCTCTCATAATCTTTTTTCCCCTTCCTAATTAAGCCCTTTGTCCTCCTCTGCTGAACTCTGAATTTCTCCCAGTCTTCAGGTGAGCCACTTTTTCTGGCTAATTTGTAAGCTTCTTCTTTGGAATTGATACTATCCCTAATTTCTCTTGTCAGCCACGGGTGCACTACCTTCCTTGATATATTCTTTTACCAAACTGGGATGAATAATTGTTGTAGTTCATCCATGCAATCTTTAAATACTTGCCATTGCATATCCACCGTCAATCCTTTAAGTGTCATTTGCCAGTCTATCTTAGCTAATTCACGTCTCATACCTTCAAGGTTACCCCTCTTTAAGTTCAGAACCTTTGTTTCTGAATTAACTATGTCACTCTCCATCTTAATGAAGAATTCCACCATATTATGGTCACTCTTACCCAAGGGGCCTCTCACGACAAGATTGCTAATTAACCCTTCCTCATTGCTCAAAACCCAGTCTAGAATAGCCTGCTCTCTAGTTGGTTCTTCGACATGTTGGTTCAAAAAACCATCCCGCATGCATTCCAAGAAATCCTCTTCCTCAGCACTTTTACCAATTTGGTTCACCCAATCTACATGTAGATTGAAGTCATCCATTATAACTGCTGTTCCTTTATTGCACACATTTCTAATTTCCTGTTTAATACCATCCCCGACCTCACTACTATTGTTAGGTGGCCTATACACAACTCCCACCAGCGTTTTCTGCCCCTTAGTGTTATGCAGCTCTACCCATATTGATTCCATATCTTCCCGGCTTATGTCCTTCCTTCCTATTGCGTTAATCTCCTCTCTAACCAGCAACGCCATCCCACCTCCTTTTCTTTCATGTCTATCCCTCCTGAATATTGAATATCCCTGAATGTTGAGCTCCCATCCTTGGTCACCCTGGAGCCATGTCTCTGTGATCCCAACTATATCATAATCATTAATAACAATCTGCACTTTCAATTCATCCACCTTGTTACGAATGCTCCTGGCATTGACACACAAAGCCTTCAGGCGCTCTTTTACAACTCTCTTAGCCCTTATACAATTATGTTGAAAAGTGGCCCTTTTTGATGCTTGCCCTGGATTTGTCGGCCTTATTCCCTTTGAATTGGTAAGCTAATTTATTAAACTCCCAACGAAAGAAATCAGAAGCAAAACATGCTGTTTACAAAGCCTGCAAATTATTGCACGGTCATCTGTTGGAATAGTTAGAAACTAGGATAAGCTATTCATCTTTTATTGAGTTTCATCCCTGTTCATAGATTTGATGAATCATTTTGTCTTTGCTTTTCAAAACCATGAAACTGATTAAATTTTTATATGCAGTGTAAACATTCAAGGCCTTAGCATTGTTCCCAGGGTACCTCACTAATTGCTATCCTTTGCTACAAACTACCTTCCAACTCTAATTCAACTTCATTGTGTCTTATTAAGCTAAATTCTGATCCAGTCTGGAAGCTTCCCGCACTTCATTTACATGATACAAATGAAAAGGACTTTTTTAATAGATGCATGGAAAATGTAGAAAAGGCACAAATGTTAAAATCAAGAAGAAATAGCTGTTAATAATACTCTTTCTAACAATGCTAATTTTGTAGTGCACTTTTCTATAAAACGGTATGTTCCTCTGCTAAGAGAGGATGATGTTGCAAATATTAGCTGTTTAATAAATTTTATTCTAAATTACTGTTCAACTGTACTTTAATTTCTATAATCTCATTTAATTTTCCATACCAGTATGATTTATCAGTGTAGACATTTATGTTTATGCTGTCAGCCAATAAATAGTCAACATAAGGAACTGCAGAATAATTATTATAGATTTCAATTTATTATAGTGTTTATGATCACTCAAGCTTCTCTGTATTTTTGATTATCTAAACGGTTTAATACAATCTTAAATATTTGTTATTTTTCCAGACTTTTGATTATTTAAGCATTCATTCGTTAAGAAAATTTATTCAACACAGATTTTATAATCCATATCAGTGGCAAATAATCCTGTTATTTAGAAATGATTGTACTGACTTTTTACACTTGTGTTCACTGTAGTAGTTAGTAAGTAATTAAACTTACTATAATTGTAGATCCCAAACATGACATGAATAAAATCTGATACAATAAAGTATTTTGTGTTATACAATATGAATAATAATCAACAAGAGTCAGGTATATTTTTAAATTGTGCTGTTGCTAGTGCAGTTAAGGATAGAATAGACTTAAATGTCGAAGTGGTGAGTGATTCTACAAAACTTTGTTTTTCCAAAGCTCAGGCTAATTGCTTAAAATTGTTTCCACAGAATATGTGGATTGAAAGAACCACTTATGTGACAGCATACAAATTACCTGGCATTCTGCGATGGTTTGAAGTAATTTCTGATTCAATGGTAAGCATGACTCAAATATCCATATTAAATTGTCTTCCTAATTGAGCATGTAGATAAAATGAATATAATTTGTCTGCATAGTCTTTATAGGCAGTTTGGTCAAAAGATATATGTGAATATGGTACATGCAACAAACTAAATCATGTTGAACTAAAGAGGGAAAATGCAGGTTGGAGAACGGTGAAGCCCCTCTGACTCTCTGATATATTGGTGGGTAAATTTCATCCTCAAAGGTGTTCAGAAATTAAGCAGTATCAAAGAGAATTACGTTGAGGGGAATGGATGTGAGAAAGGAACTCTGATAATTGAAGAGCCAGCAAGCCTTGCTCTTTGTTTCAAAACCCTCCCAAGATTTTCTTCCAATCCAGTGTGCACACTAGGGCACAGAATGAGACATGCTTGCACTTCTTCCACAAGGTTCATTGGGAGCTTTCTTCCTCCAAGATTTCTTGAATATTGAAGCAGTGAAAGTAAAGTTGATATTCTATTGAGATCAGCTAAACTCTTAATTGAATGGCACAGAGCAGACTTAAGGGGCCTAATTGCTTACTGTGCCTAACTCATTTGTCTATTAGTATATTCATCAAGGGCACCTTGAAGTGCAAGCATGACTTAGCAAATTGGTAGCTGTAGTAGTGTTGTAGCATATGAAAATAATAAACAAGTTGAATAATAAAGTAACACACATCAAAGTTGCTGGTGAACGCAGCAGGCCAGGCAGCATCTGTAGGAAGAGGTGCAGTCGACGTTTCAGGCCGAGACCCTTCGTCAGGACTAACTGAAGGAAGAGTGAGTAAGGGATTTGAAAGTGGGAGGGGGAGGGGGAGATCCAAAATGATAGGAGAAGACAGGAGGGGGAGGGATGGCGCCAAGAGCTGGACAGGTGATTGGCAAAAGGGATATGAGAGGATCATGGGACAGGAGGCCCAGGGAGAAAGACAGGGGTGGGAGGGACCCAGAGGATGGGCAAGAGGTATATTCAGAGGGACAGAGGGAGAAAAAGGAGAGTGAGAGAAAGAATGTGTGCATAAAAATAGTAACAGATGGGGTACGAGGGGGAGGTGGGGCCTTAGCGGAAGTTAGAGAAGTCAATGTTCATGCCATCAGGTTGGAGGCTACCCAGACGGAATATAAGGTGTTGTTCCTCCAACCTGAGTGTGGCTTCATCTTTACAGTAGAGGAGGCCGTGGATAGACATGTCAGAATGAGAATGGGATGTGGAATTAAAATGTGATTGCCCATCCTCTGGGTCCCCCCCCTCCTTGTCTTTCTTCCCGGACCTCCTGTCCCATGATCCTCTCGTATCCCCTTTTGCCAATCACCTGTCCAGCTCTCAGCTCTATCCCTCCCCCTCCTGTCTTCTCCTATCATTTTGGATCTCCCCCTCCCCCTCCAACTTTCAAATCCCTTACTCACTCTTCCTTCAGTTAGTCCTGACGAAGGGTCTCGACCTGAAACATCGACTGCACCTCTTCCTACAGATGCTGCCTGGCCTGCTGCGTTCACCAGCAACTTTGGTGTGTGTTGCTTGAATTTCCAGCATCTGTAGAATTCCTGTTGTTTGTGAATAATAAAGTAACTTGTACATGTAATATTCCAATAATTTGCAGTTATTATGTTCTTGTTCATGTTAATACTTTGTACGTGATAAATAGGGGAAGCTGAAGAACAAAATAGAATATGTGTTGAGTTTCTGCACACTGATCAGTTTAAAGCATTGTTAAAAAATACTTCTTAATGAACTGGTCCTTTTCAAAGTATACTTAAATAATTTTGTGTTGCTGCTGTGAGATCTCCTTTAAGACTTCTCTGAAGTGCATTAATTTGTAATTGTGGTTGACCAGTTCATTTTCTTACCCTCTTTAAATCAATTGGTCAAAACCTTACTCAGAAAACTTTGTTAATGCCTCAAAAATATTCTTCAATGCAATTGGGAAAAACATTGAATTGATAGAGAATTGATAAAAATGGTTAACATTTTCTTTGTCAAATATTGAACTTCAATCCCAGATGCAGTAATGTTTTACTTCAGCATCTAAACACTTTGTACCTGTTAATCGTGAATGATGATCACAGTTTGGAGTGAAAATAGGGGTGCCAACTGCACAGTTGTAAAATGCCAGTAGCCATTAATAGTACTGTATGTGTGAATAAATTTGAGTAAGAATTATTTTTATGCTTCCAGCTCTTTGTCTCTCTCTCCATTTTAATTTTTATTATTTGCAAGGAGTGGAGTGGATTAAGTCACCACTATGTTAAGTTCTAAAATTTCTTTTGATGTAATTTGTCTGTTGCTGGGTTTGCATGAAGTGGTATGTATTTGGAAAAGCTCATCAAATTATCCTGCTTGCAAGACTAGCTTCATAGAGGAACATTGCTAAGGGATAGCTCAGTGAATTAATTTTCAAAATTTGTGTTTTGTGCAGAATAGCGTAGATAAAATAATTGTTATTTTAAAAAGGCATGTAAACAAAATTATATTCTTATTTATTGCAATAGCATTAGTATTATTTTTGAAATATTTCTGCTGACTCATTCACAGGAGGGCAGTATTATATTTTACTTTCCAATCTTATCAGCCATCTGTGAACACTTCAACCTAGTTTTGGAAATTGAAAATCAGATACATTTGAAATTTTGTATGTGAGAATCTGACCATCTGTCCAACCATGACCAGTACTTTCACACTCAAATCTCTAAAGATTATGTTTACCAGACTCTTTGTGATATTGCTCTAATATATACGTCTGCGTAATTATACAAACATTGGAGTAGCAGAGCAATATTTAGATATTCTTATCAGAAATTTGGAAAATACATATTAAACAGCTATCCTGTATTGGTCTTTACAATAGAAGATATGAATAAAAGCAATTTAAAAATGTAACAGCAGAAGCCAGCTAGATTCAGTACACAATGAAAAAATATAATGATGTCTGAAGACAGACAACCGTTGTCAGTAAAG
Organism: Mobula birostris; assembly: GCF_030028105.1. NCBI lineage: Eukaryota > Metazoa > Chordata > Chondrichthyes > Myliobatiformes > Myliobatidae > Mobula > Mobula birostris. Next base: position 47,878,610 of record NC_092390.1, on the reverse strand, counting down.
TTATCTCTAGGTGTTAGGCGTTAAGGATATAGATGCTCAAACATAACAATATAAATCTATTAATTTCAATGAGATTGTTTGGAATTAGATTAATTTAATTGTTTTGGTTTGTGATTGAATGGATGATAGGAAATAGAATAATGGTATTTGTTCTTCTTGGCAGATTGTAACAGGGGTCCCCAACCTTTTTTGCAACGCGGACCGGTTTATTCTTGCGGACCGGCCGACCTGGGAGGATGGGAGGGTAGGGTTGCCAACGGACAAGAGTAGCAATCAAGTACGTGGTGTTTACCCCGAGAAAGACTACAATGACCATGAAGCCTTGTGCGGGCACCAGTGCGCATGCGTGTACATGCCGATTTTTTTTTCTACAAATCGTTTTTGGCGATTCTGTACGGGGGGCGGGGTGGTGTTAATCACAACTGGAATATAGGGGATAAGTGGCTAATACACTCAATTTCATTTCTAAAAAGGGTTTATCTAATGAATTTAATATTAAACACACAGCGCATATTTTCCTCGCATGAATATAGTGATAAGTCAATTATCAGGGGAGCTTGAAGTAAGTGTTGAACGAACTTCCAGTAGAAGTGGTAGAGGCAGGTTCGATATTATCATTTAAAGAAAAATTGGATAGGTATATGGACAGGAAAGGAATGGAGGGTTATTGGCTGAGTGCAGGTCGGTGGGACTAGGTGAGAGTAGCGTTTGGCACGGACTAGAAGGGCAGAGATGGCCTGTTTCCGTGCTGTAATTGTTATATGGTTATATAAGTCACTTATAAGTCAATAGCATCATAACATTTTAAGTAACGTTTGGATATCAAACACACAGCGCATATTTTCCCCTTATGAACATATAAAATCATTGCAACACACCAATATCGCTGAATCAGTGGGAGCCCTGTGCTTGTTTCCCTGTAACGAGACGGTGCCATTGAGGGGTGATGGGAGACAGCGATACATGAAGGGGGTTCCCTATGTCCAGTCTATTCTGCAATTTAGTTTTTGTTGCATTTATTGCAGGGATACATTGGAAATGGAAGCAACGTTTTCAGTGCTTTCGTGGCTATCTCAGGATATTTAGCCTTGACTTTAATCCAGAATGCTGGCAGAGATGTTATGTCAAACATACTTTTCAGCCCGCCGTCATTTGCAAGCTGAAGGAGTTGATCTCCTTCCCGCGCTGACATGGATGACACATGTATAATGACCTTGCGTGCGTTCAAGCTCAACAGTGGGCGTGACAGGGAATGAGGAAAGGTGCAGCTGACTCATATCGCCAAATCGTATCGTTTCCTCGCGGCCCGGTAGCACATGCTTTGCGGTCCGGTACCGGTCCACAGCCCAGTGGCTGGGGACCGCTGGATTACAACATGGTGTCAACCAAGAATCATAACCACACTTTGCAGCATTTCACTGTTTAAAAAATGACTTTAAGAAAGAGCTATATACTATACCTTGATTTGTGGATTGTTAAGTGGCAAAGTAAATGTAAATTGGTGCAATAAGTTTCAATGGAGGCAAAATTGAAGCAGTTGGTGTTCAATGGAAAAAAAAAGTGAGGCATAGTTTGACCCCAAAAAGGAATTGGGGTTTTTTTCCAAAGTGTGAGAAGCTGGAGATGAATTGGATGAGAGATTTAAGCTTTGAGTTTACTAATCACTAGCTACAGGAACGAAAAATAAGCAAAAAACAAGCAAAAAACATGTTGCCTTTACTGCAGGAGGAACAGAATATCATGCACCATTTATTAGTAATAATCAACAATGTTACATTGTTACTGCACAACTGTCTATAAAGCAAACTGCTAAAGATCATTTAACTCAACAGAATGTTAAGGAAAGGATACTGGATGGTAAAAATGCATTCTTACATGTTTTTTCCTTAATGGGGATGCCAAAAAACACAGATGCTGTTTAGCCATCTGACTTGCAAGATGGAGCACTTTTGCTTTCAGGGTATATTTTTGCATTGGTGGGACATTGTTACCAAATTCATGAGTCCCTTTAGGTAACCTTGACAGTACTGTTTTACACTTTCCTTTGACTATTGAGAATAAATTCTAGCAGTTTTTTTGCATGGCCAGTTAATGGTGTATGTGCATAATTATGGTGTTCAAGAAGCAAAATGCTGGAGGAACTTAGCAGGCCAGGCAGCATCTATGGAAAAGAGTACAGTTGACATTTCTGGCCAAGACCCTTCATCAGGACTGGAGAAAAAAGATGAGAAGTTAGAGTAAGAAGCTGGAGGGAGGGAAGGAAGAAATACAAAGTAGTAGGAGATAGGTGAAACCGAGAGAGGGGAAAGAGTGAAGTAAAGAACTAGGAAGTCG